>NC_081327.1:54313888-54921111 GCF_026419965.1 Kogia breviceps | reverse complement strand
AATGTAGCAGGCACACAGGTGCCCACCTCTTGCCCACACGTACCCCCCTACCCCCCCAAGCCAGCAGAGATGGACAGCACCGTGCAGCCAGCATCCCTGCCCGAGAGCTTGGAGAGCCCGGGGCTTGCCGGCCACTGCAGCGTGGCTGTCACTCAGCAGAGACATCAGTTTCTTGTGGCCGCTCTAACAGCGAGCACAGGCTCGGTCCTTAAAGCATCACCACTTCGTTCTCTTACAGTTTGGAGGGCACAAGTCCGACCCGGGTCTCCGGAAGCTAAAATCAGGTGTGGGCAGGCGTGGGTCCTTCCAGAGGTTCCAGGGGAGCATCCAAGGCCTTGTCTTTTCCACTTTCTAAAGGCGCCTACATCCCCTGGCTCGGGGCCTCTTCCTCACATCACTCCAGCTCTTATTTCTGCCGTCACATGGCCTACTGCCTTTTCTGGAGAACACGCCCCTCCACCTCCCTCTCATAAGGACCCCAGGAGGACACGGGTCCCACCCAGATAGTCCAGGATCCCCATTGCCAGGTCCTTAACTTAATCACACCTACGAAGCAACTTTTGCCCTGTCAGGTCACATACGCACGGGTTCTGTGGATTGGAACAGGGACATCTTGGGGACCATTATTCAGCCTGGCACAGCAGGCATTTAACCAACGCTGCTTGGGAGGCCTCCCTGGTGGCGCAGTGGGTGAGAATCCGTCTGCCAATGCAGGGGACACAGGTTCAAGCCCCGGTCTGGGAAGATCCCACATGCCGCGGAGCAACTGGGCCTGTGCGCCACAACTACTGAGCCTGCGCTCCGCAACGAGAGGCCGCGATAGTGAGAGGCCCGCGCACCGCGAGGAAGAGTGGCCCCCGCTCGCCGTTAACTAGAGAAAGCCCTCGATCAGAAACGAAGACCCACCACGGCCAAAAATAAATTTTAAAAAAAAGAAAAAAGAAAAAGAAAACCAAATGACGACATTCAAGATGTTTATTTTAAAAGTTCAGGACCAAAAAAAAAACCACGTTGCTTGGGACCTCCCTGGCAGTCCAGTGGTTAGGACTTTGCACTTCCACTGCAGGGGGCGCAGGTTCAACCCCTGGTCGGGGAACTAGGATCCCACATGCCCTGCAGCATGGCCAAAAAACCCAAAAACCCAAACGTGGCTTTGCTCCTGTTTCTTCTCACCCCCCACTGTCACAGGAAGAACTCACGGACCCCAAGGAGACGGCAGAGCGTGGTTAGGTAGAAGCAGAAGTTCACGAACGACAGCTAAGGGGCCAGGGGTCGAGGCTGGGGCTCTCAGGTAAAGCGGTTTGGAGAAAGGGGTCTGGCACCTGCCTCTCAAGCCCCCTGGCCACGCCCACAATAGGAGGAGTCTCTGTCCCCCACCCCACCCCCCGCCACCGCCCTGGAGGGACACTGTGCCCTGGGCTCTGCCCACCCACCACCCAGCCTCCCCTCCCCCAGCCCTTCTTTCCAGGCAGCCCCAAGTTACAGTTTTAATGAGTTCCTTGCCCTCTAATTAGCAGGTACGGCTTTGAAAGGAAGCGCCTGGTGTTTACTTTGCAAGGAGCCTTTAATAACCAAACCCAAGGAATGGTGGGCTGGCTGGCTTCTAATCCCCATCTGAACAGCAGGCTTAAGGAGCCTTGGCACCTGTGAACCCTGTCCTGCCCTCTCCCAGGCGCCCCGCAGAGCCCCGCAGCGTCCTTGGGGCTCGTTACCCAGCAGCTTCAGCCCTGCCAGGAGGTGCCCCAGGAGCCCCGGGCGACGGAGGCCTGGGGGCCAGCGTGTGCCCAGATCGGGTGGCATCCTACAGGCCCCCGAGCTGGCAGGGGATAGGGGGCCAGGCCCTGCCTTAGCACCGACCAGGAGCCCAGCCTGTCCTGAGGCTTTACCTGTCCGGCGGCTGACACCCTGATGCCAAGCCTACTGTCGTCCTGTGCCATCCCAGGCCCCTGGGGGCGCGGAGACCCGTATACCCAGGGCCCCGGGCACTGCGCAGGCACCTCCTGGATTACTTTCACTCACCAGCCCTGGGAGGCAGGCGGTGTTAACCCGCACTTTACAGATGAGAAAACCAAGGTGCAGAGCAGCTGAAGCCTTTGCTGGCAGCTAAACGGTGGGACTGGGACTCGGACTAGGGTTGGCCTGATTCCCAGGCTGTGGCTCTTTCCACGGAACCCAGGGAGCAGAGGGGAAGAGCAGGGCAGAGGACAGAGTTCAAATGTTTAAAGAGCGGTTGTGGTTGTCGCCTGAGTCTCTGGCCCCACCAGGGGTTACAATGACCCGCCTTTAGGCAAATGCCTGTCTCATTAGAAGCTTCCAATCCTGGAGGCCATCAGCCAGCCTCCTGCAGACCTAGCGTCTCCTACTGTGAGGCTGGGGGCAGGGGATGGTGTCCTCTGTCCACATCCATCCCATCAGCTGCAGGAGGCCCCCGTGTTGCGGGGTGGGGGGGGATCGGGGTCCCCAGTGGGCTGGGTGGCAGCGTCATAAATCGCAGAAGAGGCAGAGCCCACAAGGACCCCTGGGAGGGGGGGACATGCATGGCATGGGGGCGGGGAGGTGAGGGGGGGGGGGGGAGAGGCCCATCACCTCTCTCCAGTTCCCTCCCCAGTGCATGCCCTGCAGGGCCCAGAAAGGGGCCTATTCTCTGAGAGGGAATATTCTAGAACATGGGGGGGGGGGGTTGTTCATCTCTTTAAAAATCAATGGTTCTGCCTCCGGCTGCCGGAAGAAGGCAGAGGAGCCTCCCACCCCATTTTGTGCGGTCATTACCTCCTCCCTCATCTGCCTGACTGGGAGCTTGAAAGGCATCTGGAGTGTTTAGGCGGGAGGGAAGAGGTCTCTGCTGGCTTCCTTTGTCGGGAAAGGGCCCCCCGCTGGGCCTTTATCTGGCTCTGCCGGCTCTTCCCAAAGCCACGGAGGCACCTCCAGCAGGGGCTCAGGAAGCCCGCCCTCCAGGCCTCCTGTCCCTTCAGCAGTGGGGTAGGGGCCAGCCAGACTGGCACCTCCAGGCCCTTCTACCCCTGGGCGGGCGGGGCAGGGTGGGGGTGCGGTGCGGTGGTCAGGGCTCAGTTTGGAAGAGGAGGGGCTGCCAGGCTGGGGCATCCCACGCGCTCTGCTGACACCGCGGCCCCTGGCATCGGTCAGGCATGGGTAAGACTGTCCAGCACTGATTGAGCACTTACTGCATGCAGCACTGGCGGGGTCAACACGGGAGAGAGGCAGCGAAGGTCTGAGGGGCCTTTTGGGGCCTGGCCAGGGGGTCAGCTGGAATTCAGGTGGCTGGGAATCTGAGCTGGGCATTGTGGGGGGAGAGGGGATACAAAGACAAAGATGAATCGGCTCCTCCTCTGCAGGTGTCTGCTATCAAGCAGGAAATAGGGCATCCTTCCAAAGAACCTGATTCCGGCAAAGGGGAGAATCTGTGACCTTGAGCTTTCGCTTTGCTCTCAGGACCTCAGTTTTCCCATCTGTGAAGTGGGGTGTGTGGTGGGGGCCGAGTGACCTGTACGAACCCATCCAGCCCTGACCCTTCGTGTCGCAAGAATGGATTCTCTTTCTCAAAATGGCTACAGGGATAATTTCCATCCCACAGGCTCTTCCAGAACTTTCCAGTTTTGTCCCTTTCCCTTGAATCTGGAGGGGGCAGGGGCTTTGGGACAGCCTCCACTGATGGAGTATGATGGGAGTGGATGCCAGGTAACCCAGGAGGCCCCCTCATCAGGGTGGTACAGCTTCTGCCCGGCTCTCTCCCTGGGGACACGTGGTGTTGGGATGCAGCCACCCTGCTGTGATGCAGCCCAGGCCACGGACTGGAGCCAACACCACCGAGCTCCAGGCTCCTGCCCTGGGGAGCAGAGACGGGTCACCCCCGCCAAGCTGCACCCAAATTATAGATTTGTGAGCAAAAGCAATGCTGGGTTGTTTTCTGCTCTGAGTTTGGAAGTAGTTGGTCACACAGCAATAGATGATTATTGGCAGAAATATCTCCAGGCGGGAGCTGAATATTCCCGATTTGGACCCCACGGCATTTAGCATGAAGCCGGTGCCCACAAATAACTTGTTGACAATCGGCCCTAAAGCAGGGGATAAATCCAGACAGTAAGGACTTCCTAACTGCCAGGCACTGTTCTAAGGATTAAACGCATTTCATCCTAACAACATTCATTATCATTTTACAGATGAGGCAGTCTAAGCACAGAGAGGTCAAGGAACTCTCCCGAGGTCACACAGCCAGGAAGTGGTAAAGCTGGGATTCAAACAGAGCCAGTGGCTCCAGAGTCCTCCTGTTTAACCTTTAGGTTTTACTGCCCCTTCCAGTGGCTGTGATGGTCCTGAAAAAGCCAAGGGGGCCCTGATTCCAGAAAAATAATGTGTTCTTTCCAAAGAAATGATGTTAAGTGCAAACTGTCAGGCTACTTTTCTACCCCTGTACATTTTTTCATGTGACAATATTTTAAAATCAACTTGAAAATATCCTTTATCAGATCACAGGACCCAGGTTTTGTCTGAAAATCTTGATCGTGATAGAGTGGTAACTCAGACGGACAATAATAAGCCCTCAGAGGTCAAAGCGGTCTGGGATATAAAGAAACAAAGTGTGGGCCCAGGCGCAAAGCATGCTCTAGCCACTAAACCTTCTTGAAAGACAGAGACGTAATTTACACATCATACAACGCACCATTTAAAAGCGCGCAACCCAGTTGGTCGTTGGTATATTCACACATTACCACTATCCAATCCCAGAACGTTGCCACCACCCCAAACAAAACCTTGTCCCCCTTAAGAGTCATTTTCCCCTCCCCACCTGCTCATCACCCGCCACAGCTCCCAGGTACACACTTGTCTACTTTCTGTCTCTACAGATGTCTCTCTTCTGGACATTTCACATCAATGAAATCATACAATACGCAGCCTTCTGTGTCTGGCTGCAAGTTTCCAGGGTTTATTACCCATGTGCAGCATGAATCAGTACTTTGTTCCTTTTTCAAGCCAAATAATATTCCATTGTCTGGATGGACCACATTTTTGTTTATCCACTCGTCGGCGGACGTTCGGGTTGTTTCCACTTTTTGTTTATTGTGACTGGTGCTGCTGTGAGCATTTGTGTACACATTTTTGTGTGGACGTATGTTTTCAATTCGTGTGGGCATCTACCTGGGAGGGGGGCTGCAGGGTCGGACAGTGACTCAGTGTTTAAGTGTTCGAGGGACCACCAAACTGTTTCCACAGCAGCTGACCCATTGGACATTCCCCCCAGCAATGGATGAGGCTTCCGATTTCCCCATATCCTCACTGACGCTTGTTGCTGTCTGTCTTTTTGATTCCAGACCTGCTAGTGGGGCGTGAAGTGATGTCTCACTGTGGTTGAGTTTTCATGCACAAAGAGATCAGGGGACGCAGGGACAGTTCACAGAAAATTCTTCTAGACTCAAGAGACATTTGGGGTCAAGGGCTTTACTGGACACGGAAGCTGTGTGGCCCGAAGCCAAGTGACCAGCCTCTCTGTGTCAAGTGACCTCATAAGGCAAATTAGCGGCAAGCATGTGACAGAGACACATGGCCTACATCGTTTGGGGGACCCAGCACAAGATGAAAATGGAGGCGAGAGGGGGCGGTCCTCGTACAACAGGGATTAAGAACGTCAGGACGGCGACAGCATCAAACCGGATGCGGGACGCTGGGTGACTGCAGGCGGCCACAGAGCTGGCCCTGGACACGTGGTCGGTACTCGGACAAAGGCTCTCTCCAGGCCTCCGCCCCCCGCTCATCCTGGGAGAACCCGGGGAGGTGGGGACCCACAGGGCAGCGCCTCCAGGAATTCTGGCAGGTTCCACCTGCAAAGGCCTGCGGACTGGGGTCCCCGATATAGGTCTCATGCACACACACCCTCCTCTCCACCAGGGACTGGCCCGTCTCCAAGCTGTCACCCTCCCCTCCCAGATCCCCTGCTTCTGGAAAGTTCTCTTCCTTCTGCCAGAATGGGCCCAACCTCAGAGCCTCCTCTCACTCTCACAACTCTGGTCGGCCAGCACCCCCAGACCTCTAACTTTTCACCCTTTCTAAGGGCAGCTGAAGCAGGCGGCCAGGGGGTGGTCCAATCCCACCCACAGAAGGTTCCAGAAAATGCTGAGCCTGTGGCACCGAACGCTGTTCCCCGAGACCATGTCCCCCGCTCCGAGGTGGCACAGAAACGCCTGGGGGCCCATGTGAGCCCGTGTTTGGTTTGGAGACCGTGTTCTCAGAGTCCTGAGACTCTATCTCTGCCGGGAGCCACAGATGCTCAGAGGCAACGAGCCCCGGGCTATTTCTGGGGCTGGAGACACAGAGCAGGGACAGTGTGACCCTGGCCCCAGACCGACCCAGGCCCAGTCCCCGCGGAACCCAGGGCCCTCAGAGCCTCGGCTTCCTCAAGTGTGAACTGGAGACAACAGCCCCGTCCCGCAGAGCCGGCCAGGCCGGAGCGCTGTCCTCAGAGCTCGGTGCCCACACCAGCAGACCCCATGGACGTTAGCGGCTGGCACAGCAGCAGGATAAACAGTCCCTGGTCATCGCAGGCGGCAAATTCACCTTGATTAGGTTTATGTATTTATTTTTCCTTGCAGTAGGGTTTGGAAATGCAAACAGTGTGGCCGGTCCCAAGGTTTCTAGAAGGCTCTGGGAGTTCTCGCCGATCTGGGTGGGCTGCCCCAACTCGCTCCCGAGGGCGCTGACCCATTGGGCGCCATCAGACCCACCGGGACTGGCCACCAAGGATGGCAGGAGACGTGCTGTTTCCCGGAACTTGTGTCACGTGACACTGAGCTGGCCTCCGGCGGCGTGCGGCGATGCTGCACTTGGAAAGTGACTCTGCGCTCTGGGGCCTGGGAGGGTCCACACGCCCCGGCCCTCCTGCCCGCGCATTGCTGGGTGCAGGGCCTAGGGTGCCTCCCCAAGAGAGCCCGGTGCCAGCCCTGAGCAAAAGGCCCCTGAAGCTGCCCGGGGAGGGGGCAGCGGTGGTCAGGCCCGCGGTGGGGACACCGCCCTGGGTCAGAGAGCAGAATCCGGGTCTGGCTCCCCACTGACCGGCTTAAGAGCCTGACCCTTCCCGCAGCTGCCGGGCCCTCACCTGTGAAAAGGGGCTGTTCGTCTAGGTAAGAGGTTCCATCGCTGTAGGCAGCAGGATTCTACCCCCGTCCCCTTCAAGTAAGAAACAGATAAAACAGGGACTTCCCTGGTTAAAACTCTGCGCTCCCAATGCAGGGGGCCCGGGTTTGATCCCTGGTCGGGGAACTAGATCCTGCGTGCATGCCGCAACTAAGACCTGGTGCAGCCAGATAAATAAATATTAATTAATTAATTAATTAGATGAAAGCAGACTAGCTCAGGCATGGACGTCTTTGCTTCCCGCCCCTCCTCCCACCCCCCATTTTCTTCCCTGTCCTGTGGCCCCTGCAGCCCCACGGCTGAATACATCATTATTTTAAGGATACCATGGTATCCTTAAAGCCTGAACACCGGAGCTCCATGAGCACTCACTTGCGTTACAGATTAGTTGTGCACCTACTGTGTGCCAAGAAGTATTTTAGGGGCCGGGGACCCAGCTGTGAACAAGACAGACAAGGCCCCTAGTCTTCCAGACTCCTGGAGGTGGCGAGACCAAAAACAAACGTATGACATGCAGGGGGTGAGTGGAATGAAGGAAATTAGAACCACAGAAGAAAGATGAAGAGTGATGGAGGGTGTTACTTCTGGGGGGGCCCACTTGAGGAGACGCACGAGGGAAGAGAAGAAGGGAGCTCTGAGCGCCTTCCAGGCAGGAGGACCAGCAGGTGCAAAGGCCCTGAGGCACAAGCACCCTTGGTGCTTTGGAGGAACGGCAAGAAGGCCCGAGTGGCCGAGGCAGACAAGGTTAGTGGGAAGAAAGGACGCAGGAGAGCTGGCTGAGGGGTCAGACCGTACCTTGGTTGGCTAAGCGTACAGGGTTGAATAGCATCTTCCCCAATTTGTGTCCCCCTGGAACCTCAGGATGTGACCTTATCTGGAGATGGAGCCTTTGCTGACGTGTATTGGTTCACATGAGGTCACACTGGATTGGGGCGGGCCTTAAGTCCAGTGAAAGTGTTTTTATAAAAAGAGGACCCTGACACAGAGGGTAAAGCCAGGTGAAGACAGAGGCAGAGGTTGGAGGGAGGTGGCCACAAGCCAAGGACGCCTGGAGCCCCCAGGATCTGGAAAAGGCAGGAGGGACCCTCCCGTGGAGGCTTCAGAGGGAGCCTGGGCCCACCCACACCTTGATTTAGGAATTCTAGCTTCCTGACTGTGAGAGAATGCAATGCTGTCCTTTATACCCTCAGCCTGCGGTCATTTATTTGGTATGGCAGCCCCAGGACACCAAACATCCAGGGAAAGACTTTGGTTTTATTTGGGGTGAAATGGGGGTGAACACGGACACTGAGGGTGGGTGGGCACGGCGTGAACTGCCTGGCATTTTAAACGTTCGTGTGACACCCACACCACCCACCATACCAGGCTCCTAGCCTCAGAGGAAGCCAAGAAGCACAGCATTCTGGGGAAGGAAAAGAAAAACCGCTCGTGGCCTGCGGTCACCCGAGAGCCCTCAAGTGACACATCTGCTAAGCCCTCAAGTGCTCGCTCCCTCTGTGGAAGGGTGACCAGGGCCCTGCTCTCCACCCACGCCCCTCCAGCGGCCCCTGGCCCCAGGAACAGCGGCAAAATGGATTTCCAAGCCCCACCTGGCTCTCCCTGTTGCCTTAGTGAAAGTCTCCCAGACAGAGTTTCCCCTCTGAAAAGTTGGAACCCTTCATTATGCATCTGAGAACCTGTAATTTTTTTTTTCTTTAAGGGAACACAGCCCCAGAGGAGAAATGAGTCAGCTACATGCTCTGCCAACCGTAAGCCCCAGGACGAGGTGACGAAAACAGGGACGGAGGGAAGGTCACCCACTGCCCTTGTGTCTGCCGGCGGGTGTTCCCACAAACGTAGCCTCAATTCAGCTAGATGTTATTTTACTGAATGCGTACAGTTTGCAAAAAGGTCTTCCAGGAAGGTGAGGAGACGGTAAGACCCAAGGCCCACCAGAAGCATCTGGGTACCAGGCAGAGGGACACAGGCCTTTGAGAGATCACGGGGGTGTTCAGAGGAAAGAGTGAAATAACACTGGGTCTGGAGCTCGAGGCCCCTGTGCACCCTGTGTTCTGGGTCGAGCCTCTGCTGGTTCCTCTGTGACGATGGCCGTGACGATGGCTGCTCAAGCCCTGGCACGGTCACCGCAAAGCTCAACTGGGATGTGCTGGGAGCCCGTCCTAGTGAGCTCAGCCCCAGACGCTCCCCTCCCCACCCCACCCCAGCTGGATAACTCTGGGAGGACAAGACCCAGGAGCTGCCCTCCTGCACGCCGTTGCTGGCACAGCTGCCCCGGCTGCAGCCTGCTATGATGTCATGTGATCCAGAAGCTTCCAGAAGGATTTCTGCTGTCCTGCCCCACCAGCACTCCAGCACTGACCGCAAGCCTTGGGTCACATGCCCACTTTTCTGGCGCTTCCTTCACACATTTCCAACCCCTGGCGGCGGGGAGTTGGTATCTTAATTGGCTCTGAGACCCCTGCCCACCCCTGTCCCAATGTCAGGGCGGAAGAGGAGGAGAGGAGAGGAGTGAGATGTTCTGAGTGCCTACTGTATGCCCAGCCCCATGGTTCCACGTCAGACGTCACCCAAGCCCCATCCTTTGGAGCTATCCTGGCTTTCCAACCGAGGACTTGGCACCCAGACACAGGGTCACATGCCACCTGAGCGCTGCACACCCCTGGCCTGCCCTGTCCCCTAAGAACGCTGCCCGACTTACAAGCTCCTCGTCGGCCGAGCCGATGAGCGGATTGGCCATTCAGAGGTCAGAACATTCAGGTCCAAGGTCACTTAATGACACTTTGACACGATGGCTTGAGTGGACAGCTAAGGAAGCCCAAGAACTAACAGTCCTGAGAATCCCCCCACCCCCACCCCGTGTCTCCTGCACCAGCTCTGGGGGTGGGGGTGGCGGGAAGGGAGGACCCCAGAAGCCACAGCCTCCCTGGCGGTTTGCTCCAGAGCCCGCCCACCGCAGTGCTGGCCCTGAAGACGGCGCCGGCTCCGTGCGAGCCCCGCACCCGCTCCACTCCGCCCGCTTCCACAAACCACGCGCTCAGCCCCACCACTAGAGCCTACTGTCCCCGTTCTGTAGATGAGAAAACTGAGGCCCAGGGTGCCTCGAGCCCTTGTCTTCCAGGGTAGCCAAACCCCGGAGAGGACGCCCCTGACAAAGAGGGGCCCCCCGTCTTTCTGCATGCAAAGCACTGGCTCTCCCAAGGGCCCTGGCGGGGTGCCCTGTCCCATCCATCCTGCCCGCGTGGACGCAGGTCCCTGCCCCACTGCACACCTTGCCTGTGCCACTGCCAGGCCTCTGTAGGAACTGTTCTCCCTGCCTGGAAGCCATCCCCTCCCTTTGCCAGCTTTTTAGAACCCTCCCATTCTTTGGTTGCTTTGTTTTTGTGTTTTGGCCATACTGCGTGGCCTGTGGGATCTTAGTTCCCCAACCAGGGATTGAACCCCTTTCACCTCAGTGAAAGCACTGAGTCCTAACCACTGGACCACCAGGGAATTCCCTAGAACCTTCCCTGTTCTTTTGTGGCCTCAGCCAGGCCCTGTCTCCCCCGCACGGGACCCCCAGCCCCAGGTTGATATTTGAATACTTCACACCTGGTAAGGCAGGGTTTTTGTCTTAGTTTGGGGTCCCCAGAAGCAGACTCTGAGACAGGGATTGGCACGGGGAGAGCCAATTCGGGGGTGGGGGGCGGTGCCGGATGCACAGGTGGGGGTGAGATGGGAAGGGAGGAGCCAGCGTGGGGCGCACTGCTGCCCGTCAGGTGACACCACAGTGACTGGGGTGCTGTGTGGGTCGGCTGCCGGCTGGGGGCCTCTCCTGGGACCCTGGTCCCAGCGCTGTGAGCCAGAGAACCCGATCGCTGCGTGCTGCCCCGACCTCACAGATGCTCTGCCAGACAACGCCCACACAGCACACAGTAGGTGCTCAATACACGTTCCTGGTTTAATAAACACACAGCAGACGGAGCGAGAGACCTTTCCACATGGGTAGGGAAGAGCTGCCTGTGCCTTCAGCCCAGCGGGAGACGGAAAGCTCCCGTGGGCAGGGGACCTCGGTGCGCCCCGCGGGGCCTGCACGCACCCCACCCCCGCCCGTGGAAGCCGCTCCCCACAGGTGCACCAGAGCGCCACTTCTGGGGCTCCCGCCCTGACGATGGCTGACTCAGGTGGCAGCTCATTCGATACTTCGACTCTGTGAAGCCCTCCCCACGCACCCCGCCGCTGGGCCGGAGCCAGGCGGGCTCAGGTGACCTGATCAGGACGGGCGTTCACACCTGCCCAGGTTCGGCTCCGCACACCCCCGGTGAGAGCACAGGTTCTCCTGCCAAGAGGATGCCAACTCCCAACTCCCGAGGCACACGGGCAAACAAGCCACACTGTCAGGTCGGACCACGACACCTGCAAAGCACTACGGGGGTTCGGGGTGGGGGTGGGGCGGCATCAGGGGTTCCCGGCTGGCTCATCTGCTGCGAGATCACAGGTTATTTCCGTGGCCCCTCTGCTGAGGGCAACCACAGACCCTGGGCACTGAGCCACCGCTTGCCCTACTGGCCGTCGGGTCACGAGGACATCCTTTTCCCTCCGGAGTCTAGGATGAGACCCCAAGCAACAGGAGGCCGCGCGGTTCGGGCGCTCGCCCCTGCTCCCCAGGAGACGGAAAGTGTCTGGACCAGGAGTCGGAAGGTGTGGGTCCCAGACACGGAGGCCACAGACCACATGTGGCTCTGGAGCCCTTGTCACGCACCCTGCGTGCCTGAGAAGCCCACACTCCGGGCTCTGAACACTTGCTCTGAGAAAAAGAAAATCGCGCTAATCATTCGATATACTGATTACCTGTTCAAACGATAACATTTCAGATATGCTGAGTTAAATACATTAAAAATTTCACCTTTTTCACTCCCCACCCCCCCGTTTTGAGATGTGATGGACATATAACATGGTACTAGTTTAAGGTAAACAACATAATGATTTGATAAATACATATACTGCAACATGATTACTTCAACAAGTTTAGTTAACATCCATCACCTCATGTGGTGACAGATTGTTTTTCTTGGGATGAAGATGTTTTTACTTTTTCTTACTGTGGCTACTAGGAAATTTAAGATTCCATAGGTGGCTGGCATTGTATTTTTACTGGACAGCGGCTGGAGTTTCTGGTAAGTCACTCGGCCCTTTGGTTTTTTTTTTTTTCAAGTTGCAAACTATTTATTAATCAGTGTAAACTCCATCACAATACACCAACATGATTTTGTGCATTTAGTGGGAAATATTTCCTGGTTAAGTGGAAACTTGTGCGCATGGCTTCTGGAAGACCTTCATTCTAAGCAGCTTTATAGTGAAACATTTCATTTAGAAGTCTGGACCTTCTTTCTTCAGTTGGCTGTAATCTACATTCACCGAGTAGAACTTGTACTGCTCATTGGGACCCAGTTTGTTCCAGGGTTCTGGGTTATTCTTTTTGTCCCAACTGACATCGGGATTGAACACTGCCAGGCGCAAAACATACAGTGCTGCTCCAGTACCTCCCACCCCAATAAATATGAAGAGGGGGAGCAAAAGCTAGGATGCTTCTTGGCCTGACCCATCATCTGGCGGATCGTGGCTGCGACAGAAGCCTCGGGTCCAGACTGAGAAAACGACAAACTTGCAAAGGCCGGGACTGAACAGCCTTCGCGCCGAGGAAGGGCGGACGTCCAAAGTCACCCGGCACCTCCTACCTAAAGGACCCCCGTCTCAGAGGACACACTCGGCCCTTTGGAAACCGGCAGGCAGACCAGGCGGCCTCTGGCGTCCATCCATCCAGGACACCTTGTGGCCCTGAGTGCAGACTCTGAAGCAGCTGGATCAGAGCCTGGCAAGGGCCACAGTCCCGCAGGAGGCAGCCGCCCCTCTCTGGCCTTAACCCCAGCGGTCCCTTCCCCGCAGACCGTCCTCGGCGTCTCACTTAACACTGAAGCTCTGCATCAGCAGCTGGCTCTCACCCTTCCCTGCCTGAGTGACTCCACACCCTTTATCTTTCCCACTTAGGGTTACCAGGTGCAAACTCCAGGGCACCCAGGGAAGTTTGCATTTCAGATCAACAACAAATACTTTTTTTATATATAAAGATTTATTTATTTACTTATTTATTTACTTTTGGCTGCGTGGGGTCTTCGTTGCTGCACGCGGGCTTTCTCTAGTTGCAGCGAGCGGGGGTCACTCTTTGTTGCGGTGCGTGGGCTTCTCACTGCAGTGGCTTCTCTTGTTGCGGTGCGTGGGCTCTAGGCGCACGACGTTCAGTAGTTGCAGCGCGTGGGCTCAGTCGTTGTGACACGCGGGCTCTAGAGCACAGGCTCGGTAGTTGTAGCGCAAAGGTTCAGTTGCCCCGCGGCATGTGGGATCTTCCCGGACCGGGGCTCGAACCCGTGTCCCCTGCATTGGCAGGCGGATTCTTAACCCCTGCGCCACCAGGGAAGTCCAAAAAATACTTTCTTAGCCTAAGTATATCCCATGCAATACTTGGCATATACTTATACCAAAAATTTATCCCTTGTCGATGGAAGTGCGAATTTAACCGGACGCCCTGGATCTCGCCTGGCGCCCCCATGGCCATTAGGTCTGCACTCCACTCTTGTTCTGCACGTCGTCTGGAGTATCCCGAGCCAGGACCACAGCGTCCGGGGGGCAGCGGCATTGGTCACAGTGACCCGTGGACCCCTGGCATTTAGTTCCGTCCGACAAGCCATCTATTTCAACGACTATTTGTCAAATGAATGAGGGAAACCAACATCTCCTCTAGGAAGAGGGCAGCTGACCTGAGACCCCCCCCCCCAACCTCTTCATGCTCCCTGACACACTCAGGGTGGGCTCCACTCTCCAAGTCAGCCTGACTGCTTGCAAACATCCTCCGGTCTCGAAACACATGCAGGAAGCGCCTCAGCTGAAATGAGGCCGCGAGAGGCCCAGAGAGCGGGCCCTGACTGCTGCTGGCTCCACCACGCCCCTGGCCTGGGTGACCCTGAGCGCTGAGCAGTGAAGAGTGTGGTCTCCAGCCTCCCGTCCCCTCTCCCTCAACCGGCTCCTCTGCCTCCTTCTCACTCGCCAAAAGCTAACTCTGCAGACGTGCCCTCGCAAGTTCTCAGAGGAAGTTGCCAAAGGCGCGGTCACTGGGCGCCTCGGCCGCCTCTGTCCAGAGCGGGCAGGGATCAGATATTAGCTGGGCCTCTGCTTTGGCCCGGGACACACACGGCAGATTTTCTGAGCCAGCCTTGATTTGAAGCACTGTGACCAGGTGTCCCTCCAAAGCATCCAAATGTCCTGCACGTTCTGCTAGGTCGGCAAACGGCTAAGGCAGAGAATGTGCCAGTTTGCATCTTGATCCACATACAAAGGCCCCGGAACTCCTAGCTGGGAAGGATGCCCCCCCCCCCCCCCCCCCCGAGCTGCTCGGTCTCTCCTACCAGATGCCCTGGAAGATATGCAAGAAACAGAGACCACGCTGCTGCCTGCCCTCGGGGAATCTTGTCCGCGGAGATAAGACTCCGGAAGCAGCAGGAGAAAAATGCTAGCTGGAAAAAACTGAGAACTGAGTGATGGGGCAGAGACAGCTCCATGCCGCGGGCTTCTTCAAGAGCCACGACCCAGGCTGGCGGGGCCAAGAGAGGAGGCGGGAGAGGACGGAGGGAGCCTGTGTGCTCACGTGTATGCGCGTGTGTGCACACGAGAGCATGTGCATGTCCGTGCACGTGCAAATGTGTACTCACACGTGCAGGGGCCAGCCAGCCTGGCCGCCACCAAGGCCGCTGCAGCGTCACCAGGCCCCACGGTGCCTGCCACTGCCCACCTGGGCCCCAGATCTCCTTCGTCCAGTGCTGCAGCACTCGCCCCCCAACCGTGGCGAGCTGGGCGCAGTGAGCCTCGGGTTCTGGGCTGTTCTGTGGCCCCAGCTGGTGAAATGCCTTCTTTTCCTTTCTCCACACACACACACACACACACACTCTCGGCTGGGACTACTGCAGTATCACATCACCCCGCACCTGCTCATGACACAGGTGCCCCAGCCTCCCAGCCCCCAAAGTGAGCAGGTGTGGGGGTCCAGCAAGCCCCAGGCAGACGCTGCCAGCTCAGCCCGGCTGCAGGGTGGCAGGTGGCAGGTCTCGGCCAGGAGAGCAGCTCAGCAGCCCCCATACCCCTTCCCCACAGCTGTCCCACCCCCAGGCCTAAGGGCCCGCCTGGCCTCAGCCCTTGGTGCCTGCTCGGTTGGCCCTAGAGTCCTACTTCAGGCTGATGCCTCACTCCCCCCGGCCTGAGGCCCCTCCAGCTGTCCTGGGGTGACCGACAGGGCAGGAAACCCTCTCATGGCACAGGACAGGATGCTGGGGGGTGCAGGAAGGAGACCCGGGGGGCAGGGGTGGAATTATTCTGCTTGGCTTCCTCAGAGCAAACATGAAAGGGCCCGTTGTGCACCAGAGAGGGAGAGAAGGCCACGATGGCCTGGCCCGGGCCCAACCAGGCAGGCTGTCCTGGGACGTCTACCAGGGTGGTCTTCGGGCAGAGGGGAGCCCCCCAAACACGGAACCACAGGACGAGGGTCGAGCAAGGGGCCGCAGGGGCCTTGAAGGGGAGACACAGAGAACTGGGGTGTCAGCCGAGGGGGGGCAGGGCAGGGGGAGGGCGAGGGTTCTCTGGCTGCCCCTCTGCAGGCGATCCTAGACGAACTCACCCACAGGCAGCCCTCACGCGGCTGCTAGAGGTGTGGCCGCTCCGTGGACGGGAAGACGGAGTCGGCCGGGAAGGTGCAGAGGGGGGATGGAACCCAGAGCCCCCCTGGCTGCGGGACAGGAGCGCTGCTGGGCCGCCCCTCCCCTCTGAGAAAGCACCTGGGGGGCCCGGGGCTTCCCTCCTGCTGGGACGGTGGGAGGGGCTCCCCCCCCCAACTCCCACCCCGAGGTCGGGGTCCTGGGGCCGATCGCAGGCCTGGGTATCAGGCCTCGGGGCCCCTGTGAGCTTCAGGGGCCAGCGGCCCCTTCCTCCCCACCAGGTCCAGTCCCAGAGACCGGAAGCCCCCGTTGGCCCGATGCCTGCTTCACCCCCTGCTTGGTGGCCCTGTAGCCTGGGACGTGCTGCAGCCCAGCCAGGCCTGGCCAGTGAGGGGAGAGGGGGCTGTGGCCCCTGCTCTGATGCCAGTTTCAGTTTAGATGGACAGACCCCCCACCCTCTGGCTCCTGCTTGTGCTGGGCTTAACGGTGCTGCCCCAAATGCGTGCCTCCCGGAACCGTGCATGTGACCTCATTCAGAAATCAGTCTTTGCAACTGGAATCAAGTTATGATGAGGTCAGACTGGATTAGGGCGGCCCTGCATCCAGTGGCAGTGAACCTGTAAGAGAGAGGAAGAGGAGAGGCCCCCTGACAAGGCAGGCAAAGACTGGCGGGGTGCGGCCACAAGCCAAGGGACGCCGGGAGCCACCAGACCTGGCAGGGGAGCCCACGGCCTGGTGCCTGGGGACGGGCACCGCTCTGCGCCTTGGCCCGCCCACCCTGTGCCAGCATCGGTGGGCTTTAGGCATCAGCCCATCTGCAGGCGGTCGGGAGCCCAAGAAACGAGGCCTCCGTTGGGCCTCGGAATCGGGTACCAAGGAGCGAGCCGTGCCTCCCCTCCCGGCTGTCAGACCCGCAGGAGAGGCCAAGGTGGCTACAGTTAGCCTCCAGCTGCTCCGCCTGGGAGGCTCTGACGGACCTGGGGGAGGCGGGGGGCTGAAGGGTACAGGGTGGGGACGGGAGGGGGTCAGGGCCCCTGACTCCTCTGGGGGTGTCCCAGGCAGCCGCCCCAGCCACCAGGGCAGACTGTGCGATTCAGGGCCTTCCTTGGCTGCGAACGCTGGGGGTGGGCGTTCCCGGTGCGGGGGCCACAGCCCACCTGGCCAAGGGGCCGGGATGATGGAGGGCTTAGCAGAGCTCGTGGGCTGGGCAGCCGCGGGCGGGCCTGGGGTGGCTCTGAGTGCCCTCCCGGGGTGTCCCGACTGCACACACTGCCCTTTCCAGATGGGGCTGGAAGCCCCCTCCCTGGCCTGGCCTGCTCCTCCGGCTGTCTCACCTCACCCTGGCGGGCCTGGGCAGCGCCCACCCAACGCTGGACAGAGGGGCTGATGAGTGATGCCCAGGGGCCTGGGCGCAGGGGGGCAAGGAGGGGGACAGGCGAGAGGGTCAGCGAGAGGAGCAGGGAGAGAGAGATGGGGAGGGAGGAAGCGGGGAGGGGAGAGACAGGAAGGCAGGCTTATGAAAACGAAGGATGGGTTGATGATAATACAAATGCTGGCTTAATAAAAAGAGCTGCTATTTCTTGAGCACCGCCATCCAGTGGGGTAGCCACGGCGAGTGTGCCCATTTCCCTGATTGAGGAAACTGAGGCCCACAGCAGCAACGGCCACCAAAATGAGGGGGCCGCTCCCCGGCCCCCTCCTGTCGCCGTGAGCACAGCTCTGCCTGGGCTGCCCCGCCGGGGGGAGCCAGCAGGAGGCACAGGCCAAGGCCAACAACCGCCCTCGCCCTGCTCCCCCCGCCCCGGCCGGGCCCGGCCCGGCTGAGCGCCCGATGGCGGGTCAGGGGTGAGGCAGCAAAGTGGCTTATGCCTCCGTGCAGAGGCCAACTGACAGACGGCTAGATTAACAAAGACGCACTCTGTTCCCCAGCAGGTCATGTGGAAAGCAGAGCCACGACCCCTGTCACTTCTCCTTTTTAATTTTTTTGTAAGAAGAGATGTTTGTTCCTGAGCCGGGGTGGGGGAAGAGGGGGGGGTGCCTGCCTCTTCGCCAGCTGTAAGCACATCAGCTGCTGCGACACAATGGCAGCTTCTCCGCGGCACCCACCCCTCACCCGGAGCCCCAGCCCCAGGCCACCAGCCAGCCCGGCGAACAGGGCTCAGCCTGCTACCCAGCTTTGCAGCAGAGCCACGCTCCTGAGTGCCAGCTCGCTCGCGGATCGGCAGCTGAAAAGAGATCATTAGCCCCAAATGGAGCCTGCAGAGAAGGGGGTAGTGGGTGGGCAGCCTTAGCAGCTGCGGACGCTGCTCCCCGCCGCGAGCACCACGGAAGGGTCCACCGCCTCCCGCCGGCCCCAGCTGGGCACATCCCACAGTGGTGCTATTTCAGATATACCAAGTGACGTAAAATATAGTCTCACAACCGATCTCACCTTTTTACCTTTAAAATGCGGCTGCTTGACAATTTAACATTTACACACGTGGCTGGCGTTCTACTTCTATCGGGCGGTGGGTCCAGACCCATAGCATCAGCACTCCCTGTGGCGTGGTAGAAATGCAGATTCCCAGGCCACCCCGCGGCTTGCCAGAATCAAATCCTCATTCCCAGGCCAGCTCTGGAGCCCCAGCACCGGCACCAATGTGCTCGTGACCTGTCCCCAAACTGAATCAGGTCTCTGACACTGCCACGTGCCCTTCTGGGCTCCTGTAAAGCCCCAAGTCAGCAGAAACGCCCACCTCTCCATCCGAGGCAGCACAGGCCCCAGCTCGGGGGGAGTTTCTCCTGTGAGTCACGGTGGCAGAAAGTATGATCTTATTAGAATGCTGAGCTTGCCCTGGTCCCTCCAAAGAGCTTCTGGTCAAAACCTCTCTGAGTTAAACTAAATGGAGAGAGACTGTCTAGCTTGCAAAACTCAAGAACTGTTTACCACGAGCCTTCCACAGGCAAAGCATTTAAAATACATATGTTTCAAGGACTTCCCCGGTGGCGCAGTACTTAAGAATCCGCCTGCCAGTGCAGGGGACGCGGGTTCCAGCCCTGGTCCGGGAACATCCCACATGCCGCGGAGCAACTGAGCCTGTGCGCCACAACTACTGAGCCTCCTCTCTAGAGCCTACACGCCACAACTACTGGCTTCACGTGCCACAACTACTGAAGCCCGCGCGCCTAGAGCCCGTGCTCCGGAACAAGAGAAGCCCACGCACCGCGACGGAGAGCAGCCCCCGCTCGCCACAACTAGAGAAAAGCCCGCGCACAGCAACGAAGACCCAACGCAGCCAAAAATAAACAAATAAATTTATTTTTAAAATAAATAAATAAAATACATATATTTCACACTTCAATACGAGCTGAGCTTGCCCCTTGAGCATCTTCTGGGGGCCAGTTTTACTGAATAGATAAGAAAGATTTCCCATTAAGGACCGGTTGCAACAGATACGTTGACAGTCGCTTTTAAAGCTCCTGGGGACTCTGTTTTCTCAAGCAGTTTAAAATAAGTTCCTGTGTCCTTGTCTGTCATCAGCATCACACTTTGTGGCTTAAAATGTGTCCTGATACTCGAGGTGGGCTTTCCAGGCCTGGGAAACCAAGAGACTGTTTTGACGCCCCGTCTAACATCTTAAGAAGTAACATGTGCCCTCGGTCCTGGCTGCCCCCAAAGGCTCTGGAGGCTGGACTCGGGGTCCAGGGCGAGTGTGGAGCAGCCGGCCCTTCCCGCCCGCTGGCTCTCACCACCGAGACATCACCTACGTGCACCGAGGCCTTCAGGGCTGAGGGTTCCTCTAGACGTGTCCTTTACGTTTAGAGAGGAAGCAAAGGGCCTGCCATCCACTTCAACAGAACTGACCCCAAATTTCTAAAATTCCCAGGTGACGGTGAGTAGTGAAGAGTGAGCCATGCCCACAGAGGTCTGGCCTGGACCCTTGGCTCCTGGGAGGTGACCTCCACGCCACTGGGATGGCCTGCTGGATACGGGTGTCTCTGTTTCCCCGGGGCCTTGGGCCACACTGTATCGTCTGCGTGAACGTAACCTATGACGGGGGTCTTGACCGTCCCCGGAGGGGCTGGAGGCAGAGGTGGGCCAGCTGGCCTTGTCTTTGTGACAAAAGCTCCAACAAAAACCCTAGGCACCGCGACTCGGGGGGAGCATCCCTGGTTGTGCGATTCCAGGCGGGTGTCACCACCGTTGCCATGAGGAGTGAATGCCGACTTGCTGCGAGGGGCGGCCGCGAGTCTGGACCCCTCCTGGACCCGCCCCAGGTGCCTCGTTTCTCGGCTGATTTTCCTCTGAATCCTCTTGTTGTCATGAACCATGACCCTGAGCACAGCAGCCTTCAGCTTTGAGGTCTGTATGCAAACGGTCAAACCTGAGAGTAGCCTTGGGGAACCCCCCCCCTCCCCGCTAACCGCAGCTGCTCCGGTGGGAGAGGTGAGGGCAGTCTGTGGACCCCCTCTGAACCTGGCGGAGGGCTAAACCAGAGACCGTGCAGACAAGAAACAAGAGAAAGGCAAGGAGCTGCCAGATCTGATGGGCGATTTACCTGCCGCCCACCACTAAAGTCCCTTAGAAGCCACACGCCAGCAGGAGAGCCAGGCCCGAGCCTCCCTCAGCCCCGGGGGCAGTGGGTCTCCTGCAGCCTGTCTGTGTGGCCTGAGCACAAACTCTGCCCAAACCCTGCTGCTGGGTGGGCCTTGCAGACCCCCCTCACCTGCCAGGTGCCAGGGCCCACACCCCAGTGCTCGGGGCTGCAGCCCTGGACGGTGGGAGTTGGGGTTTGGACACCGGGCCTCCGACCCCCAAAGCAGAGCTTGTGCCCAGGCGCAGAGCGGGAAGGGGCGCCGGGAACCAGAGCCCTCGGGGCGGCGGCTCCCCCGCGCCCGTGATAAAGTGTCTCTCTACAGGGCCGCTCCCCTCTCTGGAAAATTCGGCCTAAAGCCACTCCGTCAACGCCACAGCTCCCTCAAATCTACTTCCGCAGCCATGCCCAGGGCCAAAGGCAGGCCCCTCTCTGGTTGGCCTCAAATGGCTAGAAAGTTCCTTCCCGTACTGAGTCAGAGTCTTCTGGAACTCCACCTCCAGTCTGAGGAAGCTCCATCCTGAATAAATCAAACTGCTCTTGACATGACGTGTCCAGTATGTAAGCACAGCCACCAAGCCGTCCAGCCCCCTCCCCTGCTGCCATCCTGGCGGCCTCCCTCCCCAGACCTGCTCAGCCGGGCCAGCGTTCCAGCGCGTCGCCACCTGCCCTCCCGCCCTGGGCGGATTAGGAAACGAAGCTGGGCAGGAACGCAGCCAGAGCTGGAGGGCCACTGGCAGCCAGTAAACAACCGGAGGATGGTTCTTGCTCTTTTTTCTAGAGCGGCAACTCCTGTCCCTGGCTGCAGAGAATGACCACCAGGGAACTTTACAAAATAGAGATGCCCGAGGCCCACGGTCAGAGATTCTGGTTCAGTTGGGCTGGGCCGGGCGGGGCCCGGGCATCAGCATTTTGTTGAAGGTCCCTGGGTGGTTGCAAGGTGCAGCCGAGTCTAGGACCACTGCCCCTCAGCCCACACTGGGAGGGGAGAACCCGGGACCCCCCCAGGGAGCATCTTTGCCAGGGCAGGGCCCACCATCCTTCCCCATCAGGATGTACCCACAGCAAAGGGCGTGCACCCTGAGGAAAGCGGGGCGTCCCAGAAGGCAGGCTGGGCTGGGCTGCTCACAGGGGCAGGTCTCTAACAGGACTTGGGCTGTGCAGCTCAGCCCTACTCACTCAGGCTTTAAGAAAGTGGGTCCCTAGGGCTTCCCTGGTGGCACAGTGGTTAAGAATCCGCCTGCCAATGCAGGGGACACGGGTTCGAGCCGCGGTCCGGGAAGATCCCACGTGCCGCGGAGCAACTAAGCCTGTGCGCCACAACTACTGAGCCTGCGCTCTAGAGCCCGCGAGCCACAACTACTGAGCCCGCGAGCCACAACTACTGAAGCCTGCGCACCTAGACCCCGTGCTCCGCAACAAGAGAAGCCACCACTATGAGAGGGCCGCACACTGCAACCAAGAGTAGCCCCCGCTCGCCGCAACGAGAGAAAGCCCGCACTCAGCATCAAAGACCCAGCTCAGCCATAAACAAACAAACAAACAAACAAATACATAAAAGGAAGTGGGTCCTGTTCTGGGTGCAGTCCTAAAGCAGGGGATGCTTGGTGATGGGGAAGCTTAATTTTTTCCTAGGTGGCTAGAGTTGCCACAGGCAAAAGAGCAGCAGCCGTGATGCGGGTGGAAAAGGGGGCATTCAGCCACCTTGGGGTTGTAGAGCAGCTGTCTGTGCCCAGCGAGGCTACGGGTGCCCTCGCTGCCCTGCCTATAGCCTGTTAGCGTTGCTTATGTTCGCTGGGAATGTCATAGCCCAGTGGCCCGCGGGCGGTTTTTCACACCAGGTCTGATGGGGTCTAGGCAAAGGGACCCCGACCTTGGTGGCTGCCCACGGTGGGGAGTTCAATCCCGAAAGCCCTCTTTCTCTTTCTGTTTTGAAGACGCAAGCCTGGGGCTTCTCCTGGCATGGAAGGAGCTGCCCCTGGCAGCTACCCAGCCTCACGTGCGATGCCCGGTGGCCTCCACAAAGAGCAGTCTCCACCCACCCGAGTGCTCATCCTCTCCTGGCCGTGGCGGTGAAAGACAACTGGCCCAGACATCACCCCAGGGCTAGTCTAAGCTCCACACAAAACGGCATAGGGATTGGTCCCTGCCTCCTCCTGGGACGCAGTTTCTCCCTCATGAAACAGGAAGGCTGCCGCCGAGGTCCCTTGGTGCTCTGAAAGTCCATGCTTTGGAGAGTCTGGTGCAGAAGGGACACACAGCAGCTGCCCTGTCCCCTAAGCTTGGACAGTTACCCCTGAGGCCTCTGGAGGAGCTTCCTGCCATCTCCCTTTGTCCTCAATTCGGGAATCTTCTCCTGCCCCACCCAGGACCGCACCTGGTCCTGTTCTCCTCAACTGGGTCACAGCCTTTGCCCAGAGCAAGGAGGCAGACGCTTCCTGTGGTCAGTCAGTTAGGATGCCTTGGTTGGCCCTGAAGAGTGCATGGAAAAGCATAGGGCACAGCCCTTTTGCTCAGAGCTTCCAGGGGCCTCGGGCCTGAGAAAGCAAGAGCTGTAGCAGCCCAGGCGCTGTGCCCCCTGGACACTCACCCTGGCCAGGCGCTTCACACACGTTCCCTCATTTCATCCTCACCACCGTCTGAAGGGGGGGCATCCTGTTTTCACCCTCGTTTTACTCATGGGGAAACTGAGGCAGGGCCAGGCTAAAGTCACTTCTCCCAGGTCTCCCAGAGCACAGGAGGCAGGGCTGGCTGTGAATCCGGGCAGCCTGGCTCCACAGCCCTGCTCCTGGCCATCATATATGTAACCTGGTCTGCATCTTGTGAGCTGTGTGACCTTGGGCAGGCCGCTTGGGCTCTCTGGGCCTCAGTCTCTTTGTCTGTAAAATGGGAGTAACAGTAGACCCTGCCATGCAGGATTTGTTGTGAGGGTCAAATGAATGAGTCCAGGAAGGACCCTGGGCACACAGCAAGTGCTTAATAAGTGCCCGCTACTAGGACTGCCACGGTGCTACGTCTAGTTCAGGGGCTGGGGGCGTTTATAGCGCCCTCTGGTGACTGGGAGGTCTCCTGCAGGAGGACATGCGCAGCAGCATCCGACCGACACAGGCAAGGAAGGACAAGAGCCATATCGACGGGCCACAGGTGACCACTGACATCAGGATGGGCTTCTACTCTGGGAACATCTGGGTGTGCTTCGGCTCTGAAGCGTGGGCCTGGAACCCAAAGCACCCCACCTTCTGGGTGCTCCTGATCTTAGTGTTACCCCGGCGGGGGCATGTCCTGGAACCCCAGAAACGAGCTAAATCGGAGTGACCATTACACAGCAAGCCTCCGGTCACTCGGCCATCTCACCTCAATGCCAGGCATGTGCTTGAAATCCTGCTAGGCCCTGGGTGAGGCAGAGACTGGTCAATGCTCACCAAATCGCACACACAGCTCTGGACACACCCCTCGCTACCGCTGGGCTAGCAGTGGGGGATCTCAGGTCCCAAGATACGGTGGTGCCTGGAACTCTGAACCGCCTCCTGGAAGGCCTACTGAACACCCCACTGGACCGTGACACTGCACTAACCATTAAAGCCTGGGGGCTTTTTGTTACAGCAGCTGGCACCAGCCGCCTTGCCTGATACACCGAAACTCGACAATGGCTGAGGCCAACATCCTCCCCCCCCCGAGGAACTCACAGGGCTCTCAGGGAGAGAGGTCTGGGTCTTCTGCGTCAGAATTACCAGGAGTGCTTGTTAAATCGCAGGTGCCTGTCCCAAGCTCTTGCCTCCTGAATCAGAAGCTTGGGGGAGGCCCCGTAACCCACATGTTCAACCAGCACCCCTGGCAACTCTGATGCACAACGCATGTGAGAACTGCCGGCTTCAGAGCAGAAAATGACGGCCTCTCACTTGGTGCTCGAGAAGCGGGCACGCTGGGTCCTGGGGCCTGAGCCCCGCCCCGCCCACGCGCTGTCCCCGAAAAGCCTTGAGGGCGGCGGGCAGCACCCTGTGGGGGGTGAGTCACTCGAGGCTGACGGAGATTCAGTAGGGTCCTTGCTTAATGCGATGACGAATTCATTGAATTCTGATAAGGTCGTCTCTTAGCAGGTGGGATAAATCGCAGCTGATCTCTTGTCAGGACGACTCTCAGTCATCCCGGATTAAATTAATAATGATTAATTGGGGCTCCTGAAAGCTGAGCCTCCAAGCGAAGATTACAGTGTGCGTTCGAGCTCCCTCTCTCTCCCTTTTACTTCTTCTCTCCCTTCCTGGGCTGTGTCTCCTCCCCCCAGGTGACATTCTAAGACGGGAAATTGGAAGTGCAGGATTTGGAAATCCGGAGCAGCTATGAACAGCTGCTCACAGAGCTGCTGGGCAGCTCAGCCGGGCGGGGAGGTCTGGGAGGGTTGCTGCCTGGGGAGTTCTGCTGCTTCTTGAGGATTTTCATCCACCAGCGTGGGCTGACTCCCTCCAACAATGCCGGGGCCTCAGGCCGCTCTGCCCCACTTAGGGCAGCTGGGGCTACACCTAATCGCTTCCCCACTAGGCTCTGCTGACCGGCGGCTTGTAGAGGCGAGGGCAGACAGAATCTTGTGTTTTCGGGGACAGATTTTGAGGAGGAAATTGCATTTTCTGGAAACCATTCATTATCCCTAGAATCTGTCTGCCAGGGACTGCCCCATTCCAGGGGCCTCTCCAACCGCCCCCAGGAATTCCAGGCTCCCCCCTCCCCAAGTGAAGGCGGCTTCTGCCAGCGGCTTGGGTTGTCAGCAAACGTTCACAGAGGGCACCACTCTGCTAGGCCCACACGGCTCATAAAATCAACACGATCTCAACTTGGGAGGTTTAACCATAAACATTCCTGCAGCGGGCCTGGCGCCATGTGAGGTGACAGGGAAGGCGGGGTGAGGGGGAGCGGATCCGGCCAGGCGCTATGTATGGGTCGGGGAGGTTCTGTGCCACTTCAGAGAGCCGGCAGCTGGAAGTGCGGGAATTCTAAGCGGTGCGAGGGTGCAGGGGGAAGGGAGCCCCCGGGGGCAGGGCAGCTGGACCCTCTCCCCAGAGGATCCCATCCCACTCCCAAGGGGGCCAGAGAGGTGAGCAAGCCCTGCGGTGCCAGCTCACGGGACCAGCTGTCCCGTGGCAGCTCTGCTCGTGTCTTCTCCTCCCCCAGCCTCACAGCAGCCCCAAATACCAGGAGGCAGGGCCAGCTGGGGGGCTCAAGGTGCGGGGCTTGCAGGGCAAGCCCCCTGCGGGTGTCCCAGCTCAGGGGCACGCTAGCAGCGTGGCTGGGGCCGAGCTGCTCACCTCTGGAAACCCTGTCTTCTTGGCCACAATTCGGGGGTGAGGCTGGGCTCTAAATCACAGGGCTGTTGTGAGAACGGAGGTGGGTGCCGGGTACAGTTCCAGAAATGTCATCCTCCACACATGAGTGGATAAGCAAAATGTGGTCTCTCCACACGGTGGAATAGTACTCAGCCATGAAAAGGAATGAAACACTGACACAGTCACACCCCGGATGAAACCTGTAAAACATGCTGAGCTAAAGCGGCCACACAGATGGGCAAATATCGTACGATTCCCTTTATACGAGTCACATCTGGCGCAGGCTGATTCACAGGCCGGAAATAGATTAAAGGTACGAGGGGCTGGCCAGAGGGGTACGGGGAGTTGTTACTGAAGGGGTACAGAGTTTCTGTTTGGAAAGATGAAAACGTTTTGGAAATAGATATAGTGGTGATGGTTTTACGACACTGCGAATGTACTTAATGCCACTGTTGTACACTTAACGATTAAAATGGCAAATTTTCTATTATATCTATTTTAACACAGTAACAAAATATAGTTGTTAAGTCTACAGTTAAACCCATCTTAACTTCCGCGGAGGAAGGGGTAGGTAGGGCAGAGGTCTCAGATGGAGAGCGCTGCCCTTGAGTCCTAAGAACACGCCTAGAAGCAGGCCCTCTTGAGGACACGCTCCCTGCAGCCTTGGGCCAATCACTCAGCCTCACCCATCTGGCAAAGGTGGGTGTGGGCATGGACACTGCTCAGCGTCCAGGAGCCTGCCCCCAGCTCTGCCATCCACCAACGTGCTGTCCCAAAGACTCGCTGCTTCCCAAACACACACAGGAATTCTGCTGTGCCAGACTCAGGGGCACATTCAGGACCGAACCCGTCAACGAGGTGCTATCGGGCCAGCATATCTCCTAGGCTTGCCAGGTCAACCCCAATGCATCTTCTCCCTGACGATGAGACAGTGCACGCGTAACTGCACATGTGATTGGATTGGACTGGATTGGATTGGAGCCATGATACACGTTCACTGAACAAATGTGCTGCCCAGAAAGCCATGCCCCACGACAGGCTGGGAAATAGGGCTGCAGAATGTCAGGAGGACAGACAGACAGATGAGGGGGTGCCCACAACCACAGGTGGTTGGAGGGACTGGCTTTGCTGGCCAAGAGGGAAAACTGTCCAACGCCATGTACGTGAATACCTAGACTCGCCCTGAGCCACTCCTCCAAGTTCTATGCCGTCCGCAACTGAGTGTCCATGCCTTAGCCATGATATTAACTGGGCTTGGATCCGTTCAATTGATATCATGAGGTCTCTTTTGTGAGGGCTAGAGAAAAGAGACATCCCTCCCAGAGGTCCTTCTCATGGACCAAGGACATCAACCAGTCAAACAGGGTGTTCCAGACCCCCAGGGCAACACTGGAAAGAAGCTCCCTAACAAAGCGCCTTCCTGGAATCTTGGGGTCCTTCATTCACAGAGGGGTCCCATCACCCAGGCTGGCTGCAAAGTGCTGCAAGCAGAGATTCTCATTGGGCTCACTGACCTTCAGAAGTGGAAACATAACTCGCCCAGGGCTGGGTCCCTTGGGCTCTGGTATCTCTCCTGCCCCTCCCCCTTGCCCTCCCCCTGCCGGCCAACTGGTCACCCAGGGCATGGCAGGCAGAATAACGGCCCCCAAAGATGAGTCCCCCCCCCTAATCCCCAGAATCTGTAAATACGTGACCTGACACGGCTAAAGAGACTCTGCAGGTGCGATTGAGTTAAGGGCCTTGACATGGGAGACGATTCTGGATTGTCCAGGTGGTTTCCCGGCCAGGGTGAGTGGGAGACGTGACAATGGAAGCAGTTCTGAGCGATGCAATGCTGCCAGCTTTGAAGATGGAGGAGAGGCCACGAGCCAAGGAGTGTGGGCGTCTCCAGAAGCTGGAAAAGGCGCAGAAACGGATTCCCCCTCCAAAAAGGAACCAGCCCTGCCAATGCCTTGATTTCGGCCCCGTGAGACCAACGTCAGACTTCTGACCTACAGAACCGTGAGAGAATATAAACGTGATTCGAGCCACCAAGTTCACGGTTAACTTGTGAAGCAGCCACAGAAAGCCAGTGCCGAGGCTGGGGGCTCATCCTGAGCTGCTGAGATAGAACGGAGTTGCTGGTCGGCTGAGCGCAAGGTGGGGTGCCCTGAGGAGACCTCTCTCCCCAGATGGCTTCCCAAGGCGCAGGCAGGGACCAAGGCACGCACGGCCCTGGGATCGGCCATCCCGGTCCAGACTCTGTCCCTCCCCAGCCTCTCCTCTGCATGCTGGCAGGTCTGCAGGTGGAGCAACAGAGCAGATGTGGGGGTTCCGTATTAAACGCCAGCCCCACGCTGGCCCCATCCTGGAGGCAACTGACAAACGTCTACGGGAAGAATTCTCATGGTGGCGCAGCGGTTGAGAGTCCGCCTGCGGATGCTGGGGACGCGGGTTCGTGCCCCGGTCCGGGAAGATCCCACGTGCCGCGGAGCGGCCGGGCCCGTGAGCCGTGGCCGCTGAGCCTGCGCGTCCGGAGCCTGTGCTCCGCAACGGGACTGGCCAGAGGCCCGTGTACCGCAAAAAAAAAAAAAAAGAAAAGAAAAAAAAGCCTTCACTGCTGCCTGCAGTGCACAGAATCAACTCCACCCACCAGGACACTTCCAACGGGGCCTCGACTTACCTTTTCCCCTGCTCTCTGGAATTTGCCTCCTTTTAACTGCGGGGAAAGGGTGAAGACCCGGGAGCCCCAGCTGTTCCAGCCCTGTTGCTTGGATCTTCCCAGCCCGGCCCCCACGGACACCCCCTGAGCCCAGCATCAAACACCTTGAGCCCAGTCGGGGCCCTGATGGTGGCAGCTCAGGAGAAAACGGTAGCCGCCATTTTACGCCACCAAGTTTGCAGTGGTTTTTCACGCCCTACAGATAATCCGAAGCTGTCCTAAAGGAAATTCACTGCTCAGCACCCCCAGATAACACCCAGGCTGCAGTCACCTCAGGCAGTGAACCCACATGCACCGCAGTCTCCGTTAGGGCCTGAAGGGCGTCTGCAGTGAGGAGGGGTTGATGGGTAGGGTGGTAAAGAGGCCATGCAGGGCGTCCACCCTCCCTCGAGGGGACCAGCAGGTGCGGACCACAGACTCGAACCCCCTGAGAAGAGCCCAGTGGGCTCAAATTCTGGCTGTGCTACTGGCCAGACGTTTGACACTGAACCCATTACTTAACCTCTCTGCGCCTTAGTTTTCCTGTCTGTACAATGGGAAAGACAATGGAACCTATGTGGAAGGGCTACCTCTTGGGTGACCTGAACGACTGAGGTCAGAGTAGGTGCTGTCCCCGTGTTAAAAACCGGCAGGGCAGCTCGCGGCCTCCCCCCACCGCCTACACAGGGACTTGCTTGCTCACTGCTGGGCTGGGCTGGGCAGGATGGGGGTCACTCTCCACTCTCAGGGAACCTCAAGTGTAAAGGCAAGCTCTGAAGGGCAGGTGCTCCCAGGAACCATTTACCCAGAGCTTAAAAGCAGGCCAACCCAAGCCATAGGTGGTCTCTGGTTAGAGCCACACGCCCTGAAAGTCTGAAAGATCAAACTCTGATAGAGGGTTGCTCTGGGGTGGAGGGAGCCGGAGGCGGCTCCCCGCTACTGGAGCGATGCCAGCAGGAACAGGCATCCGAACTGGCTGATGCTGAGAGTCGGGCCAAGCTCTGTTATCTCATTTAATCAACAGCCCCAGGAAGAGGCGTCCCTGCCATTATCCCCACTGTACAGATGCGCAAACTGAAGCAGAGAGGTGCCGCGCTGGGTTGGACAGCGTTCCCCCTAAAATTCACGTCCACCCGGAAGCTCGGAATGTGACCTTACTTGGCAATAGGGTCTTTGCAGATGTAATTCATTACGACGAGGTTACACTGGATTAGCGTGGGCCCTAAATCCAATGACGGTGTCCCTACAAGGCCATGTGAAGACACAGACCATGGGACAAGGGAGGCACAGACAGAAGGGATGCAACTATAAACCCAGGATGCCAAGGATGGCTGGCAGCCGCGTGGGGGAGAGGGGTACGAACAGACTCTTCCCCGAGCTTCCAGAAAATAGCAGCCCTGCCGAGACCTCGACCTCAGATCTCTGGCCTCTGAGACTTGAGAGAATACATCTCTGTTGCTTTAAGCCACCAGGTTTGTGGGCATTTGTTATGCCGGCCCCAGGACACTAACGCAGGTCTGTAACAGAGCGAACAGAAAAGGCCCAGCTGATGACAGCTGACAGGTCTGTGGCTGCCTAGGGGAGGGGAGGGGGAGGGGATTGATGACAAGGGGCACACAGAACTTTCTGGAGTGATGGAGACAGTCTGCGCGATGATGTGGTGGTGGTTACATGACTGTATACCTTTGTCAAAACTCACTGAATTAGGCACTTAAAACTCACGGGTTTTACTGTATATAAATTATCTCAATCAAGCTGATGAAAAAATAAAAAATAAAACAATTTAATTGGCACACACGCACACACACACACGCATAATTCTTCCTCACAAGAGAAGTAATATCTATTATTCGCCCCCTTTTACAGATGAGAAGTCAAAGCCCAGAGAGGTTAAGTAATTCACCCCAAGGATGCACAGCAAGTAACCATGGATGGGGGGTGCTGGCACCTCCCAGGCTGAGGGTGGTTATTCTGTTTACCCCTCTGCCTCCTTACTGGGCTCGGAGGGTCAAGGGCAGGGCTGCTCTATTTCTGTAAAAGTCCCCACAGCCTGACCCAGTCAACCCGAAGCCAGCGCTAATAAAAGATGGAGGGGAATAAGGGCCCTTTGTGGTAACGGGAACAAGGGCAGTGTTCTGTGCTCCAAAGGGGAGAGGGCACAGCCCGGCCAGGATTTTAATGACCCCACAGAGAGGCCTGGGAGATGGCTTCTCGCCCCCGGACGGCTGTGACAGGCCGGACCTGCGCCCCCAGCCTCCTGCAGGGTGACGACGGCATGGGGAGGGTCTCCCGAGGCTCAGGGGCTCTGTCAGCAGCTGGGGCTGGCGGGGGAAGAGGGCCTGGGATAAGGTTCGCCTGCCTGACAGGCAGAGGCCACACACGGTGCCCACAACATGGCCCTGAGCCCTGCGGGCACATCCACCCTGCAGGGGCGGACAGCCCTCCATTCAACACGCCAGGATGCCAGGGCGCACGGGCAGGGGAGGAGACGGCAGGCGTGGTGTCCTCCCCCACCCCGCCCAGGGCAGGGAAGGAAGGGAAGAATCCAGAAAATGCCGCTTGATTGCCTCGGGAAGGAAAAAAAAATACAGCGAGAGCCGGACAGGCACAAAGGCGCTCTTCTGCAAAGCGGCCCGATGCGCAGGGCTTGTGCTGCCCTGGGTCCCCTGACCCCCTGCTTCTTACCCGAGCCCCAGACCCCGAGTGGACAGCCAGGGATGTGTAAGGGTCTGCTGTTGTTCTTGTGCCTGTTTGGGGCCAGCAGCCCTGCTCCGGGTTTGCTAACTTGGCTCTGACGGTGGAGAAACGTCTCCCTGCTCCCCTACCCTGGAGCACTAAGCAGATACTGCTGAGGGGGTCCGTGCAGAGGCTTCAGGAGGGGCAGAAAAGGACAGGACGTGGTCCCTGCCAGTCATCTGGTCAAAACACAAAGTAACTCAGAAACTGAAGGACAGCGTGTGGGGTGGCCGCATTCGATCCTCCGTGTCTGTCTCGACCCCCGCAAAGGCTCTTTGCAGAGTTGGTTCACATCACAGGTTATTACAAAAAGAGGAGCAAGGTGTAAATTAGAGGTTTATGTTAGAAAAAGGTGCCCTCTTGCTCCAGGACACATGGCTCGGTGTGTGCTGTGTAGGCTGGATTTTCAGTTGATGTCCTTGTGCAGTGTGGAACCTGCAAAACTGCACATGGCAGCCCTGGACTAATGAATAGAAAGCCACATGAACGACAAGGTGTTTAAGGCATGTTCCTTGATCTCCAGAGACCTATAACAATGTAAAGCAGCACGAGATTGGTGCTGAAGCCTGGGGGCAGGGGGTCCCTGAAGGCCAGCGTGTTCCTGGTGGAGTGGCCAGGCAAGGTGAGTGACGTCGATCAGAGGACAGCCTTGGAGGCACAGGAGACAGCTGGCCAGGACGGGCTGGGCCAGCTAATGGGCCCAAGGGCAGGACAGGTGCCCTCAGGTGCGACACGAAGATGACCCTCCCTCTAGGGAAAAGGCTTAGTCGTCCAGTAACTGGCACCCAAACCGCTTCTCTTCGGCATCAAGGAAAAGGCAAGCAGCCCTTTTGGGAGCAAGAGGAAGGTCTCATTCGCCGCACGGGCAGCCTGGACCCAGACCCGACCTTATCCAGAGGGTTCCGGCTTCCCCGGGGCCTGCACCCCAGATCCCGCTCCTGGCTCCGTCCCCAAACGCCTCCTCCCCACCTCCATCTGAGAGGACACACTCGAGAGAGCTGAGACTCCAGCAAAGGAGAGAAGGAGCCCTAGGCGCCCAGCCAAGTCAGCAAAAATGGGGCCGTGGGCCCTCAGCCTCCGGCAGAGGGGTCTTGGCTGTGAGCAGGGGGTTTACGTTCCCCCCGCACCCCCCGGGATGGAGTACCATCCCTCCCCCCTCCAAAGACCTGGACAGCTCTTGCTGATGACCCGGAGCAGGCCCTGGTTTGGGGATGCCCGTCACCACAAACCTTCAGGGGCCCCCCACTTCCCACGGTTACTTTCCAACAAGGCCCTCAGTCCCATCACCCTCGGCTTCTCCCCGGAGACCAGGGATCCTCACCCACCAACAGCCCCTGCCTGTCCAGGCCCCCGGGGTCTCCCCTCGCCTCTCCCTCTCCAAACACCCCCTCTCTCTGGCCCCTAAAACACAGAAGCCACACAGGTATGGTTCTGGCCTGGGTGGTCCAGGCCCAGACGGGGGTGGATGGAGCCTGCGAGGCTGAGCGGCTTCCCTTCTCACTCACAGCGTCCTGGGTTGGAATCAGTCCAGAAGCCGACGTCCCCTGCCCCTGGACCTGCAGTCTGAATGTCACCGGGGCCTCCAGGAAGCCCTTGCAGACAGATGTCAGCTGGCCTCTGCCCAGCACACAGGCTCTACCAGCTAATTCAGCCCTTTGTCACCACCCACCACGTTAGCATCAGCGTTATGGTGGCATTTTGATAACATCAGGCAAACGCTTAGCGCTTTCGTAAGTACCACACAACCCTCCCATTTTACAGATGAGGAAACCGAGGCGCAGAACAGCTAAACCTTGCCCCAGTGACACCGTGGCCTGACCCGTCTCCTGGGTCTGGGTGCAGCATATGCAGCCACCAGACCAGCCTGGCAGGGGCACCAGGTGATGCTGGTTTTTGCTCAACACCCAGGGGCCCCACGGTTGCTGTGCACCAGCCCCTGGGCTGGCGTGGAGGGAGGGCAGACCAGGAAACGCGGCCCCTCGTGCCTCCCTGCCCAAAGAACTGTTGCCACCCCTGCACTGCGTCTCCTTGGCTCCCTGACTCCCCGAGTTTCAGCCAGCAGCTCCCTCTCACCTCCTGCCTGCGCCCCCCTCCCCCGGTGAAAGGTCGTGGAGGGCTGTGGCCGGCCTGCTAGGAGCCCGGGGCCCAGGCTGGCTTCGGTTTTGAATGTTCAGAGGCACAGTTGTTATTTGCACGTGAGGACTTGGAATGGAAATGAACGGGGTCCAGCTCAGGCCCCACCTGCCAAGCGCCCCTTTGGGAAACAGGACTGAGCCGCTCGGAGCTTCATGCACGTGTGGGTGTAGGAGGGGGGTGTCTGATGGATGGAAGCCCAGGGGACGGGCTCAGTGCACCTAACCCTCTCCAGCCCTTCCCCATGCAAATCCCTCGGCAGCTGTCACAGCTCATCCTGCAGGGCCAGCTGCACCAGCTGGGCAGCGGGGCGAGCGGTGTGGGCCCGGGCTCCCTCCCAGGGCCCCTCCCCACACTGCTGGCTTTGTTTTGCATGGGGGCTTCAGAGAGGCCAGGAGCAGACTCCAAAGAAGCTTTAAGCAAGGTCTTGTGGGCCTGACAGTGGAAAGCCTGCCCTTGTTCCGAAAGCAGTAGGAGGTGCCGGGAGGCCCTGTGGGGTGTTTTTAACGCTGGTGGTTAGATGTGCCCTGGGGGTCGGACTGCCCTGGTATGAATCCTGGCTTTAATTTCCTAGCTGTGTGGCCTTGGGCAAGTTACCTGCCCTCTCTGGGCCTCAACCACCCCTTCTGTACCCTGGGGACAGCAATGGTCTCTACCTCCAAGGATGGGGTGAAGAATAGGATGAGACAATCCTTGTAAAGTATTAAGAACAGTGCTACCTGACCCTGGACTGGTGCTCAGAAAATGCCAGCCAACAACAGTAATAATAAATCATGGGTGCCAATCTTCTGAATCCCACCCACCCACCCCACCCCCGCCCGTTGCCAGTGTCAGGAGAAGCCTAACTTGAGAGCTGGAAAGAAGGTGGAAGCTTCCATATCCCAGAGGGACAAAGCAGCAGGAGCTGCTCTCTCTAGCACCCTACAGGGACCTCTGGCTACTGCGCTGCATGTGGACTTGAGCCCAACTGCCTCTTGGCTGTGTGGCCTTGGGCAAGTTCTCAACCTCTCTGGGCCCCTCGGTCCTCACCAAGCAGACAGGGGTGAGAAGGCCCTTCGTAGGAGACAGCGTCAGGAAGACTCAGGAAGAAGCTCTGCAGAGTGCAGGCTCCGTCTTCTGCAAATCACCCTCTGCAGTTCTCAGAGTCTGCCCTCTCTGGGCCTCATCCAAACGCTTTCCACATTTCCTCCTTGGGGCTGCCTTGCGAGCTGGGTTGGCCGTCATATCAGAGAAGGAGCCTCATTACATGACACTTGCCTCTCGGTCTTGCTCCACGTGGCACCGACAAAACCTCATTTATTCCAGGGTCACTGGCAACCACCACTGGCTGTTTGCAGGAATCAGTCCCCACCTCCCCAGAGATGAGGGCCTAAGGGGTTGTGAGGAATTGCCAAGCTTCCCAACGTGACCTCTGGCAGGTCACCGAGCTTGGGTCCAACCTGGGGGTGTTGGTGCCGTAAGGGCCATGCGACGGAATACTTCACTCTGTCTCCTCAAAATCACATGCTGGCTTTTCTTTCTTCCTGCCTGGGGAGCCCTGTCCTTGTCCATCAGACAGAGGCTTCCCAGGGCTCCTGTGAAATACCATCTCTTCCGGGAAGCCCACCTGGGTTGATGGTTCTCCCCGGCCCCATCACTGCTTCCACGGAAGTGCTGCCCTCACTGTCCCGGGTTTGCCCCTTTCCAGGACCAGGAATTCCTGCAATGGGATACAGCCTTTTCCTTCATCTCCACTCTGGAGTCAGACCACCTAAGTCCAATCAGTCACATGCTGCTTGCTCCCAGGCCCCAACAAACACACACGTGCGCTAAACATCCCGCTGGGACGAAAACGGGGGTTAAAACGGGATTTAAGAATATTACCTGTAACGGAACTAACGGCCATAATTAATTTTTAAAGATCTTTACTCTTTTCACGCCGCTTTCACACACCCATCTCCCCAGGGCCTCACCATGTCCTCCACAAGCTGTGGGCTCCCTGCCACCAACTCCACACCTTCCTGTCTCCACCACCCTGGGTGCTCACCTAACTTCCCTCTCTGCAACCGTCCCACTGCAATTTCATCTGCGCAACATTTACCCAGTGGGCTTACGAAGCTCCAGTGCCCGCACCAGTTAAAAGCTGGGGGTGTGCAAAATTAACCCCAGCATCCCCGGAGGCGGGGCCCAGGTGTCAGTATTTTGGAGGCGATTCCTATGGGCAGCAGGTGTGCAAACGGTCCAGCTCGGTGGTTCTCAAAGTATGGTCCGTGGCCCAGCACACTGGACTTCCCTGGGAGCAGGTTAGGAATGCAGAGACTCAGGCCTCACCCCAGACCTGCACTTCCACGAGGGCTGAGGGGTTCGCGCACAGTCCCCTTTGAAAAGCTTGGCTCTATGAAGCATGAACTAGGTAGTTCATGGTTCTTGGCTCAGAGGTGCGGGGAGCCGAGCTGGACACGGGTAACCGGGGCACAGGTGAGTCCCGAGGGGCACAAAGTAGGAAGGGTGGTGCGGGCTCACAAGGGCCGGACCCCACTGCTCTCTCCCCAACCACCTCTCCTCAAAGCATCCCAAGTCAACTCTCAGGCACCCATTTCTCAGGCCAACGCAGGCCAGGTGGGGCGCAGGGCTCCATCAGCAGAGGGGAATTCAGCCGCCACACCCCACTCCCCAGCGTGGGTGCCTTGTGTGGATGCCCACAGCCTGCCCTCCCTGCTTCCAACTCTGTCGGGGCCGAAATACCTCCCACCCCAGACCCCACTGACCCAAGCACAAGTGCTGCCTCCCCGGAAGCCAGCCTGAATCCACGCCGCCTTTGGTGCCTCCTCTAAGGCACAGACTGAATCCCGACTTCCGCTGTTCTAAGTGGCAGCGGTGTCTCCCCCCAGACACGGGGCACCGTAGGATCAGAACCTCCTGGAACCCTGTCGGGTCTCCAGCAAGTGCCTGACGTGTTACAGATTCCCAGGCTGCCACGTCCTCACCAGGCGACTGAAACTGTGAGCGGGAGAGGTGGGTGCACGGCTGCTGGGCATGGCCTCAGGCAGGTCACTTCCTCACCCAGGGCCTCTGCCCACCTGCCCACTTGGCTTTGTTGTCTGTGAGGTTCCCTCCCCTGACCATCCACAACCCCCCACCCCAGGCTCTGACATTCTCCAGGGAATTCAGAGTCATTGCCTCTATCATTATTTTTTAAATGTCAAAAAAGCGGGGACGGGAAGGTCAGTAGCACTTCTTTCTCACTGATCTTCATTTCTTCCTTCCACAAATATTTATTAAGTACCTACTGTGTGCCAGGCACTGACCTCGGCACCGTGCGCACAGTCATGAGCAAATCGGGCCATCTCTGCGGCCAACGGAGCTTAGTCGGGTTTCGGAGGCACTGGGGGAGACAGGTACCAAACAAGTAAAACAGTATGTTAGGGACACACGTGGAGAAGGAAAATAAAGCTCAGGGGGTGGGAGAGGTGTTGTTGAGCTGGAGGCTGGAATTTTAGATAGGATGGCTGGGGGAAGGTAGCAATTAAGGAAGCCCCGGAAGGAAGTGAGACAGTGAGCAATGCAGCTATCAGGAGGAACAGTATTCCAGGCAGAGGGAACAGCACATGCAAAGGCCCTGGGGCAGCGACATGGCCGGCGTATATGAGGAAAAGCAAGAAGGGGAGGTGGGTTAGAACAGAGTAAGGAGGAGAGAATAGGCCAGAGGTAGGGGTATGGGCAGATCAGGAAAGGCTCAGGGGTCACTGTGAGGTTGTGAGTGGTTGGTCAGCTTCCTGGTCCTCCAACAGGTCCTCCTATAAAACCCTAGCGTAGGTGGCACACGGCGCAGGCAGGTAGCGTTTGCTTTGGGCCGCACCGAGTCGGCCGCGAGGCCACCCTGGAGCCCAGGTCTCTGCAGGCCCGCCAAGTGCAGCGTGTCTTGCACAATTTCCGGGAGCCAAATCTGACAGAGCCATCTGTCTCGAACAGACCCCAGCGCCTGCCTCCAGCTGGTCCCTCGCACGAGCCAGAGTTCTCAGTGACACCGCAGAACAGTCATCTGCTGTCCCTATCCCCTGAGACGCTGGGGGTGGGGGGGACAGAGGCGGTGCCCAGAGCCGTGTGTACAGCCGAGGCAGCGGCCGTCCCCCGCGGCAGGTGGGTGACCCCCCCCCGAGCCCGCAGCCCTGGGTCCTTCCCAGGGTGGAGGCACATTTTTCAATAGCTCGTCTTTTTTTTTTCTTTTAATTATAAATTTTTTAAATGTATTTATTTTTGGCTGCGCTGGGTCTTCGTTGCTGCACGTGGGCTTTCTCTACTTGCGGCGAGTGGGGGCTACTCTTCGTCGCGGTGTGCGGGCTTCTCATCGTGGTGGCTTCTCTTGTTGCAGAGCACGGGCTCTAGGCGTGCGGGCTTCAGTAGTTGTGGCACGCGGGCTCAGAAGTTCTGCATCGTGGGCTCTGGAGCGCAGGCTCAGTAGCTGGGGCGCACAGGCTTAGTTGTTCCGCGGCGTGTGGGATCTCCCCGGACCCGGGCTCAAATCTGTGTCCCCTGCACTGGCAGGCGGATTCACGGGCGGAAGCGCTGCAACTGGTTCCTGCAGGGCCCCAGACCCCAGGAGAACCCCGAGCCCCACGCCACGGAATGAGGGAAACACTCACGTGTTTTCACCTTTTTTTTTTTTTCTTTCTTTCTTTTTTGAACTCCCAACGCAGGGAATAAAACACCCCACTCTGGTTGATAATACAAACTCGCTTGACTTGAAACTTCCCGAGTGATAGCAGAACAGATGTTCCAACAGCCCCCCAACCTTTCATCTTTCTGCAAAAAAAAAAAACAAAACCACACCCCCCAATCCGATCTGAAGCTGTTGGGCTTTGGACTCACAGATGTGTCTGCCGCGGCGCCAGATAATTTCTGGCGAGCCGAGAACCCCTCGTGGCGATGATTATGGCTCAGACGTACCTGCTCTTAATTTATTATAACAGGACCCGGCCTTCTGGGCCAGGCGCTTGACAATGATCTATTGTCAGGATGGACGCCTCCCGGTACTAGGACCAGCATCTAGAAGCCCACCTTGTGAACGGCCACCCTGGCACGCCAAGCCCCCGATTCGGCCAGGTGGTGATTTGAGGGGAGACCGGCCAGGCACGCGGATACAGACACCCCCGTTTGATTTTCCAGAGCTGTGTTGTCACACATTCCCTCGAATAAATGTTCCCATTTCGGGTGAGTCACTTGGCAAAGATGCCAGCACGTGGGCTTAGCCGCCTGCACCCTTCCTCAGAAAACATCAACTGGCCACTGTGCTCCCACTAATGAGCTGGGGGGGGACGGGCCCTCCGGCCGTGCGTGTTTTCCATGGCGGCAGGGTCTGCTGCCCTCCTCCTGCTCGAGTGAGACGCCCACGTGGACCCGGCTTGTCAGTTCAGCAGCTCGGGACCAGGGGGCTGCGGGAGAGAGCAGGAGCCGTTCTGCGACGATGTGTCAGGGCATCACCTTTTCTGCAGCAACAGGCCAGGGAGGCAGCCAGTCTCCCTGATAACCGGCCTCGGTGTCCCCATCCGCTCCCATGCGTCTGCCAGGGTCCTGTCGCGAAGTTCTGGTTTCCCGTGATGCTGAAACGGACTGGATCGAAACCACACTCTCAGGGAGCTGAAAGGTGCTTTCAAATTCTTGCGGGAGGTGTTTGCAGCCTTCACTGTGCTCCTGGAGCACCTCGGGTGGGGGGTGGGGGGGTGGGAGCTCCAACAAAGCGCAAGTTCTATTGGGGGGCGGGGGGGCGGGGCTTAAGACGCTGCATTCCTTGCACGCTCCGGGGAGGGGGCTGCCGCTGGAGCACAGACCACACTGAACATGGAAGGGCTGGCCCAAACCCCCTCCCTGGGCAGAGGCAGCCGGGTCAAGAAGCACCCACTCTCCTTAGTTTACCAAACAGGTCATTTTCGGCAGGAACACCCCGGAAGTGATGCTGCCTCCTTCTCAGTGTCTGATATCCGGAGTCCCTCCATGTCTTCTGTCCCACCCTCACGACGGTACCACGGATCACTTGGCGTGGGTTTAAAGTGACCACTCTCCCCTTGACGATCAAGAAAGATCTCGAGGAACGCTGCTTTGAGACAACGCCAACACCTCGTTTTCATCACCCTTCTGCCCAATGATTTCCGTCACCGTAGACGATTCCTGCCCGAAACAACGATGACTGTGCTGTCTGCAAATGGCGCTTCGCTATTTCCATCGTTCCCGCTACGTTCGCTAATTTCCTGATTCAAATTCTGGTCTCTGTTGCTGTACATCTGATACGAAAAGGAGCCCAGATACGGCTGAGCTGAAGTCTTCCCGATGATGCCTGTTTGCTGCCGGCCGGCGAAAGCGCGAACACAGCCGCCGAGCAGGCAGCCTCTGTTTGCACGGCGGCCGGGCGCGCCAGCCCTCGCCAGGCATTGGCAAGCCTTCCTTTTATTCGTCCTGCGCCACCATTTTCCCGACGATCCCTGCAGCCCGAATGATCCCGACAGGCCACGGACCACGACTCCCCAGCAGCGGCCGTTTAACATCCATTTAGTGGCTCTCACCACCCCCTCACTGGCTCAAACACAAGGTCTGCACCGAGTTCCTGAGAAGCGTCAACCCGGCAGATCCCTTAATTGGTGGACATGAAAAACCCAGGGCTGTGTGTGCTGTAGTAACGGAGTCCTGGGGGCCGGGGAGGCTGCACCTCTCGGAGGTCAGGTGTCCGGGACAGGTCTCCCCGGCCCCCTCCCCGAGCGCTCTGAGAGTAGATGTAAGCGGAGGCTCCCGGGCCCGGCCCCCGCCCCCTCCGGCTCTGCCCTCCCCCCGCCTTCTCCCTGTCTGCTCATCCTCTGCTGTCATGTTCTTTGTCCCTGTGCTGCATGCTGTGATTACACGCCAAGAGTCGTCCTGCAGTGACAGCTAAAGCACAACCCGTCGGGCAGATTCTCAATTCTCTCGGCCTTCTGACCCGTGGGGCCTTCTCCTGGGCCGGGGGCATCTTGAAAGCAGAACCACGTGCTTCGGAGGACCGGCAGGCAGCTGTCCACGAAGGAGAGCCCCAGCCGCGGGCACGCACGGAATCGCGGGAGGCACCGAGCCTGTGCGGTCCCGCCCCCCCCTCCCCACTCCATGTCACTCACACGAGGAAACTGAGGCTCGGAGGGGCAAAGAGATGACGGGGAAACCGAGGCTCGGAGGGGCAAAGAGATGGACCCAGGGATACCCAGGCAGGAGGGATACACACGCAGAGTAGATCTGGAACTCTGGAGCCACACTGCTTGGGTTCAAATCCCAGCTCCGTCCTTTGCTGGCTGTGTGGCCTTCAGCAAGGGACTTAACTTCTCTGGGCCTCAGTTATCTCTAACACGGGGGTGATAACAGTCTCCACCCCCTAGAGGTTGTCTGAGGGTTACCTGAGCTACCACACTTAGGAAGCACGGAGAACAGGCCTGGCTGCACAAACAGCTGCGAAGGTTCTTTTCGTTCTCCCTTTAGTGCCCTTCCCCGGGTCCAGGGGCCCGACGAGGCCGCACGGTGCAGCGGAAGCCTGCCCTCCTGCAACTCCTGCTCACCCCCGGGGGAGGGCGTCTGAGGATTTAGCACCGGCCCAACCCCACTCTCTGGCTGCAGCGGGTGAGGACCCAGGTCCCTCTGGGGCCCTGGCCGCCTGCTCTGCCCAAGTCACAGCATGCATGAGGGCAGTGGGTCTCACGAGGCCCCTGTGTTCCAGAAGAAAGAGTGTGTACGGCTCCCCCTCGGCTGCAGCCCCAGCTGGAAGCCAAGTGGAGCTAAGCAGCTAGGGGCACACGGGGCTGGCACCCACTCAACTCCAGCTTCTACAGCGCCAACTCCACCCCCGCAGGGTATTTTCAGCTTCTGCCAATTCAGCACTTGGTTAGGACAGAGCAAGGAGGGGTGAGGTGGAGGCCAGGGAAGCAAGGGCAGGGACCTGTGCGGCCAGCGAAATACAGTGCAAGGGACAGTTTATGACTCCTGAGGCGAGGAGATCAAAGGTTTTACCCCTTCCACCCAGCTCTCGGGGGGAATCCAGCCTCCATGCTGTGAGGTCACTCAAGCAGCCCTGCGGAGAGATGCCCCACGGAGACAGGACCCAGCTCCCCTGCCATCCGAGGGCATGGGCCTTGGAAGCAAATCCTCCCACCCTGAGCCAGCCTGCAGCTGAGTCCAGCCCCCACCGACGTCTCGAGAAACCCTGAGCTAGAACTACACCCAGTCAATCCACTCCTGAAGTTCCAATCCACAGAAACCGGGAGAGACGGTCAATGCTCATTGTGGTTTTAGGTCACTACGCTTGGGGGTGATTGGTTTTGCAGTATCAGTAAGTAGTAATACAGCACTGAAGTAAACAAGTTAATCAGGAAACAAAACCTTGTAGCAGGCAATAAAGGTGAATCTGGACTTAAACCTTGGTATAGAAAATGTATAAAATTATGGACAGAGAGGCTTCCCTGGTGGCGCAGTGGTCGAGAGTCCGCCTGCCGATGCAGAGGACACGGGTTCATGCCCCGGTCCGGGAGGATCCCACATGCCGCAGAGCAGCTAAGCCCGTGCGCCACAACTGCTGAGCCCGCGAGCCACACTACTGAGCCCACGTGCCACAAGTACTGAAGCCCGCGTGCCTAGAGCCCGTGCTCCGCAACAAGAGAAGCCACCGCAAGGAGAAGCCCGCGCACCGCAACGAAGAGCAGCCCCGCTCAGCGCAACTAGAGAAAGCCCGCGTGCACCAACGAAGACCCAACGCAGCCAAAAATAAAAATAATTTAAAAAAAAAAAAAAAGAAAAGAAAAAGCATGGTGACCAGAGGGGGGGGCCCCTGAGGTCGCCCCCAGCACCGCCCATGCTGCCCAAGACCCCAGAGGGGGCAAATGTAAGCCCTGAGGCTCTGAGGAAAGCGAACACTCCGCGTGGGGGGTGGCTGAACCCAGGGACCCCGGGATTTCTGGCTAAATAATCCTGCATGTGATGGGAATCATACACCCGCTCAGACACGTGAATCTCTCCAGCGTTGCTTCTAGATCTTCTGAAAGCAGGAGAGCAGCAATGACGCTTCAAAGGAACTCTAATCTCTCGCCCCTCCCCACCCTTCCTATCCCGTAAAGACGTCACCCATCACCTGGGAAGAGGGCTAAATCACCTGAGAAGCAGCAGATCCTTTGGGATATGACTGCTCCCCTCACTCCGCCGCCACCATGTCCATTTCCCTCGGTTCTGCCCACAGAGACCAGGTTGGACAGAGCTTGAAATCTATGTTCTTCTGGGGTTTTCTTTTTCTGGAGCATTGCATATGGTTTTTTGTTTTTTTGTTTTTTTTAAAGAAAACAACAAAACTGGAGTCTTTGAAAGTACTGGAAACTAAGAGCCCCGACTAATTAAGAGGCACGTTAGATTAAGCTCTGATGCAGAGTAACTTCTCTATGGGGCATTTAATACACTTGCTCACCCCCTGTGGGCCTCGGTTTAACCACCTACGGAAGGGATGTGAGTAATAATTATCTCCTTTGGAGAGGTGCTGGGAGGGTTAATTAACTCGTGGCTGGGAACGCTTTGAGCCGCTCCGTGGCGGCCGGCTGCAGGGGGGCGGGGGTGTGAACGTCACCCCCAAGTGCCGTCCCAGAAAGAAGCCATCACTTGACGGCTGACGAGAACCTGTGACCTCGGATACGTCCCCAGGCCCTAGATATCCCCCCTCAAGGTCCAGCACTGAGGCCCTGTAAGATCCCTTGCAGCTCTAAAGCTCAGGGGTGCTTGGGTAGAAAGAGAAGCCGACTGCTTCTTCACCTTTCTGGATCTTTCCTTAAGGAGCTCTAGAGCAGAGAACACCATTCTTCCCCGACTTGCCCACAGCGACCAGAGACAGGAGCAGAGCAAGGGTACCTGGCCCAGCTGCAGGGACACACCCAGCCAGGGTGGGCTGGGCAGGCACCCTCAGAACCGGAAGAGGAAGGTTCCACCCTAGGGTGCCAACCTCGGCCGCACCAGCTCAGCCCATGGGACCCACTCCTTGTACCCAGACCCTCTGGCTTTTGTCTCTGTCTTGTTTTTCTAAGAAACCAGATGTGGTAACATAAGACAATGTCCTCAGAGAGCTTTGAAAAAGAAAAGGCGTTTATGCAAATACAAGGAAGCAAGGGACACGTTTCGGAAACGAATGATAATAGCTTGCAGGACCGACGTTGGTGGGGGGAGTCCCCCAAAGAAAGAGATCGTGGGCCCCAGCGACCTCCCCCAGGAGGTGACCTCCACGGGAGAAATCAGAGACTGCCTGGCTGGGAGGTATCTTGGGCAAAGAAGCCTCATCCTGGGCCAGTGAGGGATTTTGTCAAGGTCACCGAGCAGACAGAAGCCAGAGCTGGGTGCACGCTCCCCGCACCCTCTCCAAGCTCTTGGCTCCGAGCTCCCCTCCAACACCTCAGGCTCCAGCTGCAGGGAAGCCGGGTCCCCAAAGGCCAGCTCCGCTGCTCCTAAATGACACGGGCTTTGGAATGAGAGCCGCAGACCTTCCAGTTCTGGGAAAACGGCCAACGAAAGTGCTGATTTCAGCAGCTGTGGGTGAAAGGGAACGCTTGCTGGGGCCCCGGGCAGGGCTCAGTTCCCCCCCCTCAACTCTGTGGGTGCAAAGAATTAAGTCATCCCACCGGGAATTCCTGGAGTCACACACTTTGACTCAGTCAACGCCCGTCTCCCCGGCTAGCGATCCACCAGATTATTAAAGCCGGCTCTTTGCTCTGAGATGATGTTCCTTCCAAGAGATGGGCTTCGCTCACTATTCAGATCCTAACTTGAGCAGGGGAGGGTCAATGTCTCAGGGACTCGACTGAACACAAGAGGAGCCGGAGTTGAGAAAAAAATCACCTGCAACCCTGGCCCAGCTCCTGGGGGCTTCACAGGCGTTCAGATACCGGGGCTCAACCGCTCCCCATCAACTCCAAGGAGCAGGCAGGGAGGGTGCGAGCCCCGTTACAGGTGAGTACGCTGGAGGGACAAGCTCTGGAGCTACTACCTTCACTGGGATTCGTGGCAGGCTTCGCAGAGGAGCTTCACACCTGCGAACAAGAAAACACGGGTCCCCAGCCCAGGGACTTAGACCTGGAGCTCCCTCCCTCCCCGCATCAGCCGACGCTCCACACCTGAGCTGGGAGGAACAAACCAGGCCCGGAGAGCCTCTCTTCCACGCCACGCCACGTAACATGACATCATTTGCATTTTTAAAAATCAGGGGTAAGAGGCGGGAGATAGAGGGATATCTGTATATGTATAGCTGATTCGCTTTGTAATACAGCAGAAACCAACACGCCACTGTAAAGCAATTATAGTCCTATAGAGAGGTTAAAACAAAAAACAAGAACAAACAAACAACCAAAAAAATGGGGGGTAAACACATACTCCCCAAACATTTGAGGTAAAAAAACAAAAACAAAAAACCCTCAGGAATTCATGCTCATAGGGGAAGCACAAGTCAGTCCGGGATCAAGGGATTTTTTATTTTTAATTTTTTTAATCTGCATTATTAGGTGCAATGTCACCTTTCTCAAAAGAGCTGATGAGAAACATGCAAATAAAAAAAGAAAGAGTGCCATTTGGTAACGGGCACCGAGCCCCTTCCTCAAGCAGCAGACAAGGACCACTCACTTGCTCCTGTCATCTCTGATCCATGGCTCCACAGACAGGAGACAGGGTCGGGTCTCAGGCCGAGACCTGCAGCGCCTGGGTCAGTGAAGGGTCCCCTTACTTAGGGAGGGTGAATCCAGGGGAGCCCCTTGCCCACTTGGAAACAAATCCTGTTCTTTGGCCCAGAGAACCGGGCACCTCTCTCCTCAGTTTTGTCATCTGTAAAATGGGTCCTAATGATGACTTTCCTTACGGGGCAGCTGTAAGGTTCAAACGGGACCATATAGTTAGAGCAGGAGTGGCCACCACTGTGCTTCCCGTGAGTGGAGCCAGGAAAGTCCCCGAGGGCTGTTTTACTACCCATGTCCCCCCTGCATACAGAGATGGCACCAGGACCCCCATGTCCCCCAGGCAGGAAGGAGCCCCGAGGTGGAGGCTCAGAGGAAACCACAGGCCGCCCCAGTCAAAGGCCCTGCAGCCAGACGTCCTGGGGTCACTTGAGGTCTCCCCCAGGCGCACACAGCTTGGAGGACATGAGCCGGCCCCGACACAGCCCAGAGTCAGGGGTGGGAAAGAAACTTTGGGCCTGAGCTGCTGGAGACATAAAAAAGAGAGGAAATACTCTCTCTCTCCAATACCTGGGGAGGCCCAGGTGATGGAGGGTCCCACCCCCACACCAGGCCCCTACCTGCCCCCTCCCCTGACAGCTGCCCAGCTGCACCCCAGGGGCTCCTCCAGGTGGCGCCTCAAAGTGAGGCCTAGACCAGCATCACAGGTATCACTGGCAGTTGTTAGAAATGCAGAGTCTCAGGCTCTGCCCTGGAGCCACCAGAGCCCGGATGGCTGGCGTGCACAACTGCTCAGCCTGGACCTGGGGGGCGGGCCTAGGTGGGACCCAAGAGAGCGTTTCTGCGGCTTCTGGGTGACTCCCACACTGCGGCTCAGCCTCACTGCTCCCTGCCCTGGACCACGCCTGCAGAAAGGCCACTCCCCATGCCACCCCTGCAGCCTCTGTCCGGCCAGCTGCCTCTGGTCCCTCCTGGTCGTCACGCTCCAGAGGCCTCCCTGACCCCACCGCCCTTTCTGGATCAAATAGCCTTAACGCTGCCCTGAAGAACCGGGCAGTCTCTTCCTTGGCCCTGCTGCGGCGGTAACTGTTCAGTGAGTGGCAGCTGATTTTATTCACGTTTTTCCTGCCCAGCAGGCTGCAGCGGCATGGGGGTGGGGGTGGGGAGGGTTGCTGGCACACAGTAGGTGCTCAGAAAACTGTGTGTGAATAGATGACTCTGACCCAGCCTAGCTCTGAACCAGACTTCCTTCCTGCCCCCCCACCCCACCATCCAGAGCAGCTCTGAGGCTCCCAGGCCACCTTCCTGAGGTCCTTCTGCCTCAGTTTCCTCCTCTGGATTAAGTTCGGAGATTTGTGTAAAGTCCTCCAACAGAGCACACAGCAAGCACTCAGCTAAGGCATACGGGTCTTTGCAGCCACCAGAAGGGTCGTCCAGCTGCCCTGCGAGGTGGACACAACTGGCCTGGTCTAGTCCTCCCAGCTGTGTGACCTTGGGAAAGTACCACAACCTCTCTGGGCCCCAGTTTCTTCACCTGCAAAGTGGGGACGTGAACCCCGTCAATGCAGCCTAAGAGTTGAGACCACCTCCTCTGTGGCTCTGGCTGTCATGCTGGCACATGGCTAAATTATCTATGGGCTCCCCACCCCCAGAGGCAGGAAATGCACCCATTGTCGGGATAGGGACCCTGAGGCCTAGAGCTTAGGAGCATCCCCTTTGGCTTTGCCCACTGCCCTGCTAGAGCCCAGACTGGGCCTGTGTGAGGCCTGGTACGCACGTGTGCAGAAATAAACCAGGTCAGAGGGCAGCGTGCAGGCCTGCAGCTCAGCCACCTGCCTCTTCCCTTCCCAGGCCAAGGGCGCCATCTGCTGGGGGCGTGGGGCTCGACACCTTGGTGCACCTCTCTGCCGGGCTCCCACCTGGATCCAGGCTGGATGGGGTCATGACCTTAATGTAACCACACTGGGCCCCTGGGGGGCGTCCTGACTGGTTCCCCACCCCAAGACAGACCCCTGGGATTCGGCCTTGACGCCCACGGACCTGGGGGTGGAATGCTGGGTGCTGGCTCCTCTCCTTTTGCTGGCATGGTTCAAATTCACTGGGTAAATTTACAATGAGGCTGGCGAGGCGGCTGAGACGCAGGCCGAGGCACTTCCTGTGTGTGACCCAGCCCCTTCCCTCAAGATGCTCCTGGCTGGTGCGAGGGCCCGAGCCCCTCCCCAGGCCTCCGCAGGCCATGCTCTCCCACCCCCAGATCTCTGCCCTCCCAGGGCCCCGGACCTGGGCTTCCTCTGCGTCCCCCTGCCTTCTACACGGCTTTCAGGTCTGGTATTGAGGGGCTGGAGCTCTGGCTGGCTGTCCTGGCAGAAACTTCCCATCCTCCTCCCAATTCTTGGGGCTCTGGTTCTGGCATCTTCCCCTGCCCATGGAGGGGGTCAGGAGGGCAACACGGGCACTCCCCCCGCACCTGTGGCCAGGTGAACACGCCACGCCACGCTCTGCGGGCAGCCCCAGCAGAATCCTGTGCGCCTTCTCAGTCCTGACAAGCTCCCAGCCCTGGACCCGGGCTGCCGACGAGCTGTAACGAGGGATACTCTGATCCTCAAGTCTGCTGATGGAGAAAAGGCAGAGTATGCCTTGCCTTCCCCATGAACCGCAGAGGAGCAGGGCCAGCCCCCCCAGGGAGCCCACAGGGTTCAGAGCTCGGCTTTTTGCACCGAGGGAGGAGGTGGCAGGCCACCCGTTCCAGGGGGCAGGTGTCGATGATCGGACCAGCCCAGAGCACTGCTCTGCTGGGCTCTGTCCCTCCCGCTGGAGAGAAGGGAAGGGGCACCTGAGCCGCATCAGCACTGCAAAGACTAAGCTGCCCATCAGCCCTGCTCGCAGAGGGCGGGCAAAGCCTGATGAACTTCCGAATCCCCCAGGCGGCAGAGCGCGCGGCCGCTGGGACCGCGGGGCCCAAGCCAGGCCTCAGGAGGGCCTTGCTGGCCCCTCACTGATGGGTGTCATCAAAAACACCCAGACGGGCTTCCCTGGTGGCGCAGCGGCTGAGAGTCCGCCCGCCGATGCAGGGGACGCGGCTTCGCACTCCGGTCCGGGAAGATCCCACATCCGGGAACCCGTGAGCCACGGCCGCTGCGCCTGCGCGTCCGGAGCCTGCGCTCCGCGACGGGAGAGGCCGCGACAGTGAGAGGCCCGCGTACCGCAAAAACAAACAAACAAACGAAAAAAACACCCAGACACCTCGTCTCCCTCCCTTACCTCTGTCGTGGTGGTAAAACACGCACAAGACACACTTGAACGTTTTAACCACTTTAAAAGCAAACAATTCAGTGGCGTTTAGTACATTCTCAGTTTCGTGCAGCCATGACCTCTGTCTAGTTCCAGAACACATTCTCATCGCCCCGAAAAGAAGCCCTGTGCCCGTTCGCTGTCACTCCCCCTCCTCCTTCCCCAGCCCCCAGTCCCCGGCAACTACTAATCTGCTTTCTCACTCTCTCCTTGGACTAGCTTACTCTGGACATTTCATATACACAGAATCAACCACGTGTGGTCTTCTGCGACTGGCTTCCTTCACTTTGTAGGATGTCGTCAAGGTTCATCCACGTTGTAGCCTAGGTCAGTGTTTCACTGCTGTTTATGGCTGAGTAATATTCCATTGTGTGGATGGACCTCGTTTTGCTTGTCATCTGCTGAAAGACATGTGGACCATTTCTACCTTTGGGCTATTGCAAATCACACTGCAGGGAATATTCATGCATAAGTTCCTTTAAAATGTTTAAAGGTCAAGTTCACTGAGGTGTAATCACACGCAGTAGAGCCCATCCTTCTCCAGTAGACACCTGGCTGAGCTTTGATGGTCCCATGTCTCCCCTTCCAGCCCTCACACCCCCCGGGCAGTGGGTGATGCTTACCCCACGTTGGAGAGGAGGACACTGGGGCCTGGAGAGGCTGAGTAGTCGCCTGGGGTCCCCCCCAGCTCTGGGGAGCATGTCTGTGTGGCCCCGAAGCTGGCGCCACCCCCCACCAGGCCGTCATCGTGTCATCTCCCAGCCAGCCCTGGCTTCCGTTCTTGCCCGAGAAGATGCAGGGGCGCTTGGCACAGATGGGGCACCGTGGGGTTCTCCTCCGCTGCTCCTCCCGTCCCCTAAACCAGGCCCCCGAGCACAGCCAGGAAGGGCCGGCTGAGCTCTGGCTCACCGGCTGCAGCCTGGGGCCACCTGGCGGCCTCTCCAGAAAGGTGCCAGGTACCTGGGGGGCCAGGGGATCAGGGCAGACGGTGCCGACCAACCGGGCAGCCACTCAGAGGGGTGACAGAACACCGCGTGCAGCTCAACAGCACGTGTGGGAAGATCTCACCCAAACGGGACGGTTTTCCCGGAGAGTAAAAACTGCCACAATCCATCCAAGAAGCAGGAGAAACGCGAACAGACCTCAAACCGGGGAAGAAACAGCAAAACTTGTCAAAGGATTAACTGCAAGGATGGAGAAGGCCAGACATGTTTCCTTCGAAGTTGGAGGAACGGATCGTTCTCGTACTGGAAGCTGTTCCAACGTGCAGGCGGAGATGGAGCGCTCCCGGCGGCGCAGCCAAGGGCGAGGGCGGGGGGGTCTGAACGGCAAAAACCCAGAACTGAGACCCGTGCAGGAGAGGAGGACTGGGGCTTGCCTGTCCCTCAGCTCCCGGCAGACGAACGGTGACGACGGTGAGCGTGCTGGATGCGGGCCTGGGGACACCAGGGCACCTGCACAGCCTACACCCCTGGGCCGAGGCTGGCGACCGCCCACTCGCGGAGGGGTGGTCCACCCGCGGTGACCTCCGCAGAGGGAAGGGGTGAGGCGGGAGGGTGTCTAGAAGAAGAGTCCTTACGAGAAGGCGCCCTGCAGACGCCAGCCTGGCCCCGAGGTCCCTGCAGGTTCCCCCGGGCTCCCCACCCCAGCCCCGGGGCCTCTGCCTGCTCCCCCAGAACGAGGCACGTCTCAACCAGAATGTGACCCAGAAGCTGCCACCTCCCCCCTCCCCCGGTTCCCTCATCCCCTCCCTCCAGGAGATGCTGTCCTCCCCACTGGGGCTCTGTCCCAGGACCCAAGATGGTGGAAAAGGGGGCCATGGGTCAGAAGACCCCTACTGGCCTGTGACCGCCACCCCCCCCGACCCTTGGCCCCTCTGGGCCTGTTTCCAGCTGTACGATGAGGCTGGTGCTAGAGGCCCCGAAGGCTTCTCCGGATGGGCCAACATTCTGATGCTGCAAGTGACAGGCAAGCAGTCTGTAAACCTTAAAGGTTCGTCATGGCTGCCCTCCCTGGCCTGGAGGGGTTTTCAGGCTTTGGGGCGCCTCTCCACTCACCCCCCAAAGACTGCTGATGCCGATAACCACCGTGCCACTCTGCCACCACTTCCAGCCCTGTGTCCCTGAGCCACTGCACCCCACCCAGCCCCAGGAGCAGACAAAGATCCAAGCAGAGATGTCAGAGCACAGGCGGGAGGTGAGGGAGAAGGGAAGGAAAGAGAGCCACGCCGGACAGGTCACCCAGCCTTCAATCCTGCCGGGAGTTCAGTGGTCCCCCAGGACAGGAGGGAGCTGGGGTATCTATACACCAACCCAGGCCAGGTGTGCACCTGGGGCCCCAGAAGCACCTGGAAAAGAAAGCCATTCGAGGGCTCGTAGCTCGAAGGTGGGCCTGCAGGATGAAGCGGGTCAGGGTACGGGCGGGCCTGACGGACTCTGGTGTGCCTCCAAACAAGCCACGAGATGGGGGCACCGGCTCCAGTTAGGAAACAGAGAAACCAAAGCCACTCCAAGAGGGGGCAGATCTCTGAAGCCAGGCGTGTCCGCCCCCAAGGCTGTCTGCTTCCCAGTCCTCCTGCCCTGGTCTAGCCCGGGATGGATGGGCTGTCGGAGGCTGCAGACAGGCACATTTAGAAACTGCTCTTTCCGGAGCGGATGGCAAGACCTCTTCATACAGAACCGCTCCCACCCCGGAAACACCCAGGGCGACATTCTCTGCAGCTCGCGGGAGCCGGGCTTCCGAGGATTATTAAATGGATTTTTCCTCCCTCTGGTGTGTGTTTCCTTCAAGGCCGCACGCAGGACGGAGCATTAACAAAGCAGCCAGCCCAGGGCAGCAACAATCCAACAAGTACAACAGCCTGCGAGCTTTGATTTAATAAAATCGGCCCCCACTGGGCCACTTTAATTGTTTCCAGATTCTGAAAACATCTGAAAAGAGGACGCAAATGGAAAAATCCACCTCTGGCTACCGCAGCGTCCGGAGCTCGCCGTGCTGAATGTCCGCGTGGGCTGTGTGCTCGGAGAGTCACCTGGGCAGAGGAAGTGAGACCCTGATGTCACTGAGACAAATGGCCCAGGAGGAGAAAGCCACAGGGAGGGGGGGATCTCTTTATCCATCAGACCAGGCCCCCGAAGGACGCGGGAGGGAGAGCAGCCAGTCAGCACGGTCACCGCCCTGCCAGAGAGCCCTGGAGGGACAGGGCCCGGGCAGTGTTGCATCACCCCCCAGAGACCAGGCGGCCGTGCCGTGGTAGACAGCACGAAGGGTAGAGCCCCAGGAATGTGCACAAGGAGCTGGTGGCCCAGGGAGGTCACTATGGAGCACCTATCTGGTCCCTTCTGGCCAGAGTGACTCTCCAGGAGCAAAGCCACACCCGGCCCTGGGAAGAAGGCAATGCTGCGGCGGCACAGGAAGAATGCGGCGGTGGAGTCCGGTGGACTTGAGTTCAGCTGTGCGGCCTCAGGAAACTCACCTGCTTTCTCTGGGCCTCGGTTTTCACGCCTGCAAAATGGGCTGGCTGCGCGAACTCCAAAGCGCTCAACAGCGCCCACCGGTGGGTCAGTGGCGCAGCGTGTGCGCGGACCACAGGCACCCCGCCTATTGGGCCATCTCCCACCTGGAGACCCCGGGCAGACCTGCGGCCGAGGGCCTGGGTACCAGGGCACTCTGGCTACTTCCCAGGGGCACTGGGAGCCCTTCCCCATGACTTGGGTTTGAAGGGGGCCGAGAAGGCTGGAGAGAGGGGCTTCTCAGCGGCCAAGAGAGGGGCTGGGCAGGCAGAGGTGGGAGGAAGGTCGGGTCAGGAGTCCCCTGTTCCGTCCTGGGACCCCAGCCCTGTATGCCACCTGCACGGCACTTGTCGGGATCTCCCCAATCAGGAAAGATGGTTTGTTATCTCCATAAAACATGAAGAGAGAACACACAGCACACGCAGGACACACAGCATGAAACGCGCACACACACGCTGACAGGTGCTCTCCCACCCCGAGCCTGACATAGATGACAGCCTGTCACGGTCTGAATGTTACAAGTCAATTACGCCCACCTCCCTGCCAGCCTCTGACGCCGCCAGGGGCAACCATCACACGGTATCGGGACACAGAGTTAGGACGTGGGATGCTCCCCCGGCGGGGGAGGGGGGGGCACCAGCCCTCAAGAGCACGCCACCTGTCAATCAGGAAGAAACTGGAGGGGGGGGGGGCTCATTTATTCTCATGCCTCAGCCTCCACGTTCAACAGCATGGCAAGAAAAAAAGAAAAAAAACAGCGTCGTTCCAGGGTAGCCTCGGTCAAGTTTCTGAGCATCCCTGCCCTCAGTTTCCCCGTATGTACCACGGAGCCCATGTCCACCGCAGGATCGCCCTATGGAAGGGAAGCCCTGTCCTTGAGTTTCCTGCAGTTAAAAATCAGAGCCTGCTGGCAACAGGGAGAAAGCAGGCCCAGCCACCTGGGGGAGACATGGGGCTCCTGTTTTAAACCCCGTGTCTGGGCAGCTCTGAGTGTGGAGAGACTCCCCCCCCCCGAGAACGGTGACACCCACTGCCCGCGCTCCCCCCCCATGGAGGACCATGCAGAGGGAGGGGGCCGGTGGCGAAGGGAGGCGAGGAGGGGCCGCGTGCGAAATGCAGAGCGCGGAACGGGTGCTCGCCGTGCGGTCCCCGTGCGGCGGCCACCGCTGTCACTTTCATCATCACCATCACACCACTGCCCATCAGGAAGAGGACGCTGGGGGAGCAGCGCCCGGACCGTCAGAACAGGGAGATGCTCGAGTGTTAAAGGACCGCTCCGCACCTACGTCCTCCGGGGGCCCGACCGCCCCCCACCGCCACAGCTCAGCGGACACAGCCGGCCCCAGGGCCCAGGCACGGACAACCCACCAGGGTAACAGGACGGGCAGCGCCGTGTGAACACAGAGGCAGGAGAGAAGGCTACCGGGGGGGCAGTGAGCTGAGAAAGCCACCCTTCCTCACCGCCAGTGACAAACCCTGACGTGACAGCCCCCGGGTTGCGGCAGGCATGGACCCAAGCTCATGCCACATACGACCCACTTCACCTTGACCCAGGCAACTGTGTCATCCCCACTTCACAGGTGAAGAAACTGAGGCTCCGAGAGGCCACTTGGCCCAGGTCGCCGGCTAGTTCGCGGTAGAGCAGCCTTCGGACCGGGCATCGGGCCCGCCCTCCGTGTTTAGCCAGCACGCTCTGCGCCCCGTTATACAGCCGCGCGCATCAATGTGCGGAGCGGCTATCTGAGCGGGGGGGCCCCCTGCAGAGGTTTCTGAAGGGTGAACAGTGGTTGGCCGGCAGGGGAAACAGCTCAGGGCTTGGGGAAAGTGCGGACGTGCTCAAGAGAACGGAGAGACGCGAGCACAGCTGGAGAGAAAGGCAGGTACATGCCTGGCACGTATTTGGTGCTCAGGAACTCTGCACGGAACGAGGTGCTGGCGGTGGGGAGGGCTTGAGACGCAGGCGGGGAGGGGCGGGCCGAGGCAGTCAGCTTTATCCCCCCCCCACAGCTGTGTGCACCTCCACAGGCCTCCCCCTCCAGACACGTTCACTGCCCTCGCTCACTTCCGGCCGATCCCCGGCGGTGCCCCTGCGTTGCCCAGGGCTGCCCTGCGGCACCCCTCGCTCCGCCGAGCATCCTTGGCGACGGGGTGGGTGGACAGGGACACGGCGGGGATGGGGAACCCGGTCCACCGAGCCCTGGACGTTTACGGACTGGGAGCCACACTTCAGGGAAGGGAGGCTGGCTGCCCTGCCGTCCCCACTTCCCAGGGACCTAAGCTCTGGGTGTGGAGGGGCCTCGGACGCACTCTGCCTCCGTCAAGGGCTGCGAGGCTCTGGGGAGGCTGGCTGAGCGGCCACCGCTGCTACTCCGATAACCGTCAGCCCTGACCTCACTTCCCACCGAGGCTCGTGCAATTTCTTCCAATTTTCCACATAATTAGCTGAGCGGGAGACACGTCCCCCCTTTCTGAGGCAAGACGGCACCGGCTGCTCCGGGGCTGCGGGCTTGCGGCTGAGGGCAGGGCCGGCCTGGCGGGCACTGGACGGCGGGTAGTGGGGGGCCCAGGTAGGAAGGGATGGGACTCGGGCAGGGGTTCGAATCTCCGCTCCCCACCCTGCTGGCTGTGTGACTTTGGGTCAGACGTCAGGCCTCCGAGAGACGCGGGTCACACAGGGTCTCTCCCAGCATGCAGTCACTCAGCACTCAGAGTGGCCACTAGATCCTTGTCTCTACCCCACCCCTCCCGGCCCCCAAGACACTCCCAGAAAACGTTCACACCTTTTCCCTGCTTCTCTCGCTCCGTCGGGTCTCAAACCACCCTCTCTTCCAGTTAGGAGGGTGGGTCCAGGCCTGGCACCAGCTCCGCCTCCCATCTGCTGTGTGAAAGTCAGCGACACAGACCCGCTGGCCTGGGTCTTGCCATCTGTGAAGTGGGCACAAGAGAAGCCACCTCGAGGTTGGGAAGAAAGAGGTCCCCACGTGGAGGCCCCGGGCACGGGCTTCCCAGCTCCCGGAAGCCACCGCAGGGGCCACGATGAAGCATCGGCGGCGCCAGCTCCGCTCCAACCACGGGGTTCCTTTTGAGGGATGCTGTCAGCATCCCTGCCCAGTTCAGGGGGGCCCGGGGCATCTCAGCCGCGTTCGCTGTCAGCGATCCCCGATTTGGCTGAACGAGAAAGCAGGAGTGAAGGGATAAAGGCCTCCCCGGTGGGCCCTGACAAGCACCAATTCGCTCCTTGGGCCTCGGTTTCCCTAACTGGGTAATGAGCAAGGCACTCCTTCCTGACTGCAGAAGGCACCCCAGAGAGAGAAGATGCACCTCCCAGCAGCCTCCCTCTGGGGCAGGAAGGGGTCCCCATGGCCCTCAAGGTGCCCCACAGCCTGGAGAGGAGGCCGGCTGGGGTAAGGCGCCCCCCCCCGTCCCCGCTCCCCGAGAAGCTGTGGGCTCCTCGGAATGGCCTTCCCTTGACAGCATGAGCGATTCCCTTCGTCCCTCCGGAGCCAGAGGCGAGGCCTGGAATCCATCACTCCGCGGCGTCTGTCTAGGGCTCTGCTGGCCGCCAGGCCACTCTAACGGGGAGCGTGGCAAATGTCCTCAGGCAGCATGGGGCCCAGAGAACGTCAAGGCTGAGCACAGACACCTGGGCCCACATCTGCCCCATGACCGTGCACGGGGGGGGCCTCACCTCCTCCTGACCCTGAGCCCCGAACACCTGGGGTGCAGGCACCCCAGGGACCCAGGCACCCCTGTTTACTGTGCATAGCAGAAAGCCCCCCACGGCCCGATCAGAACATGCTTCCCTCACGAAAATCCGCACCTGCCCTGAACGTGGGGCTTTCAGTGCCCTCCCCCAGCAGCAGGGGTGGCAGTGGGGGGGTGGCACTCGGTGGCCTGGGGCCAGGCTGCATGCCCAGGGCAAGAAGCTGCCTGGGCTCGCTCACTGCAGGGTCTTGGTCAGTATCACAAGGCAGCTTCCCACACCCTGGGTGCACGGGGCCTGATGCCCTGGGTGGATTGTGAATCCCAGGGCCTTTGGGGACCTACATCCTAGGACCTAGGGGCAGCCACTGGTGAAGGCACAGGGCTGACAAATAAAGGAAAGGTCAGGGAGGCCTTCCTGGAGGAGGGGGAGTGAGGCTGGCCTTGGAAAGAGATAAGCAGCGAGGAGAGAAGGTGACCCAGGGCAGGGAGCCAAGATGCGACAGCGCCTGTGATCTGGAACTCTCTGCAAATGGAAATGGATTTGGGCAGGTCTGGGTTGGAGAGGGGCTGGTGGTGATGCCCTCCGGGGATCTGCAGAAGGGTTTCGCACCCTGTCTTTGCACGGACCCTCGCGCTGGGAGGGAGCTCCTGGGTAGAGTGACGACTGTTTTCCAGCACCCAGGCCGGCCTGGAGTCCTCTGCCAGTCGGGGTTATGCCCCAGAAGAAAGCAACCTATCGTAAGGACTGCAAGAAAACCATGCCCAGCTGGGATCCAGCTGCCCCGGGAGAACCTGGGGCAGAGAATAACATGATTCATTCATTCACTCATCAAACGTAAGGCCCCCGGCCCTCCTGGTGCTGACCACACAGGAGAAACCAGAGACACAGGCCTTGGCCTGAGGAACTCATGTTTCATGGGGGAGACAGATATGAAACCAGTTCCCAGCAAGCTGAGTTGGAGGGGGCTATCATGGGAGACTTCCTGGAGGAGGTGACACCTAGGGTGAGTTTTCCCAGAAGAGGAAGGAGGGGTTGGGGAACCCCCAGTTACAAGAAGACAGTCCGGGCATACTCAGGGGGGAGGCCAGAAGGGGGCCTGGGCTGGGAGGCAGTGTGTAGGAGGGTTCCGGAGACCAGAGACTGGGTCCCAGGAGGTCAGACTCGGCAGGAAAGGCAGCATGTCTGAGCAGCCAGCTCCTAGTAACAGCAGTCACGACTGTGTCTCCACCCACTGCAGGGTGGTCGCAAGCTCCTTTCTAGCTTGTTGATGAAACTGACGTGCCAGGCTGCCAAGATTGGTGACAAGTTTTTCCTGCTACAAACAAGCTGGTTTCAGCCCGTTGTCTACACTCCCTGCATCTACCCGCAGGCCCTTACTCCTCTAATTCCACTGCTCGTGCGCTCTTAAGAGTAACACAGTGATGTTTATCCCACCCCCTCCCCGTGACTCCCAATACGGCAATAGAGGGAAGCAGCCCCCCACCCCGAATGTTGACTTTGCATTTACAACACGCCACACACCGCCCTGACCACACCAGGGGCACCCGCCTGTTCACTCTCTACCACACGCCCCCATGGCCATTCCGCTGGCACTGTCCCATTTCTCAGAGGCGAACATGGAAGCACAGAGAGGCGAAGTCACCAGACTGGCATCACACAGCAACCCAAGTCAGGACCCAGGACATCTGATCTTGAGATGCAAGGACTTAACCCGGCTGCTCCAGCCCTCCTGGTCCCAGCCGCCTGCACGCTCCCGACACATCTGACACCCGGGATTCTCAAGAGAGGGAGGGCCCAGTTTCACATCCTTCTCCCTGACTACCCACCTGGAACAGCTGCTGCTGGGAAGCGCGAGGGCTCGAGCCCCTGGGGCCACCACACACAGATGGACTGCACAGAGGGGCCTGCACCTGCCAGCCCCTTCCCCACCCTGCCGCCCCAGGCTGCTCTGAAGGTGGTTCTCAGGTCTCCGAGCAGGCTTGGTGCCAAGGATGCAAGGTGGAGGATGCTCGGAGCACCACTGGGTCAGAAATAAAAAATAAGGAGATGGTGGGGACAGGGGGACCACTGTAAACTAAAGATGGCCCTGGAAACCCAGAGAGGAGGTTTGTGACACCCCATCAAGGGCCAGCTTGGGTGCAGCCAAGGTACCGGTTCCACCTGGATCAGCCCCTGGCCAGCAGTGCCAGGCATGTGGGGTGGGGGGCTGGTTCACGCCTCTGTACTGGGCCAGTCTGAGATGGGGTCCCCCCCAGGGTTTCCTTGTGCTGCGGAAAGGATCTCGGGGAAGGCAGAATCTTATTCTGTATCCAACACATGTGTCCACACAAAGATGTTACACCTCATCCATCAGGGACCTCTTTGCCCTCAGGATAAAACTCCAGGATGGAATGTCCCTGGCAGGATATCTGAGGCCCTTGGAGAGGGGTCCCAGTCCCTCATCTAGCTCCCCCCACAGCCCTCCCCCAGTAGGTTGGGCCCCAAGCTCACTCACTCCTAACGAGTGGACAAAAGGTCCCCTCCACCTGGAACACCCATCCCACCTTCCCTACCTGGTGGCACTGAGAGTCTATGGAAACACCACTCAGGTGTCACCTCCTCCTGGAAGCCTTCCCTGATGCCCAGGCTGACCTCTCCCACCCTGGACTGAGCTCTATGCCCGCACACAGTGTCCGTACGTCTGTCCTCCCTGCTAATCAGCAGCTCCATGAGGCCAGGACAGCTATTTAGACCCAGCATATGTGAAGCTGAACCAAATGCAACAGAACAAGAGGCGGTTTCATACACTTTGATCTGGTCCTCGGTGCCTCGGAAGTATGTGTCACAGGAATCCGTGGCTCTCGGCCATATCCACTAGGTAGAAGAAAGTCAAGCTTCTGTGCACGAGACAAGTTTATTCCCGGCCCAGACCAGGGGTCCCCGAGCCAGCAGCCTCAGCATCACCTGGCAACTTGTCAGAAATGCAGATTCTGGATGAGGAACTCTGGGGAAGGCCTGGTGATGTGTTTACCAGGCACCCCAGGGGATCCCGATGCTGCTCAAGTGTGAGACCTCTGCCCTAAAAAGTATAAAGGAATACACCGTGTTTTTCTAACAAGGCAAAATGGGGAGTGCTGGTTACTGACGTTTGTCGTTCATCCTCGTAAACAAACACGATAGTAATAACAATCGACGATGTCTGTGAGGCCTTTCCTGACCACGGTGTTTGCAACTGCACCCTTCTCCCCTCCCCACGCTCTCTACCCACCCCACACTTCGCTCTCCTCCCTGCCTCTAATCACCTCTAATTAGCTGTCAGGAGGATGCAAGCCAGCCCGGCCCCCTCCCTGACAACAGCAGGGGTTACATATGCTATTTCTCGGTCGGTTATTTTCTCCTTCCCTTTTGGAAGGTCAGCAGCTTTTCTGTTCACTGCTCTGCCCCCAGCGCCCGGAACAGGGTCTGGCACTCACTACGCTGCTCAACACAAACTGGATCCACAGAACCGAGAGGCTTCTTAGTTCTTTCAGCTCACTGTGTGACACATTCCTTTACCGGATGCTTGCAGCAAGCTTGGGCGAGCCAGCGTGAGTATCCCTTTGTACCCAATTCTCAGATAAGGAAACTGAGCCCCCGGGGAGGAACGGACTTGCCTGAGGACAAACAGAGCCTCAGACTCCCACTCGGGTCTGGGTCCTAATCCAGAACCCTGCAGCTGTTGGCAAATTCGGTGCCCAGGAGTCCGCCGTTCTGGCCCTGCCCTCCTAACCCCAGCCGACAAGCGGGCGCCAGAGGGCCCGCAGTCCAAGGGCACCGCCAAAACGCAAACCGCTACCCCGGACACCTCCAATCCGGGGCTGGAGGCGGGAGGCCGTGGCGGCCCTCCTCTGAAGCCTCGGCGTGCGGCTTCAGGGCTGTGATGATGACGCCTGCCATATGAGAGGCCCCCCGGTGCAAAGACACACAGCTAATTAGCTGTCAGGAGCGATGCAAACTCTAGCACGGCCCCTCCCCGACAGCCTCTCCCGGAATCGCCCTCTGCCACCTCGTGTCACCACATGATAAAAGGAAACATGTTCAAAGCTGAGCCACTAACGAGACGGAGAGGCACGCAGAGGCTGAGGGAAGCAGATTGTCTCTGACACTCTCCGAGGAAAGGGGGATAAATTAAAACCATTAAAAAAATAATGTGTCATTGTCAGTTTTCCGAAAGAAGTTATTCTTGAAGGGCACGCTTCCTGTTTCGGGTGTGCTGAGCGTCGGCTGGGAGGGGCCAGCAAAGTGGCAGGGGGCCTGGGCTCTGCCCCCGCCACCCGTGCGACCTGGGGCACGTGGCTCGCGGGCCTCAGTTTACCCATCTGTAGAGTGGGGGTGATCAGAAGCCCCACATCATAAGGTTTAGGGGAGATGCTGTGAGATGAACACATTTATGTAGGACACCATAAACACTTCTACGCCTCTGCTGCCCGTCCCACTGAGCTATGGAAATCCTCAGACCCTTGACTGCTCTCTAGAATAGGGGTGACAACGGCTCAGACCTCAGAGATCGCAGGAGAACTCAAAGAACGGGCGCCTAGAACACACCCCCCGAGTAGATGGCTACCGTTCTGATTATCCATTCGAGGTCATTTGCTGGGCCCCGTGGACACTGTCAAAGGTGGGTGGCCTCAGGAGAAGGGGGACCAACACATGCCAAGCCCTCTCCTACCAGCAGCCAGGGCTCCAGCAGCCAGGGCTCAGCTGACCCCGCACCTGAGCTGGCTCTCCCCTCTCTCATGCAGCCCCCACGGGGCCCGATGGAAATGCTACCTGGTGGGCAGAACCAGCTGTGCCACCGGGGAGATGTGCATACCCTCTCTGTGCCCCCCTTCTCTGCAGGGCAGGGAGACACACACAAATCGCTGACCCTCCCCGAGCCCTAACCAGAAGTCAGGCACAGTTCTAAACTCTACATGAATTCACTCACAGAGGTCTGGCAACAGTCCATTATACAGACGGGAACACTGAGGCACCAGGAGGCAAACTCATTTCCCCAAAGTCACACACACCTAGTGAGTGGTGGCACCTGGACACCTATCCCCCAAGAGCCCTCGTAGGGTGTTACAAGGATTAAACCATGCCCGTAAAGGGCTCCATGTGTGCCTGGCACACAGCAAGCACTCAATAAATGTTGGTTGGTGATGGGGTCGCAGAGGAGGTGCCAGTGGCATGAAAGCACTCGCTCTGTGCCCGGGCTGTAGGAACACAAGCAGAGACGGGGTTTGCCAGGGCAGGTGGACAGCACCTGGATCACGGGGGTGGCCCTGCGGGATGGGAGGGGAGGTGAGAACGACGGTGAAGACTGGGAGCTGACAACATGGATGGAACACCCGGTTCCCACGCGGCCTGAGCTCCTGGGAAAGGACAATTCCCACTGGGTCACAGATTGTGTGTAACCGGGCATCTCCGTTGAATTCCTGCCAAAACGCGAAGACACACCCCTCCCCCTCTGCTCTGCAGCTGGGCGGGGCGGGTCAACGGACGTCCCCACGAAGAAAACAAGAGCCCATCTTGACGCCGAGACTGAGGCCACACATGCATTCCCTGCGTCCTGGTGGACAACAGCCCCGCGGGCTCATATTACAGGACATGGAGGCGGTGGGGCGGGGCCCCGCCAGACACAATGCTGGCCTCGCGCAGCACAGTCCGGGGGGCGATGGGCCAGCCCAGATCGGTTACAACTCACGGGGGAAAGGCTGTGACAGTGGGTGTGCAGGCAGGAGCACAGAGAGGCTTCCCAGACGCACAGGGGAGGGCTCAGGGGGGGCGGGGAGGCTCCTGTAGGTCAGCCCCCGTTGCCATGGAAACCCGCTCCCGCTAGATGGGTCCACCGAGTTGAAATATTTGACCTGACAAGCGTCAAGGTCACTGAAATTAAAGCCATGGTGTAACCCCCCCTAAGACCAGAGGTGACCGCAGGGCTAGGGGCCTGGGAGGGCTAGCTGGAGGGGGTAGGGCTGGAGCGCCCCCCTCTCCGGCCCCCCCCCATGCTGTTGGAAGGGCAGGTGGGCTGCCATGGGGCCCCTCCCATGGGCCACTCCAGCCTGGGGCCGCCATCCAGGGTCCTTTCGGGAGCTTGTGCTGGGAGGCGCGTGGCCCTGTCCCATCCCTCACTAGACGCCCCCCACTTCCACCAGGCCCCCCCACCCCGGCCCCGCCATTCCTTCAGCTCCAGCCAGACTAACCCCCTACAGGGGTCCCCGGCTCCAGGGGGCCGAGTCAGGGGCGCCACCACCTCCGAGCTGCTCCAGCGCTCCTCCTGGCTCTGCACAGGACCCCTTTCCCCTCCAGCTCTTCCTTCTTGTTGGGTCCTCCACCTCCCGCACTGATGCTTCCTAGGAGGGCGGGTGGTCTAGTTATGGCCCTGTGCAGCCCGGCGCTGGTCGCTCACCCTCTTTGTGTCTCTGGGAGGGTCGCCAAGCTTCCCGGAGAGCTGTGACTGCAGTCTCTGTCACCAGTCACAGCTGACACCCCCGGTCTGGCTGCTTCTTGACCCTCAGCCGCCCCACCCAAAGAGGTGCCTGACACCTGGTGCCCGGCACCCAGTGGAGTGGGCTGGAACACACAGTGGCGGTGACACGCGGTGGGGGTGACACTCAGTGGGGCTGCGGCGGGCCTCCCAGGGCCAGGGGCGCTGCGCCGATGACTGGCTGGGAGACGTCCACCGGGGCCCCTGGAGACCCAGGGGCACACGTCCCCACCACGGGGTTATTTTTTTTTCTCTCTGCCCTCGCCCCACCCCCAGCTTCCCACCTTCTCCCAGGCCACCCAGTGACACCCTCATTCTTTGCCTGGAGCCCCCACCCTCCGCTGGCAAGGGTCAAGGCCTGGCCCAGGACCCCGGGGGGCCTCTGGGGGAAACCTCCCTCTGCCTAGAAGCTCCCGGGGCCCCCCCGAAGCGGCTCTGGCCCCAGAGAGAGATGAAGAGGGGGCAGCAGGCCCTGCAGACAGGCTGACGGATTGCCATGGCAACCGTGCAGGGCGGGCCAGCTGGCAGAGCAACAGGCCTGGCCTCCCTCCAGGGCCGGTCGGGCTGGGGCACGGGGGGCACGGGGGCCACGGGGGCGGGGCGGGGCCGACATGACGAGGCCGCGTCCTCCCCGAGGACAGCATGGGGACCCTGCCGACGGCTCAGGGGACAGGAGTGGACATTTACGGAAGCCCGCCTCCCTTCTGCTCTCCCACGGGGGTGAGAGCTCTTGCTGGAATTCTCTGATGCCTCTCAAGGCCAAGGGCACCCCGCCCCTCCATCCCAGCTGGGAGGGGTGTCACGGCTGTGCGGTCCAGGAGAGCAGCTCCACTGGCTGTGCCCTGTTTCTGCAGCACTTAGTAGGGGCCCAGTGAAATGGGCCGAATGGCAGGATGGACAAACCGGCATGTTCACAGCCACCTGTGGCTGAGGCCGGGGGGTGGGGAGGAGGCTGCTGAGTGCGGGGGGGGGGGGGGGTGTGGAGGGGGGGACGGGGACAAAAGACCGGCTGAGATCAAACTCGGTCTGTCTGACCCCGCCCTCCCCTGCCCTGAGGATGAAGGCGGCAGCACCCACCCCTGCTGGACCTTTCTTGCTCTCACTTCCGCCCCTGGAAGAACTCAGACCCCTGCTTTGAGGACAGGATTCCAGCAAGATGCATGTTCCCAGGGAGATCCGGGTCCCTTTCCCTCCCTCCATCCCATGACAGGGGAGCCGGGCTATTCTGGGCTGTGTGACGGGCCTGCAGGAAAATGGCCCAACTCGGCTCGGGCCTGGGTGGCGTCGGTGGTGCGGAGAGAGGCGGAGGGGCCTCTCGGCCCAGCTCTGTCCATCCTACTCCTTCTCAAAGGGGGCCAAGAGGCCCCTGCTTCCGCCAGGCCTCCCCTAGGTGCTACACACGCACCCCACCCCCACCAAGATCTTCACCTCAGCCGGGGCTCTTCCGCCCATTCTAGAGATGAAGAACCCTGAGGCCCAAAAGTGAGCCAAGCTCGCTGGGCAAAGCGAGTCTGAGTCCACGGCCTGTGCTCCCCGCTGCCCCGCCCTGCCTCCCGGAACCCCCAGCTGGGGGCCAGGAGATCGCCCCTCATGCAGATGGGTAAACTGAGGCCCGGAGGAAGGATGAGAAATGTCCCAGATGTTCAGAGAGACGTGCGATTTTAGTTTCTTTCTTTCTTCTCGATGAAGGCAATCTATAAAATGCTTAAACCAAACATGCCTTTCATTTTTCATGTCTTTAAGACTTCTTTAAATCAATTTACAAATATATAAGAAGTTTCCCTGCCCGGACCCTGTGCTCCAGCTCAAAGTTTGGTAAAGCAGAACAGACTGAGGTCCTGGGGAAACACGCCATAAAATGCAGAGAGCGGTTCCACGATGTTCCTGTCTGCCTCTTAGAGTAGGACAGCCAGAGCAGCCCACCCTGCGTCTCTCCAGCTCCCCCAGGAGGCATCCGCGGCACTCCCCAAGAGAAGGTTCTGTGGTGATGGAATGTTCTGGATCAGTGCTGCCCAACGCGGTAGCTGCCAGCCAGCCATGTGTGGTTACTGACCACGTGGAACGTGGCCAGTGCGACCAAGGAACACAATTTCTAGCGGTCTTTCATTAAGTGGCCACACGTGGCTGGTGGCCACCCCCCTGTTCACTCCCCTGTCTGGAGTAAACTTCTCTGTTCAGTGCAAGCGCGGCTGAGGTCAGAGGGTGGGCAGGGAGGGACGAGACCCCAAGGCTGACAGCACAGCAGGACCTAAGCAGCCCCTGGGACTGGGACAGACAGGGGATGAGGTGGTGGAGGGGTGACAGGAGCTAGGATCCCGGCCAGAAGCACCGCGTCAGCAGGTATGGGGAGGCCGGACCAGGTGATGGAGGCGGGCTGGACGAGGCGAGGGCTTGGTGAAGGGATGTGGGGCACTGACCCTAAGCCAGTGCCTCCACTGCTCTAGGCCTCAGTCTCCCCATCTGAAAACTGCATCAATAATGGTACCAAGCCCAAGGACGCTGTAAGGTTAAATGGGTCCCCGCGTGTGAGGCACTCAGAACACGCCTGGCTGTGGGAGCACGCCATGAATGCCGGAGACTGCCACCCTTACATGTTTGGCTGTGGTCGTCCTCCCTACCCGAGGCCTCCCCGCAGGCCCATCTGAGTCTCCCTGCCGACGGCACAGCCCACGGCTGCTGGCATCCCCCCGCCTCCTACGTGCTTTCACCAGAAGAAACTCCCTTCAGCACCGCAACGCCGTAAGTTAGGTAGTATAACTCTCCCCGTTTTATAGATGGGGAAGCCAAGGCACAGAGAGGTTAGGGCACCTACCCAAGGTCACACAGCTCCATGGAGTAGAGCCAGGATTCAAAAGTAGGCACCAACGTGAACCCATCTTACAGATGGGGAAACCGAGGCTGGGAGGGGGCGTCCTCAGTGGTCCCGGGTCACAGAGCCAGGAAGAGGCTGAGCCGGGTTGGCAGCTGGGACTTGGGCCTCTTCAGGCCGGGCTCTGACCACTGGGCTCTCAGGCCTCCCAGGCGGGCTCCAGGCAGGGTGGTTTGGAGAGAAGCCTGTGGAAGGGCCAAGGTGGCAGGCCAGGGGGGCAGGAGGAGGTAGCAACAGCAGGCCGGGCTTCTGCCACTGGCTCCCATCCCTGATTCTCACTCCCGCCGCCGCGGCGGAGCCGGAAGCTGGCGGCACCAACTGTTGCTGCCTCCTCCCATCTGCTCCCGCAGGATCGGGGTGGGCGTCAGGGCCTCGCCTAGACCGCCCGCTGCTGTCGCAGTGGGGGGCTGGGGATCCCCGGGGGGGTGGGGGGCGCAGTGCTTGGGATGCCCCCTCACCTCCCCGAGCCCCGCCGTCACACGTGTCGTGGGCACAGCACACACCATCCACGTGGCTGTGAGCCCTCAGGCAGCGGAGCCCTGCAGCCCTCCCTCTGTGGGTTTTCTGACCACAGAGCCCCGCCCCCTGAAGAGGTTTCCCGCTGTCCCAGGAACACAGTTACCCTTGTTTCCCAGTGTGTGGCCTGGCTCAGGGCAGCAAGGTGAGCAGCACGTGTGCGGGGCAGGGGGGTGGGGGGGGCTCTGCGGCTCCCCAGTTGGTGGCAGAGGCCCACGGAAGCTGAGAGCTCAGAGCCGTCTGTCTCTACCGTGACACCCTTTGCCAGACCTCCTGGGGGCTCAGCAGACCGCTCCCCACAGTACACCGCACTGAGGGACCACCCAGCAAGAGCAGAGCATATACTGGACGCCCGCTGTGTACAGGGCACTGAGGGAGAGGCCAGAGGACGGCCTCGAGGGGGCAACGTGCGTCCCAGCCCAGGCGGCCACGACGACAAGGCCTGCAGGGCATGTGGGCCGAGGGCAACACGGTGGCAGGTGAGGCTCCACAGGCAGAAAACCTGGGCCCTGAGGGCTGGGGAGGGCTCAGTGGGCACCCAGGACCTCCCCCTGCTCCCCTCGCCTCTGACACTACCCCGTTGGAGGGCTCCATACTGGCTCTGCCACTTCCTGGCTGTGGGAAGGCAGGCCAGGTACTTGGCCTCTCTGAGTACCAAGGGGAGGTTGCACTGGCAGCGCCCTGCCCGCTCCTCCGTGGGAGAGACCCCAGCCCATTTCCAGGGCCTGTTAGGCTGTGGGTCTGCTGAATCTTGCAGGGGACAGCGACATCTAGTGGGCCGAGGGCACACTGCCCCATCACCCCAGGAGGTCCCCCCAGGGCACCCCAAGTCCCCCCAAGGGCCGGAGGCTCACTCTCCAAGGAGGACCAGGGCTCGGGCAGGCGACACGCATCACTGGCACCAGCGCCGGGCTCTGCTCCGTCCCTGCAGAACTCCTGTGCCTTGTCCCGTGGGCCGCAGTGTTCCCGCGTGGCATATGCCCGCCATATGCTCTCGCCGTCACAGCATCCTCAGTGGGCCTGCAAGCAGCCTGCTGGCGGGGGTGGGGTGCCTCTGAGCTGGAGCTCACCCCAAATGCAACACGGAGCAAGATGCACGGGGAGCTGATCTGAGGAGGGCCAGCCCGGCTCTGAGGGAGGCTGGCCTGTGCTCCCATTTCACAGACCACCAAACTGAGGCTCAGAGAGGCCACACAGCTTGGGGTCCTGCGGTCCACAGCCTCTGGCTGTGTATTGGTAACTTGGGGGCTGGGCGGGACAAAGCCCGCACGGACCCTTACGAGCATCTCCTGAGGACCGGGCAGGGTCACTGAAGCCCATGCGCAGGGGTTAACTTCGGGTTCGGGGGGGGAGCTCAGGAATCAAATCCCTGGGCTCGAATCCTACCACTGCAACCTGTTAGCTTATGTGGCTCAGGTGAAGACACTCCATCTCTTGTACCTCAGTCCCCTCATCTCTGAAATGGAGCCAGTAACAGTTCCTACCTATGGATGACGGAATAAATGAGTTCGTGGACTGACTAAAACAGAAACATCCTCTCACAGCTCTGGGGGTCAGGGGTCTGGAATCGAGGTATCGGCAGGCCAGCGCTCCCCACAGAGGCTCTGGGGGAGGGTCCCTCCTGCGTCATCCCGCTTCTGGGGTGGCTTGGCTTGTGGCAACGTGATTCGCATCTATGCCTCGGTCTTCACGTGGCCTGTCCCCACATGCCACTCTGATTGTGTCCAGATTCCCCTCTTCTTACAAGGACACTAGTCATTGGATTTAGGGCCACCCTCATCCAGTGTGACGTCATTTTAACAAACTACATCTGCGAAGACCCTCCTTCCTAACAAGGTCACATTCTGAGGTTCTGGGAGGACAGGTATTTGGGGGAACATTATCCAACCCATGACATCCATCTACCAGTTAAGAACAGTGGTTGGCACGCACGTGGGTGTGCTGCCCCGCACCAAAACACCCAGAGGGTGTTAAGCAGCTCACTCTTAAGTATGTGGACACCAAGGTTGAGAATGGTGAACTGCCTGCCAGGACTCAGCCCTACAACATGCGGCTGGTTTTGCACCTCCACCGCCTGGGCATTTCCTGGCCTGATGTCCCACCCTGGCCACCTGTCTGGGCAACACAGGCGTCACACACTGCCCTGGAGGCCAGCCCATCCGCGGAGGCTTGCTGCCCATCTGGCCACCACACCAGCCTCTCTGATCCTCTGGGTTCCCCTCTGTAAACGAGAAGAAGGCTCCAACCTCAGAGGAGGAGAAGGGGGAGGGCGTGGTCTGGCGGGGGCGTGGCCTGGCGAGGGCGTGGCCTGGCGGGGGCGTGGCCCGTGGGAGGGCGTGGCCCCGTGGGAGGATGCAGTTCACAGGAACCAGCACTGGTTCCGAGGGACAAAAGCCATCTGGCTTCCGAGGGAGCCTGAGCAGGGATCAAAGACCTCGGGCCCCATCACCTCTGCCGAGCTCCAGTGAATCAGGGACATTGGCAGTGTCTGCTCTACTGGCCGCTGACAAGTGCCGGGTCCTGAGCGAGGCACTGGAGGGAAGTTAAGCCCCCTGGACAGAGAGGTGACCAGGCTAGGAGAAGCACCAGGTCTCATGGCTCAGTCATGCACCCTGTTTACTGAACACCTACTTTGTGACACTGCTGTGCTCAGGACTGGGACAGAGCGCAGACAAGACCCAAGTCCTTCCCCAGAGGGATGGGCTACACTGCCCTTGGGGTGTCCATGAGGGGACCAGACAGGGTAACACTGGGGCAGGGCCTAGAAGAGCTGGGAGAGGTGCTACTGTGAAAGGGGGCCGGAGCCTGGAGTCACCCAACAATTCCAGTCCTGGGGGTGTGAACCCAAGAGAGACGCAAACACACATCCACAGAAGAGCTGTCCAGGCACGTTCACAGCAGCCCAGCTGCCCGTCAGCAGGGAACAGATGGACCAAATGTGGCATGTCCGTCCCGTGGGACACCACTCGGCCACAGAGAGGAGTGATGTAATGACCTATGCTACCACGGGGATGAACCTGAAAACATTCTTCCAGTTGAAAGAAGTTCGTCTCAACAGGACACATACCGGGTTTCCCTGGTGGCGCAGTGGTTGAGAGTCCGCCTGCCGATGAGGGGGACGCGGGTTCGTGCCCCGGTCCGGGAGGATCCCACATCCGGGAACCCGTGAGCCACGGCCGCTGCGCCTGCGCGTCCGGAGCCTGTGCTCCGCAACGGAAGAGGCCGCGACGGTGAGAGGCCCGCGTACCGCAAAAAAAAAAAAAAAAGGACACATACCTATATGATTCCATTTATATGAAATGTCCACAATAGGTAAAGAGACTGAAAGTAGATTCGTGGTTGCCAAGGGCGGGAGGGAGGGGAGAACGGGAAGCGACTGCTAGGGGTAAGGGGCTTCTTTCTGGGGTGATGAGAGACTCCAGAATTCGATGGTGGTGATGGTTGCACGCGTCTGTGACTAAAATCCACTGAACTCTATACTTTAAATGGGTGAACTGTTATAAAATTCCTATTGAAAAAACTGCACTTAACACTTGCAAAATGCCATTTTTCATACAGTGGGGTGTTTTCGAAATTGTAGAAATTAAAAGGAACGAGCACATGTTATTTTGTGGTCAGAGATGTAACACAGGTGCTTGCAAGGCTTCTGTGACAAGGGGGTTTTGCGGGCAGGGCCGCGCAGGCTCAGGGAAGGCAGCACAGGCCTGCAGCAGGGGAGGGGAGGCCACCCAGTCCCCGCCAGCCCAGCTCGCCCTGGACACAGCCAGTTGGCGCGGGGGGACCGAGAACAGGCGTCCCGAGGCTGCTGTCTGTAAACTATCAGAGGTCCTCGGGGGCCTGGCCTTGGGGGTGCGTGTCTGGAGCTGGCAGGGGCTTTGCCAGGGATCGAGAGGAGTATGGGTGAGCCACCCTGAATGGGGACACGTGAAAAGGCGTCCGAGGCCCTTCTGAAATACAGGCCACCGCCTTCTCTCTTTGCAGCGGGCAGGGAGTGGGGAGGTGGGTGTCCCCCTCCAGGGTCAGCCAAGGGCTCGGCCTGGCCGCAGGATGGCGGACGAAACTAGAGAGGACTGGTAAGAAGCTGCCTGAGGCCGTGGCCAATATAATAACAACATCACAGAGTACGTAGCATGTGCCCCATGGGCGCCGTTCTGCAGACCTCCCGCTGCCCCAGTGAACCCGTAACAGCCCGAGGGTAGGAACCAGTATCACCCCTGCCGTACAGACGAGGAAACTGAGGCACCAAGGGGTCCCAGTCACACCGCTCTCGGCCCCAGAGCATCCGCAGCTGCTGCAGCAGTGACAGTGGCTGTCCTCCCGGGGGTGTCTGGGCGCTGGGCTGTGGGACCCCCCCCTCCCACCCCATCGCAGGATGAGTCTGGCACTTGCTTTCTGAGCCCCACTCAGAGCCAGGCGCTGAGGCTCCCAGAATAACACCCCTCCCTACAGTGACCACCCATTTCTACCTGCAGCACTGGGCGTCCCACGATGTAACTCAGCTCTGACACTAACACCCAGAGTTACCACGACGCCACGGGTGGACAAGGGCCCACAACGGGCCCCCTCCCGGCTTCCGTGCCCATCGCCGGCGCTCACCCGCTTCTAGCCGTCCGGCTCTAAACCGGGGGCTCCCACGACCCCTTCCTCGGGTTTGCTAATTTGCTAGAATGGCTCACAGAGCTCAGGGAAACAGGACTCGCGAGAGCCGGTTGACTGTAGAGGACACAGCTCAGGGACCGCCCCGCGGAAGGCCCAATCCTGCTGGGTGGAGAGCTGGGAGCCCCGGTAACACCCTGGCCCTGAGGGCAGCCTGGCTGCCGCCTGTTCCACACGGTGGCACAGAGCCCGGAGCTCTGCTCTGAGGAGCTGTCGTTTCCACTGAGCGACTTCCAACGTGCAAGGTCTCTGCGCCGGGGGCGGGTGGGGACCTCCGAGGGAGATGCTCCCCTGCCCCCCGCGCTGGGGGTCCTGGTTTGCCTCCCAGCTGTGCTGCTCAGGTTCTCGGTCTCTGCAACAGGCTAATGCCGTCCCTCCTTGAGGGTTGCTAGCTACACGAGGCCCATAAAACCCTGGAACGCAGCCTGGGCGGGGCCCTCCGCGGGTCTGCCCCTCGCCGAGCCCCACGCCTCCTTCTGGAAGGCCAGGGGAGTGGGGGTCTGCAGCCGGGGATCCCCACTGCCCCCTGGGACCTAGGGAAGGGGCCAGGCGGCGGGTGGGCTCTGGCCCGGCATCCTCCCTCGGCAGCAGCTTTGTTCCTCCTGACTGGGTATACTGGGCTACTGGGTACAATGAAATCTGAACAAACACCACTGTTGCTCAAAAACCTTTCATGCCTGGGTAAGGCAGGAGTTCTCCGTTGTGCCTCAAGCTGGCTGAGCAAACGACGGACTCGACTTGGTAAGTGAAGAGTCTGGGGCAAAAGGACTTCAGGCACGGCTGGATCCAGAGGCTCATACACATCAGCTGGGAGCTGCCTTCTGTCTGTCTCTCTCCTCCACCCACACCAGCCCTGAGCTCTTCAACCTTGGCCTTGCTCGTGGGGGACTCTTGTCACGTGATGCCCCCAGAGCACTCACTGGGGGGTATGCTGAGTGCTCAGTGCCCACCCAGGCTGGTCCAATCAGACCACCCCCAGCATTGAGCCCGTACCTCCCGGGACCGTCAGCCCAGGGCCTGGCATCCCCACCCAAAGGGAGCAGTTCCCACTGACCAAAGATCTTCTGAGCAGGTGCCAATCGGGGAGATGGCACCAGTCAGAACTGCCTCTCCCACTTCGGCTCCAGCCAAGATAAGGCTCCCAGAGGACTAATGCTGGTGTGTAAATATTAGATACTTCTGTCTCCTGTGAGACCAATTACACAGATCATGGCGGCTCCCGCAGGACTCTGCCTTCCATTTACTGTATCATCATTAACAGCCTATTAGGTAACAGCTGCTCAGAGAGCGTGCGGGGGCGGGCGGAAGAGAGGGGAGAGAGAAGGGTGATAGAAAAAGGGAACGAGACAAAAGGAGAGAGATAGCAAGGATGACAGAGACACAGACATTCAGGGGAGAGCCAGGGAGAAGGCAGCTGTGAGCGCTCCAAGGGGGGGTGTGGGGCTCCAGGGGCTCCAGGCCCACCTGCCCGTCAGGGTCCCCTGCCTGTCCTCGTCCACCGCCCCTGCAACAACCAGGCCCCAAGAAAGCCCTTCTAAGGTCAGGGCTGCCCACAGCAGGCCTTAACCTCGCACCACTGGCTGATTTAACCCCCAGGGATTCCTACAGCCAAAAGATGAGAGTCACCGCGGCACAGAACCCTACATCCTTCTAGGGCCAGGCCTTCGGGTGCATGTCCAGCCCTGCCGCATGCCACACCGTGGGTGCCCAGCACTGCTTAGAAGGGAAAGCCGGGGATCAGTCATCTCCATTGGCCGTCACAGACCAGCCCCCGCCCCGGCACATCTGCCAGGCACCCGGCCCCTCGCTGCATCCCCTCTTCGAATCCCTGGGACAGCCCCATACCCATGCAGAGATGAGGAGAAAGGACACACAGAGGCTGAGTGACCGGCCTGCCCAAAGCCACCCAGCTGGGGAGCCCCATGCTGGAGTTCAAGGCCAGGGACTCAAGGTCAGGGCCACGCTCCCGAACCCTGGCACAGTGCCTCTAGGAGCAGCCAGTCCTCTGCTGGAGGCTTAGGGACAAAAAACGCAGCCCCCCAGGGCCAAGGGCTTGAGCCAGGCTCCCAGAGGACGAGGGGCAGAGAACCCCTGTGCGGCCAGACAAGACCAGGACCCCTCTGATGAGGGGGCCTCTCCAGACCCTGCGTGCTCTCCAAGGCCACCTCCTCCTCCTTCTCCCCAGCCACGGGGCGCCACCGCTTCTGCCCGCTGAGGTCCCGTCTACCCCGAGCCTCGGCCTCTCAGCACGGCTGCAGGCTTACCATCCGTCTGTCCGTCCATCCAAACCACAAATATTTACCGAGCACTCCCTACCCACAGGCGCTAGTCCGGGCACTGGGGACGGCGCGAAGAGGGGGGACGCAGACCCCGCCGGCATGGGGCCAAGGGCACCCGTGGTCAGAGATGAGCGCCAAAGAACAGTGGCCCAGTGGCCAAAGAAGGCCACGGTGACGGCGTGAAGGGGCAGCACCCGTGAGAGGACATGAAAGCCTAGGTAGAACTAACTTACATGTCTGGGAGGTAAAGAAGCCAGTGGTGCAGGGGGATATGGGGTGGGGAAGGGTACAAGATGAGGTCAGACAGGAAGAGGGCACTCATATCTGGAGACGCCTCTTGAGCCCTAAGGCGAGGATTGGACTTTCCTCCTAAGAGCATCGGATGCTGCCTCGGGGACCTAGGCAGAGGGGGACCCAGCCCGGCCCCTCTACAAAGCTGCTTGGGCTGAGTGTGGGAGACACACCACGGTGGGCCCCCCGAGCGTCTCCCCGCCTCCATCGCTCAGAAGAGGTGGCAGATGCCCCCCACCCAGCTCCGCTCCCCAGAGAGCCCCCCTCACAGCACTTCCAGGAGCAGAACCCTTGGCTGCCCCCTCAGTCCCCTCTCCAGGCTGCGGGAGGTCTGGGGCCTCTGAGGGTACAGATGGGGAGGGCCTGGTGCCCGGGAGCCCCCGCTGGGATTTCGGGTTCCCAGCCCTGCAAAGCATTATATTCCTCCTCCTTCAGGGCTGGGAATAATTAGGTGACCGTGAACATAAATCACGGCCTGGCCCTCGACATCTGCTAATCACATCTCCCGAGGATGGGCAGGCGGGGTGGGGCTCAGGGGCCTCCCGCAGGGGGGTCTACGCGTCCCACGTCCACCATGTTCCCCCAGGGAGGGTGTGGGGTGCTGGTGGAGAGGGTGTGGTTCCAGGTTCCCTGAAGCTCACACCCACGCACAGACACACACACCCACCTACACACCCGCTACTGACAGCACACCCAGAGACAAAACTCCCCCCCACACACACACAGTCACACACACACACATTCGCACATACAGACATATCCTCCGCGCACGCGCACGCGCACGCGCACACGCACGCGCACAGGATCCCCCTAGCGAGGACCGGGAAACGGCAGTTTGGGGATTTGGCGCCGCCTAGGGTCTGTCACTGGAACTGCCAGCCGGGACCTGGCCCGCCCCAAGGCAGAGCCCCCGCGCTGCCTCCTTCCAGCCAGGAGGAAAACTTCTTTCTATTAAAGGCCCCTAATCTGTATCCATTCTGGTATATATGCCTCCAGGAAGCACTCAATTAACTGGCGAAGGCAGGGAGGGTTAAGGACTATTTTAAGAATATATAAAAAATTTAAGGTAACTGCCTAAAAGACTAACGCGTGTAACTTGATCTCAACAATCCAACCAAAAGGGCTCAAAAGGAGTTTCTATCACAGTCAGTTAGGAACCTCCTTCTCCAAAGACAACAATAATAACAGGCCAGAGCCAGGGCCACTGGTGCCTACCACAGTTGTGATGCAAAGGATTCTTTGAAAATAAATCTCCTTGGGACTTCTCTGGAGGCCCCGTGGTCAAGGTACTGCGTTTCCAATGCAGAGGGCGAGGGTTCGATCCCTGGTCGGGGAACTAAGATCCCGCATGCCCTGTGCAGTGGCCTAAGTAAATAAATAAATAAATTTTAATTAGGGAACGGGGGATCCTACTTAGATAAAATTATGAAACGGGTAATGGTATAAGTGTCGTGTGAGGGTGAATATGCCAAAGCAAAAGGTGGTGCTGGAGACGTCCTCACACGGGGTGGGAGGGGGGGGGGCGCTGCCTTTGGTGTCCGTCTTTCAGGGAGAAACCGTAACCCAGGAAGGTTCTTTGATCGCCCAGGTCACTCAGCTCAGCGGCACAGCTGCACATCCAAACCAGGACAGTATTTTGGACACGGAATGGTCCCCTGGTCCTCATCTCGCCCCCTCCTGCTTCCAGGCAGCACCATGGGGTCCGGGAGGTGCACCCACCAGGCTGACTGTCCTCAGGTGCACCTCTCAGGGCCACCGGCCCGCGGCGTTCCTCTTAAGTCAGTCAGTCCGTGACTCAGTTTACCGCTTCGTCTACCCTGCAGCCTTTCACACACTTGACCCTTGAGCTTTTCTCTGTCCAGACACCTCGCAGGACCCCCTTACAAGCTCCCTCCAGCAGACACCCGGCCGAGTGGAGACCCTGCAGCAACAGGACAGAGCGGGGGGGGGCAGCCCCGCCAGCTCCGAGCCTCTCGAGGGCGCAGTATCCTGCACGCACCCACCACCCGAGATCTCCTGGGCCTCCCCTCCACCTCCAACACCGCCCTAAGGGAACATCTAACCAGAGAAAGCCACCTCCACGTTACTGACCTTCAAGCCAGTAACAGGAAGTCCCCTGGCCCCTGGTAACATTTCATTTTACACCAAAGGCTTTTAAAGATGTTAAACAGCAAGACACTTGACTTTTAAAAAGCCAGACAGCGTAGAACTCTGTACCATTACGTGAGGGTCCCTCAGACTTCAGGAGTGGCCACTGTCCACGCTTTTCTGCGCCTTTCCATCTGTGAGCGGATCTGCTCCTGGCTTTCCCACTGAAATACCTCTGGGAGCTTTCCACTCAGCCCTGCCTGCTGCACAGGGGCCTGGGTTGATTTCACGGTCCTGCACGCTAGCGGGGGCACCCGCCAGCCTGGGTGCACAGTGCCGCAGCGGGCATCTGTGTACCCCAACCCGTTTGAATGTGTCAGGCTGCTCTGGGACATGACGCCCGCCCCCCCGAGGGCCCCTCTGGGTGAAGGTAACAGCAGGGGACGCAGTCCTGGCCCAGAACTATTAGGTCAGAATGTGCATCCCATAATACCCGCCGTCTTCTGATGTCTCTCCCCCTTGGGGTGGCCTCTAGAAGCTGGAAAAGAGAATGAACAGATTCTCCCCTGGAGCTTCTGGAAGGCACCAGCCCTGCTGACACCTTCATGCGAGTTTCCACCGAGACTCATTTTGGACTGCTGGCCTCTGGACATTCCTATTCAGATATTATCCAACACAATTAAGATTATAAATGGGTGCTGTCCTAATCCACTATGTTTGTGTTCATTTGTTATAGCAGCCACAGGAAACTGGTACCCTTGTGTGTTCCCTCGCTGGCTACCCATTACATCCCCGTGGGGAACTTTACAAACACACCCAGGCCTCACCCCAGACCAGCATATCGGAATCCCCTGGTAGTGCTGGCAACTGGATTTTTCTAAGGGACACTGCCCGGACCTCCTGCTCCTGGAGCCCCAGCACGGGCCAGGCGCACGCGTCTCCTTCCCGATGGTGGCAGACCAGGCGGGCCGGGGAGGGGGCTGTGCTGGGCTGACGGGGAGCAGACGGGACCTGGCTGGACCTGGGGGTGCAGGCAGCAACCGGGAGGGACCGGTGGCCTTCCAGGGGCTGGCTCCCTCCTGCAGCCACCAGAAACGATGGGCAGGCTGCCCATTTCCGGGCCGGAGGGCGCTTAAGGAGGATGCCATAAAGGGTGGCGGGCCCATCTTAGTCCTAAAGCCAGAGTGGGGGATAGAGCTGTGCGAGAGAACCCTTCAAAGCCTGGCTGGGAGCCCCACCACCTCCCAGAAGCCCTCCCTGACCATCTCTGCAGGACTGAGGACTTAAAGCAAAGGGTTCTGGATTCCCGCAGACCTCAGCTTGAATCCTTGTTCTGTCACTAACTGTGTGACATATTCCCAAGTCAAGGCACTACTGGGGACACACCAGGTAAAAGACACAGTTTTTTCTGAGACTCACTGACACTCCCTTCCCAGTGGTGTGGGGTAAACGTTTAACAACCAGCTTTCCGAAAAGACAAAAACAGAAAAAGAACAACTCTGATTCACAGCATCTGCCAAGTTCCGTGGTGTAAGTAGCCCCACCACAGCTGACGCGGGGAGAGGTGTGCGGGGACGGGGGGGCGGCAGGAGGGAACACACTGCAGTGAGCATCTCAAAGCGCCAGGTGCCCGGCTGCGGCTCCTGCGTTGAGTCCGCGCCACAGCCCTACAGAGTGGGAATCACCGGCCCCATTTTACTGATGCAAAGATCGAGTTTCAGAGAGAGAAAGCAGTGAGCCCGGGGCACACAGCTAGAAGGTTCCCACCTGGGTCTGTCTGCCCCCAAAGGGGGAAGAAAGGCTTAGGACAGCCCCCCCACCCCACCCAGGAAGAGGGGAACCTGCTTCCTCGCGCACCCTGGGCTGGACCAACGCGCTCCAGGGTCTCGGGCCCTCAGATGTCATCAATAAGGCATTTTTCAGAAGTGAGCCTGGACAGTCGAAAGCAGGGTCAGAGCATCTCATGTGCCATCTGTGGGGTGGAGAAGGACCCAGCCTGGCACCCACACAGCGACTCTGGCCAATTACTGTGGGGTATACGGAAAGCACCCGGGGCTACACGCTTAATCAGAACCGCGACAGCCGCAGAGCACTGCACTTGTGTTCACTTACTTCATCTTCCCAAGAGCCCCAGGAAGACAGCACCCATGTCCCCACCTCACAGACAGTGAAGCTGAGGCCCAGTGACACACGAAGTCACCCAGCTCACCGATGATGCCACAGGCCCACAGCCCTGATTTTTCCAGGCCCTCGAGCCTGTGTCTTCCCAGCAGGCTACAGACTTCTATAAATAGTTCAGTGCACACAGTTCAACATCCTGCCCGGTGCTTAGGTACAGAGGGACATACCCTGTACCCAGCAGATCGAGACAGAACATTTCCAGCCCTGAGGGCTCTGTGTTCTTTCCAGACCGACAGGTCTCACCGCTGTCCTGACGGGCTGTTTGTCTGTCCTCGGATCCAATGGAACAGATTCTTGACTCCACCCCCTGCCAGCCTAAAGGCCCCTCACTCTGGGATCTGGGATCTTCAGGATTCCAGGGTAGGGTTTTATGATCGGGGTACCACAGGGCCCAGAGTGGAGGACAGATTTAGGCTGAACCACGGCAAGTGGCAAAATCACAGACTGTGCGTGGAGAAAAGGGAACCCTCCTACACAGCTGGTGGGAATGTAAGTTGGTGCAGCCACTACGGAGAACAGTATGGAGGTTCCTCAAAAAACTAAACATACAGTTGCCATATGATCCAGCAATCCCACTCCTGGGCATATATCCAGACAAAACTCTAATTCAAAAAGATACGTGCACCCCTGTGTGCAAAGCAGCACTATTCGCAATAGCCGAGACACGGAAACAACCTAAATGTCCATCGACAGAGGAATGGATAAAGAAGATGTGGTACGTGTATACGCAATGGAATATTACTCAACCATAAAAAAGAATGAAATAATGCCATTTGCGGCAACGCGGACGGGACTAGAGGTTATCATACTAAGTCAGTCAGAAAAAGACAAATACTGTATGATATCAGTTATATATGGAATCTAAAATATGACACAAATGAACTTATCCACGAAACAGAAACACACAGACAGAGAGAACAGACTCATGGTTGCCAAGAGGGAGGGGGATGGGGGAGGGATGGAGTGGGAGTTTGGGGTGAGCAGATGCAAACTATTATATAGAGAACGGATACACAACAAGGTCCTACCGTAGAGCACAGGGAACTATATTCAATATCCTGTGATAAACCATCATGGAAAAAAAATATTAAAAAAGAATTTATATATATACATATGTATGTGTAACTGAATCACTTTGCTGTACAGCAGAAATTAATAAAACATTGTAAATCAACTAGACTTCAATAAAAAAAAATTTTAAGGCACCCAAACAACTTAAAAAAAAAAAAAAAATCACAGACCATGGGTGATGTCCCAACTGTGTTCACAGGGAACTGAAGTTATCCAGAAGAAGCCCCCCACCCCTGGCTGTGCCCCTCCCCCCTCCCAGGCCCCAGCTCCCCTCCTACACCGTGGCCATGGCCTCCCTGGAGAGCTGCAGCTGGGGCTCAAGGGCAAGGTGTCTGGCCCTGAAGGAGCCGGAGCCCCAGCTCCAGGGAGAGGCTCAAAGGAGGGGGAGGGCCAGCAGGAATTCTCAGCTAGGGAGGGGTGCATCCACATCCCTTCTTATGGTTCTTCCAGAGCCCCCTGCTCCCCAACCCTGCCGACCCGCCTCTCCAAACTGCCCAGGGGAGTGGCGGGGGGCATTTCTGACTGCTTTGCTCACACCCTGTACCTCACTCAACACAGTTCTGCCCCCCCGGTAGGCACCTCGGCCACCTGGCCCCCTTTCTCCACGTGAGTCACGGCGGTCTGTTACACGCCCACTCCGGTCAGGGCACCTTCCTTGCTGCCCTTCTACGGCTCTGCTGGGCGGGTCTCGGCAGCCAGCACGTAGTAGGTCTTCATTAGGTGTCAGCTGGATGAACTGACTAAATGAAAGTAGGAAATGAAAAGGAGGGGTGCGGCCAGGGTCTGGGGAGAGGAAAAGGTGCATGTTGCACATGGCTCTGCTCTGAACGGGCCCGGGGTCCTGGGCCACCAGGGAGAGCCTGGCGGCCCAGCCTGGAGCCCACCCCTGCCGGGGCTCTGCCCAAGTCCTGCCTGAGCGGGGAGAGGGCGGGCAAGGGGGAGGGCCGTCGCATGTTGCACATGGCTCTGCTCTGAACGGGCCCGGGGTCCTGGGCCACCAGGGAGAGCCTGGCGGCCCAGCCTGGAGCCCACCCCTGCCGGGGCTCTGCCCAAGTCCTGCCTGAGCGGGGAGAGGGCGGGCAAGGGGGAGGGCCGTCCAGAGCCCCTTTCCAGGGCACATGGAGGTGAGGGCTCCTCTCATGCACGGCCAGGGTTCCACCGGCAGAACCAGGAGCCAAGGCTGACGAAACACCGGCGCTCGAGGATGCCGCCCGCCGCCCGAGGATGCCGCCCGCCGCCCGGGGCCCTCCCACACCATCCCCTCCACGGCTGTAAGTCATGATGGGCTTCAGAGGGCAGACGGATGTCTCCAGAACACCACCCCCCTTGGACGACTGCCTTCGTGGGAGGCGGTGGTTCTGGAAGAAAAACAAACAGGCGCTGGGGGAGGGAGGAAGCAGGCAGCAGATGCTGCTGGGAGAGACGCGGTGTCTGGGGGAGGTCAGGGCAGGCTGGTGGGTGGCTGGGCTGGAGGGTGGCCCCCCGGGTGCCCTATGGCGCCAGGCCAGGGTCGGGACCTCAGGCTCTTCTGGATGGGCCTGGCAGGGAACTTGGACAGAGAAAGTGTCGCTGGCAGGAGGCCACCACCCGGGGGTCCTCCTGTGCCCGTGGCCAATGCTCCCCCGCCTTGGGTCTGACGGCACCATTGGCTGGGTGGCCCAAGCCAGGACCCAGGGCGCCAGCTCTCTACTGGCCCCTCTTCCCCACTGCCCCGTCTGCGGCCAAGCCCTTGGCTTTGCTCCCCACCCCCACCCTTTCTTCATTCCCTCAAGCAGTAATTAGGGGGCTCCTGGGATGTCCCGGCTCCACTCAAGGCAGCAAACAGACCCATCCTGCCCCAAGGAGCTTCACTCACCCACCTTCAAAGGTGCCCAGTACCTTCAGGATAAGGCAAACCCCCAAGCGTGCGTGCGAAGCTGTCAACTGCGTTTGAACTCCCCTGTCGGGACTCCTGCCCTGCCCTGACTGGGACAGGCCCCCGGGCTGTGGACCTGCTCAAGCTCACCCCCTCCTCCAAACCTCTGTCCACGGCCCCTGTCCACTAGCCTTTTGGGAAGTCTCCCTCACCCCCTCCCCAAGAGACTAGCTTTAAACTGAAGACCCCCGGGGTGAGGGAGAGCTGACAAACGCGCTCAGGGTGTATGTGAGTCACAGGAGGCCTTGCAGGAGAAGGGTGCGGGGCCTGAGGAAGGGGTAGCAGAGGCAGCTGGGCAGGGGTCCCGGGGGGCCTGGTGGGAGCCGGAGGGTCAGTGTAGAGCAGAGGGTGTCCCCTCACAGTTCCTGGGGCGCTCCACCCAAAGTGGAGAAGCAGCTGCTGCCCAGGGATCCAGGCCACTCTCCCGCTCATGAACCTTCAAGGGCTCCCCATGGCCCGGCCACAAAGTCCAAGAGCTGCTGTGTGTTGGCGCCCAAGAGCAGACATTCCTCGCCTTCACACTGGCCGCAACGCACCCAGCCACCTCCACTCCAGACTGAGGCACTCACACTTGCTGTTCCCTCTCCAGAACACACCCTTCTCTCTTTTCTACCTCTGATGGTGTGTTTTCACAGCCCTCCTCCTCCTCTCACGGAAGCCCTGAGTTCCATCCCATCCCTCCCTGTTCGCAGGCCCTGAGCTATCTGTGTTACCCACAGCGTCACACTCCTTGAACTAAGAACTCCAAGCAGCCCACTTTACAGCCAAGGGTGAGGCACAGAGAAGTTAAGTCACATGCCCAGGTCACACAGCTCGGACGTGATGAGGCTGGGCCGGGAGCCAGGCTGGGCTCCTGGGTGATTATGCAGCTTGGACTGACCCCAGCCTTGGCCTTGGGGTGCTCGCTTCGCCGTTCATTCGTTACTGTGGCCCCAGCCGGGCCCTAGGCCCTGGAGCTTCTAGCCCAGCCAGCCAGAGGCGAAGACCCAGCCAGGACGATGCCACAGGGGGTGTGATAATGAACCCACGTGGGCTCTATCAGACGCAGACCTGTACGATGCGAGGTTAAGGCCAAAATCACCATCTGCCCTACAACCGCGGCACCACAGGGGAGGCACGCGGCCCTGGCCTCAGTTTCCCCCTCTCTGCAACGGGGGGCCAAGCAGCTGGTCCCTAGGTCTCCCGTCCCAGGGGAGAAAGCCACATCCTGCTGCCCTTTCTGTCCCGCGGCCCAGCGGGGGACCTGCCCGGGAGCCACACCGGCAGCCGGAGGAGGAGGAGCCAGGAAATCCGGGCAGGGCGGCGCCCACCCCCAGCCCTGGGCCAGGCGCCGGAGGGGACGCCGGCTGCCCCCAGAAACACGCTGCAGATGCACGAGGCGCTGCCAGCATTCCTGGAAGGTAACGCCAGGCCAGGCGGGGGGCGGGGGTACAGCCCCAGCCCGGTGCCAGATGTGCATCGCGAACAGCTGCCCCCGGCTAATAAGGTCAGCTCCTGGCTCCGGCGAGCCGCGCACTCACCCGCCGCCTCCGCCAGCCTGGCACCCGCGCCGCCGCGCTTCCCGGGGCGGGAGGTGCGCCACTCCCCGTGGAGGGGCCAGAGCCAAGCCCAGCCCTGCTGCGGTAGAGCGGGGGGGAGCCCACCCCCGCCCCCGCCCCCGCCCCGTTGACGGGGAGGGGCCAGAACACCTCCCCACCCCCTAGCGGTCGGGTGCGGGGAGAGGTAAGAAGCCACCCCTCTGGGAGGCAGAACTCCCTCGGGGGCGGGGAGGTGGAGTAGGGCAGAAACACCCAGCCCCCCCCCCCCCCGCCAAAGCCAACGCTTCCCTGCTGCTGAAGGAGGGCTGGGGGGTTCGGGCGGGCTCCGATTTTCTATTTTACAGGCTGTTTCCCTTCTGTGACCCAAAGGGGAGACCTGGTGCTGAGCCTGGGGCCATGGCTTGAAGGGGAAGTACTTGCGTTCCACGTGCCCCCAGGTTGGGGATCCCCACCGCGGGCTGGGCAGGTTGCCTGGGAAGGGCAGCTGCGGGGACCCAGGGGTTCCTAGGATTCCCTGCCCCCTCCCCCAGCCTCCCCCTCCACCTCGCCCCACCCCAGGAACACCCTGTCCTCCATCCAGAGAAGTGAGGTCACCTCCCTGCGGGTCTAGGGGCGGGTAGGGGGAGCCAGTTTCGGGATCGGGGCCCAGATTCCGCTCCTCCCTTCCACCCAGGTCCCCCACAGGGCTGAGGGCAGCCCCCCTCCTGCCCCCTCCCAACCCTCCCACCAGATAAAGGCGCCGGCAGCCGCCTTTGTTTCTCTGGTGTAAACCGAGCCAGATGCGGTCTAATCCCCCAGCTGGGCTGGATCTGCTGGCGGCTGTGGCTCCAGCGCCTCCCAACCCCTCCGGCCCCTCCCGTCCCCGCTGTGTCCGCTGCCTGGCGTTCCCAGGGTTGCTGGGGGCTGGGGGAGGAGGAGGAGCGGGGAGGAGGAGGAGGGGAGCAGGGGCCTGGCAGCCTCAACCTCACCTATGTCCCGCCTGAAGGCCAAGGGCAGACAGAGTAAGATCACCGCCTTTGGGATCAAGCCCTCCTGGGCCCAGAGGCCTTAGGTGAGTCATGTGACTTCTCTTGAGCCTTGGTTTTCTCGTCTGTAAACGGGGAATGATGTGGTCACAGGTTGTAGGAGGCTTCGTAAGCTCAGATACGATTATTAGGATCTAGAATGATACTCACCTCCCTGACCACCCACTGTGAACTACATGGCCCCATCTAACCACACATCCCATGTCCAGGGCATGGAACAGCAGGGACAGTCATTTAGGTGCCCACGGGACCCCTCAGGCATGACCCCATTCACTCCTCCCAAGGACCTGAGAACCCGAGGAGGCTGGTGCTAGTATTAACCCCACTGCACAGACGAAGAAGCTGAGGCCCAGAAAGATCCCAAAGCTACTAAGAGACAGGATTATTATTAAAAATGAGGAAGTGGCCCAGAGAGGTAAAGTGACTTGCCTAGGGTCACACAGCAAGTGAGAGGCAGAGAGAATGGCTGCCCTAGGGGAAAATATAGGATGGGGCAGGGGAGGGCACCTTTCCAGCCTTTGCTTCTCTTGGAGCACTAGGGGGGTTCTTCAAAGTGTAGTCTGAAGCCCTCCGGAATCAGACCCCTGCAATACTTTTTAAAAATGCAGATTCTGAGGCCTTGGCCTGGTCCTACCGGTGGGGCCGCCCGGGACTCTGCATTTATTACAAGTGTGGTGGGGGACTTGAGGCGCTGCAGTCCGTGCTGCCGCCCAGGTGGCCCATGCCATGTATGAGGGGCAAGGCAGAAAGGGCCTGAGGCAGGCCAAGCCAAAAGCAGCTCTGAAGGGGGCTCTCTGTCCCCTCTGGGACCGGCCTGCCAGCTCTGGGCCACTGGACTGGGAACACAGCCTCACCTGGGCTGCTGCAGCCCCGGAGGCAGGCGGGCTGCCAAGCACAGAACAGGCCAGGAGCGTCTGATGGACACGGTGCCTCCTTCCAAAGGCCATTAATCATCCGGAGAAACTCCCTGTCAGTCTGTCTGTTCCCAATGCCTCCACCCATGCACAGCACGCACACATGCACCACTTGTGCCAACACACGTACCACGCAGGCAGGAACACCCCCCCCACGTGCACACGCCACTCGTGTAAGAACACACACTGTGCACACAGGCTCTGCATGGGCGCACAAACACGGCACACTCATGCCACGAGCACGCACGTGGGAACACAGACACGCAAACACACAGACGTGTGCGCGCACGAGTCTGTCAGAGCGATGCCCACCCGACGAAAGGAGACACACGCGGCCCCTGGAGCTGTTCTAAACGCCCCAAAAGGCGGAGCAGACCCCTGCAGCACCCCCTGGAGGGCCCCAGCGGGGTTCCGGCTCCCCGTTCCTTTGCTTGGGGTGGCAATTCTGTCAACCCGGTACCTCCCCGGCGCTTTCCATCCCCATCCGAAGCTCTGGCTGGCTGGCAGAGTGGTTAATAAAAAAATGAGGGAATGAATGAATGAATGATTTTGCCTGATAAATGTGGTTTGGCAGGCGCCTCGTCTTTGCAAGCAGAGAAGGAGGTAACTACCCGGATTCTTGGAGCGAGAAGGCTGGTACCCAACTTCCCCATGCATTTCAGGCCAGGGGCGGGGGCGGGGGGCCCGGCCACAGCCAGCGGCCCCCAAGAGGCCCCTGAGCGCGGGTGCCCTGCCCATCGCCCCCTGTGACCCACGGCTGCACACCCAGGAGCCCAGCCATGGGTGTCCTGCTCGTGTGCGTCACACCCTGGCACCTGGAGCCATTCATTCATTCAGATCAGAAAGGACGCAAACACAGGGTTGAGATCCTGAAGATGCAACCAGGGTGGAGGGAAGCTTTCTTCAGCTGGAGTAGTCAGGGAGGCCTCCTGGAGGAGGTGACACTTGAGCATTCAGTGAAAAGAAGCTGGTACTCTGCGCAGAAGGGCAGGTACCATGCTGTGTCTGAGGGCAGGGGGCTGCTGTTTCGACAGGACCCCACCACCACCACCACTCCTAGAGCCTAAGAAGGAGTACTAAGTGAGGGTGCGGGGAGGGGGCTGCCTTCTCTCTGCCCGACACCTCACACAGGAACTCAGCCGGACCTCGTTAGGGCCCGCGTGGCCGCAGACCCAGCCTGAGGGTCGGTCTGTTCTGCTCCCAGGCCCAAATCCTCTAAGCAGGACAAGGCACCGGGGAGCAGTCCTGTCCCTCTTTGCTGCAGACACTCGGAGCCCACTGACAGCCTGAGCCCCCAGTCGCCCGCCCCTCTGAGGGTATCTGACAGGGTAGCCTGAGCTCCTGCCCGGGGGGCACAGATCGGTGCTACAATGGGCAGACCATTCCCATTCCGAGTATGCCCCCCAGGAAGCACCTCGTGGCTTCTTTGGGATTCACGTGTTCTTTCAGGTTTAGACGGCAGCTCCCAAGAAAGAAGTCCTAAAAATGCCTGGCTCCGTGTGGCCTCGTGGCGACAAACGTACCTCTGAAGACATGTACCAAAAGCCAACAACTCGGTTCTCACCTGCTGTTCATCTCCCCAGTGGGAGAAAAAGCAAGTCTGGCTGGGCCCAGGCCCCAGCAGCCTGGCACTCCGTAAACCAAGGGCACCGGGGCCGCCAGGCACTGGCACTTGCAGCTGTCAGAGAAGAGCCACAGAGTCACATACCCCCCAGCTGGCAGCACCGGGGGTCCCAGAGGCCAGTACCATGATGACTCTCCATTTGCTTCTGCAAGTTTTTCTAAATCTGCCAAGTTTTCTGACATAACCAGGCATCGTTTTGTGCTCAGGGAAGAGTGTTATTAAAGACACTCATAGGAGGAAGGAACAGAAATGACCTTGATACTGAAGTGAAACTCTGAAGGTTTCAATGGGCTTTGGGGCCTAAGCAGTTAGCTGCCTGAGAGGAAGACCCAGTGGACTTCCTCTGGGAAGTCTGCTCACACAGGCAGCTCTGCCCAGGGAGCCCCTAGGGACGGGAGGAGGAGGGGCTACAGCCAGCCAGCCACGCCCCATTCCAACCATGCATCCAGCTATTGGTCCGTCTAACCATCCATCTCAGCACCCATCTGTCTCACCATCAGCACACTCAACCATGCATCCATTCATCTGTCCATCTTTCCATCCATCTAACCATCCACCCAAACATCCATCTGTCCACCTATCCCCATCATCCATGCTTCCAGCCCTCCATCAGTGCACTCATGCATCTGTCCATCTATCTATCCATCCATCCATCCACCACCCATCCATCCTGCACCTTTCCATCTTTCTGTCCTTCCACTCACTCATCTGGAGTAAGCAACTTTTTTCATTTTATCTAACCAGCATCCGTCCCTCCCCAGCCTAGCGGGCCTGTCCACCAACACTCCTTTTCCCTTTACAGGGACGAGCCAATCAGAATCTTCCCTGGGACACTTGCCAGGAACTGCTCTCCCCGTCCCTCTTTGGAGTCACTAGATACCAGCCTAGAACTGTTCTTAGCTGTCTCTGACATGTGAGGAGAAGCTGCTCAAGAACGAATTCCACACAGGAGAAGGCGGAGCTGAGGATGGAGACAGGTGGGTGAGCCTGGGTCCAACAGTGCCTGGGGCCAGCTTCACCCTCACCACTTACGTGGGGCAACCATCGCCCTTTTGGAACTGGGTTTGCGGCATTTGCAAACAGAAAGGGGCGTGGGTAACACAAGCCCTTCCAATACAGTAGAAGGTGATTTAGAACCTTCTAGATGCTCATTCCTGAGTCAGACGAGGACGCCCAAAAGACAAATAAGCCCTGTTCCGGCCTGCCAGAGGCTGACCCCCAGTTGGAGCTGCAGCTCTAAAACCCGAACAAGGAGGAAAGCCACCCAGCCCAGCCGCTCAAGGCCAGCATGGGGTCAAAGGCCAGACAAGGTCGCTATCACTAAGCCTCAGTTTCCTTATCTGTAAAATGGAGACAGCATCCCCTACGCTGCAGGGCTGCTTCCCCACCAGCCAATCCTACCCACCCCCCCTTTTTTTTGCGGTACGCGGGCCTCTTCCTGTTGTGGCCTCTCCCGTTGCGGAGCACAGGCTCCAGACGCGCAGGCTCAGCGGCCACGGCTCACGGGCCCAGCCGCTCCGCGGCACGTGGGATCTTCCCGGACCGGGGCACGAACCCGCGTCCCCTGCATCGGCAGGCAGACTCGCAACCACTGCGCCACCAGGGAAGCCCCCCCCCTTCTTTTTTTGATGGCACAGCCTGCTCCGCATAAAGTCTGACAAGGTCAGACACTCATGTTCCCAGTACCCCTGCAATTACAGACGGGCATGTGGCCAAGCCTGGAAAAGTGGACCTAAGTTTGCTAAAATCTTCTGGGAAACACCCGTGCCCCAAAGAGAAAAGGGCAAGGGAGCCCCCTACCCTTTCCCATCCTGCTTTTCGATGCTATCCTGGGGGAACGTAGTGCTTGGAGCTGTGGCAGCCAGCATGTAACCACAAGGAAAGGGCCAAAAGAATTATACTCAGATTTACTTTGATTTAAGGTAAAGGTCATCTCTTGTACACCTGGGGCTGTGGGCTGAGGTCTGCACTCTCACTACTGGTTGTAGGAGGTGGTCTCGTGAAGAAGTTAAAAGCATGGATTCTGGAGCCAACTCTATCTACTACCTGCTGGCTGTGTGATCTTCGGCAAGTTACTTAACCTCTCTGTGCCTCCATCTCCTTCTCCATAAAACATGAATGATATTTGTGAGTGTTAGGTGACTTAGGATACATGAAAGCATTTTGCACAGTGCTTGGCATGTAGAAAGTGCCCCCGATAAACATTAGCTCTAATTAGCCATCGCTGTCAGAGAATGTGGGGATGGGGGTGGGGTGGCCTGGGCCGGTGGGGAAGCCAGGCGGGCACAGAGGCCCAGGCCCGCAGGAGCTGAACAGGAGCCACAAGCCTGCTCCCAACCTTGGCACCACGGAGGCCGCGCTGACTCGCTCTGTGCTCACCCTGCCAAGGCCAGAGCAGCGGGCTCCAGCCTGCCGATGCCTGCAGGGAGAGATGCCCCACGACGCAGCCGCCCGCCTCCCTCCACTCCTGCCGACCCGGAGCCAGCCTGGCAGCCCGCAAGGTGGGCGCCCTGCCGGCCTGGGGGGACCCTCAGCCCGGGCCCAGAGATGCCCCCCCACCCCCACTCTGCAGGCTGCACTCCTGACTCCCAGCCGTGTGACCTCCCTTCATGGAGAAGGTGGTGTCCCCTCCGCCCCTCCCGCCGGAGCCCACCGTGGAAGCGATTCCACTTGGCAGCCACTCTGCAGGCAGTCGAAAACAGTTGTCTGGCTTGTCGGATACCCAGGCCCTGCACAGCTCAACACAGGCTGCCGGGCTAGGGGCCGCATAACTCTTTCGGGCGTGTTCTCTCTCTGGGGAGGGCGGGAGACCCCAGGCCCCTTTGCAACGGGGTAAACTGAGACCTCTCTCTGCACACCGCCTCATCGGACACAGCGGAGCGGCCCTCCTGCCTTCTGCGTCTACCCACGACTCATACACAGTTCTCACGGGGCCTGGGGAGCTGCCAGGATCGATGCGAGGCTCCTACACACGCAGGGACTAGGCTGCTTTCACACGACACCTCCTGGCATCTCCATGACGACCCCAGAGACAGGCACAATCGTCATGCTCATTCTGTAGGTGAGGCCCCGGGGCTCTCAGAGAGTGAGTACCGAGCCTGGGCCACACCGCTAGTTCACGGCAGGGGAGGGATTCAGCCCCAGGCTTGGCTGACCTTAAAGCCTGGGCATTAACTGCGCTGACTCAGCATTCCCAGACGCTTCCGGCCCCAGAGCTTTGGCCTCCCCCGGCCATCCTGCACGTTGCTGCCCAAGAACAATGCTTACAAGCCTCCCCCGCTCAACAGCCTTCCGTGGCTCCCCAGCACCCCCAGGAAAAACCCCCCAATCCTGGTAAAGCCCTCTCCATCTCTGACTTCTTGACGTCACCCCTGTAATCTATTCACTCCTCACCACAAGCCAAGTGACAGGGGTGCTTGAGAGCCTGGACTAGGCACCACCTCCTCCAGCAGGCCAGGCCTGCACCCACCACAGGGCCTTTGTGCGTGCTGTTCCCTCTGCCTGGAAGCTACTCTCTCCCCTCTGCCCCTCTGTTTAAGCGCCCCCTCCTGGGAGAGGCTGTCCCCCCCAACCCCCTCTCCTGCAGTATCTTCTCCACTACGCACTACTCACTACCCAGCAGCGAATTCTCGTGGCACTGATTGAGGTTTAATGTCTGAGGCCTCCGATGAGACTGTGAGCCTGGGAGGGCGGGACCTTGCCCGTCTCGTTTCCTGCTGTATCCCCTGCGCCAGGACACGGCCAAGTGTGCAGGAAATGCTGGGTGAATAAGTGAGTAAGTGAATGAATGAGTCCCCTTCCCCTGGGGTTCATCGCAGAGCCAGCATACATCTGGAGTCCCAGCTGGCCTGAAGTGACCCCCCTCCAATGTTCTCTGCTGATGCTTATCCTCCCCAACTCCCAAGCTTTCCCTCAAGGGGCCCAACCACCCCTCACTCTGGCCCCAACCTCCAAGTGCTCCTCCGTGACTCCCCCAGGCGCTCCTCAATGGTGGAGACACCCCTAAACTTGCCTGTGCAGCTCCCGCCACCTGAATCACCCTTTCTCCCTCCCCTACCCGGCCAACTCCTGCACAGCCCTCAAGAGCTCTTCATCTATTCCCTCCCTTGCAAGGCAGAACTGATCATGCCCCCTTTTGACACCCTCTGTCCAACAGACACACCCACTGTGAGGTCCTCATGTCTTTGCCTTCACTGATTACAATGTTGCATACAGCAGGCGCTCACTACACCGTTACAGGATAACCCACTGTCTCCTCTCAGGTCCTTCACAACGTACAGGCCTCCTGACTGGACAGGAACTCTCTGATGGCAGGGGCTGTTTTGTTCATTGCTACATCCTCATCGCAAAATCCAATGCCTGGACTTCCCTGGTGGCGCAGTGGTTAAGAATCCGCCTGCCAACGCAGGGGACACGGGTTCGATCCCTGGTCCGGGAAGATCCCAAATGCCGCGGAGCAACTAAGCTCGTGTGCCGCAACTACTGAGCCTGTGCTCTAGAGCCTGCGAGCCACAGTGACTGAGCCCACGTGCCACAACTACTGAAGCCTGCGTGCCTAGAGCCCGTGCTCCCCAACAAGAGAAGCCACTGCAATGAGAAGCCCATGTACCGCAATGAAGAGCAGCCCCCGCTCGCCGCAACTAGAGAAAGCCCACGCGCAGCAACGAAGACCCAATGCAGCCAAAAATAAATAAATAAGTTTATCAGAAAAAAAAATCCAGTGCCTGTTGGATGGATGGACAGACTGATGAATTGGGCAGATGGTTGGATGAAAGGAAGGAAAAATGGATGGATGGCTGGATGAAAGGAAGGGAAAATGGATGGATGGATGGATGGATGCCCAGAGGGAGAAAAAAGATGAAAGGATAGATGGACGAAGAGAATGAAGGAATCAAGTAAAACAGAGAGATGAATGGACGGAAGAAGGAAGGAAAGGCAGATGGGTGGACAGAAGGATGGGTGATGGATGCATGTGTTGATAATGGAGAGAAAAATGGATGGATGGGTGCGTGAATGGCTGGCTGGCTAGATGGATGGAAGGAGAGAGACTGGATGCCAACATGCACGCAACTGGATGGGAGAACAGAAAAGATGCATGGATGGAGGATGAATGGGTGCATGGATGGATGGGTGGGTAGATGGATGGATGGATGGATGGGTGCGTGGATGGATGGATGGGTGGGTGGATGGATGGATGGATGGATGGGTGGGTGGGTGGATGGATGGATGGATGGATGGATGGGTGCATGGGTGGGTGGATGGGTGGGTGGATGGGTGGATGGATGGGTGCATGGATGGATGGATGGATGGATGGGTGCATGGATGGATGGACGGATGGATGGATGGATGCGTGGATGGGTGGGTGGATGGATGGATGGGTGCATGGATGGATGGATGGATGGATGGATGGATGGATGGATGGATGGGTGGGTGGGTGGATGGATGGATGGGTGGGTGGGTGGATGGATGGATGGATGGATGGGTGGGTGGATGGATGGATGGATGGGTGGATGGATAGGCAGGCAACTGGATGGGTAGGATGACCACTGCTGAGGTTACGTATCAGGTTACTTCACTGGTAACCTGAGTTTTCTGACCAGATGAAGAACCGCCCCCTGCAGAGTCTTCCCCACCCTCACCAACAAGTGCTACCACTTCTCTGAGTGAGCAGAGGGGAGGGGTGGTACATCCTTGGTCCTCCAGCTACACACACATACAGCGGGGGCGTCAGGAGAGCCCCACAGACCGTGTGGTGAGGCTGAAAGCATGTGTCATCATCTCCTAGCGGGGGACACTCATTGGGCCCTTACTCCCTACCCGGCCCCATGCCAAGCCCTTCTGTGGAGACTCTACCTGGGCTCCACAACAGCCCAGGCAGCAGGCTGCTCCCTCACTTTATCAAGGGGGAAACTGAGGCCCAAAGAGGTTAGATTATTACCCATGGTCACACAGCTCTAGGCAGCTGAGGTAGGATTCGAACCCAGAGCCCGCACTCTCAGCCACTCTGCTGCCAGCAGGCCCCACCCGTGGCCGCCATGTTCCACCTCCCCCTTTTAATTCTACTTAGTTTTTCTTACTTCATAATCTTCCTTAAGTCAACTCACTGTTTAAGCTTAAATAAATTTAAAATGTACATGAGTACCCTAAAAGGAAAACCAGTATTATACAACATAAATAGAAAGTAACCCTAAAAATACATACTGTGAAAACAAAACAATGAGCCTATTCTCTCCCTATTAAAAATGGAGATCACCAAGTGTAGTAGTTTAAAAATACGTCCACAGATGCTTTGACATGCCTCCATTGAAGAGGTAGAGCGCTTGACTTTGGGCCAGACTTAGTGATTCACTTCCAATGAATAGAACATGGCAGAAGTGACAGCGTGTGGCTTCTGAGACCAGGTCATTTGAGGCACAGAAGTTCCTTCCTGGTTCTCTCATGGGTCACTGGCTCTGGGTGAAGCCAGCTGCTCTAGGGAGAGACCCACATGGTAAGGAACTGAGGCCTCCAGCCAACAGCCATGTGAGACGTCAGTCAAACTTTCAGGAAAGACCGCAGCCCTGGCAACATCCTGATTACAGCCTCATCAGAGACCTGGAGCCAGAAACACCGCCAAGCCACTCCCCACAGAAGCGGTGAGAAAACAAATAACTGTTGCTCCAAGCTGCAACGTTTTGGTGTATTTTGTTACACAGCAGTAGATAACTCATACAGCAAGTGTTTGGGAGGCATTAAAGACAGCCTGAGACTCTCCATGAAGTAGTCAGAATGATCAAAGAGCAACTGAAAGGGGAAGAAGTGGACCTTGACGGGACTCAGTGTATTCTCTGATGCCATGTCCACGCCTGCCCCCTCCAGCCTGCTCCCCACTCAGCAGCCAGAGGGAGGGGTGTTACGTGAATCAGGTCACATTTCCCTGGGGAACTGCCCCAATGGATCCCCTTCCCACTTGAAACTCCCAAGGCTCCATGTCCTCCAGCCCCACTGGCCTCTCGGACCTCCCCCCCAGGCTCTCCTTCCTCCCTATTCATCCACTCCAGCCATGCCGGCCTCCTGCTTTACCTACAAAACCTCAAGCTCATTACCCATCGGGGCCTCTGCACGGACTGCTTTTCTGTGCCCGCTGCCAGCACCACTCCTCACCTGGCCTGCCCCTTGTACCCCCCAACCACAGCATCTGTTAGTCAATCCTCACACAGCCCCTGCTCCCCGACTGCCTCCAGCCCTCACCATCTCCACGATGACAGCTGGTTGCATATTTGTTCCCTTTCTTCTTCTCAGCCAGCCTCCCGCAGCAGAAGGTACACTGGATGGGGGAGGGATGGGGGAGCAGAGGCAGGTCTGTCTTGTTCAGAGCTGTCTGCCTTACTCAGAACAGTGCGCCACACAGAGTGGGTACTCAACAGACCTGCATGGAATGAATGATGGAGCTTCTGGATCCCACCAAGGGCTGGGCATCCAGGAAACCAGAGAGTCGGAATAGAAATGAACTAAGCTAAACTGGACCTGGACCAGACCATGCTCATCTGTAGAGCCTCCAGCTCAACCCAAATATAACAATGTTCCTCGGCTGCCACCCAGAGCCAGGGCTTTTTTTTTTTTTTTTCTTGTTTTTAAAGAGTGTGGCTCCGGGAACCTCTCCTCTGTCCCCCAAACCCCCTCTTCCCTCACTTCCCCACTCCTCTCCCTCTCTCTCTCTCTCTCCCTCTCTCTCTCTCTCTCTTTCTCTCTCTCTCTCTCTCTCTCCCCCTTCCCCTCCCCCTCCCCCCCCCCTCTCTCTCCATATTCACCGCTGTCATCAGCGCACAGTTTTCTGCCAGGGCGTTCCGCTCCTTTGTTCTCTCCACTGTGTCCCTACACAGGAACCCTCTGAATGTGCCCCGTGGGGCCTAGGCAGTGTCTCTGCCTCAGAACATCTTGAAGACGGTACTGCAGATGGGTATGGAGTTTCTGCTCAGGGTGGTGAGAAAGTTCTGGAACTAGACAGTGGTGACGGTTACACAACAGTGTGAACGTACTTAACGCCACTAGACTGGACCCTTTAAAATGGTTACAGTGGTAAATTTTACATGGTGTTTATTTTTTTACACAATAAAGAAGTGTTAAAAAAAAAAAAAAAAAAAAAGGTGCCGGCCCCATTTGGCCGTCATCAAGTTTAGCAGTTTGAAGATTCTATCATCTATAACACTGGTAGGTCTAAAGGCATTTTTCTGTGTTTTCCTGAGATAGACACATGGGTGTGATCGCTTTGATGCCTGCCTGCCCAGTAAGCCAACTTCTCCTTCGTACAACTCATCAGAAAACGAACAAAAACATCAATCTGGTGAAACCACCTGGAAAGTGAAATTCTGAGACATTTCACAAACATCCTTTGGGGACATACAGTATATAATTTTTAAATTTTTGTTTTCCTCTTTCTTACACAAAAATTAAAGTAGAAAGAGGAGGAAAAAAAATCACGGTATGAATGAAGCCCTGTGGTGGATCCAGACCTCTGCGTGGGGAGGGCCAGTGCAGGAGGGGGACCAATGAGACAGAAAATAAATAAACGAAAGCTTCCCCATCTCCCAGGGAGCATTTTCGACGGGAACCACCTCCACGTGCCCAGTCCACGCAGCAAGCTGGGACGCCTTTTTTAATTGGGCCACGTTTTCAGCTCCCCGGGCTGCTCCAGGAGGAGCTAAAATCATTACAACGTTCAGACTGATCTGACAGAGACGCTGGTGCACGGCTAAGGGGCACAGTGGAAATCGGCTGTTTGGAAAATAGATGTAAACCTCTTGGGAGAGTTTTTTCAAGATTTAAAGCTGCTGGTGGGCTCGTTTCCACCATCCACGAGGCGCCAGAGAACTAATACACTTGCGCTGGGATGTGAAAATATCCCCTGTGCAGGCCACGGACCTGCGACCACTTCACCAACTCGCCGGCAGGCGAGGGTTGCAGGAGTCCTGCTCCGGCCCCGAGTCGGGGCCGGGCTCCACACGCTGCCGTTCTCGACGAGTGTGTCCCCCAAGGTCTCCCTGGGCCCGGTTCGGGGCAGAGGCTGAGGGAGGAAGAGGCTGGGGCCTCCACCCTAGAGCACGTGAGATCGTTCCACTGAGGGCCCCAGAGGACGCGGAGGGGCACTGGGGGCCCGGCCGGGTCCCCTGTCCGCACGGACGCGGCCGAGACGAGAGGAGATGTGGAACCAGCATCCTGGCCTCTCCTCCAGGTCCCCCCGGCGGAGCCTCGGCTGCAACGTGGCCAGCTTGGTGCAGGCCGCTCCTGTCCTCCCTGAGGCGGGCCAGCGAGTCAGGGGTGACCCTGGGGGACAGGGACCGGGAGGGGCAGCTGAGTCAGCACCCACCGGATCAACCAGAGAGGCGGCCACTGCAGCCAGAGGCAGAAAAACATCCCAGCCCCACCCAGGGCCTGCCATGAGGCCTGGCCCCCGGCCCAGGCCAGGGGCCGCGTGCCATCGGCGCTCCCCACCCCCGCCGCGGTGCCGGGGTGACTGGGGGCCGCGCTCCACCCGCCCTGAGAGCGCTCCTTGGGGACCTGGGGTTATTTACAGGGCTGGCCGCTATTTAAAGCCTTGGTTTGTTTAGGAAGCAGGGCAGTGGGTGCTGGGCCGCTTAGGGGATGAGGCCGGGCAGCCCTGGCTGGGGGGTCTGGGGCTGGAGAGCCTGCTGGCCATGTGAACAGGGGACCGATGAGTCCCTTTGGGGGAGCGGGGGATGTACCTTGGCCTGTTCACCAGCCGTTTGGTGGGGGGCACATGAACCCCGCTGGCGGCCCCAGCCACACAGCGGGCTCCTCAGAGGTGCCCAGGCCACCCGCCGTCCAGCGGGGACAGCTGCGGGCCACCCGGCCTCCGTGCCCCGGGCGGAGCCGAGCCGCTTGACCTCGGAGGGCTGGCCTCCTCCAGGATCTACGGTCGGGGCCTGGTGTTGCCAGCCACAGGGTCTCGCACAGGGGGCAGCCCAGGGGACGCCGAGTGGCCACAGAGGTTGGCCGGTCTCCCATGCGCCTGGAGCGGGGGGAGGGAGCCACGGAGGGAAGCCAGGGAGCCGGGAGGGACACGTGGGAAGGTTCCCTGCGAAAGGGAGCGGTGGGGACGCCCGGAGAGACCCGGAAAGCGGGGGACGCGCAGGGCCGCAGCCAGAGCGACACAGGAGGACAAAGGCAGAGGTGGCGGCAGCGAGACAAAGGGGGGACCTGAGAGCCGCGAGCAGCCGGGCCGCGCGGAGAAGGCGCGCGCGGCCGCCGACATGTGTGTGGTGAGGCTCAAGTTCAAAAGGGAGGGAAGAGGTGGTTTGACGACCAAAGTCATTGAAAAATTTCTGGCGCAGCTGCCCCGAGGCTCCTGGCCACGGGCCCGGCTCGGAGCTGAACTTAAACAAACCCCTGCAGCAGCCATCTGCTTGATTTTAAAATAAATCAAACAGTCTGCTGAGCCGGGATCGAGTTTCCATCTGTGCCGCCGCCCGCTCGCCGGCTTGGAGCCGCGCTTGCCTCTCCCAGCCAAGGCTCCTGGCAACATGTGGGCTGGTAATTCCTCCAGGAGCAGGGAAACTGGGCCCCCGCCGCCCCCAGCTCCTAACTGAAAGCAAGTGCTATTTTTACAGCCACCCACTGGAGCGGGGGGCCCCAACGGGGCTCGGGAAACCCAGGCACCGGGTTAACGCCGAGTTGCCTCCAGCCCAGAGGGGTGGGCGACGCGCCATGGGATGGCCCCCCTCTGCCTCCAGGAAAGGGGTGAGGGGCTGAGCGCAGGGGTGCTGGCCCCTCGCGGGCCAGGAGGATACTCCGGCATCACGCGAGACCCACAGGCCAGTCCGGACGGCCGGGGACCGGCGGGTGGCAGCAGCCCAGGGTCTCCCTGCAGTGGCTGAAAATAGCAGCGGGAATCCCCCTCCCTCGGGCTGGGGCCACCCTGGGAGGTGCCACCCACCTGTCCCCTGCAGGGCCAGGCGACCAGGGGAGCCTGCCTTCCCTGACCCAGGCGAGAAACAGAGAAAGGGAAACACCAGCCTGGCAGGGCTCAGTAAGCCCATCTGTGCAATGGGCATAACACGGCCCTTCTGGTGGGCTCGTGGGAGCAAGGATGGCGTCCTAGGATCTTGCGGCTGCAGCTGGCACACGGGGCTCTCTATGCCACCTTGGAAAACGCAGGAAGGAAAGAAGTGACAAGAGGAAAAGATGCCTTCCTGGAGAGCTGCCCATTCCCAACCCGAGGGATACAGTGATGAGACAGGTCCCGGCCCCCAGATAGGCGGTGGGGCGGGGGGACGGGGGGACGGGGGGACGGGGGTCTCCATGCCCAGCAGGATGCCTCGCTTCCACAGTACAGACCGCCCTCTGACCCCTGCCAGACGTTTCCCAGTGCGTGTGCCGGGTCCCAGTGGGGAGACGCACGGGTGCAGGGGCGACCCCAGTTTCACTCAAACTCCTCAGTACACAAACCAGGGAAGGCCGGGGGCAGAGCGCGGGTCTGCACCAGCATCCCCTCTCCCACACATCACGTTCCCTCTGAGCCTGGGTCCCCGTACTCAAAAGCACAGAGGGCAGGCGTGGACGGCTCAGGGACCTTCAGGCTCCCACCTGGTCACATTCTGCATGGCCCTTTCAAGGGACAACCGACCTCCAGATGCAAAGGCTTTTGTACCGAGAAGCTTCCTCTGGTTTGCCCAGCCAGCACTTTCCTCCTCGGCCCCAAATGCAGCCCAGAAAGGAAGACAAGCCGATCCCACAGGTACGGAACGTCCTGTCCTTATCAGGCGTCCTCTACCGCCCTCTCCCCTCATCAGCTGAGGCGCAGGCTTGGAGAGCCTGGGCAAGGCCCTCTGTCCCCTTCACACCCGTCACCTGTGAGGTTGGTGCTTTCACTGCCCCCATGTTCCACATGGGGAAACTGAGCCAGAGAGTCAGCGACCCCAGGATAGAAATGGTACAGCCGAGGGCCCACACAGGACCTGCCCTGCAGCACCACGCCCTCAACCACTGCGCCCTCCTCCCTTCTCCACGGGCATATCCTCCACCCTCCTCCCTCCCTCGGCTGGCCCGGCTGCTCCCCAACCAGACCAGCCTTTGTGGAGATCCACGCAAACGGCCACCACGCTGCCTTCCACAGGCCAACCAGCCTATTTCCCAAGACGGCCCAAAGAAGGGGTGCTGCAAACCCATTTTACACTGGGGGAAACTGGGGTCTGGGAAGTTGCCCAAAGCCAGACGGCCAGCAAGAGGCAGGAGAGGGACAGCAGCGGTGGGCGCTGGCCGGGCCTGAGACTGGCACAGCACCCCTCCCCCCCCCCCTCCCCTGAAGCCAAGACTGGACAGAAAGGACGGGGTAGGCATGGGGAGGGGAGGGGAGGGGCCGCCCCCCAGCCCCTGCCAGCCACAGGGTCATCTCGGAGACTCAACCCTTCCCTCCCTTCTCCTCCTGCCCCAGCCCCTCTCATCCACTCAGCAAAGCTTTACTGCGCACCTACTGTGTGCCGGCCCACGGCCAGCCCCGCCCAGGAGACGAGGCTTGTGAAAGCCGCTCGCTCGCATCTCTTGGGACTCGCCGTCTGTAAGAGGGGCGTGCCAGGCCACGGAGGGAGAAAGAAGGGAAGGACCACCGGGCGAATGCACTGGCGTCCCAGGGCTGCCATAACTAATTATGACAAACCAGGTAGCTTAAACAACAGAAGTGCGTTTGCTCGGTTTGGACAAGTTTGAAATCAAGGTATCGGCCGGGCCACACTCTTTTCAAAGGCTCTAGGGGAGGATCCGTCCTGCCTTTTCTAGCTTCTGGTGGCTGCCAGCCATCCTTGCCGGCCCTTGGCTTGTAGCTGCATCTTTCCCATTCTCCTCCATCTTCACGTGGCCTCTCTGTGCGTGTCTGTCTCCGCCTACCATCCTCTCTGCCAGGGTCCAAATTCCCGTCGTCTTATAAGGACACCAGCCAGTGGATTCAGGGCCACCCTCATCCGGTGACCTCATCCTAACTTGATCACATCTGCAAAGACCTTATTTCCAAATAAGGGCACATTCACAGGTTTTGGTGGCCGTGAACCTGGGGGGACACCGGGCCCCAGCACTGTCGCTCGAGGCGTTGACCCCCGGAGCAGACCTCTCCAGGTGGACAGCAGCCGCTAACGTGGCGAAGGGGCCAGCGGGCACCCCGCTCACCGAACCCAACACTCGCATGATGTCAATCTTTTTTCTGTCTCTGGACTCCTAAGAGCCAGCGCCTATTATGGGATATTATGTACCCGGAGGGAGGACGCCGGTGCCAGCTCCCAGCCTGGCAAAAGGTGCCTGGGGATGGCCTCCACCTCGCTTCACAGCTCTCTCTTTCTCTCTCCCAGAACCGGCCACAGAAAATCTTTGTGGGGACGACCAAGGCCTCCGTTCCCACACGACTGGCTCGGCGCAGCTGCCAACAGCCTGCTGACCTCCGCCCCCGGAGCCTGTGAGCCTGGGCTGCCTGCGGACGCCGGTCTTCCCACCCCGGCCGAGGGGCTCCTGCAACGCTCCTCGCTCCTCAAAGAACCTCAGCTCAGAGTCAGAGCCCAGAAGATGACCTTCAAGGTCGTGTGGGCCCCTGGAGGGCACTCCGGCCGGGTGCAAGCCCAGGCTCCGGGCTTCCCCCGGCCTGGGGTGTCTTCCTCACATGGAGGGACCAGCCTTGCTGACTAATGCGCTAGTTGTTGGGGGGGGACAGCCATATGCAGCAGCCGTGGCCCCGGGACACTTCTGGAAACGTACCCTATAAGCATGAAGACTGTGAACGTGCAGGAAGATGTTCTTTGCACTGTCGTTTTCTAACAGTGGGGGAAACTGTCTGAACGTCCAACCATAAGGTGCAGTTAATAAAACCCAGACAGCCCCCTTCGCACACTGCTGGACATGCTCAGCTATCACCCTGTGGGTGCCGGACACCCCTATGGACGTCCATTGCTCAGGCTGCTGTAACCAAGTACCAGGCTGGCAGGTTCGAACAACAGAGACAAACTTTTCTCACAATTCTGGAGGCTGGAAGTTGGAGACCAAGGTTGTTTGTTGGCAGGTTTGGTTCCTTCCAAGGCCTCTCTGCTTGGCTTGCAGAGGACCGTCTTCTCCCTGTATATCTCACGGGGCTTTCCCTCTGTGTGTGTCTGTGTCCTAACCTCTTCTTCTTACAACGACACCAGTCCTATTAGATCAGGACCCACCCTAATGACCTCTATAAAGACCCAAATATAGTCAAATACAGTCACATTCTAAGGTGCTAGGGTTAAGCAGTTCAACCTAGGAATTTGTGTGGGGGATACAATTCAGCCCATGACAGGAATCCTCCACCAAACGGAAGCCATTTGACAGGCCACGTGTCAAGTGACACTGGCACCAAGGTGACACAGAAGCTTTCGGGCCCCCTTGCCCCATGAGATCCAAGAGTTCAAAGATCCCATTGGCTCCCAGGAAGGAAGCCTTATTTGAAAGGCTCTACCCTGCGAGGCAGCATCAAAGCCAAGGAAAGGGCCTGGGGCAGCTCCCAGCTCCAAGTCTCAGGAGCTGGGTGGCCTTGGAGAGGCTACCCCACACCCACCTCATAGGTCCTCAATATCAGAGGCCAGGTTCCCCGGTTCACCTGGCAGGGGGGCCCGGTCTACACCCCTCCACCCTCACTACTGGCCTCCTTAGGCTCCATGGTGACAATCCAGCTCCACACAGGACAACAAGGTGTCACCCATAAAGACCTTGCAAGGCAGGCCCCTCCGGTTCCCATAACCCCAAGGGGCAGCTGTAGAGGTGCCGCCCCACTTCACAGATGGGACACAGCCAGCGGCCTGTCCAAGGTCACATGGCACGGAAACGCCTGCCTCACGTTCCACACTAAGACAACCCCGTGATAGCATTAACGCGTGTTTCAACGGGAGGGGTCCCATCACCTTGTGAACACAGCCGTACCAGCTTTCCAAGTCCTCTTCCAGCCTGGACTTACATGGACATATTGCTTTAAGGCTGTAACCAAGACACGTGTACAATTTTGTGCTCTGCTTATTTTGACTCAGCATTAGATCATCAGCTTCTCTGTGCTGAAATGGGCTCCATGGCTGTCATTTTAAAGCCACAGAATATTCCACCCCCAGGGGTACACAACACTTTGCCTAAGTGTATTTTATTGTCGGATGTTCAGAACTTCCCCACTATTATAAACAACAGTGCAAAGAACATCTTTGTGTGTCTCATCGTTTTCATCCTTGCAAGTTCATTCCTTCGGATGCATTTCTAGAAATGGGATTACTGGGCCAAAGTATGGAGTGTTTTTTAAAGCCCTGGACACACTTTGACAAATGGTTTGGGGAACAGACAATATGATACAGACTTGTGCTGCCACCAGCAATACAAATGAGCCATATTTTGCAAATTCACCAGCACCAAGTCTTGGTTTTTCTGATATTTTAATAGTTTTTATGCAACTATTTCCCCATGTATTATTTGTGTTCTCTCTCATCTGAATCACCTGTCCAAAATTCCCAGTCTTTTTGACAGCACCCTGGGAGGCCAGAAAGTTCAGAACCAGCCTCTGGCGGCCCAAAGCTTCAGGACGCCAAGGGGTCACTTTCTGTGCCTGATCAGTGGGGCAAGGGACAACCTCTCCCAGTGACCCTTCAGCCACAGCTGCCCCTACCGCCAGGACAAGTCCAGCGGGCAATGCCGGGCTGGCGGCTTGGGGCTCCGAGTCCCCAACCCGGTCACGTGCTGTGGCCAAGCCCATGTGGCTTCGATATAGGGTTGCAGAACGTGGGCCAAGCAGCTGAAGGGACACTGCTTTGCCTTGTGTGACCTGAGGGCTGGCCACGAAGAAGCAGGTGCTGCCGAAGCCATTTCTGGAACTCTGAGTTGCTCCAGAGGGTGTCTCCCTGATGTGGGGCAAGTGAATGTGATGAGGACAGGTTGGGAGAAGGCAAATGTCAATGGGGACGCAGGCCAGCCAGGGGGCCAAGAGAGACCCAGAGAAAGCCAGGAATAGAATCCGGGCTTCCTTGACATCCAAAATAACCCAGGTAGCGGCAGGCGGCAGAGAAGCTGGGTGCCGAAAGCCACATGATGAGGCACCGTGGTTGAGACAGACACTGATGGCCTGGGTTCAAATCCCGATGCTGTCCTGACCCGCGGTGAGACCACAGGCTGGTTTTCTCATCTCCCTGTGCCTCAGTTTCCTCACCTGTGAAATGGGTTCACAGTGCCCGTCACGGGGCTGTTGTCCGAGTTAACAAAGCCAATACGTGTGCAGCTCAGCAGGTCTGTGCTCAGAAAACAAAAACTTCAGACGCGCGTGACGCACAGCCAACCCACATCCCACCCGGCTGGTCCGCAGGAGGCTGCTACCCGCCAGCCAGCCGAGCCGGGAATGGTTTTTACATTTCACGTTAAAGAACTGTAAAGAATAAATAAGTAACAGAGAAGAAAATGCAGCAGAGACCAGAGACTGGCCCGCAAAGCCTACAATATGAACGACCTGGTCCTTTAACAAAAAGGTGGCCAAGCCTGGTCTAGAGGCACCGAAGTTTCTGGTGGAATCACGGAGAGGGGCGGGTGGTGTGGGCCAAGGACCCGAGGACTTAGGAGAGGAAAGCAGCAGGACATCACCGTCCGAGCGGAGGTCTGCATGGGAGGACCTGCGGGTCAGAGACAGTGCCGGGCCCAGCAGCGGGCACCCGCTCACGTGTCCACCGGGGAACCGGGCTGATGCACCTCCGTGGGGTAGAGAAGCAGCCGCTGAGACACTTCAGGATGAAGCCCAGCCACGCAGTGTGGCCCCCTCCATCGGAGCTCAGAACCCAGATCTGGAAGGAACCAGAGAGGCCGCAGGGCCGGACCCCAGGGAAACAGCCGCCTGGTCCCGTCACCAACCAGTCAGTGCTCCACACTACACGTGGGCCCAGGCACCTGGGACCCTTCTGAAAACCCCCTGTCCCCAGAGACCCTATAGCTGGACCTCCTCCCACCGGGCTGACCTGGCCCTTGAGTGAGGCCCTGGGATGGGGACGCAGGGACACCAACGCCACCCTTGGCTACACTCTAAGAATCACGTCTGCCCTTTGCTGGCCTGGTCCCTTGGGAAAGCGGCCCCGGCTTCACGCGCTGCCTCTAAAAGCCTCTCCGCTCTTCTTTTCCCACTGCCTGCCCAGCACAGCACCTGGTGACCCTGAGTGGGTGTTTGAATGAGTAAGTGATCGGCCCCAGAGGTCAGCTGTAAAGGGTCACAGTCCTCCTCCCAATTTCAGACGACAGGGCGGAGGCTGGGAGAGGTGCAGGGCCTCATCTGAGGTCACCCTGCTGGTCAGCAGCAGAGCTGGGATATGTCCCAGCGCCGTCTGGCCCCGAAGCCCAGCTCTCTCACCGCAGCCAGCCTCGTGGGCGGACGGGGCCCTGCAGGCACTGCGGGTGGGAAGGAGCTCTGCGGCTGGGTGGCGAGGAGACCTCCAAAGGAGCCCAGTTACCCTGCCAGGGGACAGCCAGCCCCGGAGGACGGGGCCCCATCCGTCTCGCTCAGTGCTGTCACCCGAGGCCTGGCACTGGCCGGCTGCTCTGCAGGAATCTGCTGAGTGACCGAGGGGCCCCCAGGACCTTCCCGGTGGGACTCTGGAGACCCGGACCTACAGGGTCTCCCGGGAGCCCGAGCTGGGGGCCAGGATGCAGCTTCTGAAGGTGTTGGGGGCAGGGGGTCCCTGGGCCTCGGCTCCACATTTCACCGCCTAGAATGTAAAACAGGAGGGAGCGTAAAAGAGAGCAGGCGAGCACAGACACAAAGAGCCCCCAGCCGCCAGCCTGTCCCCATCACCAAGAACCCTCCGCTCGGCCCTGCCAAGAGCCGGGGCCAGCAGTGGGCCTGGAGAATAAACATGTCACTGCAAGGCCAGCCCGCCGGACCTCTGGAGCCAAGAACCGCCGGAGGCTGTAAACAGTCTCTCTCTTGGCGCAGACTCTGGCCCACCTCTCTGCGCTGGGAATTAGCACTTTGCCTGCCATAAAGAGAGGGCAGGCCGAGGGGGGGGGGGGGCGTCGGGGGAGGGGCAGTGGGCAGGGAAGCTGGGCTGGCCCAGGGCCAGCACCTCCATCCTCGCAGCCTGCAAGCTCCCCCTTTCTCGAGGAGGCAGTGGCAGGCTGTGAATGAATGGGCCGCAGCGAGGCCCAGCTGGGCAGTGCCGGCCGCAGGCTGGAGAAGGGACAGGGGAGGGGTGAGGCCTCCTCTAGGGGCCCTGGACGCGGCCAGGGGCGGCAGATGCTTTTCACAGCACCCCAAACCCCACCTGGGGCTTCCAGCTGGATCTCGAGGAGGCAGGGGGGTCCCTGGGCAGCAGAGGCCCAGGCCACGCTGAGCAACCTCTCAGCTGTCTCGAAAAACCTCTCTCACCAGCCCTGGGGAGCAGCCACCACTCACTCCGCCTCGGACAGTTCCTGTTGCTGGTTCACATCAGGCCCCAAAACGGCTGCCTTCACTTTGGTTCTACCCTCCAGAGCCACAGATCTTCTCGAAAGGCAAATCCAGCCACGCCACCCCCAGCTGGAACCCTTCAACGGGACCCTTGCCCTTCACGTCGTGGTGCTGCCGGCCGGCCCTGCCTGCCTCCTCGGCCTCCCCCTTAGACAGCCTCCCCACCATGTGCCTTTCTCCTGCCTCTGGGCCTCTGCACATGCTGTCCCCTCTACCCTGAATACTCTTGCCTCCTCTCTTATGCCTTGTTCGCTTCCTCTTGTTATTCAGACCTCGGATCAACAGTCACCTCCTCCAGGAAGCCTCCCAGACATCAGCCCCCGGCCATGAAGACAAAGGTCCCCATTACCTAAGTTCCTCACAGCACGTTCCTCTCCTTCCAAGCCCTTAGCCTGGCCACAAGCTGCTTGTGTGTCCGGTCACCAGCATCTGTCTCTCTCTCCCACCAGACTGGGAGATCTGCAAAGAAGGGGCTGTGTCTGGTTTTACACAACACGGTTTCTTAATCACCAGACACCTAATCACACTCAGTAAATAAATACTTGTGGAATGAATGAATCAGTGAATGAAGGGGTCATCTGAATGGCAGTGTCACCTAGAAAGGTCACCCAAGCTCAGTTCAAATCCCCTCGCTGGTCTGGGAGGCCTTCAAGAGCAGGCTGTGTCCCCTGCTCCTCGGAGCTCCCCACGGCTCCTGGCCCAGAGGGACACCCACACCCCCTGTGGACAAGAGCACCCCCCCACCACACACTGTCACGACTGCGGGGATGGAAGGGTTTGGGGGAAACCAAAGGAAGGGAGAAAAAGCAAGGCTGTGATGGCCGTGGCCTGAGCATGGACTGTCCGGCCAAATGTGGGCTCAAGTCTTGGCCCTGCTGTGCAGCCTTGGGTCAGTGGTCTGACCTCTCTGGGCTTCAGTTTCTTCACCCACAAAAAAGGACATGATGATCACAAGTGCTATGCAGAGGATCAAGCGAGCTAAGATGTGCAAGTACCCAACCAGTGAGAGTCTTATGATTCATGATTCGGGAAAAGTACCTGTCCAGAACATTCTAGAGGGTTCAAGGGTTTTCTCCGAAGGTCCCAACCAGGGGCATCAACGGCCCGGACTCTAGAACTCTGGGCCTGTGGGGTACCGCTCACCTGGTTCTTACCCTGTAAGGACCGCTGAGCACAAAGCACCCCTGGCTGACTGGCAGGGGCAGGGCAGGCCTTCATCGCAGGGGATCTGGGGCTGCACGACCCTGCCTTCCAGGAGCTCAGCCTGCCTCTGGGGACACTGGGGTCCCAAGGAGGATGGCCCCATGGGGGGTCAGCTCCTACTGGGGAGAAGGCACAGCCTCGGGGTGGAAAGACCACAGCTCAAATCCCACTCCTTAACCACAGTGAGACACCACTGCACCCCACCGAGGCAGCTAGAATCAAAGAGACAGACAATAGCAAGTGTTGGTGAGCGTGTGGGGGACTCAGAGGCCTCACAGCTGCAGGTGGGAATGGAAAACAGTCTGGCACTAACCACGTAACCCAGCAATTCCACTCCCAGCTATCTACCCAAGAGAATGAAAGCATTACACTCACACGAAGCCTCGTCCACGGACGCTCACAGCTGCGCTACCCGCAATAGCCAAAAAGTGGGAACACCCAACTGTCCATCATGGGATGAATGGATAACACAAACGGATCTATCCAGACAGTGAATGCAACTCCGCCGCAGAAAGGAAGCCCTGACACAGGCTCCCGTACAGATGAAACCTGAACACAGCAGGCACAGCGAAAGACAGCAGATGCAGAAGACCATACATGAAATGATTCTATTCATATGAAATGCCCAGAATAGAAAAATCCATACAGACAGAAAGACCCGAGATCACTTTAGGGCTTGAGGGGTGGAGTGCACATTGAAGGGTGACTGTTCCCAGGCCCACGGTTTCTCTTCGGGCTGATAAACAGACTCTAAAACAGGCAGTGGGGGCTTCCCTGGTGGCGCAGCGGTTGAGAGGCTGCCTGCCGACGCGTGGGACGCGGGTTCGCGCCCCGGTCCGGGAAGATCCCACATCCGGGAACCCGTGAGCCGTGGCCGCTGCGCCTGCGCGTCCGGAGCCCGCGCTCCGCGACGGGAGAGGCCGCGACGGTGAGACGCCCGCGTACCGCAAAACTAAATAATAATAAAAAATAAATAAAACAGACAGTGGTGATGGCTACACGACCTGGCAACTACGCCAACCCTTGTGAATATGAGTTGTACCCGTCAGATGGGTGAACTGTGTGGTGTGTGAATTCTATCTCAACAAAGCTGTGATAAAAAAAAAAAAAAGACCAGCGCAGTCCCTAGCCTCGGCTTCCTCATCTGTAAAGTGGGAGCGGCGCCAGGTTCTTGCCTTCCTCGCCCCCGGCTCTGCGTCCTGTGAGGCAGATCCGGGTGGCATGCATCGGTGGGCCCTGGCCCTCTGGCTTCCGGTGGGAAGGGCCGGCAGAGGAGAGGAGAGCAGGGTATTGGCTGCTTCATCATCCTCCCTGCAGGGACGCATGGACCCGCCGCGTCCGGTGTCCAGCGCATGGCCCTGCACACAGACCCCATGGCTCGCCGACAGCTCCGTCCTCCTGCCCTCGGGCCCCGGGGCCGCCCCTGCTGCCCTGACCGGCCCAGGGAGCTGCCCGCCGTGCTCTCGCTACACCTACCCAGGCCTGGGCACACAGCCCCTGCATTAAGCTCTCCTCGGCCGTGAACACGAGTGTGCCCGTGGCTGCCAGGACCCCCCCCCACCCCGAGCAGGCCCGATGCTCACCCCTTGCAGAGGAGCTGCAGGCCTGGAAGGCCCACAGGTCAAGGCCGGCCCTTTAAAGGCTCTGTCTGAGTGGCCATCGGGAACCGGGTGCCAAGAAGGACAGCTGGAAGGAAGAGGACAGGGGTGGGGCCCCGGGGCAGAGACCCCAGAGCCAGGTGGGAATTCAGAGCTCAGGTGCCCCGAGGTCTGGCTCCCAGAGGAGCCACAGCATGTGGGGAGCAATCCTCCACGGGGCCGCTGGGGCGGGCAGCCTCACTCCCCGGAAGCACAGGTGTTCTGGAGGCGGGGGAGGGGGGAGCGGGAGAGGCCGAGGGCTGGCCGGCCTCCCCGAGGGGCTGGGGCGCAGCCAGGAGGCCTGCAGCCCGTCACCAGGGCGGCGGCAGGGTGAGGCCAGACGCCCATCCTCCCGTCCCACCTGGACGCCCGGCCTCACCCCATCCTGGGCCTGGGGAGACCACATCTGGGCTCTAAGGAGGCTGCTCAGGCGAGAGCAGATGAAGGGAACGGGGTGTGATTTCTGTCCACATGGAGGTTCCCAGGCCGTCAGCAAAGTCATCTCCAGACACGCTCGGCCTCCAGAACCACGGAGGCCTTGCCAAGAGTCACGTGGGTCTCCGGGGGTGGTGGTGGTGGGGGACACACACACAATTTCTTCCGTGGGTCCACCCTGCGGATCACGGTGCATCGTGAAGGCTCACGGCCCCAAGACTGTGCGAACTGAAGACACGCACCTATTCTCCAACGCTGCTGCCAGGCAGCAGTGTCCTGGCCTCAGGAAGCCAGGCCGGGCCTTCAGCAGGCCCCGGGGGTCCACACCCCGCACTGACGCCACGGGGCCTTACCCGGGCTGCAGCGGGAAGGTGGCTTGTGGGAAACTCCCTGAGACCCTGGCCCTCAGCTCCTTTCCTGGGACGGTGCCGGATTCCAGAAGGCAGTGGGGACCCAGCAGGAGAGGGTCTGTGACGAGGACAGCCCACCCCGGTCCTCACCACCCAACCTGGCCACCGCTGGGCAGGTGGGGTAGCTCTGACCACAGAGCAGACGGGCCTCCGCAGGCCTGGACCCCGTCCAGGGGGTCCTCCCCGCTGCGGGGGGGGGGGGGGGGCAGGCATCCTCCCACCCCACCTCCCGGAGCTTGGTTAAGGCCCCAGACCACCCACCAGGCTCTCATTTATCTGAAATTTTCCTTTTCAACTCACTTTTTTAACCTTCTAAAGACTGAAAAAAACAGCATCATTCACCATCCACAGATGGTTAGGGATTTCGTTTGAAAGCACTACTTTCTTCATCCTCAGTTCCAAAATCTAAAAGCATTTGAGGGAAAACAAATGCACAAGTTTGTGGCAAATTTTACTTTATGTCCATGTGACCACAATAATATACACATATTATATATATATACAGATACACACACACACACACACACACACACACACACACACACACACACACACACACACACACATATATACACACACACAGAGAGAGAGAGAGAAAGAGAGAGATTTGAATAAGACTCCAGGCCTGAGATGTCTCCCTGCCATAAGCCTGAAGGACAGCTTTCCTGCCGTGTGATCCATGGTCAGTTAAACCTGCATCTCTGGGCTCCTTATAAGACGTCAGCCATTTAAGAGCTCCAACCACACCAGGAAATGCTGGCCCAGGGGAGAGGGCTTGGGACCCAGAGACCAGGGCCCTGAATTCAGGTCTGGCCTCCGCAGGACAGCTGCGTGACGTGGGGGGAGGCAAATGACCTCTCTGAGCGAAGTTTCCTTGTTTCCCTGCTCCCGAAACAGAGCATCTGTGCAGCCATTGAGACGATGAGACCAAAGTCCCTAGGAAACACTCCACAAATATTAATTATCCCTATTATGACACTAAAGTAGTAGAGATCAGTGATGCTGGCCTGGCCACCCGAGACTGGAGATACGGAAAACACTCAAGGATTCTTCCAAGAGGCCTCTGGCCCAGAGGGAACTTGGAGCCCCGGAGAGAGAGAGAAAATTGGCCCACAAGGACAAGCCCCGTTAGTGACAAAAATGAGACCCAAGTATATCTGAAGGGGGGAGGAAGCGGGAAGGAGAGAGTGACAAGGTGTCCGGGAGCAGGTGAAGGAGAAGGTGATCCTGTCCTCAGACAGCAGAGGGAAGGGTGACAGTCCGAGCTATTTTTATTCAGGGGACAGCAGAGCAGGGCAAAGTCAGGTAGACACGGTGATCACGTCTTGCAGCCCAGAAGTCTGTCTCCAGGCCTGGCTTGCCCCATCCCCCAGCTGCGTCCACGTCGCCCCCTCACCTGCCCGCTCTCCCGAAGTCACTAGGCTCCAGACATCACCTGGGCCTCCACACAGGAGTTGGCTTTGTGTCTGGTCACATCAGGCCCCCGCTCAAAATCCTTTCCCCTGCTGCCCCTGGCTGAGGCACTCGGAGTGGACGAAGTGTACCCTCTGGACAGAATGTCCCCATTTAATCCCTTCTGCATCCCGAGCTCCCAAACTTAGATTTCAGAGAAGGAAAAAAAAAATGGGGGGGGGGCAGAGGTGCAAACTCCAAGTTCCCACCCAAAGCACTTTTGACAGACAAGACAAAACTGCATATTTACACAGAAATAAAGGAGGGGGATCTTGGTGCAGCAACTTGCCTCTCTTCGCAGCTAAGCCAATATGCCTCCGACAAAATAAACACAGTAGGACCTCTGTTGTGTATTCTTGGAGAGGGTGATTACACTTCAGAATAAACACAACTCCCTCCCCCGAGTTTCTGGTCAAAAGGGCTGGTGGCCGTGCCCAGCTCTGTGTGAGCCACACCGGGGGACGGTGGAGTCCCACGGCCCCAGCGCACATCCTGCCAGCACAGAGGAGGTCTGGCCGGGAGGCAGCACCGGGACCCGGGGAGCCCGAGCGTGTGTACTGGGGGTGGGGTCTCTGCGCTTCTCCCCAGAATCAGAGGGCGGCGACCGGGCTTGTCCGGGGGAAGTCTGGAGCACCTCTGAAGCCACCAGGGCCTCCCCTGGGGGGAGCTGTCAGCGTCCATCCCCAAGTCCAGCCTCCGGCTGGCAGGACTCCAGACCACCTCCTTCCCGCCCTCCCAACTGTCCCACCTCTCCACCAGCCACCATCGGACGTGCTGCATGCTCGGCCTGTCCACTCTTTACCTCCCGGCTCTCCCTGGCTGCAGGGTCAGCTCCGGGCGTGTAGGGACCCGGTGTTGTTCATGGCTTTGCGCCTCCTGCCTGTCCCGGGACGGGGCCTGGCCTGCAGCCGGCACTTAGAAAATGTTGGCCCAGTGAATGCACTGGGCCAGCCTCTCTCATCCAGCCATTCACCCAACCAGCAGACGAAGAACCCTTTCTCTTTCACATCTAGGGACATGTGAGCTCCTTTCTCTGTGAGCCTCTGTCCCCACGGCTGGGGGCTGGGGTGACCTGTCCCGTGATCCTGAGAGCCCCCCCAGCGCTACGGGACGGCTGCGAGCTGGACGCCACCAGGGTTGCCTGTTTCCTTCCCTCCTTTCACCTCCAAACAGGCACCAGGAGCGAGGACCCGAGGAGCACAGCTCAACGTACGTACAGCGCCCTCCGTGTAGGAGGATTCACCCAATTACACAGGTATGTGTAAACTGAATGCGTGTGCCGTACAGCAGAAATCAACACAACGTACATCAACTATACTTCAACAAAAATAAATAAATTAAATTAAATTTTAAAAAAAGAAAAGGCATGCTTGCCTGGAAGTGAGAATTGCTGCCTCCCTGGAGAAAAAACGTTCAGTTTGTCATTGACTGAATCTAGAAATTGCCCTCGACACGCATCACACACTGACGGCGGGGTAAGATCGTTCTGACTTTGCTCTGATCGGACCAGCTCAGCTCCAGCCACGAGGCCGAGGGTCAGCCCTGGTACAGCTGTGCTGCACGGACAAGCCGCCCTTTCCCAGCTATCAGAGCTCTTAGAACTTTCCCATTTTGCCAACCGGGAGACAGAGGCCCTGGATTAAGGGGCTTCGCTCCAGGGTGACACGGAGCGGGGACACCAGGACCAGGTTCCCCGACCCGGGCGACACGTGGCCTTGATCCCGGGAGAGATCTGCCAAGTGACCAGGTGTACGGAGCTGTTGACCGTAGCCCCGCTGAGGGGCTGATGCTCTCGGGACCACCGGCAGCTGCAGAAACACAGCCCCTGTTTCGTTTCTTCTTGAATCGCAATGTGGCGAGCTGATTTCTTTGGGATTCGAGGCCCTAAACTGAGATACAGAGTCAAGATTTTAAAGCTGGAAGGGCCCTGGGGGTGCAAAGCCTTCCCCGCCCTTCCCCAGGTAAGTGACGGCCTCCCTGTGTTTCCAGTCTGTTCCCCTGGGGCTGACCCCGGCTCGGCTCCCGTCCTACTGTCCTGGAATCGCCTGCCCATCTGTCCAGCTTCCCCACCAGGCTCTGAGCTCCTCGGGACTGGTGCCCTCCACCGCGTCTGGCACACACAAGCTGCTCGAGAAATGGTTAATCGATGAATGAATCGCATCCGCCCCCCCTTCTGACCCCAAGGAAACACAGAAGTCGAAGCTGATGGGCCAAGGTGACCAGACAGCCAATGGGTCCCCAGCACGGTCTGGAGACTCCCTGGGCACTGCTTGGCCCCTAGCGCAGCAAGACCATCTCCAAGACTCGTGGCCAGTCCCCAAATGCTGTGGACACACAGTCACTCCCAGCAGCCTCAGGAGAACCCCAAGCACAGAGTGACCTTCAAATTCAGTTAAAAATGGATTATGCTGACCTTAATAAAAGATCCATTTAGCTTCTGGATGAGAGAACGCAAATTCCAGCAGGTCCCACCCCGTCTAAACACGCGGCGTCCGGGGCTTCCTCCCAGGGCTGCCGGGGAGCATTTGCACAGGATGATAGTGTGTCACTGGAGGAATTTATGGAGCTGCTCAAGGTCTGGCAGGCCTGGCTGCCAGAGACCGTGGGGAGAGCAGGCTGGGCCCCACTCACGGTGGAGACAAGCTGACTTTTAAAAAGCCTCAGATCCAACTCTATTCAATACCCCGTAATGGGGACTTCCCGGGTGGTCCAGTGGTAAAGAACACGCCTTCCAACGCAGGGGACGTGGGTTCGAGCCCTGGTCTGGGAACTAAGATCCCACATGCCGTGGGGCAACTGAGCCCGAGTACCACAGCTACTGAGCTCCTGTGCCTCAACGAGAGAGCCCGCGGGCCGCAAACTACAGAGGCCCATGCACTCTGGAGCCCGCGCACCACATCTAGAGAGACCAAACCCGCACGCCACAGCTAGAGAGAGGCCTGAGAGCTGCAACTAGAGAGAAACCCAAGCAGACCGCGCACCGTAATGAAAAGGTCCCACGTGCCTCGACAAAGATCCCGTGTGCTGCAACTAAGACCCGACGCAGCCAAAAACAAAAAAAGGAAAATAAATAAATAGAACAAAAAACTATTTTAAAAAATACTCTGTAACGGCCTATATGGGAAAAGAATCTAAAAGTGGATATATTTGTATATGTGTAACTGATTCACTTTTCTGTACACCTGAGACTCACAACACTGTAAACCAACTATACTCCAAAATAAAAGTTAAAATAACATAAAAACCTCAGACTAAATTAAAAAAAAATCCCCAATGCCCCAACACAAGGGGAGTCCTGAGCCCACAAGGGGTTCATTTCTTCCTTTTCTCCTGAGATTGAAAAACGTCACACACACTCAGTGCACGAGTCAAACAGTGCGGGAGCACGTGGGTAAAAAGCCGACCATTCCCCTTGCTCTCTCCATACAATCAGACGCAGCTCCTTCCCCACTTTTCTCCGTCTTCAAATAAACACAACAAAAGTCCACAGAGGAGAGCTGCTTTCTCTCCCATCACCTAGACTCCCCTAGAGCCAGGACAAGACACGGGCATCACTCCAGGGGCGGCACTCGTAACGCGGATCCCCAAATCCTGACAAGCCCCCAATGCAAAAGTTCTGGAGACGAAAACTGCTCTGCGCTCGTTTGTCAGCAAAACGTGCCCTGCCTGAAGGCTATATATAGTCCCGGTTTCTTTCCCACCGGGTATTCTCATCGTGCCACAGGGACAGGACGGGGTTTGATTCCACAGTGCTAACCCTGGCCCTGCTGAGGTGTTACCTAAAATGCAGCATCGGCACTAAAGAATCTTACTAAGAGGCTGAAAAAATTCAGCAACGTTTCTGGCCCGAAAGGCATCCGACAAGGGATGTGGACCAGAAGTGACATACAAGAACGGCAGCTGCTAACTTTCACGACAACAAGCTCTCCTCCTTTCTAACCTTCTCGTGATATTCACGGTAGCGCAGCGCCTGGGACATCCTGAATCTTCTGTCACAGAGAAATGCACAGGGTAAATTTCTGCTACCACATGCGACGCTGCAGCAGACACCCGGATACGCGCGCGAGCACACACACTGCAGTCCTGTTTTCTACAGGGTTGATCAGCGGTGCATAACCCCAAATGGTGGTGAAAATACGCTGCAGATAAGGACAGCTAGGTGCCACGTGGCAGCGTTCCAAGACGCTGAAATCAGAGAGCTGAATCCAAGTCCTGGGTCTGCAGACTGGCAGCTGTATGACTCAGGGCACGTGATCTAACGTCTCTGGGCCGCGGGGAAAATAAGAAGCTGTGAGGCTACATCCAGCGCCCACTGCTGCCCAGGCCTCGGTTATGGCAGCCACCTCCCAAGGGGGTTATAGCTGCTTCCTTTTCTTCTCCCAACCTGCCTGCCTAACGCCACTCAGAAAAATCCTTCTTTTAAAAAAGAGACATGCACCCCAGTGTTCACTGCAGCACTATTTACGATAGCCAGGACACGGAAGCAACCCAAGTGTCCATCGAGAGAGGAATGGATAAAGAAGGTGTGGCCCAGAGCTGCAATGGAATATTACTCCGCCATAAAAAGGAACGAAATTGAGTTATTTGTAGTGAGGTGGATGGACCTAGAGTCTGTCATACAGAGTGAAGCAAGTCAGAAAGAGAAAAACAGATACCGTACGCTAACACATATATATGGAATCTAAAAAAATTTAAAAGAGGTCCTGATGAATCTAGTGTCAGGGCATCAGGGCAGGAATAAAGATACAGATGTAGAGAATGGACTTGAGGACACGGGGTAGGAGGGGGAAGCCGGGGCAAAGTGAGAGAGCGGCATGGACATATATACACTACCGAATGTAAACTGGATGGCTAGTGGGAAGCAGCCGCACAGCACAGGGAGATCACCTCGGTGCTCTGTGACCACCTAGAGGGGTGGGATAGGGAGGGCGGGAGGGAGACGCAAGAGGGAGGGGATATGGGGATATATGTACATGTATAGCTGATTCACTTTGCTGTACAACAGAAACATAGTATCGTGAAGCAATTATACTCCAACAAAGATGTATTTGAAAAATAAAATAAAAATTAAAATGTGCTACTTCAAAAATAAAGTAAAATAAAACCACTTCTGTTGCATTGCTCGCTCCAAACACACAATGGCTTTTTACTGCCCCAGTGAATGGAGCCCAACCTCCTCTGTTGGTTTAAGAAAAAACAAAAAAAACGAACAAAAACCTTATATTAAAAATAATGAATCACCTGAAATTCTGTCGGCCTGGCTGGCTTCATCTGTGCCCGTTCCTCCCCCATCGCAGCACATCCACACGCCAGGGCACACGGCCTGATCACGGTGGGTGGGCAGCCCTGCATCCCCGCGGATGCCCTTTACATTATCTCTTAAGCGTTTCCTATGCTGGGAGGGAGACGTCACGCTGACCTGAGAGCCACTGACCCTACGCCCGGCCCCAGCAGAGCTACACCAGCCTCCTCTTGAAACCAATACAAAGAATTCGGCCGCTTGCAGCCTGCTCCCTGGGCACTTGTGCCTACCTCACTCAGCCCTGGCATCAGAACCTCAGCATCTCACACTGGAGAGTGTCTGGTTAAGCACTTCCTGAAATACACTGTGCAGAACAGAAGTCCTTCCCCTGCCTAGAGGGTCACAGGGCACGTCAGTGCATTAAAGGCACTGATAAGTCCTGTAGCACACAACCCCGTTTAGCTTTCTTTAATCTACTGTTTCCCAAATGTACGGGAATACGGAAAACAGTCATGCCAACACCCGAGTCCTCAGTTTCCCTTGGCACACACCTGGGGGCATGCTAAGTGTCTGAGGTCACCTCGCACACTTCCGGAGCCATCTCCTGCTCAGAAACCTTCCCGAAGGCCCCCACCATCTCCCCGGTAACCGATATGAATCCTGAGCCTGGTGTTTGTGATCAACCGTGTCTTCCGTCCTTTCACCTCTTGAGAAAAGCAGCTCACTGCGGTCACTGCCACGAGCAGACCCGGGAGAAGCAGACCCAGACCAGCCCCAGACGCTAAGCAAACCCATTAACTTCTCTGAGCCTCAGTCTTCTCGTCTGTGAAATGGAGGAGCCAGCACCTCAGCACCAACGTCTTAGGATTCTAGCCTCCCTAGGGGTCTCAGCTCACAGCTCCAGCACAGACCAGTGGGGCTACCAAGTCCAAGGACAGCAGCAAAGAGAAAAGGTGATTTTTTTTCCCCAAAGCAGCTCAGGAATGTGGAGTCAGGACGTCCAGATGTGAGACCCAAGTCTCCGCGACCTGGCTGCGTGGTCCCGGGTAAGGCCTTGGTCCCTGAGCGTCACTCCCTCTCTGTAAAATGAAACAGGCCTCACAGACACACAGACACAAACATACACAGAGACCACACACACACACACACAGACACACACACACACACAAACACACACAATCTGTGCGTGTAAAACTGGTGAAATCTGAATAAGATGGGCGGGTTGTGTCAATCTCGTGGGTGTGACGTTGCACTATAGTTACGGAAGATGCTACCACTGGGGAAAACCGGGCGATTTCTCACAACCATATGTGAAATCACAATTATCTCAAAATAACACATTTTTAAACAAAGAAGGCTAACACCTGTATCATGGGGCCATTGCGAGTTCTCAACAGATGGCATATTTACCATTCTCTCCGTGACGCCTAACCACACAATGCGTGTTCAGTAAACAGACACTGAAGAACTGAATGAATGTAGGAACACGAGGAGCACATAGTAGGTGCTCAATATTTTTCCTTATTCTTTCAATAAGGCCTATCAGCCCGGAAAAGTAAACTCATTTGAAGCCTGCTTGCTGGGTATGCTGTCACCAGAGGGCCCTCTGTGGTCTCCCCACAGCAGAGGCCTTATCAAGACTTGCCAGTTGGACTTCCCTGGTGGCGCAGGGGGGTTAAGAATCCGCCTGCCAATGCAGGGGACACGGGTTGGAGCCCCGGTCTGGGAAGATCCCACATGCCGCGGAGCAGCTAAGCCCGTGCGCCACAACTACTGAGCCCACGTGCCACAACGACTGAAGCCCGCGCCCCTAGAGCCCGTGCTCCGCGACAAGAGAAGCCACCGCCACGAGAAGCCCGCGCACCGCGATGAAGAGTAGCCCCTTCTCGCCGCAGCTCGAGAAAGCCCGCGTGCAGCAACGAAGATCCAACGCAACCAAAAATAAACAAATACAACAAATAAATTAATTTTTTTTAAAAAAGACTTGCCAGCTGCCTGGGGGTGGGGAGGAGGACAGGCGTTGCCAGCAGGACCAAGAACAGGATTCACTCTTGCTTGGGAAGGCGTCTATTCAAATCCCACCGCTCTCCCAAAAGGGCTGAGGCGGTTTCCAGCAGAGGCCCAGGTGTGAGACGGGCCGCCCGCACCCCCATGCCTGCCCCCCTCCCACCCCCCTCCTGCCCGGGTCCCTGCCCACAGCCGGTCCAGGGGAGCTGCTCAGAGGCTGCCAAAGAAAACTTCCCCCTCCTGGCCTCCCAGCCCTCTGGCCACTTGCTTCATGGTTAGCACTGAGGCCAGGGAGGGGGTCCTCAGGCTCCCCGCTGCCTGGTGAGTCCACGCTAGGGCAGCCCCTGAGGTCACCCAGTAAGAGCCAAGCCGGGAGAGTGGGGGACAGGCCCAGGGTGGAGGGAGCCGAGGGGCAGCTGAGGTTCAAGAAGGCTTACTGCAGAGCTGCCACATCTGTGCAAACCCAGAAACAAGCTGGGGGTCCAGCATCAGGTGACCCACGGTCACCCATAAAATTCCTATTCTCAAAGGACACTAATCGACATGGGGACCACAGGCTCACAGCTAGCCTGCCGCTCTCACCTGTTACAGCTTGTCCAACCTGCAAAACAACCGTAGATGAAGACTGCTACCACCCCACTTTACAGATGGGAAAATCACAGCTCAAAGAGGTTCAGTAACTGGCCTAAGGACATACAGCTAGTAAGGGGTGAAGCCCCAAGTAGAACCCAGGCATCCTGGTCCACAGTTCGCAGTCCTAGCCCCCCTAAAAACACATTCATGATGTCCTAGGTGGAAACGACTAGAAGACACATCATGCACTACGATCCCACCTCCAGCAGCGTGTGCCTGCGTGTGTACGCACATACTTGCATTTAAAAAGGCTGGAAGCTCCGGGTGGCAGCATTCTGGGTAATTTTTATGACTTCCCTTGTATCTCTGCTGTCTACCTGTTCCACACAGACCATGTTAGACTTCAGAAAAAGAGCTGAAATTGTTAAGTCAGCTGCCCTTGGTCCCTCATTTCTCTTTCCAGGTGCCCCTCCTCTGCATGTTCCCACCCAGGCCCACAAAAGCTCTGGAAACTTCGCTCAGGGCCTGAGTCCTTCCCGGCCACCATACCATACCCGCCCCGGAGGCCTGTCACGAGGTCAGGGAAATCTCCTCTAGCCAAAAAGCTTACACGGCCTTGCCCGAAAAATACTTTACAGCGGCATAAACGGCTCTGTGCTCCTTAAATGTTCACTCTTGGGAGGGGGGAGGGAGTGGGGGGGGGTTACATGACGGCCCTCTATTTGCGAGAGTCTATCTCGCTGACATTGACACTGCGTTTACAACACTGGGAAATGTTTATGCTGGGACATTAAGTGAATAAAAGAGCAAGATGCACAATTGCGCATAGAGTTGCACTTCAACTTTGAAACAAGAAAGCATTGAAAATGCCCAGGAGAAAACAAATAACAGAGTTAAACAGCAGCTGTCTCTGAGCTACGTGGAGAACAGGTGCTGAGGCTGGGCTGGGGGAGTACTTCTCCTCTATTCCGTCTCGTACTTCCCCAAATCCCTACAATAATAATGGAATCATAATGAAAATAATAGCTGGCCCTTCTATGGCGTTTACTAACTGCCAGATACCAAGCACTTTACATGCATTCATTTACTTAACACCCTCTTTGAGGCAGGTACAATCACAAATGTTTCACAGAAGAAGGAACCAGGGCACAGAGAGGTTAATTTACTTGCCCAAGACCACACAGCTGGGATTTGTCACCTTTACAATAAAAAAAAAATTTTTTTTTAAGTATTAAAACCATCTTTTGATATGAAGCCTCAAGGATGGAAAAGAATTTTAATATTTATTGAATGTGTACTGTTACTGATATACAAATAAATGTAACCTGCCCACCTGCTTTTGCTTTTCTTTTAAAAACAAATCGCACATGCTGGTGGGCATATACCCCTGTACGGCCTCTTTGAAAACAATCTGAGAGCTCCTCAAATGGTTAAACCTAGGGTTATGATATGACCCTGCAATTCCACTCTACATATACCCTCAAGAGAAAAAAAATACATTCACACAAAAACCTGTACATGAATGTTCAAAGCAGCACTATTCACAATAGCTGAAAGATGAAAACGGCTCAAAATATCCATCAACCACTGAACGGATAAACCAAATGTAGCCTATGCATACAAAGGACTACTACTCAGTCATGAAAAGTGAAGTACCGACACACGCTACCATGTGGGTGAGCCGTGATAACATGCTGAGTGAAAGAAGCCAGACACAGGAGACCACATATTGTATGATTCCATTTACATAAAATGTCTAGGAGAGGCAAATCCATAGAGAAGAAAGGAGACGAGGGGTTGCCAGGGGCTGGGGGGAGGGGAGAATAGGGTTTCTTTTAGAGGTGATGAAAAATGTTCTAAAATTAGACAGTGATGATGGTCACACAATTTTGTGAATATAATAAAAACCACTGAATCGTACACTTTAAAAAGGTAAATTTGAGGGCTTCCCTGGTGGCGCAGTGGTTGAGAATCCGCCTGCCGATGCAGGGGACGCGGGTTCGTGCCCCGGTCCGGGAGGATCCCACGTGCCGCGGAGCGGCTGGGCCCGTGAGCCGTGGCCGCTGAGCCTGCGCGTCCGGAGCCAGTGCTCCGCAACGGGAGAGGCCCACGTATCGCAAAAAAATATATATATATATATATATCAACATATCTGCGACAGGAGGGGTAGCCTTAGCTGATGAATTGGAAATATCCCAGGACACTAGCACTCCACCTCAGCCTCTAACATTCTCTGTGTTCAAGGGCAAGTCCTTTCCCCTCCCTATGCCTTCTTTGATAAAGTGAGGGAGGTTGGACTCAAGGATCACTAAGCTTCCTCCCAGGACTAAAGAGACACCCTGAGATTTGTCATAAATGCAAAGACAAGAGAAATAAAAGTTTCAATCAGGTTATAGATGAAATATATTTTGTAGCAAAAGCATGGATGGAGACCAACATTTTAAACAGTGGATACTTTGTATAATAAAAAGTGAAACTTAACATTATTGAATATGTAGGTTCTAAATAACAGAGCCACCAATATATTAAAAAGCCAGCAATCCATCACAATCTGCAGTTCTGATATAATGTCTTTTTCTCTTCTGCATAAAAAAAATTAAGTCTAGCATCTTTGACTTATCTGAGGTTTGATAAAATCCCCTCAAGCAAAGAACATACCATCTTGACGTCACCTGTGGCAGTCACAAGGGCAGGCTGACAGAAATCATTTTAACATCCACTGGCTCAACACAGAGAGAAAAAAAGGTCAGGCTTGGAAAATGTTCCCTTAAGCATAAATAACTTGGAAGAGGCCTGGTGGTTTCACAACATTTTGTCTACAATTTCAAAAATAGAGCAAGAGAGGATGCAAGTGCAAAAGAAATTACATTTCAAGCCCAAAAGGACTGCTTCAAATCATTAAAGAGGCATAGTCTCTAAATATAAACCTTTTGGGAGATCAGTAATACGGATAAACCTCTAGTTAGATTGATCCACGGAAAAAAGAGGGAAGGAACCAATGACCAATATCAGGAATGCAAGAGAGGACATCATTACAGAACCTACAGACATTAAAAGGATAGTAAGAGAATATTATGAAGGAGTTCTACCAATTAACTTGACTACCTAGATGAAATGGATAAGTTCCCTGGAAAACATAAATTACCAAAACTGACTCAAGAAGCAATAAACCTTAAGGGGCAAGTCTCCTTCAGCACCTCAGGTCATCCACCCACCGAAGAAGGAAACTCAGGAAAAGGCAACCCACTGGAACAGGTTTTTATTTTTATTTACTTATTTTTATTTTATTTTTTGGCCACATGGCATGTGGGATCTTAGTTCCCCAACCAAGGATCGAACCCATGCCCCCTGCATTGGAAGGGCAGAGTCCCAACCACTAAACCACCAGGAAGGTCCCTGGAACAGGTTTTTAAATGTGGATGAAACTCGTGTGTTTTGACTTGACGTCTCCGAGAAAGTTTATTTACTGTGATTTTTAAAGACATATACTTAATACCATCTTTATTGTCTTTTTCCCTATTTTCGCTGAGACTTTGACTTTGCCAACCATGGAGCTCCTGAGGAATGCCATTCCCACGGCTGGTAAGGAATTCCTGTGTACAATGCACAAAAGAAAAACCAATGGAGGGCGTTTCCCTGGTGGCGCAGCGGTTGCGAGTCCGCCTGCCGATGCAGGGGATGCGGGTTCGCGCCCCGGTCCGGGAAGATCCCACGTGCCATGGAGCGGCTGGGCCCGTGAGCCGTGGCCGCTGAGCCTGCGCGTCCGGAGCCCGTGCTCCGCAACGGGAGAGGCCACAGCAGTGAGAGGCCCGCATACCGCCAAAAAAAAAAAAAAAAGGAGGGTCCAAGGATAAAAATGCCAATTTTAGCTATTTTTTCCTTCTAGTTGGAGAGACAGGGCTTACAGATATGAAGCAACCAGAAGACAACATGAAACCTCACATAATAAAGTGATTAATTATTACCAACTGGGAAAAAGCTGCATACAAACAAGGGCCTAGGCCCTTGGGAGAGCGGGGGAGAGACTTCAGCTGGTAGGAGTTAGCAAAGGAGGTTTCCAGGAGTGGGAAAATAGGCAGAAAAGTAGAATAAAGAGCACGTGTCAAGATATGATGGTGGCAGCAAGTCAGATGGTTTCAAGGAGTATCGAGGAGTCAGCCCACATGCATTGCGCTGTGACTGTATGCAGATGGTAACGGTGGCTCTTTACCTTTGGGGTCGCACAGCCCTTTGAGAGCCTAATAAAAGACACTGATGTCCTATCCCCAGAAAACTGCAGATGCACCCCAGATTCTGCATTGAGTTTTTTTTTTTTTTTTTTTTGTGGTATGCGGGCCTCACTGTTGTGGCCTCTCCCGTTGCAGAGCACAGGCTCCAGACGCGCAGGCCTAGCGGCCATGGCTCACTCACGGGCTTAGTTGCTCCGCGGCATGTGGGATCTTCCCGGACCGGGGCACGAACCCGTGTCCCCTGCATCGGCAGGCGGATTCTCAACCACTGCGCCACCAGGGAAGCCCTCTGCATTGAGTTTTGAGGTTAAGAAATCTGTATGTAAGAAAGGGGACAGTGTTGAGAATGATGGGTCTCTGTAACTCCCCTAACTCCTGACTCCAGCGTGTCCCTCTTCCTCATGGCCTGAGCCAAAAGGTGTCCCCTCCTGGTTCATCTCATCTCACTCATGGGGTCCAGATCCCCGTGTTTTTGAGGTCTATGGGTCAGCTCTCGAGAATGATGAGGACTGGAGAGGAAACTAAATGACAAATAGCAAAAGTAATAAGGGCCTGGGCATATATCCAGGCAAAACTATAATTTGAAAAGATACCTGGCACCCCTATGTTCACAGCAGCACTACTCACAATAGCCAAGAGATGGAAACAACTTAGATGCCCATCGACAGACGAATGGATATAGAAGATGTGGTCCATGTATACAATGGAATATTACTCAGCCATAAAAAAGAATGAAAGAATGCCATTTGCAGCACCATGGGTGCAACTAGAGATGATCATACTAAGCGAAGTAAGTCAGAAAGAGAAAGACATACCGTACACTATCACCTATATGTGCAATCTAAAATACGACACAAACAAACAGCTCTATGAAACAGAAACCGACTCACAGACATAGAGAATTGACTTGTGGTTGCCAGGGAAGGTGGGGTGGGGGAGGGATGGACTGGGAGTTTGAGGTGAGCGGATGCAAACTTTTATATATAGGATGGATGAACAGCAAGGTCCGACTTTACGGCACAGGGAAGCATATTCAAAATCCTGTGATAAACCACACTGGAAAAGAATACGAAAAAGAATACATGTACGTATAACTGAATCACTTTGTCGTACAGCAGAGATGAACACAACACCGTAAATCACCTACACTTCAACAACATTTTTTTAAAATAATAATAAGAGCCAACCTTTATTGAGCATGTACTACGTACCAAGCCCTGTAACACACACACGCTACAGTCATTCCCGTATACAGATGAGGAAACAGGCCCACAGACTGCCACCAAATACCAACGTGGCTCTTGTCAGGGCCAGAGGCCACGTGAGGGTCGACCGCCTGAATGCCCCCTTCACTTCTCAGATGGGCACTGGGGCGCCAGGGAGGGGACAAGGGCAGCTCAGATCCCAGGTGCCGCAGGCTACTCCCAGCTCTCCCAACCCCCTCCGAGTGGGGCCTCAGCTTCCTCACACACCCCGCCTTCCTCTGCCCCCAGTAACCACAGCAAACTTTTCTGGGGCCTGGACAGCTTGCCAGGCTCTCACTGGGGGCTTCAGCTGCCTCCCGTTCCCCCGAGGGAGGACAGCAGATTGTCCCTGGGTATGGGCGAGAAGCCTGGGGCTCAGAGCCGTGAAGCTATGCGGAGGAGCACAGGGGTGGCGGGGTAGGTGGCGAGGTCTGACTTCAGAACACCCTTGGCCGAAGCACACCATCCGCCCGTGGAGAGCAGACCGGCACGGCCTCACCTGGAGCCGTGGTTCCAGCCCCGCTTTTGTATGGACGGCTGGGAGAGCAGGGTGACGCCGAGTAGAGGAATGAGGGCTTCCTCCCAGGAAGGCTGGGAAGCGAGTTTCTGATGTCCTTGCGTATCTCTCCCCAGAGCAGAGAGGCTCCTATGTTTGCAGGGTCCTGGCAGGGACCCTGGACCCTCCCTAGGACCTTGGTCTGGCCCGAAGCTGCCCCCAGTAGGGGGGTGGGGAAGGGGGGTGGGCACTGGCAGCCCTGCTCCTACCCCTCCCACCGGCCAGGCCCCCCAAGCCACGCGGCTGCCAGTTTCTGCCGATGCCGTGTTCCGCCTGATGAAGGCCCCAGCGCCAATGCAGCCAGAATCACAAGGGATCCCGTCACGCCCCTTGCGGCAAGGAGCCCGGCCCCAGGACACCACAGGGTCAGCCTGTCAGCTAGGTCACTCCCTGCTGCCCGGTGCCAGACCTGGAGGGGACAAGGCGAGAGGCCTCTCAAGGCTGACCGCTCCCCCGTGGGGCTCAGTGTAGCTGTGTTGCTGCGTCAGCCTCAACCGTGGCCCTATCCAGGCTCAGCGGGACCTTGCAAAGTCACTGCAAAGTCACCCCAAAGGGCCCAGCAGGAAAGACAGGGGCCAGCTTCCCTCGTTCACCCACCAGATTCCCATTCACAGGGTCAGCGAGATAATGTCCTGTAAGCATCGAACATGTGGCAGCCGCCACTGCTGTGTCCTCATCACCATCATCCCGTCTCGTCGGCTGGAACGCCCACACTATCTATTTCACATTTTAAGCTCTCGGAAATCAGGACGAATCTTACAATGGGTGAAGGGTCGGTTGCATGAGCAGCATTTTTTCTCGCCTAGTGGCGGTATAAAACAATCATGTGTTTTACAGTGGACAGACCCCCGTCTGGGATTAAATAACAATATTCATACCCTACACCTGGCACAAACACGGTCCTTAACTCTGAGCACAGCACCCAGGGCACAGGAGGGGCTCAGTGAAAACTGCTGAGTGAACCAACCCATCCCTTTGCTTTTACTCCCGTATTTACAGCTTAAGGCAAATATGTCCCCTCCCTGTGTCAATTCTCCCCACAAACGTCTCCTAGGCAACACCCCTCCCAGGCCCCCTACAGGTCCCAGAGTTTCCCAGCATGCCCCAGGGAGGTGGAGGTGGCTCTCCTCTGGGACCCGGGGACAGGGCTGGCTCGGACCACTGGCAGGCAGCCTGCCTCCAGCAAGGAGCCCCCGAGGATCTCCAGGCGTGGGCCTGGCTGCGGCGAAGCCACCGGAAAGTGTGGATTTAGCACGAGCTCCAAAAGGCCCACACGGACCAGAGAAGCCAGCGAGGGGGGACATTTCTGCTGCCCCCCCCAGGAGAAATTCTACATGTGAGTCCTGGGAAGCTCCGCTCAACACGCTCAGAACAATCTCACCAAATGGGGTGGGGGGCCAGGAGCTGCAGAGCAGAGTTTGGCCAGAAATCTCCGGAGGGTGTTCCAAGCATGCTCAGCTGAGCTCCGCAGGCTGCAGGCCAGATGCTCGGCTCTGGGGCTCCTGGGGGGTCCTCTGCAGAGGGTGGGCACGGACACAGCTCTGGCCACCTGATAATCATGACGTCAAAATGCAGGCACCCAGAAAGTACCGGGAAGGGGCTTCTTTCAGACCCGCTGCCCCGACGCAGCCAGTGGGGCGGAGAAACCTTTTGAGCTGCACGGAGAGACATGAATCCCACCCCGGACACCAAGAGCTGGGTGACCTTAGGCAAAGGTCACTTTCCCTCTCTGAACCTCAGAGGCCTTGATTTTCAGACGGAGCTGATTCCGATCAAACAGACTTCGAGACACAGACCCTGCCGGAGATAGAGGGGTACGTCTTTGCGACCACAGGGCCAACTCATCAGAAAGACGAAACAATCATAAACGTGCAGGAGCCTCGAAATTCACGAAGCGAAAGTTGACAAAATTCAAGAGAGAAAAAGACTAATCCCAAATTGCGACAGATGTGAACACCCGTCTCTCAGAGGATGTGATGGGGGGGTGCGTGTACGAGTGTGTCCGTGCGAGAGAGCACGCACCCGTGTGAGTGTGCATGTGAGTGCGAGCGCGTGTGCAACGGGGGAGCGGGTGTCACAGTAAAGGCTTGTGAGCCTGGGTGTGAGAGGTGTGTCGGGGTGTCTGCACATAAGTCGGCGGGGCAGGGGACGTGGGGGAAAGGCGCCATCCTCCCACGCCCGCACGACTGGCCAACCCAGGGCCACGAGGGCCCCCTCCTCGGGACCCGCCCGGAAGCCAGCGCTCACCCCAGATAAGGCCCGGCGCCTCCCCATCACGGGGTGAGTGAGGTCCGGGTTTCGCCCGCTAACGAGAAGGACTCCGGCCACCCCACCCCACGGGACGGGAGCTCCAAACACTGTTTCCAGCTTCCCCTACGCAGTTTTGAAAAGCAAAGAAAATGCAGTTTCCCAAGAGAAGGAGGGCGAGGGGCAAGAAGAAATCCTTCCCTCGGCGGGAGGGGCGGCTGGGTGACTCTGCAGCCAAGCCCGGCCGCGTGCAGGCCGGGGGCCGGGGCCACCCTTCTCTGGACCGGGATGTGCAGGTCCCCAGCGAGTCTGGGCTCCTGCACAGACAGGACAGAGGCCCTGTTTCCAGGACGGCACTGCCCCCACCTCCCCGACCCCAGGAGGACGCAGGGGACGGCACGCAGTGAGGCTGCCTGACCTCTGCCTTCCCCGTGCTGGGGGCCCCCGTGGCCGCCAAGGTGCCTGGTGCAGAGGGCCCTGCCTGGGGAGCCCCGCTCTGAACATTCCAGGCCTCCCCGTCCAATGGCCCCAGGGCATCGCACAATCACACAAAAGAAAGAAGAGCATACAACTGAGCAAGACCCTCCGGAAGGGAAAGGGCAAGCGGAGAGAGCGGAGAGATCCCGCCGTCAAAGGAGAGGTCCCGCCATCAAAGGAATCGGGATTAAAAGAGCTGGCGCCGAAGCCCATCGAAGGCGACCTTCTCAGGCCATCTGAGCCTCCAAGGCTGAATGGCTCCTCCAGGCCTCCCTTGTCTTGGACCGAGGGTCGTGGACACCAGGACCTCTGATGCCCCCTCCCCGTCCCGGGGCTGCTGCATTTGGGAGTCTGCAAAGCCCACGCCTGTCTCCCACCTGTCTCCATCCCTCCCCGGCGGCGGAACCCTCACAAGCCTCTTTAATCCCCGTCTGCGAACCCTCGTCTGGAAGCCGGGCGAGGGTTGACGGGTCTGGGAAGGCTTATAAAACAGCGCTGCAGTGTGCCGATGCTCGGACCCCTGCCCTCGCCAGCCCCCTCGGGGAGCTGGTGCAGGAGTCCAAGGGCAGCCTCCTTGTGTGGCTACCCCGGGGCGGGCCCCTGCCAAGCCCCACATCCTCTCCTCCCACGGGTGCCGCTCAAGCCCGGACAGGGGGAGAGGCCAAGGCCGGGCGATAGACTTCTGGCGCTCACACATACCAGCAGCTCTGCCATGTAACCCAAAACTGTCAGAGACCCAGACAGGTGGGGAGGGTCTTACCCAAGGCAACTGAGCGCTGGGGCCAGAATCTGGGTCCTCGGATTTCCAGGGGTGCAGCAGCAGCAGCAAGTCAAGATCCCCAAGAGCTCAAGTCTATTTTTTTTTTTTCACATCTTTATTGGAGTATAATTGCTTTACAGTGGTGTGTTAGTTTCTGCTTTATAACAAAGTGAGCTCAATTCTTAATAAAGCTTCTCTTATCCCAGGGAGAAGAAAACTAACTCCCAGCTTCAAACAAATCCAGGGACGGAGACCGGCCACAGAGGGTGCAACGGTGGCCAGTGAGTTGACGGAAGAGAGCTTCAAGGAGTCACAAATGTGACTTTTTCAAACCCAAGTCATATCGTTTTATTTGCTTGCTTAAAACCCCCAGGGGGAAAGTGGAACTTAAAGGATCAATCAACATGGAATTACCAGATGACCCAGCAATTCCACTCCCGGGTGGGTTATCTACCCAGGAGAAAACACAGATCCACACAAAAACCTGTACACCTGTGAGCATTCACAGCAGCGTTCTTCACAACAGCCGAAAGGTGGAAACAGCCCAAGTGTCCATCCACTGACGGACGGATAAACAAAATGTGCTCTATCCATGCAGTGGAATGGTATTCAGCCACGAAAAGGGCTGAAGTGGGCTTCCCTGGTGGCGCAGTGGTTGAGAGTCCGCCTGCCGATGCAGGGGACACGGGTTCGTGCCCCGGTCCGGGAAGATCCCGCGTGCCGCGGAGCAGCTGGGCCCGTGAGCCATGGCCGCTGAGCCTGCGCGTCTGGAGCCTGTGCTCTGCAACGGGAGAGGCCACAACAGTGAGAGGCCCGCGTACCACAAAAAAAAAAAAAAAAAAAAAAAGAAAAGGGCTGAAGTACTGATTCATGCACCAACGTGGATGAACCTCGAAAACATAAATGACGAAAGTCAGACTTCAAAGACCACATACGCTGTATGGTCCCGTTCCTACGCAGTGCAGAATCGGTACATCGATAGAGACAGGAGATTCATGGTTGTCAGGGGCTGGGGGAGGGGGAGTGACCCCTAATGGGGAGGGGGTTTCCTTCGGGGGTGATAGGAAGGTTCTGGACTACAGAGCAGTGATGGGTGCACAGCCCTGTGAATACACTAAAAACCACTGCACTGTGCGTTTTCAGAGAGTGAGTTGTGTAGGGTGTGAATTACACCTCAATTTAAAAAGAAAACAAAAACAAAAACAATGCCTTCTCAGGGTCAGCCCACAGTCCTGGCTTCCCAGTGAAGTCCCCCTGACTGGCCCCTGCCCGCCTCTGAGAGGAACCCTGCCTTGCCCTCAGGCACCCTGGCTTCCTCACGGTTCCTCAGGCCCCTGCCAGAACCCCCTCACTGCCCAGGTGACAGCCCCCAACCCTCCCCTCTCCCCACCACTCCATCACCACCATCACAGCCCCTCCCTGCACAGGCCTGGTTTGCTCACTGCTGGGTCCTGATGCCCAGACACTGCCTGGGATACAGTAGGCGCTTAGTAAAGACAGACTGAACAAATGAGTAGAATCCTTTTGGTGACTGCCAAGCCACACCTTCGAGATAAAGGCCCCGAACTCCTGGGCTGTGCTTCCAAAATCTCTATGAGCAGCTCTCACCCCAACTCTGGAATCTTCCAGAAGCTCTAAAATACCAGTGCCACCAGGGCCACCCCTCAGAGATTCTGCTTTAACAGGCAGAGGCAGTTGATTCAAATGTGCATCCAGGGATTCGAAACACTATCAACCCTTCCCACCCCACCCCCTCCTCCCACTTCAAGAGGAACTATTGAAGGTTCTCCAGCAAATCCCACTCCCCCCACATCCAGGCTTTTGCTCATGCTCCTCTGTCAGGAGCCCATGACCCCCTTGTGGACCTGGCTGATTCCTTTGCAGTCTTTGGGTCAGCTTACGTGCCACCTCCTCCAGGAAGCCTTCCCTGAACATACCCGTTTTTCATCATCCTATGGGCTCCCAGAAGACCCCAGCACAGAACTCAACACAGTGCACGATCACAGCCGGATCCCTAGGCACCCCCCATTCCCCATTCCCCCAAGGGCAGGGCCTGCCTGATTCCACATCACATCCTCAGAGCACCTGGTGCGCTACAGGCATACAAACGTTTGTTGAGCTAATGGGTAGAATGGGTACAAATGTTTCTCCAGGGCAGCCCTGATCAAGGGCTGAGCTGGGCCAGGAGGCAGAACTGCACCAGCATCCCTAGCACAGGACTGGCAGAATTTCTTTCAAAACTTATACATCTAACTACCTTGTATTACTGAAAGATCAAACCAGCAAAAGTGGCCTTAGGCTGTGCGCTTGTTGGTCCTCCTGGTATCAAGTTGCCTGAAAAATGATGATCCGTGAGGGGTTTGTGACCGTAATACTTTATCCTCCCCAGGACAGAACACCATGGTGTTTCGAGGCCCCAGCAACACATACCAATTTTAAAACCTAGACCCCATGAAATGGTGAGATATTGAACAAAGGGGCCAAACGTACATTATGGGCGTGACAGCTCATAACCCCGTATCCCATACTTGAAAGTTGGTTAAGAGAGCAGATCTTAAATGTTCTCACCACAAAAAAGAAACGGCAACTCTGGGACAGGGGGGATGGAGGTCATTTCGCAACAGACACATGTATCTGATCAACACCTTGACCACCTTAAAACTACATCCGGCCGTATGTCATTTATATCTCAAAAAGCTGGGGGAAAAAAAGAGAAAAAAATAACTGTTAATAAATTGCTAGATATTTTCCCAGCAAGTCCAGACACAGCCTCAGCATCCTTCTCAACACAGCACCACCAGTCAGATTTCATGTGTGGCCGGCAAACCGCCTGTGACCCCTGAGTACCAGACCTTTCATTTTGCCAGATGGGGAAATGAACAAAGGTCCCACGGCCAGTAGAAGCGCCTTCCACAACGGCCCTGGTGAGGCTCCCTCTGGGGGCAGCATGGCACACAGAAGCCAAGGTCCTAAACGCTCTTCGCAGAGGGCAGAACCATCATCCCTCGCCACTGCCCCCGCCAAGATATGGACCTAGGACAGAAGATGGACCTGAATTCCAGACGCGGGCTCTTCCTCAGCCAAAAGGATGTGCCAATGAGGCAAACCTTCCCAGAACCTTCAACCCCTCCGAAGAGTCACAGCAGAGTTAACCTCCCAAGGGTCGGACCCAGAGAGATCTAAGCAGAGAAGGGGCCAGAAGGCTCTGGGCAAATTCCCCTTCCGTGCTTCCAGGGAGGCTGAGTTTTGAAGACCTCTTGCCATCCCAGTTGTCTCTAATCACCTCCAGGGTTAAGACAAGGCGCATCTGGAAAGTTTACTCCGCTAGCAGATGGCTCCCGACCCGCCAAGAAAAGCAGAGACCTCCCCTCGGAGGAGGTGGTCAGAGCTTGGGGAAGGCCAAAGCCCAGTCACTTCCCAGCAGCTGCCAGGCAGAGGGTGCCAGTGTCAGCCCAGCCGGGCAGCCTCTCCTGGCACTTTCCGGAAGCTTCCCCCATCCTATCGCCTTGCCCAAGTGCCCCTGGATCCTGGATCCGGGGAGGAGGGGCCGCCAGGCCCTCCCTGAAGAGCAGGGAGCCGAGTGGGCGCAGAGAGCCGGGAACACGGGAAACAGATGTGCACGTGGCCCTGACAGGCGAGTGATGACAGACCCTCTCTGCAGGCCTCGGATGTCAGCGCAGAGAAAAGAAAGGCGGCCCAGCGGCAACACCTGTTCCAGGCCGGGAGGCCAGGCTCGGGGGGCTGGGCGGGCAGCCCCTAGTGAGGGCCAGGGTGCGGTTAGGTAAACAGCTGCACGCTCCATTGCCCAGAAAGCTCCCCGGACGGAGGGAAGAGGCAAGGGAGGCCCGGCGGCCAACTGGCTCACGAGGAAAGCAGCTCGATCACGCGGCAAACCCATCCTTGACGGAGGTTCCGGCTGAAATCTGAACACCTGGGCAGTGCCGGGGGAAGCAGAAGACAAAGGACGCCACTTCTCAGCAGGTGAAGGAACCGGGGGCGGGGGCGTCCTCCGGCCTCCGCCGGCTGAAACGCAGGGCCTATCGGGACCACCCTCCCCGCCCAGGGCGCTGCCACCTTTCCAGCTGGAGCCCCAGAGGGGACAGAAAGTCAAGAGCACGGACTCCAAAGCCGGGCTCCTGGGTCCAATGTTGGCCTTGATGTCACGAGCTGAGTGACCTTGGGCAAACTCCTTGACCTCTCTGGACTTGCTTTTTCCTCGATGACAGGGGGGTGGGGGGGGATGGGGGGGAGAGTGGCACCTCCGTAAATGGGGCTGTTGTGAGGACCTGGTAAACGTGAGCACAGCTGAAGCCTGGCACAGCCGGGAACTCGGGAAGCATCCTGTATCTTCATCATTATTACGTCCCCAGATGCCATCTCTGAGCCTGGCCAGCCGTGCCTCCTAGCTCCGAAGGGAGGGACAACCATTGCCCACCCCCAGCAGAAAAGTGGGGGGCAGAGCCTGCGATGGTGGAGCCTGCGGGTGCCAGTGAGAGACCCAGCCTGAGTTACAAGTACCTCAGGGAGAAGGAAGGAATGAATGGGACCCGTACCCCTGGTGCCCACTAGCAGCTCTCATATCACAAACGTTCCAGAGGAACGAGCATCTTCACTTCTCAGGGGCAGTTAACTGAGGCTCAGAGAGGGCAAGAGTCTTTCCCAAGGTCACACAGCCAGCTCCCAGCAGAATGAAGATTGAAGCCAGGTCTGTCTTAAGGCCAAGCCAGGGTCTTCCCATGGCTTTCACAGAGCTTCCCAGTGCTGGGGCTCCTCCTCGGGGAAGCACCCTCCAGAAAGGGTGGGTGGGCTGCAGCCTCCACAGCCCACCCCCGACACAGCCCTATCCAAGCAGCCAGCTCAGAGATATGGTGGTTACAGAGAGCATGCTCTCCAGCGGGCCAGGAGTCCAGCTGGTGAGAAAGGCCACAATCTAAAGGGAGGGCACCAGTGACCGACACCCTTCCTTCCTTACTTCCTTCCTCTTTCACATTTACTTTCTTAGCAGTTAAAGTTGATTCCCTTGTAAATGAACCCTTAACAGAGGCAAACAACTGAGGCATCATAGGAGGCGGTTAAAGTTGATTCCCTTGTAAATGAACCCTTAACAGAGGCAAGCAACTGAGGCATCATAGGAAGCGGTTAAAGTTAATTCCCTTGTAAATGAACCCTTAACAGACGCAAACAACTGAGGCATCATAGGAGGCGGTACAGACGAGGTTCTGGAACACACTGTCCCAGGTAAATGGCTCCCCGCGGGCACCTTCCAACGTCCCTATAGCCACTGCCCCACAAATTCTCAAACCACGCACTGAACGGAGACACGGAACGCGGACATGAGAACCAAGGGCTCCGGAGCTGGCTTCGGGAAAGGAGCACGGGGGCCTCTGCACGTTCCTTGGTGGTGTCACCCGCTTCTTCACCCCCGACAGCCCTGCCAGGAGGGAGTCCCTCGGGTCGGTCTGCAGCTCCCGTGACCCTGCGCTCTCCTCCCCGAGCCCACGCTGGCACCTGGCCTAGCCGCATCCTGCTTCACTCCCAGCTCTGCAGGAAGTATTCTCTGTGGGCTCTAAGTGCCTCTCCCCCCTGACACCACCAGCGCCCCGGTGACTGCAACAGCGCCTGGCCCGGAGGAGGAGCTCCATGAATATCTGGTGAATGAATGGGGGGGCGGGGAAGGGCAGAGGCTGTATTTCCGGCACTCTGCTGACAATCAGGCTCTCCTGGAGGCAGGAGTTGAGGTTTCGCTTCCCCTCTGTTCAAATGAGCCTGAGCCCCGCACCACTGCCGCCCCACCACCCAGAGGCCCCACGGCCTCACCAACCACCTGGGATGCTGCCACGGTCCGGCCCTGGGCATAGCTCTCCCCAGCCCATTCCAAGGCTTCGTTCACTTTTTATTGCTACCCCGTATCTTCAACTCTAAACCCGACCTCCTTTTTTTTTTTTTTTTATTTCAAGGCCTCTAGTTCACTCCAACCTTATCTCCCCTCCTCACGAATCCTCTCCCACCAACAAATCCCAGCCATCTCCTAAGGTTCCACCTCCGCCAGGCGGCCCAACAGCGGAGGACTTTGGGGTTCAAGACCCACCTGGGCGACCTACTGGCTGTGTGATGGTCAACGAGGTCATCTGAGTTCTCTGAGCCTACATTTTTTACTCATCTCTAAAATGGGAATAATAGCACCTCACAGAGACGCGGTAAGGAGCAGACGGAATAAGTTGCTTTAGAAATGGTGCAGAAGTTAGCGTGACGTTCAGCCCCCCCCGCCCCAAACTCATGCTGACCCCTCCTGGGCAGAGACAGCAGCTTGCGTTTTCGTCCACACCTGGCCACCCTCCGCATCCCCCTCCGCATCCGGACTGGGAACCGGAACTGCAGCTTCTTTCGTTTCCTCACGTTTTGCTATCATTGAGGCCCCCCCGTCGGCATTTCATCAACTCCCAAAAAGTGAGCAAATCAACGTGGGAAAACACCACGGTCTGGATGCTGTGCAGGAAACAATCCGAGAGGCCTCACGGGGAGTGCTTTGCTGACCCCACGCCCACCACCGCCAAGCGGGAAATCTGCACCCACGCTGCAGAATCCCCCTGCATCCTGGAACAGTCTGGCCCAACGCATGGGGAGGACACAAGGGTGTCACTCTATGCCGAGCACTTGACTTGCCGGCAACATTCAAGTGCCCCGATGCATTTAATTCTCATGATGGCCCCACGAGGCGGGTGATACTTATGTCCACTCCCCAGCTTAAAGAAACGAACTCGGGGAGGATGAGACGCATCCTCCCTGGCGCTCGGTTAACAAGAGAAAGGGCAGAATGGGACCCCGGCTCTGTCCCGCTCAGCCAGGCTCTTCTCCCAGGCCCGGCCCTTCCAGGAACTGCAGGTCAGCTTCCCAGCAGCACCAAAGGGGGGGGGGGGGGGGGTTGGGCCGCCGCACACCACAAACGAGAGGTTTAGCATCCACGGTGCAGGGGTGGCAGGCTTGTTCGTTTAGAACGAGAGGCCATCCAAAAGCAGCTCTGAAGACAAAAGCCCCCAAACCAGAACAAAGCCCCCCAAAGACAGCACTAAGTCCAGAGGGGACGCTGGCCATCGAAAGAACTCTGGGCTGGGCGTGAAGGCGTCGGGGCCGGACATCTACTTGATAGACGCGACCACCGTGCGTGGACACGTAACCCAGGACCCCACACGTGTGCACACGCGTGGATGCTTGGCAGGCAGGACCAGTAGCCTCTCAGGGAGATGCAACACCCTCTCCTGGACGGGCGGAGACGACCCTTCCCCGTTCACAGGTCCCTCCTCCAGCCCCACGCCAGCGGCTACCACTCCAGGTGTCTCATTAAGACAAGCCAGTGTCACCAGCTTTGGTGGAAACTAGGATTTCTGGCTCTGGTGGCCGCGATGGTGATCGCCAACTCGCAGACGTCTGCTTCCCCAGACCCACCGGGGGGGCAGTTCCTGCTTCGGCCTTTGCAAAGCCAGATCCAAAATTAACTGAGCCCCGTCTGGCTCCTCCCGGCCAGGCAGCGTGAAGGCAGGAGCCTTATAAACAGGGTGCACGCCAGGCCTCGCCCCCTCCCCCTGCACAGCTGACTTGCAGAAAAGAAAGACTCTCTTCCCACCGGGAGAAATGTCTGTTTGGGCCCCCGTCCCCCGGGTCCCAAACCCCCATGTCTGGAAGTCCATCTCCAGCTGCTATTAAGCAACCAGAGAGCCTCAAAGGAAAAGTGTGAACTTGGGTGGGAAATTCTGGAAAAGCTGAGCTGAATGGCAGGCAAGAGGAGAGAGGAACTTCTGATGTGTTTAAACCGGGTAAGTACGGAGACCTCTCGGTGACCCGCACGGCTGGACTAATTACCGATGTTATCAAGCGGATGACAGACGTGCCCCGAACTTCCTCTGTTTGATAGATTCCGCTGCAAACACACTCAAGTTCAGGCCCATGCCTGCTGTTCCCAGCAGTGCCCTATTCTTCCACAGGACCACTCGGCCCCCAGCTCCTGCGACCCGCCCCGTGCCTCCAGGCCAAGGCACCCACCAAGCACTAGCGGGGTGACCCCGGAGGGCACCTCCTGCTGGAACACACCACACGGAATCAGTGCCAACTCCTCCCTGGCAGGACAGAAAACAACATCTCTTCCCTCCCTGCTGGGACTTCAGAGAATGACGTGAGAACCGCTTACCTTCCTCGCAGCTGCCACCGGGGAGGTCCAGCCCACGGGTCCCTGGCGGGTGAGTCCTTGGCCAGCACACACCAGGGTCCCGCACTCCGTGCAGGCGCCGATTATCAGCTGCCGGCCGTCGTCCACCAACAGGCTGTGGCTCGCTCGCAGGGTGTAGAGAAACAAGGGCAGCCGGGCTACCCGCACGGCCTTCAACCCAAGACACCGCTTCTTCTCCTGCCGGCAGAAGAAGCACACGAACGTCTCCACTTGGTACTGCCGAGACCAGGGGCTGACGGCGTGCTGGGTGCCGCGGGCCTCGTGCTGCAGCCACTGGCCCAGCAGGTCGTGGTAGCAAAGCACGCAGGTGGCCACCAGGCCGGTGGAGTCCGCAGGCCTGGCGCGCGGGGCGGGCGGATAGACGGTGAGGAAGGGAAAGAAGGGCTCTTTCTCGCCCAGGCGGCTGGAAGGGTTCACGTTGAGCTGGAACTCCTTCCCGGGGCCCAGCTCAGCCCCGCAGATGTAGCAGATGGACGCCGGGCTGCCCTGGGCCGACGCGGGCGCCTCGGAGAGAGCAGGGTCTGAGGCCGAGAAGGCCTGGTGGTACCTGCCCAGGAAGCCCTGCACGGAGGTGATGAGCTCCTCGTTCTGGCAGGCCCGGTACAGGGCCCAGACGTCCTCCAGGACGCTGAAGCACTTGGGGCAGCTGCGAACCTCACAGCGCTTGTTGGGGCCCTGGGCGTTGGGAGGGCAGGGCAGGAGGCTGAGGAAGGGGAAATGCATGGAGCCCCTGGTGTTGCCATTGAGCACGCGGGAGGCTACTGCCCGAGCATCCTGGGTGCAGTCCTCCCCGCAGAGGTAGCAGGCCTCTGGCAGGGCCCCGGCGGGTGGGCCCGCTTCCCTTGGGAGCCTCCTGCCCTTGGAGGCCATGCCGGGGGCGTGGCTGTTCAGGGGCACCACGTAGAGCCTCTGCAGGACGGGCACGCTGGCCAGCTCGAAGCTCTGCCACTGCTGCAGGAGGGACGAGAAACAGCAGGGGCACACCAGGGTGCTGCCGCCCTCGCTGATGGGCTGCGCCCCTGGAGGCGGGCTGTGCAGCCACAGGAAGGGGAAGAAAGGGGCCTGGGCCAGCTTCTCCTGCTTCTGCACGTGGATCCGGTGCTGCGAGGCCGGGGACAGCGCCGACCCGCAGATGTAGCAGCAAAGGCCCTCGGGTGGTGCAGCCCGGCTCTCCAGGGGAGCTCGGGGGACGCGGCCGCCACCGTTTTCCTGGTCTCCGGGGCCACGGGAGCCTGAGAAAGGCTGTCCCTTGTGGTCCTCCTCCTCACTGGTGATGTTGATATCACTGTCCTCAGACACGCAGCAGCCCCCGCGGGCCTCCCCCAGCGGCCTGCTCTCAGGGGTCTTGGCGGCCCTGCCGGAAGGGGCTCCTTTCATGCTCTCTGCAGGGGCCGCCTGGACTGGAGGCCCTCGCCAAGGGTCCTGAATGCCCCTCAGGACGCTGGCCCGGGCCTCTGGGACCCAGTGCCTCCCAGGGCCCTTCCGCCGGCGCCGGATGCCCGCCTTGGGCTCCCCGTCCACTCGGAGCTTCGAGGGGACCTCCTCCTTTTCCACGTCCCCCGATGCGGTGGTCTCTGCGCCCTGTCCGGGAGAAGGGCCCCGCGCCAGCCTCCACTCCGGGCAGCGGCCCCCGCGAGGCCCGGGCCCCGGGGCAGCCCGAGCCGCCGGCGCCCCGTGCTGGTGGGGACTGGCGGCGTCGCGCGCGGCCGGGTCGGGCTCGGAGAGGGGGTCGGTGTCCGACAGCTCCGACAGCTCCGAGTCCCGAGGCTCCTCGGCGGCCGCGCGGGGCCCGGGGCCACCGCCGCTGCCACCGTCGTCGTCGTCTTCGTCGCCGGCCGCAGCGCCCAGCGCGTAGGCGACGTTCCACTCCCGAGGGGCCCCGGCGCCCCCGCGGCGTCCGCCCGCGCCCGCGTCGCACTGGTGGGGCCGCTTGAGCCAGTACATGCGCTTGTCCACGGGCGTGCGGGCGCGCTCGAAGGCGGCCCACTGCTCGCCCAGGAAGCACCGGCACACGGCGCACACCAGCACGCAGCCGTCGGCCGGGGACAGCTCGCGCGCGCCGGGCGCCGGCTCCTGCTGCTGCAGGAACGGGAAGAAGGGCTGCGCCGGGGCCCCCGCGCCCGCCGCCGGCTGCTTCACCTGCAGCTTCAGCTCCTTGCCGCGCCCGATGCCGCCGCCGCAGATGAAGCAGGAGAGCGGCGCGCCGCCGCCGCCGCCGCCCGCCGCCCGCTCGCCCACCGCTGCCATGAGTCGCTGCTTGCGGGAGACCGGCGCCGGCCGCCCGCTCATGGCCGCGCCGCGCCGCCCGCCCGGGCCCCCGCGCGCCCCGGGCCGCCCTCACCGCCCGCCGCCGCCGCCGGGCCCAACTTGGAGCATGTGTGCGCGCTGCAAAGTTTGGCGGCGGGCGGCCGGCGCGGGCGCGGGCGCTCGGCCGCTCGCACAGGCGCCCCCCCCGGCCGGCCGAGCCCCCGGCGGCGCCGCGGCGAGCGCGCCCGGAACGCAGCGGCGGCGGCGGCGGCGGGCCCGGGGCGGCTGGAGCGGCAGCCGCATGTGCGAGCTCCGGCGCCTGCCAAAGCGTTGGGTCATTTAATTGGGGAGGAGGGAGGCGGGGCGGCGCGGAGGGAGGAGGGGAGGAGAAGGGCCGGAGGGCGGGAGCCCGGCGGGCGGGGGGGGGGGTGGGGGGGAATCCCTCCCTTACGCTTCCTCCCCTCCCTTTCCCTCCCCTCCGCCCGCCCCCCTCCTCCTCCTCCTCGTCCTCCTCCTCCTGCTTCTCAGCCCTGCCTCCCCCCCCTCTCCCCTCCGCGTCCCAAACTGCGCACAATAGCTCGCCGGCTCCTCTATCTATTTTGTGTCCAGCCGGGAGCCGCGCTCGATGATTCATTGCCCCAATTAGGGGTTCTCTCCAGCAAGCCCGGCGCGAGCCCTCTCAAGGGTCTCCTCGGGGACCCGCGGAAACCCATCAGCCGCTAGAGCTGGTCTTTAAGTAAAGGTCAAGCAGGACGCGGGAGGAGCCAGGTAAGGACGCGTCGCCCGCGTCCCCGGAGACCGAGGAGCCCGCCGAGGAAGGGCAGCTCTCCGGAGGGGCAGCCTCAGCCCCCAAGTAGGGACGCTGCCAAACGAGCTGCGGCGGCCCCGGCCCCCTCCCCATTCTAAAGGGCCTTTTATAGCCTTGAAGAGCCCTGGGTTGGGGGCACCTCTCAGGGCCCGGGGTTCTAATCTTGGTGACAAAAAGGAACAGGAGCTGTCCCCTATCCCCCAGAACACATTAGTGAATGCACACCTCTGCCTGACACACCCCTCCCCACCTCCGGCCAGGGGCAGAAAGGGTCCTGTATGTCTCAGCTGTGTGTTCCAGGGCAAATGACTTGACAGCTCTGGGCCCTTTCTTCCTCTTGTTAAGCAGGAACTCTGGCAGGGGATTAACTGTTTCCATGTATTTACTGTACCTATGTATAGATACATGTATTTATTAAACAGAGAGAGAGAGAGAGAGAGAGAGAGGGCGAGAGGCCTTAGTATGTGCCAGGGGCAGAATCTAAGCACTTTATACACATCTGCTCAGTCACTCCTCCCAATAATTCTTGGTTAAGTGCCATGATCGGCCCATTTTACAGATGAGAAAAAGGAGGCACTGAGCATTAAGGTACTCTTCAGGGGTGGCGGAGCTGGGATTCAGACGCCGGCAGCCGGCTCCAGGCCCCTGTTCTCAACTCCCTGGCTACGCAGCGTCACTAAGCGAACATCTGGTCCCCGTCATCCATCTGCTGGTGGACACTGTCCACGGCAGGGGACACAGCCAGGACCTCTCCATCCTCCCTGCTGCTCTGGCTCAGGCTGGGAGGCCTTGTGCAAATCCAGGCCTCTCTGGGCCTCACATTTCCCATCTGCAAAATGCCCACCCTCTTCCAGCTTCAAAAATCTATGAGTCTCTGATTTCTGAGCAGTAAACAGTCATCCCAACCTGCCAGCTGGAGCCCAGAGTCAGCCTGGGGACAAAGGTGCCAGGTTAGCCCCTCTGCCCTCTGGGGCACTGACATGTAAGTAAAACTAGGCTTCCTCTTGGCACGGAGGAGGGCCATCCATTATAAATAAATGGAACAAGAGAAAAGGGCCACCTCTTTGGAATCCCTGGTGGACATTCCAGGGATCGCAGTCCAGGGGTCAACAGGAAAGCCACCATCATCATCATCGTGGCCAGAAATGCAGGACTGGGGGTCCTCACGCAGGCCAGAAAAAAGCTGTGTCAGCAAAACTGTCCCGAAGGAATGCTGGGGGCAGGGCGAAGGGGCTTCCCTGCTTCTGGCATTTTTAATACCTGCTGAGAGGAGGCGGCCTGATTAAGAAAACTTTAAAGGGGGAGGTCTGTTTAATTGTGTCCTAGCACAACTCTCAAGCTCCACGCAGACCAAGAGCTTGCTGGTAAAAGAATCCCTGACTCAGGAAAGGCAGGTCCTCTATGGGGCTGCATGGGGGTCCCCTAAGGCTTGGCATATGCTATTCCTTGTTTCAAATGCTTTTCCAGGCTGTCTTGGTGAAGCCAGCTCCTCTCCTCTTTATGGTCTCGGCTGCAGTGTCTTCTCCCAGAGGACTCCATGCTTTCTCCATCTCAAGTTGCTTCCCCTGGCATTCTCGGTCTCAGCTCATTGGCATGGGAGTTTGCCATCTATTTTATTTTTCTGTCGACTGTTCTCTGTCTGGTTTCCCCAGGAGCCTGTTTGCTCCCCCCTGTGGGAAGCAGGTCTGTCTTGCTCACTGTGTAGATTTTCCAGGGCCTGGCTCACTGCCTGGGTGCCATGCACCTGGGTGCCACGCACCTGGGTTCCAATCCTGTCCCATCCCTCTCGAGCTGTGTGAGCCTTGGGCAAACCTCATAGCTCCCTAAGCCTCAGTTTTCTGCTCTGTGCAATGGGATCGTAATCCTCATCCAACTTTTTTGCGAGGATCACAGGGGCCTGGCACGTTGTAGGTGACTCTGTAGGTGTGTGCGTGTCGATCCTTCCTGGCTCTGTCCAGTGGCTGTGGAGGTTCTGCTGCTGCCTGTCTGCACTCTGAGGTAAGGGGGGGACTGTGGTGAGGTCACACACACGGTCTGAGGGAGGAGGGCCACAGGGGTCGACAGGACCAAAAGGGAGGTGGATTTTTCTTGGCTAAGCTGGAATCATCCAGAGAGTGTCCCGAGTAGGTGCCACATGTGTGAAAGTTTGTGTATACATGTGTCGGTGTGTGCAGATACTGCGTCTGTGTGTGCACGTGTGTATGTATGCATATGTACGTGCACATAGGCCTGCATTCACATGAGTGTGCATGTACGTGTGTTAGCGTGTGCGTGCGCGTGCACCCCTGTGCATGTGTATGCATGTGTTCACGCGTGTGCCTATGTGTGTGTGTAAAGTAGACCGGGAGTGGGAGGAGAGAGACATCCACTGGATGTTTCTATTTGCTTCGTTGACCCGGTGACTCAGCAAAGTCCCTGGGCACACGTCTCGGGAGCCAGGGAGCAGGTGAGCACAGATCAGAGGAGGAGGAAGGCAGGTGGTGACGGCTGGTCATTTGTGGACGGGTGACTGGGCTGGGGACACTGGCGCAGCTTGACACACCAGAAGGAGATCACAGCTCTGCCGTTTACTAGCTGTGTGGCCTTGGCCTGCTGCTTAACCTCGCTGAGCCTCCGTTGCCCCATCTGCAAAACAAGGATAACGAAACAGGGTTGGGAGAAAGGTGAACTGAGACAGTCCAGGCAGAGCACACCCTCCGCATGCAGACCCAACAGTAACGCTTGTGCACGTGGGTCGATGGTGAAACATACACAGTCCCTGGTGCATTTTTGCAGCAAGCCGGAGAGGTAGATTCTGTTACGTCCTCAGTTTCCAGGTGAGGAGACAGAGAAAGGAAGTAAAGGCCCAAGGTCATGCAGCAGGTAGAGCTGGGGCTGGAGCCCAGGCGGTGTGTCTCTGTCACTTCCTGGCTTTGTTGTTCCTTAGCTTTGCCCCGAGCCCTGCAATGCCAGCCTGTCCTCACACACGTCCCCAGTTTCACACCTAAAGCGACTGAGACACAAAACAGACCGAGTCTGTGCCAGAGACGCGGCGGAATCTCAAGGTTCATGCATATTAACTTCATATCAGAGCCACAGCCTCCGGACCCCAGCAGAGCCAGCTCCTTGCTTCCCTCGGAGCCCCGCAGCCCTCCCTGCAGCTGGGGAGCGGGTGCCAGGCTCCCCCTAGACCACACGGATCGCCATCCAGCTCTCTCCATCTTCATTCCTAGGACCCCAGCGTGATGGACTTGAAGAGCAGCGACAGATGCTCCCAGGCGGCCCCGGCATTGGGAATGGGAAGAAAACGCCCACCTCGGGTCTACAGGAGACCAGAAGGCTGTCAGCCTGGAACATCTGGGCACCTCTCAAATTTGCGGCTTCCTGGAGGGTCGTCGCGGCCCAGGAACCACGGGAATCTGCCCTCGCACTGCGGGGGAGAGCGGGTTTCCAGGCTCCCAGCACTTATCACACGTTGCATTATGTGTCTGTCTCTGGGTGACTTCCCTAGCAAGGTCCCACAGCGTCACAAGGCCGGGGACAGAGTTGGGGCCCAGTCCATGCTGAAACATGGGATGCCAGGCTCTATCCAAAACCTCACAGTGCCTTCCAAGTTCCAGAATCTCCTGGCCGCTCCTGCCAGCTTCCAGTCTTTCATTCTTCTGAGTGCCAGCAACCCAGACTAAACCCTTCCATGTGCCCCCAGCTCCCTGCACCAACCCTGTAACCTGCCTTCCCTCCTCACTTGTACCCTTCTCCGTTTCCTCCTCTACACTGCGAGTGTGCCTCTGGCACCTCTCCCAGGGCCCGTTCACCTTCAGAGGCCGGTCCACCGTTCCTCTTTTAGAGGCTACGTGTGCTGTGTGTTTGGCCTCTGGTTCACTGGGGACCAGAAAAACAAAATTTATCATCTGTCGTATTATTTTTTCTTTCCATTTTTTTTTCCCCCTAAGAATGAAGCAAGCACTTCTCCTCTGTGCTCAGAAAGAGCTTCAAACATGGCAGGCCACAGGCAAAAGCATATCCTCCTTCTCAGAGGGAAGGAATGCAACCGTTAACAATAAAAAAAAAAAAAAAAAAAAAAATCCCTGGGATTTATGGAGGCCTTGGGCTTATGAGCTGCCTCACATCCGTTAGCTTGTAATGACATAGCGATCGGGGGGGCAAAGCAGGATTCACCAGCTCCATCTAAGAGACGGAGAAACTGAGGCCCCAGAGCCCAGTTCTGGGGGACCAGGAGAAGCTCCCAGCTGCTGAGGCTGGTGAAATACCCTTGCCTTTGTATGTGTAAACTGGGCTGATTTGTGCAGTGTAAACATTAAAAATATATGGAGTGTTCGGTGACCCTGGCTTGGCATCCCTTCTGCTTTCAAATACAGGAGCGGCAGTGGGTGGAAGTGGGAGGACCGCTTTGCGTCTCTGGGGCCTGAGACGGCCAGTGCAGAAGCATTTTGTAAGCTGCAAAGTGCTTTGTTTAAAAAAAATCACTGCGTGCATTACACAATTAAGGATCAGGGCACAGGGTATAGAGTCTAAGAGCAGATTTCAGGTGCCCCTGAAATCTTGCCTTGCTCCCACGAACCTGGAAAAAAAAAAAATCCAGAAGCAAACGGCCCAGGTTCCCCCTCCAGCGACACCATTCGCTCTACCTCCTCCTCCATCTCGAGACCTGAGGCTATTGCCGTGCACTTCAGGGCCTCGTAAAACTCCTCTGATAAACGATCACCAGGCTGGACCTGCCCCTGGGGATGATGGGACAAACACTCCACGTAAATCTTGAGTGTACTCAAGACCCCCTTGCTGCTGCTTTCTCAACAGACCCCCGATGTGCAGCACAAAATCCACAGTAATCGTTCATGTGGTCAGCTCCCCGCCTTCCAAGCTGGGGAGGTTTTTGAGAAGGTAGGAAATAGGTGGGTGGGGGAGGGGCGGGGGAAAAAGTAGACAGCAGCAACCTCATACTGTCTTCAGAGTCCGCAGCGTGCAACAGGCACTCAATAAGAACCAGTTCGTGTCCTCCAGTGTGTACTGACAGCAGCTCAGGTTTACTGTGTGCTGACTAAATGCCAGGCGCTATGTTCAGCATTTACATCATCACCTAGTTTAGATCTCATGACAGCCCGAAAAACAGGCATTATTGTTTACTCGATTTCACCAATGGGGACCCCGAGGCTCTGAATGGTGAACACACGTCCCCGAGGTCACAGAGCTCAGCGTGTGGGGCTGGATTCAAACCCAGGCAGTCTGACCCAAGAGCCTTGCTCTAACCCACGCTGCTACCGTGTGCCCAGCTCCTGGCCTGCCGGGCCAGCCCCCCCTGATTCTTGTCCTTGGCTGGGTCCGGCCAGGGAGGCTGAGGGTAGGGTTTGCCAGACGCCTTCAAGCCCTGCCTGTGGCTCCACCAGCGGCCACAGCCCAGCCCAGCTTCCCCTGACCCTCAGCAGCCCAGGCTCTCAGGCCCTGGAATACTGAGTGGGCTGTGGCCAGGTCCTCAGCGCCGGCCAATGGCGGGGCGGGGGCGGTGCAGCAGCCACAGATATCTTCCAGCTGTTTCTCTGAGGCGCTGAAGGATGTTCCAAAGCCCACGGCCAGCCCGCCTGCCCCGGTCCTTCATTTCTGCGGTTGGTTGGTACCGGACTCATGGACGGGGATGTAAAGCAGGACTGAAGCGTGCGTCCAGCCCTCAACCGGGGTGCAGTGATTTTTAAAAGCTCTCATTAGGGGACTTCCCTGGTGGTCCAGTGGTTAAGAATCCACCTTCCGATGCAGGGGACGCAGGTTTGATCCCTGGTCGGGGAACTAAGATTCCCACATGCCGTGGGGCAACTAAGCCCGCGCGCCACGACTAGGGAGCCCGCGTGCCGCAACTACTGAGCCTACGCACTCTGGAGCCCGCGCCACGAGACAGCCTGCGTGCCGCAGCAGATACACCACGTGCCACAACGAAGACCCAGTGCAGCCAAAGAAATAGCATTTAAAAAAAAAAAAAAAAAAAGACTCCAAGACCTATTTCTAAAATAAATAAATAAATAAAAACTCTCGTTAGGTTTTTACATATAGAAAAGTGTGTCCATGTACCTACAGAACCGTGGGCGTCACGATACGGGTCCAGCTTGCGGAATTTTCACGGACTGAGCACAGCTGTCTCATCGACACCCAGAAATAAGGCACGTGCAGCCTCCCAGCAGCTCCCCTTGCGTCCTAGTCTAGGCCTTACACCCCTATCAAGGGTAACGACTCACAGCCAGAATGCCAGGCATCCCGGCTTCTAATGCCAAACCGTTTTTGGTGTTTTTTTAGCAGCATTATTGAGATATAATTCACATACCACACCATCCACCAATTCAACGGTGGACAGTTCAGTGGCCTTCAGTCTATTTAGAGCTGTGCAACCATGACCAGAATCAGTTTTAGAACGTTTTCATTTTGCCCCCCAAAGCAACCCCATATCCACTAGCTGTCACCTCCCAATCCCTCCAGGCCCTCCACAACCACTCCTCTACTTTCCGTCTCTATGGATTCACCCATTCCGGAGAATTCACATACATGGCATCGTACAACATGTGGTCTTTTGTGACTGGCTTCTTTCCCTGAGCATGTTGTTTTCAGTGTTCATCCATGTTGTAACCTGTGTCAGCTGTCAGTACAGACTGTCTTTGTATTTTATATAAACAGGAGTGTATCATATGTAGTCTCTGAGTCTGGCTTGTGGCTCTATATTATGTCTGTGAAATGCTCCCGTTTTTGCACCTAGAGGCGCCCGATTCTTTTGCATTGCTCTATAGTATTCCACTGATTCGTTTACCGTAATTTATCCACCCATTCCACTGTTGACTGGCTTTGGGGTAGTTCCCGTTTTAGGCTAACATGGACACTGCTTCTCTGAACATTTTCGTCCATGTCTTTTGTTGAAAACACGTGAGGCGTTTCTGTTGGCGTTGCTGCTACGGGGTAGGTATATGTTAGATGTCAGCATATACCTAAGATATTCGAAACCGCATTCGTGGTGGCTTGTGGCATTCCCAGGGTTCCTTAGTTCCTGAGCCCGCCTCTGAGCTGCCCACCTATCAGCCTGACCCCGTGGGCCATCTTCCCACAAGACACCCGCCCCCTGTCGGCCCCAGAAGCCCCCATGCAGCCCACACGGGCCACAGAGGAAAAGGGCTCGGTGGCTGATATTTTCGCTGGGTTACGGGAGCACGCATGGTTTCTCCACTCTGGCTCTGAAACTGTGTTCCTTTCATAGGCCAGAAATACTTAGGCATAGCTCGCTCTAAAAGGGGAAACACATTTTAAAATTCCAATCTGCCCAGGTCTTAGAATGATTTAGAACATTCCAGCTGTCCAGAGGACAGCACTCACCAGGAACAGTGACTTACAGTCCCCAGTTCCCACTTTGGGTCTCAACTCCACTCCCTCCTGGGTTCAAAGCGTATTTCTTGAGCGCCTGCCCATCCAGAGGGCTGGGTTAGACGCTGTGCAGGGTCCAAGCAGACAGGCAGCGGGGCTGGCTCACTGGAAGGAACATAGGTTTTAGAAGGACGTGGTCCCAGACCCTCGGCTAGCCAGGCTCTGTTCTAAATCTGTGTACATCCTCTCATTCAAGCCTTCCAACAGCCCCATGAGATAGAGGCACAGGTAGTATTTCCACTTTATAGATGAGGAGACGTGCTGAGAGAGGCTATGCTACTTGCCCAAGATCACACAGCTTCTAGGTGACAGAGCTGGAATTCAAACTGTTCAGCACTACGTTGCCTCTGGCTTTCAGCATCTGGATGGAAATCGCAGCCCTGCCGTTTATTCTCTGCACGGCCTTGGGCAAGCGGCTGAACTTCTGAGCCATGTTTCCTTAGTCCATATGAATGCGGAGAATAACTACCCCTGTCGCCCCCTCCTTGCCTCGGGGAGATCAAAACACCCCTGAAAGTAGAAGTGCTGAGAACTCGTCAGGCGATGCACGGGGGTCCACTTCTGCAGCCCCTCCCCGCAGCTCCCCAAAATGGTTCCCGCCTCCAAGAGGTGTATATATTTGGAGAGTTGAGGCTGTGGGCCCTGTCCAGCCCACCCCACTTATTTAACAGGTGGAAGGGACGTCTCTGGCGGCCCAGCGGTTAAGCCTCCGTGCTTCGACTGCGGGCGTCACGGGTTCGATCCCTGGTCGGGGAAATAAGATCCCAAAGGCCACGTGGTGCAGTCAAAGATTTTTTTAAAATAAACCAGGTGGAGAATCCAAGGGCCAGGGTGTGACACATCGCCCGAGGCCACACACAGAGTTTCGAGGGGGACTCTCAGCCTATAACTCTTTCACCCTTTGGAAAATGGGGATTCATGGATGTGAGACCAAGGTGCCCTCACCCAGTTGTTCAAGAACTTCTTGCTGGGACTCCCCTGGCGGTGCAATAGCTAAGAATCCGCCTGCCAACTCAGGGGATGCAGGTTCGAGCCCTGGTCGGGGAAGATTCCACATGCCACGGAGCAACTAAGCCCGTGCGCCACAACGATTGAGCCCGTGAGCCACAACTACTGAGCCCACACGCCTAGAGCCCGTGCTCCACAACAAGAGGAGCCACCGCCACGAGAAGCCCGCGCACCGCAGCGAAGAGCAGCCCCCGCCCGCCGCAACTAGAGGAAGCCCGCGCGCAGCGACGGAGACCCAACGCAGCCAAAAGTAAACAAATAAATAAATAAATAAAATTTATTTTTAAAAAAACAAACTTCTTGCCGACCCCAGCTCTTCCTCGGGACCCCAAAGCTCAGCCCACGTGGTGAGCAGCTCCAGCCTTCAGAGAGAAGCAGAGCAAGTCTGACGCTCTGGGCGGCCTCCCAGGGCTCCAGGCTCCCCTCCCCTCCCCGAGTGGGGTGGGGGCAGGCATGGAAGCCGGAAGTCAGGCCCGGGTGTCCCATTGCGACTCTGGCCGGGCACCCCGACTCGCCTTCCAGAAAGACTATCTCCCAGCAGGGCCACCCGGGACCCTGCTCGGTCATCAATATTTATCAGACCTGAAAACTGAGCCGCGAAAAACAGCCGAGAACAGGTGCCACGGTGGCGGGCACCCCAGCCCAGGCTGCAGGCAGCTGGGGGCGCTTAGAGGAGAGTGCGGGGGTGGACGAGGCCAGCTGAGCGCGGGGGAGGCCCTCATCTGGGGAAAGAAGATCAAGGAAGTGGCCGCCCCATTAGAAGAAGCTGGAGCTTTCCCCCTCCGTGGGTGTGCAGGGCCAGAGCCGGGGGAAGAGTGGAGGCACTGCCAGGCCTCCTGGGGTGGAAGCTGGGAGATGAGGTGGGTTCGGCAGGGCAGCAATGGCTCCCTACCTGCTTCCCCTCTGGGGGCACCTCATATCTGCTCTCCACCCAAGAGCCACGCGGTGTGATCTGTTCAAAAGTGCAAATCTGGTCGTGGTCTCCTTCTTGCTGCAAACCCTCAGGCTTCACAACTCTCAGGTGACAGATCGAGTCGAGTCCCCTGTTTCTGGCCCTGCCGACATCTCCAGGAGACCCCAGGACCTCTGGGCCCCTTGTGCCCCCCTGGTGCCTTGGCCTTCCCAAGGGGCCCCATGCACTCTGCATCTCAGGGCCTTTGCACATGCCATTTGGACTGACTGGAACTGGATTCCCTCCCTTCTGCGGCTATGTAATTCCTGCCTGGGCCAGACATAAGCCATTCTTCACCCTTCTGCTCTGCAGGCCAATCCTGCAAACCACATTCCTCAGGTCCCCTGGGTTCAGCCAATGGAGGCACTGGAGGGACACCCAAGTGTGAGAGGAGGGAGAAGCCGGGGTATTTCGTCCTCTCTCTTCCTCTCCCCCCTCCCCCTCTCCCCCTCTCCCCTTCTCCATCTTCCCCCCCGCCCCCTTCAGGCAGTGTCTCTAGAAATGGCTCTATTTGCTCTGTGGCTCCCCTGGCAGCCCCAGTAACTGTCTCCTCTCTGTCCATCCAGCCCGGGGTGGGGGGGACAACAGCTTCCTGCAGCTCCTAATCTCCTCTATGTGCTCTTTCAACTATGTCACCACTTTTGTAACCAGGTCCCTTTATTTAATTCCCTCTCTGGAGCCACCTGACGCAGGGGCCCTTTCCTGGCTACCATTAGCTCATCCTGTGGTTCCCGCATGAGGCTCCAGACCCCACAGGGCCCTCCCTGGCCCCCCAGGCCTGGCTCAGGAAATTCTGGGATATGCCGGGTGATTTCTTTTCCTTCTGGGCACTTATTGCTGTTCGCAATTATGAATTCATGAGTGTGGTTATTCGATTAACATCTGTCTCCTCCCAAATTTGCAAGTTCCATGAGGGTAAGGGCCAGACATCTGTTTTTGCTACACGCTGTATCTCCAGCACCAGAACCTGGTCTCGTGCCCAGCACCTAGGCACATGCAGCAAACATTTGCTGAATGAATGAATGAACAAACGAACAAGGAGAGGTGTGAGGAACGCATTCAGTCAGAACCACTTATTCTAGATGAATCTTTTTTTTCCTGTCTTTCATAAGGTTGCTGGATAGACTGCTTGGAGAAACTCTGCATTCATTCAGTCAACTATGATTTATTGGGGACTCACTGGGTGCCTGGATGGATGGATACATGGATAGATAGACGGCAGGAGACAGGAAGAAAGGATGGGTGGATAAGTACATGAGCGGGAGGCAAGAAGGATTTACTCCTGGAAATAAGGAAGGCAGGGAGGGAAGACAGGCAGGCTGAATTAAGACAAAAGACACAACCATTCTTTTCAGAAGCAGCAGAGAGGCGGGAAATGCAGCGCTCACACGGGAACCTTGTGCTGCGTCCCTGAAAGATGCAGGAAGGTCAGGCTCTGAGCAGGGAGCAGGCTGGGAAGGTAGTTTCTGAACGGAGCAACTCCCTCGTGGTCACCAGTATTAATGACTTTGGGTTGGACAGCCCACTTCCTGCCATGGCTTTGAGGCCAACAGGGCACGCCCGGTAGGGTGGCTCTTGGGCTGCCCTGGAGACACAGGGCTCCTGCGTTGGCAGCTCAGGCTGACATGCCCCTGGCAGCAGGGACAGAGGCAAAACTGAGCCCCCGAACACACGTCCAGTAGGAGTTGGACAGCATTTCTCTTCACTCCCGTCCCTGGGACCCAGACAAGCTCAAACTTGACGAGCCCCAGAATCGCCCTGAGCCCGTCGGGCGAGCTGCTGCCCGCGGTACCCCCGGGACCTGGGTCCCGAGGCTGGTGGGAGGCCTGGAAATCTGCACCGTTTTAATGACCATCCAGGGAATCTGATGCAGGTGGTTTATGGACCACAGCTTGAAAAACACAGATACTGGTGCCATCTCAAGTCGGATCAGGAAAGCACAGGGCGGGAGGCAGGGAGGCAGCGTGTGCTTGAACTTGGCCGTCAAGGATCTGGGTTCCATCCTGAGCCGTCCCGGGGGACCCCCTGAGCCTCCGCATCTCCGTCTGCCAACTGCATACAACACCAGTGTTTTCCCTCTCCCTGTTGACATGAGCGTTACGCGTAACACACCCGCAGAGAGTGTCACATCCCGCAAATGTAAGCGCGGAACGCAATCCACTCAGGAAAAATCTAGTTCATCTCCACGCCGCAAAGGAATTCCAGAATTCAGAATTCTGTGCGTTTTAGAAACATAAAATGCTACCCAGGCCCAATGTTACCCTATACCTCAGTGGGGTTGGGGGCAGCCCCCTTAACCAAACCCACTGATATTTCTGTACCAAAATATATGACTCTTCATGCTGAGGGGGAGCAATGGAGGCTATAAATAGCCTCACGTCAGTTCAAGGCAGATTTCTGCAGCCATGTGAGTTTCAGACAAACTTGCCTTTTCCAGCTTTTACGATTTTGGAACTGCGGATAAGGGATCGGTCCCTGTACAAAGATGAGGCCATCCGGATGATGCTATGAAAAAAAACAAATCACATGCTGGCCACCTCAGTATGGGCCGAGAAGGAAATTAACAGCATATCGTGAGCGTAAAAGAAGAGCTTTTTAAAAGTTACACAGGTGTTCATGTAAAAGAGACCAGGACAGTAGGTATGGCTGACACCTGGGGCTACAGATGGTGGGTTTTTTTGCTTTTTGCTTATGGGTACTTTCAAAAGTTTCCACCTTGAACCATGAATATATATTGCTTTGTGATTTTCTTTTTCTTTTAATAATAGGAATATCGAAACCTTTGCAAAGATTTGGTGAAATGACCCCTTCGGGGGGCAGCAGTGGGCCAAGGGAGTTGGAGACTTAGGGGCCGCGTGGCCACGGCTCGTCTCGGAGGATGGATAAAGCCCCTTGCCTGTCTGCTCAGGGCCTCCCCTCCCCCAGCCGGAGAACCAGGCTCTAAAGGGAACCAGCCTTAGGGGTGCCCCTCTCTGTGAGAGTCCCGGGCCCAGAGCCCCACCGTGGATGCCCCGGGGCCCGGCACGCAGCAGGGAGTGTGGGTGAGAGGCAAAGGCAGGTGGAGGGAGGCAGGGGCTTAGGCGGCAGAGGGGCCGCTGGGCGCGAGCCGCCGATTCAGAGCCACCCCCCAACAGGTGGCCTGCCACCTGCTCCGGCCCCCTGCCCAGGCCACGTGTCAGGCCCTCTTGAGTTTAACTTTGGCTGCGCCCGCGGCCTGAGTTCATACAGCCAGAAAAAGAGCTCGCGGAGAGCTGGCCAGGCCGAGGACAGAGCGTGGGTCACTTGTCGCCTGAGAGCGAGGCTAAAAATGACCAGGGACCTTGGAAAGTCCCTGTGGTCAGGCCCTGCCCTGCATTTCTATTCACTGGGTTCCTGGAGTTTGGCCTCAAAGCTCTTTAGAGCGCCCATCCTTTGCTTGACAAATATCGAAATGCAGGCCAGAGACGTGAAGGAGCTGGCCTGGGGTCACACAGCTTAACGTCCATTGAGTCACTCATTGATTCCCTAACTGTTTACTGCACGGGCTCCCTCCCTGCCAGCTGCAGAGATAAAGCCTCGGGGAGTCTGTAAACCCAGCAAGGAGATGCCAAAACTTAAAAATGCAAGAGCTTCCCAGCTCTGCAGCTGACAACCTGAGACAATTCTTGAAGCTCCCTGAGCCTCAACTTCCTCATCTGTGAAATGGGAGTAATAATAACAGCGCCGAACTCTCAGGGCTGAGGGTTGAATCCTTTTCTTCGACTTTAGCCTCACACGCTTTTATTCTCACAATGACCTTGTGAGGTCAGTACCATCAGCCTTTTGCAGATGAGGGAAGGGACGTGTCAAGTCATCTGCCACCACGCCCAGGGCAGGCCCGGACTTGGGCCAGGTCACCCGGATCCCCAGCTGCACCCCCGCGCTGGTCCTCCTAGGCCCCCCTCCTTCCTCCTCCCTGAATCCGCCTCCACCCTGAAAGGGAACATGTTGAAACCTGCCCCCAGGGCGGGGCCCAGCTGTCACCCTCCCAGCAGCTGGGACCCTGGTGTGTGGTGACCAGTGCCAGCCTGCAGGCTGAGGCCGGGGAGACACAGCTTCTGATCCATCGGGAGTGGGGAAGGGGGCCTTGGGGCCAGACAGGAGCCACCGTTGCAGCGTGTTATTCCCTGCTCTAGCCCCTGCTCCCTAGCAGGCCCCTCCCTCCAGGGAGCCAGCCCTGCCTGAAGCCTTTCCTCCTCTTAGAACCCCAGGGCGCGCAGGCCAGGAGAGCTTGCAGGGTGGGCAGGAGGCAGGTCCCTCCCTGCAGGGCTCAGGGCCCCGGAGTTGATCCTAAAGGCGTGAAGAAGAAAGCCAGCCAGCTGCAGGGGGCGGGCAGTGGGCGGTCCTGTCCCCAGAAAGGCCTGCCTGCCAGGCCCTGGCCTCCCTGGGCTGCAGGCCTCTTCCCGCCGGCCCAGAGGCGCCAGAGCCGGCGGCCTGGGAAGGAGCCGCGCCAGGTCAGGGCGGGCCGGTCCCCTCCCTCAAGTCGCCGCCCTGAGAAGGGTTTTCTTCCCACTGGAGCCAGAAGCAGGAGAGGACACGGTGATTCTGACCACGCAGCGATGGAAACACCAGAGAGAAAAGACAGAGACAGAGAGACACACAGAGAGGGAGAAACAGACTCAGAGACAGAGAGACAGAGAGGGAAAGAGAGGTGGAGGTACAGAGACAGAGAGTCAGAAAGAGACAGAGAATCAGGGAGAGACAGAGACAAAGTCAGAGACAGAAACAAAGAGGGAGAGACAGAGATACACAGACAGTCAGAGAAAGACAGAGTCAGAGAGAGAGCCATACACAGAAAGACAGAGACAGAAACAGGGAGAGACAGAGTTATAAAGACAAAGAAAGACAGAGATGCCGAGATACAGAGACAGAGATATAAAGACAGAGAGACACACATACCAAGACAGACAGATACAGAGACAGAGGGAGACAGAGACACAGAGTGACACACACACACCGACACAAGACCTCATGTGTGGAGAAACACAAAATCAGAATCAGAGATAGAGACAGAAGCAGAGAGAGAGAGACAGAGACCCGCCCCCGCCCCAGCAGAGCAGGCCCTCTCCAGCCCGCCGCCTTCACCACCCCCAAATCAGCCGCTTCCTGGGGGAGCAGCTGGAATGGAGCCTGGGGCCGTCCTTCGGGCAGTGACCCAGAGCTGCCAGGGCCCCCAGCCACCCAGAGCCTCAGAAGCTAACATCAGTGTCCTGCACCCTGACCCAGACTCGCTCAGGGCCGCTGCGTCGCGCAATGAGGGCGGCTGAGCGGCGGACGCGCGCCGGGACCCGCCCCCTGCAGCCCACGTTTGAGCGCCAGGTCTGCCCCCTACCCGCCACGAGACACGGGTCCAGGGACGGCACCTCTCTGAGCCTCAGTTCCCTCACCCGCAGGGTGCAGAGAGGGTGGCTGCAGGGTCTGACGGAGATCTGGCCTCCAGCCCCAGGGAGGGGGTAATGAGCCCCGTGCCCAGTTGTCTCAGACCTGGGTCCCGCCTCCACTCAGGGGGAGTCAGGGCAACCCGGTGGGGATGCCACAGACCTCAGTCAGCCCGCAGCCAGGCTTTCCAGCGGGCCTACTGTGTGCCGTGCACCGGCGGGCTCAAAGGTGCTGCAAACTCAGGGACCACGCGAGTCAAGGGACCCAGGCTGTGTGGTCCAGAGAACAGGGGCCGGGGGACAGAGGTCGAGGAGAACAGAGGGCACGTGAGGCCGGGACACACAGCTTCTTTTCTCAAACTGCCTGGAGGGAGGCACAATTCATACAGTGAAATGCATCCATTTAAGTAAGTGCGGCACATGTATATACCTGACCGGCCACCACCCAGACCAAAATGACCAACATTCCCATCACCGCCAAAATCTTCCCTCCTGCCCCTCCCCAGGCGACCCTCCGCCCCGCCCCTTGAAAACAGCTGATGTGTTCTCTGTGGCAGTAGAGTTGCCCTTTCTAGAATGTTCTAGACTTTTCTAGAATTTCATACGAACAGAGTCACACAGTGTGCCTGGCAGCTCTCAGCAGGCTTTTGAGGGCCTTCCAAGGAGCACGCAGGGATCACTCCTCCCTTTCTGCTGATACGTGGTGTTCCACTGTACGAGGACACCAGCTTGAGTGCCCGTCCCCTGCTGATGGACATGTGAGTGGTTTCCAGTGTGGGGTTACTATGAGCAAGCTGCTGTGGATGTCCGTGCAGCTCCTGGTGTGCATGTGGGTTCTTCTTCCTCTTGGACACAGTCTTTGCTGGGTCACAGTCAGGTACTGACCTTGAGCCAGTAGCTGGTTTGGCCCCACTTCCCTTGTCTTTAAAATGGAGATTTTAAAACGTGGAAATAACCCATATGTCCATCAACAGATGACTGAATTAATAAAATGGGGTCCATCCACACAGTGGAGGATTATTCAACCATAAAAGAAGTGAGTTGCTTCCCCGGCAGTGCCGTGGTTAAGAGTCTGTCTGCCAATGCAGGGGGCAGAGGTTCGAGCCCTGGTCCGGGAAGATCCCACATGCCGCGGAGCCGCTAAGCCCGTGCGCCACAGCTACTGAGCCCATGTGCCGTAACTACTAAGCCCGCACTCCTAGAGCCCGTGCTCCACAAGAGAAGACACCGCAATGAGAAGCCCGCTCACTGCAACGAAGAGTAGCCCCCGCTCGCCGCAACTACAGAAAGCCCGCGCGCAGCAACGATGACCCAATGCGGCCAAAAATAAATAAAAATAAAATAAATTAATTTTTTTTAAAAAAGGAATGAGGTCCTGGCACAGGCTACCACGTGGATAAAAACACCATGCAGAGGGAAAGAAGCCAGACACAAATGAAACAGAGCAGGACCCTGTGGGGCTCCAGGGCACAGAAGCCTTTCTGTGTCCCCCATTTCTTGTTTGTAGGAAACAAGACTCCAGCCTCCATGACCTTCTCTGAGTCCCAAAGGACAGATTTGAACAGTTGCTAGTCAGAGAAGGGACGGGGTGCAGAGACAAGGAAAGGGCAAGCCAAGAAACAAGAGTGCAGCCTTGGGGCAGGGTCCTGGTTCCCCCTCAAGGCATACACATCACAGTATCTTTGAACTCTTCTGCAGAACTAAAACCCCCCAACAAATGGAAGAGGTTAGCACTCCTCATTCCAGAGAAGGTCACAGTTTGATAACTTCAAGAAGCTCATCAGGAAACCACCTGAGGCCCTGCACGCACCCTGATCCTTGTCAGCAATCCTGCCCCCGAACCACTGCTATACAACCCCTCACCAAATGCCACCCCGGGCTGAGACACACAGTTTTCGAGGCATGAGGCCTGCTGTGTCCCGATTCGTCTGGCAAAGAGATAGAGCTATTTTTCTGTACTTCGCCCAAAACTCTGTCTCCGAGACTTGATTCGGCACTGGGGCACAGAGGCCGAATTTTTGGCACCAGAAAGGGCCACAAAATGTAGGATTACATTTAAACGAGATGTCCAGAACAAGTAAATCCAGGGACACAAAGGAGATTAATGGCTGCTTAGGGCTGGGGAGGGGGAATCGGGAGTGATAGCTAATGGGCAAGGATCTCCTTTCGGGGGTAATGAAAATGTTCCAAAATTAGGTAGAGGCGAGGGTTGCACAAGCTTGTGAATGTACTAAATACCACTGAATTATACACTTTAACACAGTTAAATCGGTGAATTTTATGGGATGTGAATTTTGCCTCAATTTTTAAAAGTTGGGGATAATCTGATAATAATAGCGCATCTTTGTAAGATTTCTATGCAGGGTAATGAGATGATACAGGGAAGCACTCAGCACAGGGCTGGAACAGTGCCTGGCACAGAGTAGGTGCTCTACACACATTCGTCCATCTCCCCAGTCCCTCAGGCAAAGCCCTGCCAGGAAAAAATGATAATGAGCATGTCTGCGGCTATTCCGTCCTTCACATTCATTATCTCCAAGAAATCTTCAAAACAATCCCACCAGATGGGAATCTTTTAACGTTTATTATTATTATTAATCTCCCCATGTTTACAGAGAAGGAAATCAAGAGAGGTTAAGGAACCCGCCCAAGGTCAGCCACCAGACCGGTCTGGCCGACATCCGAGCCCACGGGGCCAGGTGAGCACACGTTGCGGACAGCCGGCCCCACGCCCCAGGACGCGTGTCCCGGGGTCTGGACGCAGGGGCAGGTGTGCCCTTGGCCATCTTTGCAGAGTGAGGGCTTCTCCCCGACTCTCAGGCTGGATTGTAACAGATCTGAGGGGAAGGGAGGCCAGCTGTATCCCTGTGAGCCTGCCCTGAGAGCCCGGGCTCTACATCTTGGCCTCGCTGACCCCTCCCCCCGCCATCACACCACTTCCTGCCTGACCGTGGGACAGTCTCTCCTAGAGGCGCCCCCGCTTCTCCCCACCCCACACGAGCCCACTGGCATATGCTGCTCCACAGCCAGCCTTCCAAAGCTCCACTTTGCTCACCTCACTCCCCTGCCCGCAAATCATCGGTGGCTCCTCAGTGCCCCAGAGAGGCAGCTTGGAAATGGGCAAAAAGGAAGGACTCTATAGCCAGGGTATCGGGGTTCAAATCATGGCTCCACCACAGACGAATGGAGTGACATCAACCAGTCCCTCCGCCTTGCTGTGCCTCACTTTCTCCATCTGTAAAATGGAGCAGGGATGCTGCCTCCTACACCAAGGCATGGGCAGAGTCCATGTGCTGACACCACACGGAGAGTGTTTGGGGCAGGGCCAGCTGGTCGTTCTGAGTATTACAAATACTGGGGAGAGAAGCAGTCCATCTCGTTCGTGTGGCCGAGGCCGTGGTGTCCTGGGTCCACCCCGGCCAACACGCACAGCCCCCCTCTCGCTGTTCCCATCCAGCACCGAGGACAGCTGTCCCTGTCACTACAGTGTCACCTCTCGCCTTCTGCCACGCGCTCCGCATGCTGCAGCGGGGACCACCAAGCTGTATCAGTGGGACGGGAATGGTGGACGCTCACAAAGACCTTGCCAGGGCCCCGGACGGGGCCCCTCTGAAGGGCATACACGCGTGGACCCATTTCATCATCATCACAACCCTACGAGGTCGGCACTGTTCTATTCCCACTTGACAGATGGGGAAACCAAGGCACAAAGAGGTCAAGGGTCACCCAGCTGACCCAAGAGGCAGGACTCAAACCCAGGCATCCCGGCTCTGGGGCCTGTGGTCTTAATCACCAGACTACGCGGCCTCTCTGCAGCCTCAACACAGGCCTGGCACACAGTAGGTGCTCTGTCAACGCAAACGTCCCCCAAGTACGAGTCACGGCTTGTGCAGGTGCACGTGGCAGGAGTCGGGCCGGTGGCCACTCTGGGTGGCTGGTGAGTGTCCCTCGGGGGCCACCCTGCAGGGGCTCCAGGGGTTCCGCGCGGAAGGGCGGCACCCTCTCCGCTCACCAGCTCTCGCCGCACGGGACCCCCGTTCCTGCCCTGAGTCCCCCTACCTCACTTGTTCATTCATCCTACACACACCCATTAGGCACCCACTCGGAGCCACAATGAGGCCCCCTGTGTCTTTGCTGTCATCAGAGTTCTTCTTGGGACATCCTTTACTTTCTCGGCTTATGAGATGGTCCTGGGATGGATCCTTTCAACCCAGGTGCGGCCGGCTAAGCACACACCCCCGTGGCACCGTCTCCCTGGGCCCAGTGCAGGATGCCCCCGGGGTCAGCTGCCACTGCACGGAAATCATCTCCTGTGTGCCAGGCACTGTGTCATGCAATTTTTTTTAAAAATCTCATTAATAGCTTATTAATATGCTTTTTAAATATTTATTTATTTATTTTTGGCTGCGTTGGGTCTTCGTTGCTGTGCACGGGCTTTCTCTAGTTGCAGCGAGCGGGGGCTACTCTTCCTTACGGCGCACGGGCTTCTCGTTGCGTTGGCTTCTCTTGTTGCGGAGCACGGGCTCTAGGCGCGCGGGCTTCCATAGTTGGGGATCGTGGGCTCTAGAGCGCAGGCTCAGTAGTTGTGGCGTGTGGTTTCATTGCTCCGCGGCATGTGGGAACTTCCCGGACCAGGGCTTGAACCTGTGTCCCCTGCACTGGCAAGCGGATTCTCAACCACTGCGCCACCAGGGAAGCCCTGTGTCACGCAATTTATACATGTTTCTCATGCGCCCCACCCTTCACCTGCAGAGAGTGAAGCTCAGAGAGGTAGAATGACCTGGCCCAGGTCACACAGCTTGGCTGGCAACTTGATTTTGGCCCAGGGAGACCCGTACCAGACTTCTGACTCGCAGAACAGTAACCGAATAAATCTGTGATGTTTTAAGCCAAGATGTTTGTGGTCATTTGTAACGGCGGCCACGGGAAGCTCCTACAACACCCTGGACGTCCCCTATTGTTGCCAGGGTCCCAGCCACGTCTGTCCGCCCTTCCCCCCGACCCAGCCCACTTGGGCCTCGCCTGTCTCTGGGCTGCTGCACCCTCACCTCTACTCCTGCTCAACTTTCTTCCCAGGCCTGTCACTGTTAGTCACTTATCACGCCTCTGCATCTCACCTAGCGTCTAACTGGAATTTCCTCAAAGGCAGGAAACCTGATTTAGGCGTCTCCGTCTGTCCCATAGCACCCGGCGTAGTGTGGGCTCAGCCAGCGCACACGCAGCCTAACCACGTTTGCAGGTCCAGGGGTCTGCCCTCCCCCGCCTCGCTGCACTCCAGGCAGGCAGCCCAGCTCAGCCCCTCAGCTGAGCCTTTGCCCCAGCAGCTGCTGACTGCTTGTCCCCTCTCGATGCAAAGCTGTCTGTTCTCAGGGCTCAGCGTGGTGTGAGAATGTCACCTCTTCCAAGAAGTACTCCCTGATTTCCTATCACAGGTCTCCCATGTGGCATGCCTTGCAACTGGAAATCGTTTCATGTATTGCTTAGCTTTTTTTCCTAGAATCTTCTTGAGGGCAGCACCGTGCGTGCCTACACTGAGGAGGGGGATGCACAGAGCCCTCACAGACAGTGAAAACAGACGTCCCTGCTTCCAGCCCAGGCCCTCCTGACCAGCTGGGTGCCCTCCAGTGAGCCGCAACCCCTCCCTGAGTCTGGGTGTTTCACCTGTAACGTGACAATAACAGCATGTGCCTCCCAGGATGGCGATGGCCGAACAAGACGCCCAGGGTGGGGGCCCAGCACAGGCTGGCACATAGTAAGTGCTCAGCTAACGTCAGCTCTCATTTCCCTCCACTGTCCCATGGTGACCCGTGACCCACAGGCCGGGGAGGTGGTTAACTTCCCTGGCAGTGGAGATCACGGCCCGCGGAAGCCCCGTCCTTCTCCCAGCCTGACCAAGGGCGGGGGGAAACCCACAGCTGTGCGGTGTCACCTCTGGGCGGAGGGACACTTTCTAGGTGAAGCCACCTAACTCAGGATCACGCAGCCAGACTTCCAGCCGGCTCTGTCGGGTTTCTCCCGTGGCATTTCACTGTGGTCTGCGGGAAGACAGCAGGGTTCAGAAGCATTTTGTACGTGGATAGAAACATCCGCATCTGTGCTCAGCTCCGCAGTCTCCCGGGAGCAGCTCATGTCAGTTTCCCGGTCAGGCTGGGTGCGGATGTGCACGGCGGGGACAGGTGTTCTAGGTGGGGGGATGGAGGGCCCAAAGAGACTCGAGGGCTCCGAGGACGAATCCTCCAGCCACCCTGGGGCAGAAATCAGGTCCTTGACACCCAGCCCAGCCCAGGCCTCACCCCAACCCCCGGGCCAGCTTCTCAGGGGAACAGTCAGAGGCTGGATCCAGGCCGCAGGGACACACACTGGCCTCGGAAGTTTGGTGGCAGGCAACGCAGTGAGGCCTCGGCTGGGTTTGGAGGCCGTGGTGGGCCAGGCTGTGCCGCGGGCGCCGTGGCCTCAAGCCATAGATCTCACCTCGCAGGAGGCGGCAGCTCACGCTGCGGGCGGGAGTCCCCTCACCCCGTCCCGGCAGGGCGGCAGGGTGACCTCCCACCCCCACACCCATTTACTGAGCCCCTTCTGTCTGGTCAGGGCTGGGTGGACTCCGTGCGTGAATAAAGTTCCGTTGTGGCCAGTGCGTGTCCCCGCCTCAGCCAAGAGCCGCTTGGAGGCCGCGAGGGGCAAGATCTGGCCGTCTCGGCGGAGGGTCGGGGAGGGGAGTCCAGGGTGACCTTTCACATCTCACTCCTCCACGTCCTCGGTGCGGCGGGTCGTGCCCCCTGCCTGTGGGAGGCGGGCGTGGTGCTGGGACACAGCCCCCCAATAAGGTACCCGACAGCCCAGGTTGCATTTCTGCTGAATGCAAAGAACAGGGGAGCCCATGACGGCCGGCCGGGGTCAGGAGCTGATGGGCCATTCCCACTGTGGCCACTGCAGAGGATGCCGGGAAGTGACCCACACCCAGAGCCAGGAGGCCGGTGGACGGGGCTCCGGAGGCCCCCATGGCCCCTTAAGCAGAGAGCAGCCACTTCCTATAAGGCCCTCTCCCCAAAGCCCCAAGGCAAACATCCCTCCTGGGTCTGACCCTGGCCAGGCAGCCCAGGGCTCTCTGGGGAGGGTTTTCACAAAGACTCATCCAGCCCCTGGGCCGCTACAGGAAATCCTGGAGGCCAGCATTACAATGCATTGCTTCCGGCCACCGAGGGGTCCCCGGGCACAGGAAAGAGGTGCTGGTAGCCCTGGTGCTTTCCAAAGGGACTGGGCCAGGTAGCCCCTGGGGATGCCATGGCCCTGGTTGGGGGGCGGGGACAGAAAGGCCGCCCCGGGTGAGGGTGACAGGCATTTAAGCCTGTGAGGGACAGCCTTCCTCACGCCCCCGTTCTCATGCTTCTCCTCTGCTCACACGGCTTCTGTGGCTCCCCTCCGGCCCCGGCCTACGGGATCACGGCTAGACACCGAAGCTCGGTGTTCAAGGCTCCCTCGGGCCTCTCCACCGACGGGAGCCTCCTTCCCACCCAGGCTCTGCTCTGCCTCCAAACGCCCCAGGCCTGAGCGAGGCCTTCGTCTGGGAGACCGTCATCCCTCGCACTGTCTCAGCTCCAATGGTCAGCCCACTTTATTTAGTGCTAATCGTCACCGATTCTGACGGCTCCTCCAGCTCTAACCTCCTGGGTCCTGGACGCCGCCCCAGACGCTACCTCAGGGGTTCCCAAGGCAGATGAGCACGGCGTGGTCAAGAGAGCCAGACCTGCCTGATCCTGGTCCTGCTTCCGCCGTCCCCTGGTACCCCGTGGATGAGATGGGAACACCCCCCCCCCCCGCAAGGGTGGCCATGTGGCTGGTACCAAAGCCCAGTGCCTGGCGGGTCAGAAGGGATCAATACATGTTAACGATTGTCATTGTGGTCAGCAGAATACTGGTTCCAAAGACGTCCAGGCCCTCATCCCCCAAACCTGTGAATATGCGACCTTAACATAGAAAGGGACTTTGCAGATGTAATCAAAGTGGGATCCTGAGGTGGGAGGTGACCCTGGGTTCTCCAGGGGCCGAATGTCATCACAAGGGTCCTTATAAGAGGGAGGTGGGAGGTCAGAGTCCGAGAAGGAGATGTGACAACAGAAGCAGAATCAGAGAGAGAGAGAGAGAGAGAGAGAGTGAGATTGTAAGATGACATCGCTAGCTTCCAAGACAGAGGAAGAGGCCGTGAGCCAAGGAATGGGGGCGCCTCTAGAAAGTTGGAAAGGCAGAGAAAGCATCTCCTCTAGAGCCTCCAGAACGAATGCAGCCCTGCCCACACCTTCACGATAGGGATCTGCCCTCCAGAACGGCAAGATTAATAAACCTGTGTTGTCTCAAGCCACTAAATTTGTGGGAATTTGTGACAGCAGCCATAGGAAACTAACACAGTCATATCCCCGTCGAAGACCTCATGAGTCCTCAGGGCAATCCTGGGACGCGGCTCGAGTGGTTGGCTCCACAGCCGGTGGTCTCGCTGTGCTGCCCACGCCCCTCCCCCAGCTCGGGGCGGGGCTCGCTTTGTTCCTGAACTTTTATTGATAAGGCTATTTGCATTTTATTTCATGCGGTCGCATTTTGTGTTGTATGGACAACCTGCCATTTAGCCATATTCACCTTCCTCCCTGGCACGCCCCCTGCTGGCGGCTAAGCTGGCAGCTCCTTGCGGGAGGGATGTGTCCTCCCTGGATCCATGAACGTGCCATGGGGTGGCAGTGGGGCCCGACAAACGGGTGCTTCACCGGCCAGGCCAAGTGGAGATGACTGTGTACAGCCTCACGACTGTCCTTAGCCCACTTCCCTTTAAAATTACCTGGGAGTTTAAAAACAACTGTCTCCCAGGCTGCAGCCTGAATGTATCAAATCAGAATTTCTGGGGAGTGGGGCCCTGGTAAGAGTACCTTTTAAAGTCCCCACGAGCATCCTGTGTGCTGGCAGGGCTGAGAAGCCCTGCCTCCTGGGGCTGGTGCAAGGCTTGAAAGAAGTAACATGACGGGGGCTTCCCTGGTGGCGCAGTGGTTGAGAGTCCGTCTGCCGATGCAGGGGACACGGGTTCGTGTCCCGGTCTGGGAAGATCCCACATGCCGCGGAGCGGCTAAGCCCGTGCGCCACAACTACTGAGCCTGCGCTCTAAGAGCTGTGAGCCACAACTACTGAGCCCACGCACCACAACTACTAAAGCCCGTGAGCCTAGAGCCCGTGCTCCGCAACAAGAGAAGCCACTGCAATGAGAAGCCCCGCGCACCACGATGAAGAGCAGCCCCCGCTCGCCGCAACTAGACAAAGCCTGCGCACAGCAACGAAGAGCCAACGCAGCCATAAATAAATAAAATAAAATAAATTTATTTTAAAACAAAAACAGGGTTTCCCTGGTGGCACAGTGGTTGAGAGTCCGCCTGCCGATGCAGGGGACGCGGGTTCGTGCCCCGGTCTGGGAAGATCCCACGTGCCGCGGAGCGGCTGGGCCCGTGAGCCGTGGCCGCTGAGCCTGCGCATCCGGAGCCTGCGCTCCGCAACGGGAGAGGCCACGACGGTGAGAGGCCCGCGTACCGCAAAAACAAAACAAAACAAAACAAAAACAAAGAAAGGTCAGTGGTAGCTTAGGACTGGGGACTTGAGCAAAATGAGGGGTTTGCGGGAATGGAGTTTCTTTCGGGGTTGATAAAAGTGTTCTGGAATTAGGTAGTCGTGACGGTTACAGAATCTATGAACATATTAAAAACCAACGAATCGTACAGGAAACAGGGGTCAGTTGGGTGGTATGTGGATTATAGCGATATGTCCGTGATGCGGTTACACGTTAAAAAGCAGGCGGACTTTTAGCTGCTTTGCTGTCAAGTTCTCTGCAGACGACAGCCCCCCCCCGCCCCATCCCGTGCGCTGCTCCCACAGACCTGCTCTCAGCCACTACATGCTGTCGCCTGTGTGTGACGGCCGGCGCACAGTAGGTGCTCAGAGAGAGAGAACCGGCCTCCTCTCCCCCCTGCTCCTCCCCGGGCAGCACTCGCGGCCCTGCCGTCTGCCCCCCTGACGCCTCTGACACACGCCCGTCATTCACACGCATGTCCTTTCACTCCGGTGGCCTGGGGGGCCACCCAGCCCCCTCCAAGGGGACGCGCCCCAACCACTGGCAGTGCTGTGTCAGCCGCACCCAAGGTCAGGCCTTTCCCGAGTGGCCCGGGCTCAGTGACCCCACGACGCTGGTGCATAAAGGCTCGGCCACCTCGGTCCAGCTGGGGACAGCTCCAAGGGCCACCCCAGCTCTGCAGCTCCCGGCGGGGCGGGCCGAGCCGCCCCCCTCCCCAGCGGTGCTGACCCAGGGCCTCCCCCCAAACTCCTGCACACTGGCCCCCTCCCAGAGGTGGCCTCATGCTACGGGGGTCGATGGGCAGACAGTAGGGATGGCGCCCAACGTGCTGCAGGGCACAGGGCAGCCCCGCCAAAGAGGACGAGGCGGCCCTAACGTCCACCTTCCTGAGCCTGAGAACTTGAGAAGCCCTGACAGTGCAGGGGGGTTAAACTTTTACGTACATACATGTTTACATATATAGAGATTCTACTTCGCAATAGACTCCCAGGACTGTGGGAATCTCTCCAAGACAAACAACCCTGTTTCTTAAATAAATACACTGTAACGCAACAGAGAGGGAGGGGGGAGAGACAGAGACAAAGAGATGGGGAGGAGGGAAAGGGAGACAGAGGCAGAGAGAAAGAAACGGAGGAGAAACCTAAACGTTAATTTGGGAGTTTGGGATTAACTACACACGCTACTATATATAAAATAGATAATCAACAAGGACCTACCGTACAGCACAGGGAACTCTGCTCAATATTCTGTAATAACCTATATGGGAAAAGAATCTGAAAAAGGATGGATATATGTATGTGTATAACCGAATCACTGTGCTGTACACCTGAAACTAACACAACATTGTAAATCAACTGCACTCGAATACAAAGTTAAAATATTTTTTAAGAGTCTATATATTAACCCTTCACAGTGTGGACCTTATTTGGATCCTGATGCAAACCCACCCCGGGGTCAGGCAGCGGGTGGTGAGGGGACAGCGTTAAGAATGGAAATAAACGGTGCACATCTTGGTCCGCAAATGGAGAGTCTGAAGAGCGCTTGCTTTCCCCGGGAAAGGCCCACGAGGATGACAGGCCAACACTGAGTTAAACGGGCTCGTTAATGCTGACGTCGTAGTTATGGGGTGACAGCGCTGAGCCTCCTAAATACTGGTGGGCCGAATTCCTGTCATCAGTGTCTCTCCTTCCATTCCATCCGCTGCCCCAAACACGGCCCGTCATGACCAAGGGACCAGCCACGTCACAGGCCTGCCTCGACTGCTTCTCCGAAAGCCCCCCCCCACGGAAGCACTTAATGGCTTTAAATATTTTCGTTTTTTGTTTTCCAACTAGGTTATTATGCAATAGCTTTAATGGTCACACATATTTTACATTTTCCTCTTTTAATTAAAAAAGGTCCTGTTCCTAGTACACCCCAAAACAGAACATGACGCCAACACCTGGATCTGGGCAATGCTCCTTCCAGAGGTCAGAGATGGGGCCAGGTGAGTAGGTAGGCCAACCTCAGGCCACCATAAAGCACCAGACCCAGGAGGAAACATTTAGCCATCAGAACCCCGGGACCCATAAAATGGAAATATCCCCCAAAGCCTAATCTCGAGACCCCTCTGTCGACTCATCTGTCACACGGCCAGACAAGAGCAGGGCTGGGACTTGAACTTGGACCTCCCTAACTCCTGAGCCCACCGCGCCACGTGTGCCACCTTCCACCTGAGGCCTACTGGAGCTCAGCTGCTCGGTGGCTGATTCGCACGGGAAGAAGCAGAAAGGAGCCGCAGAGTTAGAACTGCCTCTTCTGGACCTGTCTCCCCTCCCCCAACACCAATGCCACCAGTAGCCACCCGGGATCGCTCAAACCCACAAAACTGATGATGACACAGAGGCTTAAACCCTCCCGTGGCCCAAGGTCCCACAGAACAAAGTCTTCCGCCCTCCATGACCTCAGGCCGGTCACAGCCCAGTTCTGCCTGGCTCCCCAGCCTCACCTCCTCACCTGAGCACACTGACCTGCTGGAGTCCTCAAACCTGCGTGCTTCCTCTCGCCTCTAGCCCATGGCACAGGGTGCGCTCACTGCCTGGAACAGCGCTCTCCTGCTGCCCCAACCCCCTTTTGCCTGGCTGTTACTCATCTTTCCATGTTCAGCCAAAATGTCTCCTCCTCCAGGAAGCCCTCCTGATTGTTCCAAGATGGGGCTGGATGCCCATCATGAACAACTCCTGCAGCCCTCAGAGCTGCCTCTATATTTTATGTTTTTTACTCTGTTTTGTAAGGGATTGTTAAATTGTTCCCCTCACTAACTAGGCCCTTACAGGGTGGGGACCCTCTGCCTTCCCCAGGTTTACCCTGTTGCTCTCCACCTCCAGGGCACCATCATCTCTGCTCAAATGATTACAATTGACTCCTCCCCGCTCTCTCCACTCTCTGCCTGCCCTCATGCTCTCCTCCACCTGGTAAGTGGTCTTCCCTTCGTAAAAGGTAAGCCAGATCACAATGCTCCCCTGCTTAAGCCCATGGAGTGACTTCCTTCCTGCTCTTAGAACTCCTGGCCTCAGCTCACAGTGGCCCAGTTATCAGGCCCCATCCCCCCGACATCCTCGTGTCCCTCGTCCCTTCCTTCTCCCTCTGTTCAAGTCCTGCCGGCTTCCATTCAGATCCTAGAAGCCACCTCTCTTCCTGCTCAGCCCAGGTTGAAGGAGTCCCCGCTCTGAAGCAGGTCAACCGGGGACCCATGGGTTTCGGTGCCTCTATAGGTCCACCTTCCTAATTGTAATTGTTTGCATTTACTTACTTGGTTTTGTCTTATTGCCAACATTTCACTAAAATGAAAGAGGCAGGGACATTCTGTCTTGCACACTCTTATAATGCAGATACCTGGCACATGCCTTGACACCCAGGAGGACATGGTCAATATTCATGAAACAAAAGAATGAACAATAAAAGGGACACAGAGAACGTTCCTGGCCAAGCCTTGGAGCCGGTGAGAGCCTTAGCGACTCTTCAGGGCTTCTCTGAGCTTTGAGGAGACCAGGGACTAGCATCCGCTGGCCCCTGTCCGCCTAAGGCCACTCAGCCTCCCCCGGTGAGGTTTTTCATTTGAGAAGAGTTGACACTTTCAAACAAAATAAACATGTCATAATAAATTTTTAAAACGGCGTAAGGTTGGTGGGGCTTTGAGAGACAGCTGTTGGAGGGAGCCACAGACAGACACACGGACAGATGGATGGATAGATGGATGGACACAGGGCCAGGTAAGCAAGGGGCTGCCTGATGCCCAGCCAGCCGGGCTGGTGGGTTTGTGGCTGCAGCTGGAAGGGCTCCTTAGCACCTCGGTCTAGTTCACGGCTCTGCCGAGGTCTACGCAGCCCTTTCTGTACCTGTGTTCACCTCAGAAGCAAGCGTCTGCGATCCATGGACACCAGGAAATCTCTGGGCCTGCAGCTGGAGGCTGAAGGGTCATTCTCTCCTTTAAAGCCTGGAGGGGAAGGGGGCAGAGCACATGATGGAGAGGGGCAGGCAAGGGCACAGCCAGCTCCTCCCCTGACCCCGTTATCTTTAAGCAGAAAGACTAGGTTTGTCTGAAATAATGTTATTTGTTCAGGCCCTTGCTTCCTGCTGTTTCAAAGGTGGTTCTTAAAGATGTGCTCTTCGAGTGGCAAGATTAAAAAGTCATTTCAAGGGGAGGAGAGAGGAAGGAAAAGGAAGGAGAAAAGAAAGAAAGAGGGAGGAAGGGAGGGAGGGAGGGAGAAAGAGAGGAAGGAAGGAAGAGAGACGGGAAGAAAGAAAGAAAGAGAGGAAGGAAGGGAGGGAGGAAGGGGGAGGGAGGGAGGAAGGAAGAGAAAGAAAGAAGGAGAAAGAGAGGAAGGGAGGGAGGGAGGGGGGAGAGAGAGAGGAAGGAAGGAAGAGAGAGAGGAAGAAAGAAAGAAAGAGAGAGAGAGAGAGAAAGAAAGAAAGAAAGAGAAAGACAGACAGACAGACAGACTAAGGAAGAAAAGCAAAGAGGGGAAAAAAAGAAAAGAAAAGAAAGAAGGGGGAGAATTAACACCTCAACCTCTAATCAGAGAAGCTCCACCGCCCAGTCCCAAAGCCGCCCCAGGGGCCCCTTTCTGGACTTGGCAGGCCAGGCTTGCTGGTGGGACCCCACCCTGGGCCCAGGCTGTCCCCTCCCTCCTGGACAAGGCTGGTTACACAACCCCTCCGTGGAAGCGGCCCAGGAGGCCGGTCACATGCGGCAGCTTCCCGGGAGGGGCGGGCGAGGGAGGCGCTTCCCAGACCCAGGCTGTCGCCACCGCTCTCCACCCTGCCCCCATGAGCTTGGCCTGGGAGTCAGCTCTTCAGCCCACTGGCTCGGCCGGACTGATCCAAGAGTGTTCCCAGATGTGCGCTGAGGGTAATAAAAAGGCAAACGGTTCCTGTCAGCAGCAGGAAACTCCAGGAGGGCGACCCCCAGCAGCCAGCAGGGCAGATGTTTGCAACGTGTGCTCTGGCGGCAGGGAAGAGGGGCCCGAGGCACCAGGACAGCCGCACAGGGACTGCACAGGGGGTGTCACTGCACCCCTTCTCCTGGGACACGTGGCAGAAGGGGTTGGGGGTCTCCATGCATTCCCCTTGCTGGTCCCACCTACCTACCTCCATCCCACCCTGCTTCACCCCACCTTGGACTTAGCCTAAGTGTGGACATGTGGCATTTGGGTTTTCCCCACAGAATGCACAACTGCGTCCCTGACTTGGGGGAGTGGCTTCTCCCGCCCCAACCCTGAGGTTCTGGGTGCCAATCACAGTATTTTGCTCTTGTCCCTCTGCCACAGGGGAGAACATGGGACCCAGTCCAGGCCAATCACAGTTTCCCATTCTCCTACCCACTGTGATTGGTGCTAGGATGGGCATGTGACCTAGCCAGGACCAATCAAAGCCCTTCCCTGAGACTTTTCTAGGAAGATGGCAGAGGTGGAGGTAAGTGTCACCCTGAGTGAGGACCTTGTGGGAGGTGGAGCTGGAAGGATGTTCAGGTCGCCTGAGCTGCTCCATGGACAAGGAAATGGAGTCCAGACTTGCAGGGAGAGGAGGTGAGCTGCATGACCCACTGACCTTGAGCCCCAGAGCACCAGGAAATAGGACCGACTGGAATGGTAGGGGGTGCTGCAGCTGTGCAGGGTGGGGAGATCGCCCTGGATGGTACCCGGAGAGGTCTACTTTTGCTTTAAAATGCAGGCTGAGGCCTATTAAACCAAATGGGCCAGGTCAGGCCCTGGCCAAGTGGCTGAGGTGACTTTGGGCAGGGGAGGGGTTAAATCTGGGCAGGCCTGATTGGCCAGATTGGGAAGGAAGTGGCGCCAAACTGAGTCCAGGCCCTGGAGGAAATGGAGAATTCTTTCCCTCAGCCCTCAAACTGACCTTCTGGGATGGCCCGAGCCTTCTTCCTTTTTTTCCTAATGTGTATGAGCACTGAGGAGCCTACTAATTTCACCTTGCTAGCTTATCTACTCCTCACGACCACCCACGAGGTAGGAACTATGTTTTGCTCACTTTCCAGATGAAGAGACTGAGGGTCAGAGTGGCAGTGTAGCCACCCAGGAACGCAACTGTTAGCAAGTGTCAGCACCGAGGCTCTCCTGCCCACCCCGGGCCAGGGCTCTCTCCTCCACAGCACAGTGGCTCCCACTGACAGGGCTTCCCTGGGGATCTGCGGGGCAGACACGGTCCCCATGCCCTGGGGGACCCCCCACCGGAGGGGAGCCATGCCTTCTCTCTCATAAACGCCCCCTGGCGCAGAAACTTCAGAAGGAAACAACACAACCGCTTCTGGTGTCCCCCATAAGAACACTGGGCAAAGTCCATCCAACTTCGTGGCCCTTTCAGGGTGGCCTGTTGGATGTCACTGGAGCCGGGAACTGGTGGGGGCGGGGCAAGGGGAATGTCCTCTCTGCTTCCAGCACAGTCCTGGGCATCCCCACCAGGGGTGAGACTCCCAGACGCAGCCTGGGTGAGCGGGCTGAAGTCCTGGGGTGCGCAGGGCAGGATGGCGCAATGGTTAGACACTCCCAATCTGGAGGCAGACGTGCTTGGGCTCAAACCTTGACTGCCTCTGGTAAACTTAGTGTGACCCTGTCAAGTCCCTCAAGCTCCCAGAGCCTCAGTTTCCCCACCCGTGAAGCTGGGATAATGACCCCAGCCTATCCAAGGACCGGCGCGCAGGGCCTGAGGGAGTGAGTGTGCAGGGCATCCACGCGGTCCCGCCACGCAGGTGAGCGCTGCCGTCTCAAGACCCACCCTCAGCGAGCGTGACCCACGAGGCAGCTGCACACAGCCAGAGCCGTCACCCCCTCCTCGGGGGCTGAGGCCCCCGGCCCCGCGCCCCATGGGGACAGCCCAGAAAGGCCGGCGCTGGCGGCGGACAGAAACTGGAGCGGCCAGGCCGGCGGGGGGGGGGGGGGGCGGGAAGAGCAGGGCGGCCACAGGAAAGCATGGCCGGAACCCCCGGAGCCAGCAGCTGGAAGGAAGGAGTCGCCAGGTGGGCCCCACCCTCGCCAGGCGGCGCTGGGCGGGCAGAAGGCCAGAGCACTTGGCAGGACCGGTCCAGCCTCCGGAGACCCCGGGGTGTCCTTCGGGACTGAGGGCCAAGCATTGTCCCTGATTACAAGAGGTTCTGGCCGGCGGCTCTCACGCGGCTCACTGTGTCCCGGGGCCCGTGGGAACTGGCTCTCTTCCCTTTGCTCAGTGGGGTTTCAGACTGTAGCCCCTCCATCGGCCACCAGCCCTGAGCTCAGTGCTGTGTGGGATGCAGACAAGGGGGTAGGGAGAGGAGCGGACTTCGCTTTCATTCACACAATCATTCATTCAGGCTGCCTTAAGGAGCCCACTGCATGCCAGGCCCTCTGCTAGGACTCGGGAGAGAGCGATACAAACTGGATCTAGGGCTTCCCTGGTGGCGCAGCGGTTGAGGGTCCGCCTGCCGATGCGGGGGACGCGGGTTCGTGCCCCGGTCTGGGAAGATCCCACGTGCCGCGGAGCGGCTGGGCCCGTGAGTCGCGGCCGCTGAGCCTGCGCGTCCGGAGCCTGCGCGTCCGGAGCCTGCGCTCCGCAACGGGAGAGGCCACAACAGTGAGAGGCCCGCGTACCGAAGTAAAAAAAAAAAAAAAAACCAAAACTGGATCTAATCCCTACATCTCCCTCCCTTCTATTCCTTCCTTTCTGATTCATCAAGTGCTCTTTGTCATTAGCAGTTAGAAGCTAGGATGGGGCCAAATCGCAAGCCAGCTAAGCCATGGGATGAGCCTGGCAGTACCCAGGCTCTGGAAAGACAGCCCCAGGTTCAAATCTGCTCACTCATCAGGGCTGCCATGTTCGGTTGTTTAGGTTGTGCACTGCACAAGGTGCCATATCCAAGGGGATGCTGTTCACACTGTGAACATCTTTATCCTTTAAAAACATTTTTGAATTTTTATTACAGCTTTATTGATGTGAAAGGTGGGCTATTTTGCGCATCAATTATGCCCATTTTCTGTCAGATGGCAGGAAAGGGACCCGCTATAACAAAATTGGCCTAACACAATTGCCTTAATTATTCCTAATGGTTATGAAAAATTTCATTTCTCCATTATTTTATGTTCAACAGTTTATAGAGAACGCCTTTACATCTGGCATCCTGTTGTTAAACAGAGAATAGGACAACTTAAAATCATCTACTAGGGAAGAGATGGTTCTTTCTAAGGAGCCTGTGTCAGCCCATTTGCCTCTCTGAGCCACTGTTTCCACATCTGTCTTATGGACCTAATGGCCCGTCCCTTGCAGGGCTGTGTGCTGAGGATGCAGGGAAGCCTGCGGTACACAGTAGGTGCTCAGCCAGCGGTACCTGGGGCCATTCTCCCCCGACATGCGGTCCTCGTTTAAACTCTCTCTGCAAAGTGAAGGTACGTTGGTGCCTCAGTTTACACCCCCCTCCCCCAAGAAGCAGAGGCAGCTCTCCCCAGGACCACCGCTGGGGGAGAGTGTTCTGCCTTTACAGAGAGTCCTATTCCTGCCTGGGCTGAAATGCTTGCCCCTCAGTTTCTCCAAATTTGGTCCTGCCCAGACTCCCGAACCTGTTTCCTGTCCCCCGCCCCTGCCGCCGCCCCTCCGTGCTGGCCGCCAGAGGGGCCGCCACTGATGGGGGCCCTCCCCAGAGCCCCCAGAAGCCGCCCAAAGAGGAAATCCTCTTCCTCCCCTTACAGGCTGGAAACTACAGAATGTTTCTTTTGGAATTTTTTGGCTTTCACACGGCAGAATGTTCTAGCCTCATCAGCCACAGGTTCCCCTTCCCTGTTGGCCAGCAATTCTTCAGCCAAAGATGTGCTTGGACCTTACCTACCCTTTCCCCACCCCCTTCGCCTATGTTTGCTGCAAGCCAAACAAAATATGCCAAGGAGGCCAGAAGAACCGACCGGAAATGACCCAAACACGCCTACGGCTGATCCTTTCCAAAACTAGAGAGGCTGGGGTAGCAGGAACATGACAGCTGTGGCCCCCAACATGACACAGGGCGGGAGGACGGGGGAAATCTGAAGGGCCAGGTCGGATCCTGCCGCGGCCTTTGAAAAGAAAAATCCAGCTCTTTATTCATTTAGCTCCCAACCCTCCCCTCCTGGCAGCAGAATAATTAAATATTCATGCATTTTCTCCTCTCCCCTAAGAAAACGATAAGTCAGATTTCTGCACACACATAGAAAAAGTGCCCCAAGGCGAGGAGCTGGAGCCAAATTTCAGTGGAAGACAAAGCCTCCACTTCAATTTACGAATGAAAACACCCTTCACCTTTGCTGCTGTGAATTTCCTAGATACACATGGTCAAGACAATCTGAGAATTATGAGGCTCCAGGACCAATTAGGGCTGTTTGTGTTGACGTAAAGTCTGGGGGAATTTTTTTTCTTCCCCTTGCAAGTATTTAAGATACTGACAGATGCAACAGGAAGAAAAAAAAAAAATCCCCTAACAGGAATAAGGCTTCTGGGGCCATGTGGATGAGGATTCAAGGTGAAGGACAGCCGCTGGTTTTATTTATTTTTAAATTATTTTTTTGAATTTTATTTCTATTTATTTTTATACAGCAGGTTTCTTTTTTTACATGGATTTTATTTATTTATTTTTGGCTGCGTCGGGTCTTCGTTGCGAGCGGGGACTGCTCTTCGTTGGGGTGCGCGGGCTTCTTATGGCGGTGGCTTCTCTTGTTGCGGAGCACGGGCTCTAGGCGCACAGGCTTCGGTACTTGTGGCTCGCGGGCTCTAGAGCGCAGGCTCAGTAGTTGCGGCGCACGGGCTTGGTTGCTCCGCGGCATGTGGGGTCCTCCCGGACCAGGGCTCGAACCTGTGTCCCCTGCATCGGCAGGCGGATTCTTAACCACTGCGCCACCAGGGAAGCCCCTAACCCCTGATTTTGTTTAAGCCACCAGATCTGTGTGTGCTGCCACGTGACGATGGGGACAGAGCTGCCGCCACAGGTGCCAACACCCTCCGAGGCACGCTGCACAGGGTAGGTGGTGTGAGCCGCCAAACAGACCTAGGGCAAAGGTGTTCATCCCATTTTGCAGGTGAGGAAACTGAGGGCCAGGGCAGCCACATCGTTTTCTCAAGGTGGCAAGGCCGGGGGTGGGGTGTGAACACGCGCTCTCCCAGTGGCAGAGATGGCCCTGCTCTTTGGAATTCAGTCCATTTAGGCCCCACTGTGTGCAAAGCACACTGGGGCAAGAGGAGGTGCAGGCGGGGAGCCTGCTCCAGACGGGCCAGCGGGAGGCAAAGGCCAGCAACCTTGGGACTCCGTCCTGAAACAAGCCTCTTCTGGGGAAGAGGAAAGTTGGGGAGGCGGGAGCAACTTAAGGGGGAAAAAGACCCCCACATCAGACTCCATGTCTGACCCGGCCTCCCAGGGAACGCGGACCCCCTCTGCCTCTCACAAAACTGCCTGGAGAGGGACTGGGCACTGCTGCCTATTACTGCACCCAACCCTCACTCACGCGGGCATTTGTCCAGCACCTACTGTGCACAGAGGCACAGGGTGGTGGTGTGATCTGGTATCCTCCATGCTGGGCCTCGAGCCCTGGACAAGGAAGTGACTGAGCCCTCTGACCTCACTGTCCCATCTGGAAAATGGGCACAAGGAGAGAAGCCCCTGGCAGGGGGGGTGTGAGGATTCCGCGAGCCGAGCCAGCACAGGATCCCCGTGGGTTGATGCATAAGATGTTTTGTGCAGTTTTCTATATATGTGTTACGCTTGGTAATATAAAGATTTGCACGCAAAATCCCTCAGTGCAGTCTGGGCATATACAGTAAATGATTAGGAAGTGTGAGCGCTGTGCCGTTATTATCCTAATTTTTATCCTGTAGGTCAGTGGGAACCATGGAGAGTCTCAGAGTTGGGGTGGAGGTGAAAGCGGAGTCACACTTAGCAAAGTCCCTGTTTTAATAAGCGTCTTAGAAGTAAAGATACAGGAGCCAGGCCCACTAGCCCAGGTGGTGCGTTTGTGTGAGAGGAAACGACGCTCCGCTGGGCCAGAGAGCCCCACGCCAGGGCACGCGGCTCGCTGGACGGAGCCAGGTCTTCGCGCAGAATCAAAGACCTGCCCGGCGGTCCCCGGCAGCCCCCGCTGAGGGAAGACTGGAACGGCTGGTGAGGGGTGAGGGAGCCCCCACCTCTGAAACTCTCTGAAGCCTCTCGGGCCACTGCCGCCATCTCCACAGCTCGCGCAGCCCACACTGCAGACGGCAAGGCTCCCAGACTGGCGTGTGTGTGGGTGGGTGGAAAGGGGGCGGAGCAGCCACTTCCTGTGCCCCAATCCCAGCTCGCTCTATCCCTGACCACATTTTTCCACCTTGGTTCTTTCCTTTTCATGCGCTCATACCTCTTAAGATCTAGATTGTTTTTTGTGAATGGAATGTAACTGGAGAGCTGGAGACGCAAGTCCCGGGAGGCCCTGCAGATGGAGAAGGTCCCCTCTCCCTGCGAAACGCTCCCTGGTGGCCCGGGCAGCCTGCGAGATGGACGGGGCCAGGTGGGGAAGGTCACGGTGTGGGCAAGGCCGCTAAACAGGAGAGGCCAGGACTCCCCCCCCACCAGCCCCCGCCCCCCACCACCACGTGGGGGCCCTACAGCTGTGTTTTCTGGGCTTTGTTCTGATCACACCCCAGGGTAGGACCACCCATGGAGACTCTGACCTCTGCCAGGATGGGGCACCCGGGGGGGCTGTGGCCTCTTCTCCCAGGGATCTGGTGACTTCCAGGGGCCGTCCTGCAGTCTCAGCCCAGCCCCCAGCACTGAGTAAGACACATTCATTCATTCATTCACTCATTTGTTCCAAAAAATATTAATGACATGCTTACTACGTGCCAGGGAATGCACCAGGCACTGGGTACTGCTGTGAATGGGACGGCTGGGCCCCTGCCCTCACGGACTGATGGGGAAACACAACCAGCACAGGATTGTGAAGCAGAGAGATTAAACAACTTGCATGAGAACAGAGCCAGCTAGGTTGGACCCGGGTCCTGCTGACCCCTGGTGCGAGCATCTAACCACTGCACTTCCTCCAGCTAAGGCCAGCTCTAGGCATGGAGAGGCCTGGGAGGGTGGAGGACTCCGACTCCTCCCAGTGGCCAGGCAGGGCCTGCTCTGCAGGAAGGCTCCTGCTGGAGTCTCATCCCTCCCAGCACGGCTGTGAAAGGAGCGGGAATTGGGGGGGGATCACGAAATTTCCCAAGGCTCCTGCCTTCATAGACTGAGGGTGACAAGTCTCACCCAGGGGCGAACAGGAAGATTAAACAAAGTTCATCGCAGAAAATGAGCTCAGTACAGTTCCCGGTATATCGCAAACGTCCAATGAATGCTGCTTGCACAGTCAACAACCTGCCCAACGATACCTGGCAGTACCCACTCTGTTCCCTTCCATCAAAAGGCTATACATACATCTAAGTGGAGAGGGTCCAACAGGGGCTGGCTTTGAAGGATACAAGGGTTTGAATGGAATTTAGACCTCCGAAGAAAAGAGGTGACTGTCTCAGACATCCCTGTGGCTTCTGACATGCCTGCATTTTCTGAGCCCTCACTGGGATCAAAATGTGCTAGCACCTTCCCTGGACAGCCCAGGCCACAGAAATAACCCCTAGCAAGAAGATCATGAAGAACGGACCACAGCTCTGTGGCCTGTGAAAGCCTGGAAAGTTTAAAAGGAATGAATAATTTATACACTTTCCAGGACTCATGTGTGGAGAGATCCTTAAAAGATTGAAAGCGCCCATTTCCTAGCCCTTCTCTCTGCTTTTTTTAACGTTGAGCTATAATTCATATACTATAAAATTCACAATTTTAAAGTGTACAATTCAGCAGTCTTTTTTAAAACGTATTCACAGGGGTGTGTAACCATCAGCACTGGGTAATTCCAGAACATTTTCACCGCCCCCCCCCCCCCGCCCTCCAAAGAAACCCGATCTCCTTTAGTGTCAACCCCCATTCTCCCTACCCCCAGCTCTGGCAAACACTAATCTACTTTCTGTCTCTATGAATTTTCCCATTCTTGACATTTCGTACAAGTGGAATCACACAGTATGTGGGTCTTTCGTAACTGTCTTCTTTCGCTTAGTAGGATGTTTTCAAGGTTCATTCATGTCACAGCCTGCGCTGCATTCCTTCTGATGGCTGAACAACATCCCAGCGCACGAACAGACCACATTTTGTTTATTCATTCATCCACTGATGGACATTTGGGTCGCTTCCACTTGGAGGCTATTGTGAACAGTGCTGCTGTGAACAGTTGTGGACCCTTTTCTGTGTGTGGGCGTTTCTGTTTGTCTTGGGTAGATACCCAGGGGTGGAACGCTGAGTCACGTGGTCACTCTACGGTGAACCTTTCGAGGAGCTGCCAGGCTGTCTTCCCAAGCAGCTGCACCAGTTTCCAGTCCCACCAGCAGTGCATGCTGGTTCTGACTTCTCTGCATCCTCGCCAACACTTGTGACTGTCCATCTTTCTGACTGTAGCCGTCCTAGTGGGGGTGGTGTGGCTTGTCTCTGCTCTTACCTTCCTCTTCCACCAGGTCTTCTGAACACAGTCTCTAGCACCCACGGAACTGCCAAGCTCTTGCTTAAATGGGGGCTCCCTCGGGACTTCCCTGGTGGTCCAGAGGGTAAGACTCCGCGCTCCCAACGCAGGGGGCCCGGGTCCGATCCCTGCTCGGGGAACTAGATCCCGTGTGCGTGCCGTAACTAAAGATCCCACGTGCTGCAACTAAGACCCGGGGCAGACAAAATAAATTCAAAAAAAAAAAATGTTGGGCCCCTGTAAACATTTTATAAAGAAATAAAATGGGGGTTCCCTCTGGACTGAGACTCCAGGAAATCAGGGCCCACACCTGTCCTGTCTACTGTGGTCCTCCAGGGCGCAGTCCAGAGCAGCTGCTCGGTAACAGTCCTGTTGAATGAATGGACGGCTTTATGACCATCCTAAGCACCCACGTGGGAACACAGATCCCGACCGCATACCGCTCTGAGCTCTAAAGACCTCTGATCATTCAGGAGTCCGAGGAACCACACCCTAACTCGCATTCCGCGGAAATGTCCACATTCTCATCCAGTTCTCCTCCAATGTCATGTTGTCACTGAAGGCCCCGCCGGGTTGGACGGCGTCCTCCGAGTGACTGTCCTGGGAGGGACCCGGTCTGGGGCCACACACCCCCCCTCCACCCCTCCGAGTCTGCTGTTCTGCTCCTGGACGGAGCCCATTCCCCACGCCTTGGCCTCCACGGCGTCCATCCCGGCCAAACGCAGCGGATGTGCCATGCCGCCCTTGTGGGGGAGGAAGCACAGGAGCTCAGCACTTATTGTTTAGAGGAAAAAGTTCTGCAGAGCGCGAGGAAGACGCTGAATTGTGCCTGTGGAGTCGGGGAGCCCGAGGGGAGGTCACCCTTGGGTGCCTTGGTGGAGCCGGCAGTCAGTGGAGTTGATCTCGGCCTTCCCCCCACTTTCCTCGCTCCCCCTACGCCTCCTGCTCCCCGTCCTGAGTCCAGCCAGGTCCCTGCTTCAGGACCGGGAACAAAAGTGACCGTCACTTCCGGGCGCTCACCCCACGCGAGACCCCGTTGGAAGGGCTGTCTTGCTGTCCCCATTTTACAGATGAGGAAAATGAGGCCCCAGGCAGGTCAGATCTGGGCCACAGTCTCAGGACTGGCAGGCAGAGGAGCTGTGATTCGCATCAAGCAGTTTGGCCGCTGGGAGCTCAAAAAAGAGGAGCAGAACAGGACCCCCTGAGCATTTAGAGTTTGTCGGCGTGAGGGGGCAGCTGGCACCTCCTCTGAGGTCATCTGCGCGTGTGTGTGTGCAATTACAGTATGCGTTCTTGAATAAAACGCTGTGATAGGGAAACCTCAGTTTTTCTGGGCTTTTGAAAAGTGTTTCTATCTGGGCCAGGTGAAAAGGTGTCTTACCTGCATTTGTTCCACGCAGATGATTATTTTTGAATTTTCCTGATTGGTGAAATTGGGACCCCTTGTGGAAGGGAGGCACAGGCTTTGGCGCCCGGCTCCGATCTCCTCGGGCACAGGACGCAAACCCTTCCGTGCCTCAGTTTCCTCGTTTGGAGGGCTGGCCTAAAAGTGCCCCTGCCACACGTCCCAGAGAACTGTATCCCTGGCAGCCACGAGCATCCTCTCCCCCCTCTCTCACTGACAGAGGAGGCTCACGCATCTCCCAGGTGAGAATGCCCCTCCCCCTCGAGGCCTGGGGCCCGGGGACACTGGGACAGGCTGGACGGTCAGAAATTCAAGCTGCGCACTATTCACAACAGACCAGACACGGAAGTAACCTAAGTGTCTGTCGACAGAGGAACGGATAAAGAAGGTGTGGTACACATACACAGAATGGAATATTACTCAGCCATAAAAAAAGCATGGAAGAATGCCATTTCCAGCATCGTGGATGGACCTGGAGATGATCATACTAGGAGAAGTCAGACAGAGAAAGACAAATACCATATGATATCACTTATCTGTGGAATCTAAAATATGGCACAAAAGAATTTCTCTACGAAACAGAAACAGACTCACAGACATAGAGAACAGACTTGTGGTTTCCGAGAGGGGGGGGAGGGGGGGACGGAGTGTGCGTTTGGGGTTAGCTACGCAAACTATTATACACAGAAATGGATAAACAACGAGGTCCTACTGTATAGCACATGGAACTGTATATGATAGCCTGTGATAAACCATAACGAAAAAAAATATGAAAAAGAATGCAGATATATGTATAACTGGATCACTGTATTGTACAGTATACATTAACACAACATTGTAAATCAACTATACTTTGATAAAATAAATTAAGAAAAAAAAAGGAATTCAAGTTGTAGATCAGAAAGCAGGAAAGGGTCACGATGCCTTGGCCACGCCCATCCTCTGTGAGTGCGTGAGACGGACCCAATGGCAGCTCCCAGCTCTTAGATGTCATAGGTTAGTAATCCTTCTTTTTCCCCAGTTTTGGGAACTAACAAAGGGTTGCCAACTCTTTGGCCAAGAAAGGACAACTTACAACCACTGCCATTTTGCACCAAGCAAGAGACACGTTAGCACCAAAAGCAAAGGAAATCAACAATCTCGGAATTTTTTTTTTAAATGGGATCAGCCCCACTTTGTGAGTACGCTTTTGCGTCTCCCGTGTCCCTTCCTGTCTGTTTGCTTTGGACTGTGCAAATGCTTAAGCAGGCCTGCTTTGGCATGTGGGCAGCCTTTGGGGACCACGGGGCTGGACGCTGCTGCAGTGGCATCCTACCCACAGCCGGTGGCCGTTGTGGAGACGTGGCTGAACAAAGTCAGGGACCACTTGGCACCGGTTTCCCACTGGCTGGGGGGTGCCCTGATGACTCCATCGTACTGAGGCAGCGGGCCCCAAACTGATAGCCGAAGTCCCTGTAGAATATATAAAACAGATAACCAACAGGGAGCTACTGCATAGCACGGGGAACACTAGTCAGTATTCTGTAATGACCTACATGGGAAAAGAATCTGAAAAAGAAGAATATGTGTCTACGTGTAACTGAACCACTTTGCTGCACACCTGAAACTAACACACCATTGTAAATCAACTCTCCTCCAATAAAATTAAAAAAACACACACACAAAACCCAAAAGTCCCCGTAGAGAACTTTCCCCCATCTTAAGGGTGCCCTGAGCTCCCAGGAAGGCTGAGTTGCACGTTAGAAATTCACTTCGTCTGCTGGCTATTGGCTCCTTGGTCTGGCTACGTTCCACACTGAACGTCCACTCAGGAAACTCAGGCCTACGCTTCCCTGACGTGGCCCCAGGGTCTAGGAGAGCGCTGGGCACGGAGCAGCCACTTAATAAATATTCGTTCAGTAATTGACTGAGTTCAAGTACACCTACTGTCATGGAATATTATGTAGCCATTAAAACAAGGTCAAAGACTGGCAAATATTAACAGTATTCAAATCTAGATGGTGGGGACACAAACTATGTTGTCCTATTTTTTTCCACTGCTCTGTATATTTGAAATCTTTCTTAATAAAAAGCCGGAAAAAATAACAAAAATTATACCCAGGCAGAGTTTATAAGAAACAACAGGGGCAGACCTGTGATACGTAGAAATCACGAACTCATATAAATTATTTACTAAAGAGATTTTAAGGAAACATACCGCAACGCAACTGATGGATATTTCTGGATGTGGGTTATCAGCTTTTCCCTCCGTACTTTCTACCTATGTCTCTGGACTTTCTAAAACTAGGGGGGCAAAAGCTTTGTAAAAAACATGAATAAAATGTATCTTAGCGTTTTCTTCTCCCATCTTCCTTCCCTTTCTCCCTTCTCCCGGAGAACTGCTAATTGCTCCTAAATTGTCTTCTCTTTGCCTAGGAGGGAACAAGGCTTTCCTGTTCTGGAAACGTCTGTGCTGCCAGGAGTCCAGCAGATGAGACAACAATAGAGGAGAGAGGCCCCTTCACGTGGAGCTGGGGCGGGGCTCCCAGGAACCACGGGTTCCTGGGGCAGCGCTGAGCTGTGGGCTGAGGGTTTTTCAGAAAGCTGTACAGGGTCAGAGTGCAGGGGGCCCTGGGATGTGGAACTGATCCCCAGGGCAACAGAGATGGGGGGACTCTTGATCTCACCCTCTCATTATACAGATAAGGACATGAGATCCAGAGAGGGGAAGGGACCCGCCCAGGTCACATGGCACCCAGCAGCCAAGGCGGGACTTGATCCCAGCACTCCCGAGGCCTCCTCCCCAGATCCCTCTCCACATCCCTCAGGGCCCTCTCCCAGGAGTGCTTCTGGATTCTTCTCTGTTCAGTGGACCCAGAGAGCAATCACTCCAACCCCTTCCCGACATTCTGCATCACTGGGTTTCAAAATCACCCCTGAGTTTTCCAAGGGAAACATATTTTGGTTTTGGTTCTTTTCTTCCACTCATTTGAAGAAATCTGAGAGCCCTTTCTAATTGTTTGGTCAAGACTGCAGACAGGCAGTGAGGCATGCCACAAACAAGATCTTGAGCCTGGGGAACCCGAGGCCACTGCCGGCCTGGAGAGAGATGGGACACCAGGCCTGTCCCTGCCGCTTGCTCAGCCCACGAGCCCCGAGTTCTTGGAACACAGGGTGGGGTGTTTGCCAAGTTCCCCAGATCCCTGACATCAGTGTCCTGTTGGGAAAGGCTGGGGCTGTGGTGGCTGTGAGTGCATTCTGAGTCCATGTGAAGTTGGTAGCTATGGGCCCTGCCAGGAGTGGGGCCCTGCAGCCTAGACCACATTTCCTAGCCTCCCTTGCAGCTAGGTGTGGCTGTGTGACTAAGTTCGAGCCAGCAGGATGTGAGTGCAAAGTGATGTACAACTTAAGTAAAGAAAGGGGCATGCCGTTCTTTGCCCCTCCCTTCTTCTTGCTTGCTAGATGGTAGATGTGATGCCCAGGGTTCCAGCAGCCATTTTGGAGCCTGGGGTGACTCTAGGAATAGGAAGAACAAGATAGGAGAACCTTGGGCCCTGATATCATAGAGCCCCCTGCAGTGAAAAATAAGTTTCCAGCTTCTTTCTTTTTTTTTTTTTTTTTTTGTTTTTTGGCCACGCTGCACAGCTTATGGGATCTTAGTGCCCCAACCAAGGATTGAACCCAGGCCCTCGGCGGTGAAAGCGCAGAGTCCTGACCACTAGACCACCAAGGAATTCCCAATTTCCATCTTCTTAAAGCCATGATTATTCGGGGTTTCCTTTGATTTGTGGGCCCCCACGAGTCCTCTGGTCCCCCAGGGTTCACACTACCTCTGTGTCCTCTGCAGCCAGCCCCAGGGAGCAGACGAAGGGCCAGGCTTTGAATTAAAAAGGAGCTTCCTGGGGCGGCTGTAACCAAAAGACCCCAGACAGAACACGTTTATTATCTCACGTTTCGGAGCTCAGGAGTACAGGACCAGAATCTGGTGGGGTGAGGGGCGAGCAGGACGAGACACCCCCGGCCCCACCCCGGACCCTGCCTGCCGTGTGAGCTTGGACGCTCTGCTTGGCTCTTTACTGCTCTTTCCCAATCGAGGCCAGGCACTGTCGGGGAACCTTCCCCATCGCCCCGCCCCCTCCAGCCTTATCCCTCCCGGCTGGCCTGATGCCCCCAGCGCAGGCCCATCTAGAACAGAGCCATTCCCGGGCCTGGGACCACCCCACAGCTTTCACCGAGTGGGACCACCCGGGGGCCCTAGCTGACCCCTGTCTCCCTGGGGCCTCTCAGCATGTCCCCCAAGCCGGACTCAGAGTCAGAAGAAACACCGGGCCCGGCAGGCCTGCAAAGCCACTGCTGACTGTGGGGTCTGCAGCAGCCCCAACTGAGTGCCCCTTTCTGAGTTCATGCACCTGCCTGCTGGCTCCGTGAAGCCTGTGCAATGCCAGCTCGGTGGGATGTGGCCGCTAAAACAAAAAGCTAATTCAGGGACTTCCCTGGTGACGCAGTGATTAAGAATCCGGGTTCGAGCCCCGGTCCGGGAAGATCCCGCAAGCCACGGAGCAACTAAGCCCGTGTGCCACAACAACTGAGCCTGCGCTCTAGAGCCCGCGAGCCACAACTACTGAGCCCACGCGCCCTAGAGCCCGTGCTCCACAGCAAAAGAAGCCACCGCAACGAGAAGCCCGCGCACCGCGAGGAAGAGTAGACCCCGCTCGGCGCAACTAGAGAAAGCCCGCGCGCAGCAACGAAGACCCGACGCAGCCAGGGAAAAAAAAAAACAAAAAACAAAGCTAATTCCATCTTGAGTGGCACTGAAAATGTTGGGGCTTGGATGTGGGGGGGCAGAGCTCCGGGAGCTCGGTGTGGTCAGACCCCACACGGGGAGGCGGCCCCTCTGGGCACCGGCAGCCACCCCCGTGCTGCCCGGGGCTACTGTGGTCTGACACCAAGGGTCCCTTCCTGGCACCATCTCACTTCCTCCCTGAGGTCACCCTGTGAGGGTGGAAGATGACTGTCCCCACTTCACAGATGAGGAAACTGAGGCTCAGGGGAGTCCTGGCCTGCCCTGGGGCCCAGCTAGGAGGAAGGAGCCTGGACCTGGCCCCTGGGCACAGGCTCCACGAGTCAGGGACCCTTCTGCCCGTGTAGAGAGGCGTCCCCAACAGCTGCCCAGGGCCAGGGGTGGAGGAGACACTCGGCAAACCCCTGGTGGGGGGCGGAGGATGACTGAGCCAGACCCTGGGCTCACCAGCAGGTGGGGGGCAAGTGACAAGAGCTGGCAGTGACATCACACGGGGAACGGCGGAGGGAACAGAGCTGGCTATGGAAGACAGTCTCATAAAACGGGGCAGGACCACCCGCCTCTGAGTCCCCTGCCCAGGCGGGAGACCCGCGCCCAGCCCAACGGAGCGATGTTCCCCCAAAGCAGCTGGCCCCCCCGTCCATGAAGACATCAGAATCGTGCCAGCTAAGGACAGCGGGTGACCCTGGACTGGACGCTGGAGCGGGAGAATATGATCTGTTTGCTTACGTACTGAAATGACATTACGGGGACAAGTGTGAAATCTGAATGAAGCCTGCAGATTAGATAAAGAGTGAAAGAGTGTGTAACAGTGTGAAGCGTCTGGTTTCCGAGTTTGTCTGTGGCTGTGTGAGAGGCTCGTCCTGCTCCTAGGAAACGTACACCGGGTATTTGGGTAAAGGGGCATCGGGTCTGCAACTTGCTCTCAAGTGGTTCAGAGGAGAGGGAGAGATTGAGAGAGAGAGAGAGAGAGAGAGGGAGAGAGAGAGAGAGAGAGGGAGGGAGGGAGGGAGGAGAGAATGATAAAGGCAAACTCAGTAAAATGTTAACAATTGGAGAATCTGGGTGAAGGAGTTCTTGTATTATTTCTGTAGGACAGAAATTATTTCTGTTACAAACAGAAAGTCAGCATCCTGAAAAGAAAAAGCCTGGGGGGGCCATTTTCAACTCAAGGAGACTAAACAGACTCAGCAGGGATTGCAATGCCTCCCGAATCAGCAGAAAAACCAGCTACCGGTGACTTTAGTGGGACGGCTGGGGAAATGCGACCACGGAGAGAGTACCGCATGCCAGCCCTGCATTCATGTTTTCTGGGTGTGAGGGTCACATGAGTTCTTGCAGGAGAACACAATGAACTTGCTCTTGAGGTGCACGCTGGATTTGGCGCAAAGGGTCAGGATGTCTGCAATGGGCTCTCACGTGGTTCAGCAAAAATACATATAGGAAAGAAAGAGTGCAAAAGCCATGGGCACTAAACAGGGGCGGGGGTGGTGTGTGCACAGCGTTTATGCCATTTTTCTCCAAGACACAGACCTGCAGCCAAGGGTGGTGAAGGGGTCTGGGGTGGGGGAGGGAGAGGAGGGGGAGGGGAGGGAGGAAGGAGGGGGAGGCTGTCTCCCCACCCAGCCCCTGCGTCCTCCTCCCTCTCCCTATCCAGCCCCTGCACCCCCCTCTCCCCAGTCTCTTGGCTTTTCTCTCTCTGGCCACAAGATGTCTCTGTGTGGCCCTACTAGAAAGTGGTCTCCGTTCTTAAAAGTTCTTTAAGTTCATGAATGACCCACTGCTCTTTCTCTCCAACAGCTGCTCCTTTTCCCATCTCGCCTGAAGGCATGGGCTTCCACCGGTGCGTTTCCTGGGGTCACCTCCCACTCTGCCCTCCACGTGGGAATTCCCCATGGGGGGGGTCTCTGCTGCCCTCTGGTGGTCGTTGCCTATAACACTGAACTCACACTTCCGGAGCCCCAGAAACCCGAAATGGCTTTGCAGCCTCTCCTAGTCCTACAAGAGGTGGGTGCTCCAGGGAAACAGAACCAACTGAGTATATGAGGAGATTTATTTTAAGGAACTGGCTCATGTGATGTGGGGCTGGCAAGTCCGAAATCCACAGGGCGGGCTGGAAACTCAGGCAGGAGCTGAAGCTCCCGGAAACCTCACTTTTGCTCCTAGGATCTCCCAGTGGTGAAGAGGTGAAGCCCCGCGCCCCTCCCACCCCGCCACGTCACTGAGGGTCAGGTCCTTTACTTCAAGCCAACTGACTGCAAGGCCGACCGCATCCCCCGGTACCTTCCCAGCAACCCACGGGTTCGTGTTGGATGAAACGGTGGGTCGCTATGGCCCGGCTGAGATGACAAAGAAGACGGACCATCGCAGCTGGCTAACTGAGAAGGCTGCATTTTAAAGTGAAATGTCACATCTCCAGTGATGCTGTCCTGCTGATTCCCAACTGCCACTTTTAAAAAATCCCACATTTGGTAAAAAGCCTATTCTGGTTTCTGAGTGTATGAGTGAATGAGTGTGGGCTTGGAGCAGGACAGGCCCAGAGCTGCCCCGCCGGTATTATTACTGTTGCTGTTGTGATGAGAATTACGGGCAAGAAACGTTAATGAAGTTGGAAAGAGACAGAGGGAAGGAGGGAGGGAGAGAAATCATACGTAAGGGATAGAACGAGGCCCAGGGATGGAAATGAAGCTTTTCACCAAATGTGCAGGAAGCGAGGGACGCCAGGCGTAGCTCAGAGCCACGCCCCTCCGGTCTCCGCCCCTGCTGTCACGTGGCCATCTTCCCTGTGTGTCTGCTTCCTCTTCTAACAAGACCCCCCAGTCGTTGGACCAGAGCCTGTCCTGCTCCAGGATGGCTGAGCTCAGGACATCTGCAAAGACCCTATTTCCAAATACGGTCACATTCTGAGGTCCTGGGTGGACGTGCATTTGGGGGGACACTATTCAGTGCGGTGCAGCCCCCGAGAGGGACGGAGCCGAGAGCGTGCAAGGGATCTGACCGGTGCCAGGGCGGCCGCTCCTCACAGAGCAGGGACACGGGAGCCCCTCCCCCGGCCTCATCCAGGGAAGACCTGCACAGTGACGGGCAGAGCCTCGGGGGCCACCGCGTGGGAAGTCAGGGGAGGAGATAGGCCCCAGACAGGAAGGAGCTGAGTTATGTGTATGCACTGCTCAGGGCCTCAGGGCCCACGGGGAGTACTGAGCTTGTGCAAAGGGACGTGTGGAGTGATAAAGGGACCACGCAGAGGTGTGGGGGGAGGGGGCAGGTAACCGGCACAGGACCAGCCACCCCACAGCTGTCACCACTGTGAGCAAACAGCCCAGGAGTTGCCCTGGGGGCTGCCCTGCCGTCTCTTTACTGATGCACCGGGGACTTACCATTTCTCCTAACAACAAGGCAAGGAAAGAGGGCCACGGCCCTACCTATTTTACCGGGGAAAAGACTGCCGCCCAGAGAGGTCAGGTGATTTGCCTAAGGTCACACAGCAGGGCTGGGGGCTGGGATTTGAACCTGTATTTAGCTGACTCTAAAGTCCTCGCTTTCACGGTGTGGAGGAAAGGGAACCCTCCTACACTGCTGGTGAGAATGTAAGGTGGTGCAGCCACTATGAAGAACAGTATGGAGGTTCCTTAAAAAACTGAAAATAGACCTACCATAGAATCCAGCAATCCCACTCCTGGGCATATATCCGGAGAAAACCATAATTCGAAAAGAGACATGTACCACAATGTTCACTGTAGCTCTATTTACAATAGCCAAGACATGGAAGCAACCTAAGTGTCCATCGACAGACAAATGGATAGAGAAGATGTGGTGTCTATATACATATATACACTAAGACTTACAGAATGGAATATTACTCGGCCATTAAAAAAATGAAATAATGCCATTTGCAGCAACATGGATGGAGCTAGAGATGATCATACTAAGCGAAGCAAGTCAAACAGAGAAAAGACAGATATCATATGGTATCACTTATATGTGGAGTCTAAAAAAAAGATACAAAGGAACTTACTTACAAAACAGAAACAGACTCACAGGCATAGAAAACAAACTTATGGTCACCGAAGGGAAAGGAGGGGAGGATAAATTAGGAGCTTGGGATTAACAGACACACTCCTATGTATAAAGGAGATCACTACCAAAAGACCTGCTGTAGAGCACAGGGAACTATATTCAGTATCTTGTAATAAACTATAATGGAAAAGAATCTGGAGTGTGTGTGTGTGTGTGTGTGTGTGTGTGTGTGTGTGCGTGTCACCATGCTGTACACCAGAGGCTAACACATTGTAAATCAACTGTATATAAAGTCCTCGCTTTCCTATACACTTAAAAAAAAACAACACTCTTCGTAATAAAGACCCTCAGACATATACAAAGTGAACAGGCTTGTGCATCGGGTCCTCCATGGCCACAGCTGCCAACATTCTGCTTTTCTACCTTCCCCCCTTCCCACCCAGTCTCTTACTGCTGTGGTTGTTAGGTGCATAGTCCTTTCTTTAGGTAAAACGTAGATGCACTGAATTGCACACATCTTACAATTAGCAAAATGTACCTACTTCAGTTAGCACAATTTTATATGTGCTGTTCTATTTTCTTCTTTTTGTGTTATCTTTGTTTTCTTGCTTTTCTAACACTGAGCAGATAGCGTTTATAATAAGGGGGGAAAGACCAGCAAAATGATGATTAGCACGTTTAAGATGGTCCCTGTGGGCTGCTGCCCTGTCCCCTCGATTCAGCGAGGAGCAGCGATTCACTGCGCTTTTTCGCACACCCCTCCCGAGTAGCCAAGTCTCCTAGGAGCCTGGGGAAGGCCGGGTGGCCTTCTCGCGGGAGGAGGAGCCCCAGCAACACGACCCACAAGCACAGCTGGGCGCAGGGCCAGCAGCCCTAAGTCCGGTCCCCGCACCTCCCGGGGAACCCCAGCGCTGCCAGGTCCACCAGAACCTCCATCTTCACCGGGAGAGCGGGAGTCTCTCGGCGACCCCACCTGGGCCAGCGCAAGGCTGGCTGAGGCCTCCTAATCCGCTTGGGGAGGCTGGCCCGGGGAGAGGTTGCCTTAGTGACCAGCGGAGGCTCCTCCCAGGGTGACTGCGGGTGGCCACGTTGCCTGGTAACCAGGTGGCAGCGTCCCTTGAGCCAGGACCATGCAGCTGCACCCAGCCCTGTGTGGCTTCTCCCAGGCCTGTGGGACCCCTGGGGCCCTGTCCTCATTCCCCAGGACCAGGACCGCTGCTGTCTCCAGTCACAATGAACATCTCTCCAGGTGAGATGGGTTGGGGGGGTTGGGAGGGAGGGGGCGGCCGGGCTTTCGGGGCCAGATGCACCAAGACAGATGGGGCTGCCTGGACTGCTGGTGGGGGGCAGTGGTAAGGATGCTCTCCCGCCCACACCATGCCCACCTGGAGGTCTAGAGACCATGGAGGCTTCCAGAATCTGGCCTCTGTCTGCTTCTCCAGCATTTTTGCCCACAGCCCTGGGGTAGCTAAATTCACAGGGGCCATCCCAACTTCCCTCACTCATCTCTACCTGGGAAACCCCTCTTCACACCTCAAAACCCCATCAGGCATCACCCCCTCTGTGGAATCGTCCCCGACCCCACTGCCTGCAGCCTGAATCTATCACTGCCCTCTCAACTCACCCCTTACCCAGCTGTCCCCGCGACTGGCTCCTCCGGGGCTCACAAACTCGAGGGTGCCCCTGGACCACCTGATGGGCTTCTTTAAAAATGCAGCCCCCTGGATCTCGCTCACAGGGAGTCTGGCGGAGAGTGGGCTGGGATTCTGCAGGCTTAACTTGTGTCCCAGGCGATTCTGATTGAGGGGGTCCAAGGACCCCATGTGGAGGGACAGGGTCTGCGGCCGGCTGTGTGACCTGGAGCAAGATGCTTCACCTCTCTGGTCTCCATTTACCTTGTTTGCACGGTAATACACACAATGCGCACTGCCAACTGTAAAGGGCTGCACCAGTTAGGGTTTGTCAGGAGGACAAAGGGCCCTCCTCTCCGCTTCCAGCTTTAGAGATGTGATTAGAGGGAGGCACAGGTTGGGGGCATTGGTCATACGGAGAGAGGACGGGGCAGTGACCACCTGGGTGGGACAAGGGGCAAGGAGAGGGTGCAGCGGTGCGAGAGGGAGGCGACTGTCTGACGCTGTGCCCCCTTTACTGTCTCGGGAAGATGAAATCCAGCAGGTCCTTCACTCACTCTGTATTTTTTTCATCGAACACCTGCGACGGGCAGGCCCCAGGCTAGCGGCCCATAAAGATGAGTCAGCAAGCTACCCAGAAAGATGCAGAGGGTGACAGAAACCAAGCACAACAGGAAGTGATACACGGTGACAAATGGCATATGCCAGGAGGACAAACTAAAGGTTCAGGGCTGGGGGAGGGAGAGGGACCCACGGGGGCAGCACGGGGTCTTTAGGGCAGTGAGAGTTCTCTACGACATCGTGACGGTGGAGGCAGGGTACTGGGCACTCGTGAAAATCCACGGAATGCAGGACACCAAGAGGAAACCCTCACGTGCACGAGGGACTTTAGTTAACAAGCACGTGTCGCTATTGGTTCACCTTCTGTAACAAAGGTCGGGCACTAAAGGGAAGCTGTTGATTATAGGGAAACCCTGCGTGCCGGGGGGGGGGGCGGGTATGTAGGAACCCTGTGTACTTTCCACTCAGTTCTTCTGTAAACCTAAAACGGGTCCCCCCCACCCCCAAAAAAAGTTTATTAATAAAGATTTACGATGTGGAGAAGGGAGAGAATTTCAACAGCTCGGGGAAAAGACAGAATCTGGGCATTTCAGAGAGAAGAGGTCATCGCAGCTCGGCGTGGGTGGAATACAGAGCACCTCTGCTGGGAAGCTAAAGCCCCTCTCAAGGGCCCCACGGTGGGAAAGCCAGGCTACGAGCCAAGCCCACGTCTGCACTCGTGCCCGGCCACTGACCAGCCCTGTGACCCCGCCGGTCTCCCGCACCTGCCTTGACGGCCTGCCACGCGGACTCCGGGCCTCATCCTGGGGACCGGACGCCTGGCCTGGGTTTGCCACCGAGGAGGAGGGCGCTGGGTGGGTGACCCCTGCTTCGCTGTCGTGACCTGGCTGGGCGTCCCTGCCCAGAACGGCTCCTCGGGCCCGCCCCCACCTCCCCAGGGAGAGCAGGTGTGGGTGACGGAGGACACAGTGACCATCGCTGAGAAGCACTCTGGCCAGTTCTGCTTGCCGCTGGCCGCCTCCACCCGCGAGACAGCCCGGCCGCGCGACAAGGCCCACCAGCTGGTCAAGCAGCTCAGCGACTTGGCCAACGCGGAGAACCCGGAGATGCGGGGGCCGCCCTGAGGAACTTCGCCGAAGTACAGGATGACTGGCGGGCCGAGGTGAGCGAGCGGCCCCAGCGGCCCCATTTCCCGGGGGGATCTGAGAGCTGGAGCCGCCCGGCAGGGTCCACAGTCAGCGGACGCATCTCCTCCAAAGGTGTCCCCAGAGAGAGGACGCTCACATCCCATCTGACCATTCCCCATGGTCAAACCTCAGTTTATAGGACTGGGAGCCTAGAGGCTTGCGGAGGGCAAGGAGGCTGCAAGGAGTTAGGGAAAGCATGAAAAATAAATATCCCCATGTGGCGTATATGCAGTGGAATATTACTCAGCCATAAAAAAGGAAATAATGCCATTTGCAGCAACACGGACGGACCTAGAGGTGATCATACTAAGTGAAGTAAGCCAGACAGACAAAGACAAATACCATATGATATCACTTCCATGTGGAATCTGAAATATGACACAAATGAACTTATCTACGAAACAGAAAGAGACTCACAGACATAGAGAACGGACTTACGATTGCCAAGGGGGAGGGAACATTGGAGAAGGAAGGGTTAGGAGTTTGGGATTAAAAAAAATAATAATAATAAAAATAAAATAAGATAAAACAAAACTCCAGCCAGCCCAGAAAAATCCTCTCTGCGATGGTAGAAAAGAATGAAACAGCTTTTCTATTGAATGAGCGTTAAGCCAGAAGGTAATGCACGTCACAGGCGATTGAATAAGTGATGGCAAAGACGGAGAAAGCTCACTCCCCCTGAGGACAGGGAAGGGGACAGCACCCCTTGCCACACAGGACTTCCTAATTCCACCTGGCGATTGGGTGGCCACCTGGGCTGGCTAATCATCTTTCTCCAAAGAAAACTAAAACCTCATCTCTCTCTGGCAAGCAGGCAGGTACAGCTGGGAGCCAGGCACCAGGCAAACTCCCTGGAGACACTGTCCTCCCGAAGATTACAGTTCAGAGATGGCTGGGCTTTCCTGGTTGTAAAACCAGCCAGAGGCTTCTTTAGCTTTTCAAAGCTTTATATCCATCTCAAAGGGACAGAGAAAGGAGTTACAAGTGCAAGTTTTCTCAAAGGAATACTGCACGGAAAGGGAAGGGATAAGTCCCCTTCCCTCCCTCTCGGCACTTGGGAAAATTAGTTCTTCTTTAGGTTTGCACTTACAAGAGCCATAACGGAGGAGGAGGAAGGGGCTGGGTGGGGGCTCCAGCTCCCCTGTCCCATCAGGCAAACCAGACTCTCAGGGGAGCCCATCCTCCAGGCACCAGCCTCACCCGGGAACCTGTTAGAAAAATGCCGATTCTTGGGCTGCGCCCTGGACCTGCTGAGTCGGAGTCTCTGGGGTGGTGCCTGGGAAGCAGGGTCCTAAGGAGCCCCTGGGGGGGTCCTGCACTTGTTCTACTGTGACACCCACTGGGTAAGCGCTTAATCCACACTAGCTTTAACTGTGACCCCTGTTTCCAGTACTGATACTGTTTATCCTCACGTCTAGTGTTAGGCTTGGCACACAGGCTCTGACACAGGGGCGTGAGGTGTCCCCCCCGCTGACCCTGCCATGTCCCTGGGGGCTGCACCGCGCAGTCAGCTCTGAGTTCCCTGCTAGTCCGTGTTCCACGTGGATCCGTCAGCATCCCCGGTGAGATCGTAAGGCAGCCTGGAGATATGAAATAGCGCTGGGGCCCACCCAGTTGCTAAGAAACCGCGGGCGGGTACGCTGCTTATACCCACTGTACAGGCCAGGAGACAGGGCTCAGCGACATGAAACGTGTCGCCCGTGCTCGCAAGCCCAAGGTGGCAGCGGGGCCCACCGTGCAGCTCCGGACATGCAGACGGCGCTCTGTAAATGCAGGCCAGGGGCCGCGCAGCCCCCCAGCATCTCCCTGGCTCCACCCGCTCTGACCCTGCATGTCCGCGTGCCCCCAGGTCGAGAGGCTGGAGACCAAGGTGGTCAATCAACCCCCTGGAGCTCCACGGGGTGCAGATAAAGCAGATCCGGGTGAGCAAGGGCACGGCACTGCAGCGTGGGCCGCGCGGGGGGCTGGGACCCCAGGAAACCACCCTCCTCCTTCCACAGGCTGAGATCAAGAAATTCAAACACGTCTGCAACAATGAGCTCAAACAACGGGAAAAGCTGGAGAAACTGAGGCAGAAGTCCCCTTCAGAGAGACAGACCATCGTATCCTTCCGGAGGCAGGGGCTCGGGGGCGCTGAGGCCGGGGCCGTCCATCACCGGGCCCCCTCCGTGGGGGCCGCTGGCTAACCCGAATCCCTAACAGCGCCTGTTTCGGTCCCAGGTGAGCGTCAACAAGTCTGTCTGGGGAAGGCGGGCTCGCACGCAGGTAATGAACGGCCCCACAAAACGGCGAGGTGAGCTTGACCCGGGCGGGTGTGCGCGGGGCCCTGGGCTCAGGACAGGAGAGTCAGAGGCTCTGGGAGAGCCAGCCATCGGCCGGGGCCCAGGAGACCTGGGTTCCGTCCCATCAGCAATGCTACTCAGCGAGTCAGAGAGCCACTCCCCTCCACAGCCTGCTTCCTTCCCATCTCACAGGAGGTGGGTGCTTCTACATGGGGAAACTGAGAAAAGTGACTTGCCCGAGGTCACACAGAGCGCTAAGGGGCAACCCCCAAGTCGGCTCTGCAGGCGTCTGGCTCTGAAATCCAGCTTCGTCCGGCGCCAGGCCTGCTGTGGAGTCAGGCCGTACAGATGCCAAACAAAGCACCCAATAAGTTAATCACCTAAAATGGTTCCACACGCGGGAATTAACGATCAGCGAACGTGCAGTACCTGTCCTAGCAGTAGTTCAGCTGAGCCCACTCTCATTCTTGCAACAATCCTGCAAAGCAGGCCTTACAGCCGTCCCCTGTTTGCAGGCAAGCACACTGAGGCTCAGAGGGGTTCAGTGACTTGCCTGAGGTCACACAGCTAACAAGAGGGTCTGTCCCAGTAGCAGCTGCCCCTTTCGCTGTGGTCCTACTCGGCCATTCCTTCCGCAACCAAATTGGCAAGAGACGCCCACGACGTAGGACAGCTGGCCCAAGGGTGGGGCGAAGGGACAGAGAATGATCCAGGATGGAGCCCCCATGACACGCTGTATCTCTGGGGCCAGGCGGAGACCAGTGTGCAGAGGGCCGCGGTGGATGCCAGCCGCAGCTCCCAGCAGCTGGAGGAGACGGTGGACGCCTCCCAGGAACAGAAGCTGAAGGCCCTCCAGGTGGGGGTGGCCAGTCCCTGGTCGGAAGCACTCTGCGCTGCCCCGTGGGGGAGCTCTGGTGTGTGTGCACCTGTGCATGGGTGAGTGCATGTGCGTTCCCGGTGACAGAGTGTGTGTGTGAGCTTGTGCCTGCTCGGCCCTCAGGGCCCGGACTCCCAGGACAGTTCATCCTGGCCTCCTCCTGGCCGCGGCGGGTAGAGGCCGGCTGCTCGGGCAGCTGTCTTGCTCAGCTGTCCTGCCCGGAAGCCAGCAGTGGCAGCCGTGCGCTCTCTGCACCCGGCCAAGCTCCCCGCCCGCCAGGAGACCTGGGCAGCATCTGTCCCCCCAGCCCCTGCTTTCCCGCACAGGAGCCACAGGACCTTCCTCCTTTCCTCCGCACAGCCCCAGTGGCACAAATCCTTCCTCTCTCCACCCCGACACACCCAGAGCCCTGGGCCCACAACCCCAGCTCTTACAAGAGGCCTCAGGGAGGCGGGGTCGTTAAGGGCAAGATGGTCACAGAGACCCCTGCACCCACTCTTGCCCCCCTGCCACTTTAGTCCATTTTCCAAACTGCAGCCCCAAGGTTCTCACAAAAGGCAGCTCTGATGTGTCACTCCTGGGTTTAACACCCTCCTGTGCTTCCCTCATTCCAAGGAGAAAGGCTGAAATCCTCCCCAAGGCTTCAAAGCCCCAGCCCCACCCTCCAGCCTTCTCTTGGACACACCACTCCAAGCTCCAGTGCACCAAGGCCTTTTATACCTCAGGGCCTTTGCACAGGCTGTGTCCTCTACCAGGAGGGCTCTGCCCTTACTCTGCATCGAGTTCACACCTGCTGTCCTTCAGAGAAACTCACCTGGACCCCCAGACCGGGTCCGACCAACGGTTAACACTCGCTGCTCTGCTCCCTCTGGGGGCAGTTACCCCAGGGGGTGGATTCATTGTATCTTTAATTCACTCTGAATCTCACAGATGTTGAATACACACTTACTATGTGCCAGGCGCTACGTCTGAGGCTGAGGACACCATAGCCAGCAAAGGCCCTGTCCTCACAGAGCTGACACCCTTGGGAGAGAGCGTTCACGCAGACCCCGTGATGGTGGAGAACTCACTGCTCCAAGCCACCTCCTATACTGCATGTCGAAGCCACAGAGCAGAGTCCCTGCCTGCCACGTCCCCTCCTGGGTCCTGGGCACCAGGTCTACGGCCTGACACTCAGTGGGTACTCAGTAAATATTGGGAAAATCAATGAAAGAATGAACAAACGAAGCGAGTGAAACAGTGGTAATTACTGCTCAAGCATCCACGGTGCAGGCAGAACCTAAAACCACCAGCAGACCATTATCAAGCACCTGATGTTTTTGAGGCCAGCGAGAGCACACAGGGTTCTGCACTGTCGGGGGCCAACAGAAGCATTCAGGTTAACATGGGCATCCTTTAAAACTGGGGGGGGATTCCCTGGTGGCGCAGTGGTTGAGAGTCCGCCTGCCGATGCAGGGGACAAGGGTTCGCGCCCCGGTCCGGGAAGATCCCACATGCCGCGGAGCGGCTGCGCCCGTGAGCCATGGCCGCTGAGCCTGCGCGTCCGGAGCCTGCGCTCCGCAATGGGAGAGGCCACAACAGTGAGAGGCCCGCGTACCGTAAAAAAATAAAAAAATAAAAAAAATAAAATTGGGGGAATTCATTTGTAAGTGACGCTTATCCAAACCTCCAAATGTTAAAGGAGATAAAAGCCCAAACTTGAAATAATCATTACCACTATATCAGTTTTAGGTCACGATTCTAATGAAATATCTACAAAATAACTCTCTGGCTCCTCTAAAAAGAATGTAAGCCATGCTTTCAAGCAGCGGTTCACTCACCCGAGCGTGCGTCAGAAATGCCCTGGCGGGCTCCTTAAAGCGCGGTGGGCCCACCCTGGCGTCCCATCCAGTGGGCCTGGCTGGGCCGAAGAATTTGCATCTCTGACAAGCTCCCAGGTGAAGCTCGTATTGATGAGGGGCCCGCACGTCGAGAGCCGCGGCACTCACTGAATCTCTCGTAGCGTTTGTGAACGGGGACCACTCCTGTCCTGCCTGGGCAGACGAATAAACTGAGGCCTGAGAGGATACGTCATTTCCTCGGGGCCACAGGCCAGCAAAGGGCAGGACGAGGCCTGTTGTTGTCACCAGCACTGCCTCCCGGGGGCAGGATGGGAGGCGGCAGGAGGCAGGGACTTCAAGCACAGTCTTTGGCCGCCACGCCCCTTCTTTCTCCCAGGAGGCCTAGCGGCTTCCTCTGGCCCCACCTCTTCCAGGTGCTTCCCACGTGACAGGAAGAGGTGTGTTTCCAAACTGCAGGCTCCTCCCCCAACAGCAAGCCTGGGGCCTGCTGGGGCCTGCCACGTTGTAGGAGCTTGTGCTGAGCCCAGCACACAGTGGGAGCTTGTGCTGGGCCCTACACACAGTGGGAGCTTGTGCTGGGCCCTACACACAGTGGGAGCTTGTGCTGGGCCCAGCACGTAGGTGGGGACTGACACACAATAGGAGCCTGTGCTGGACCTGACACACAGTAGGAGTTTCCCCTCAGGTCTGGCACACAGTAGGAGCCCCCACTGGAGCCGGACACATAGTAGCGGCTCTGTGAGAGCTTACTGAGCCAAGCTGAACCATCTGATCAAGAGAAGCCAATGTTTCCATCACTAATAATGTTTTGACAAGCTGGCTTATCAGGTTATGGGGCTTCTGGGCCAGTAGCATCCCCTCCCCCTCCCATAAGACCCACTTCTAGCCCGTGAGTGACAGCGGCTGAAAGTGTGTAGCCATCAACCTGACCTCAGAATGAGAGAAGTGCAAGCTGAGTGGAGGAGCCCAGGTTGACAGAGCTGAGAAAAGGATGCCCCTGAGAAAGTCCACAAGGCCTCACACATTTCTGGAACAATCTCTGTGCAAGGCAGCTTTTGAACTATGGGAAAGTATTATCTGTTCAACAAAAATAAATTAATTAGAAATAATATATTGAAATTCCACACCCAGGACCTGCCCGGCAAGGACCACTAAGGCCCCCCCCCCCCACACACACACCCAATTGGTCCATGTCGAGATGACCCCAGGACAGTCCTTCTGACAGTGTCACTTATGCGATCTGGGCGTCTCTCCCCATAGAAAATGTTTTCAGACTTTGTGACCATTGAGATGGTCTTCCATGCCAAAGCAGTGGAGGTATATTCCAGACCCTGGAGAGCTATGACCTGGAGAGAGATCTGGAGGTGGGTCACAGACATCCCATCTCCTATTTGGGGGGTGGGGCTGAATTGGAGGTTGTTTTTGTCTTTTTTTTTAATTGAAGCCTAGTTGCTTTCCAATGCTGTGCTAATCTCTTCTGTACAGCAAAGTGACTCAGTTTTACACATACAACATTTTTTAAAATATTCTTTTCCATTATGGTTTATCCCAGGAGATCCAATATAGCCCCCGGTGCTCTACAGTAGGACTTTGTTGTGTGTCCATTCTCTATGTAATAGTTTGCATCCACCGACCCCAAACTCCCAGTCCATCCTTCTCCCTCTCCCCCTCCCCCTTGGCAACCACAAGTCTGATGTCTCTGTCTGTGAGTCTCTGTTTGGTAGATAGGTTCACCTGTGTCACATTTTAGATTCCACACGTAAGTGATATCTTACGGTATTTGTCTTTGTCTGTCTTCACTGACTTCACTTAGTACGATAATCTCTAGTTGCATCCATGTTGCTGCCAATGGCATTATTTTATTCTTTTTTATGGCTGAGTTGTTGCTTTTGTCTTGACAGAAGCAGTTTTTCTTGGCAACATTCTGCAGTTTCTCGAACTTTGAAGGCTCATTGTAATGAACTGTTTTAAACATCTGCCCCTGGGCACCGAAGCAGAGGTGGGAATTTCCCCAACACCGTCTCTCTGGACCATCCGCGTTCATCATCACCTGGGTGCTTAAAAACAAATGAATCAACAACAAAAAGCATCTCCAGGCTGGTGCCTGCTGTACTTCGGAGGTAGACAGACTGCTCATTACCCTCACCTGATGTGATCAGGATCTAGAAAAAGCCATCTGAGTTACCTATGATGTGCTGTACCACACCTCTTGGTGCAAAGCAGCGGGTCGGGTCGTTTATTAGGATTATCTTCTGTGGCTCTGGGGCTGGTGGGTTCAGCTGGGCTGTCCTCACTCGGGTCTTTCTACCAGTCCGTAGCTGGGGCCGGAGCTGTTTCCAAGCCTTCCTCACCCGTGTGTGGTAGATGATGGCTGTCATCTGGGTCCAGGATGGGCCACGTGATTCGCGGAGTTCAGGGCAAAATGAAGACGGTGGCCCTTTGTTCTATAATTATTAAGAATTCCAAGGTGGCAGAGTCCTTCTGAGCTGGGGGCCCTGGGCAACTGCAGGAGCTGTACCCCAGTGAGGCCCATCCCGTCTGGGTCTGCAGTGGGGGTCTGCAGCCTGAACAACTGCCCACGGCTTCTCTGTGGGGCGCGGACTTCCTCACACCGTGGCAGCTGGTCCAAGAGCGAGCGTCAGAGAATTACACTGTGTCACCTTCTGTGACCTATAACCTCCGAAGAAACTGAGCATTCTGTTCCTTAGAAGTGCGTCGTTAAGGCCATATTCAAGGGGAGGAGAATTAGAGTCCAGCTCCTGATGAGAGAAATGTCAAAGAATTTGTGGATGAGCTTTAAAACCATCACAGGAGGGTCGATGGAGATTGGCTGGGCTCTGGTGCATTCACTCAGCTCTACTCTATTTTGGTTGGGGGGCAGTGTGATCTCTAATCTTCCTGCATGACTGTGGACATGTTACCTTGCCTCTGGACCTCAGTTTTCCCATCTGTAAAATGGGATGACAATGCCCACTTACCCTCTGCAGTAGATCCTATGGAATAAGAAACAGGAGACTCCTAGGCGGACCTGGTGTAGGTGGGGGGGGTCCCTGCAGTTACCTGTGCACCGGCCATCTCGTTCCACGTCTTTCTTTCCCGCTGGCATCCCTTTCTTCGTTTCCCGACCGGATCCAACCCTCCTGGCGGGATTTTAGAGCCACGATGCGTAGAGTTTATGGGCGTTGTGACGCTCGGCTGCTCACGGACACCACCCTGTCCCCGGCTGGCCCGTGGTTTCTCGCCCAGGTGAGCACTGGGGTGGGGCGTAGCACCTGTGACAAAGTGAAGAGACCAGAGACCAGAGGCCGGCTGAGAACTCAGGTCTGAGAAGGGAGTGCTGCTTGGGGAGTGGGAGGGTGGCCCTGGATCTGACCTGGACCTGCCTGAAGCAGACTCAGGGAACCCCAGCGTGGTGAGGGGCGTCTCATGCTTTCTGGATAATTCTCTTGAAAGGCAGCAGAGGAAGTATGGTCCCCAGCCGGACTGCCCTGGGTCCAAACCCACTGCTCCCAAGCTGTGTGACCCTGGGAAAGTTCCTTAACCTCTCTGTGCCTTAGATTCCTCACCTGCAAAGGGGGCCAATGATAGTAACCCCCTCAAAGGGCTGTGGTATTAGGCGAACACATCTACCCGAAGCATTTAAGAAACAATGCTGTCACTGTCGTTACTATTATCGCTGTTGTCGCTGTGATGATGATGACGATTTTGTCATTGTTGTTGTTATACACCGTTTTCAGTTAGAGCGCCCAGAGCGCCATGCGGAGCCAGAGAAAAGCAGCAGCCAGTGAGGACAGCTCTGCAGAGGAGGACCCCGTGGAGGACCTCAGGGGACAGGGGAAGGGGCTCCGTCAGTAGGACGAGAACCCCCCAGTCAGGAAAAGGGGGCTGAGGCTCGATGCTCGGAGGCTCCGCCGTGTGCAAGGCCCGCTTTCCTCATCTGTATGGCAGGAATCATATCACTCAGCTCACAGGCCGCTCTGGGGGTCAAGGTGCCCAGAAGGACACCTGGTACATAGCAGGTGTTCAATAAACGGGGGTGCATCTCACCCTGACTCCTGCTGGGTCTCATTTCCTGTTTTATGACTGGGCTTCGGGCTGTTTAAGCCTGTGTTAACGTGTGTTACCGAACCAAACTCGGGTCCGTTTGCCTGCGTGCAGTAAAGCCGAGTTACTGACACCGGGTTGTAGTGAAGGAAGGGCAGGATTTATTGCAGGCTCCAAGCAAAGAGTCCAGACAGCTGGTGCTCAAAAGGTCCCAACTTCCTGATGACTTTCAGGAAAGGTTTTTTTGGTTTGTTTTTTTTTTTTTTGCGGTACACGGACCTCTCACCGTCGCGGCCTCTCCCGCCGCGGGGCGCGGGCTCCGGATGCGCAGGCGCAGAGGCCACGGCTCACGGGTTCCCGGATGTGGGATCTTCCCGGATCGGGGCACGAACCCGGATCTCCTGCATCGGCAGGCGGACTCTCAACCACTGCACCACCAGGGAAGCCCAGGAAAAGTTTTTAAAGACAGGGTGAGGGAGGGAGGCTGTGGGGTGCGTTATCAGCTCTTGGACATTTTTCTTTTATTCTTTTTTTTTTTTTCAGCTGCACCGTGCGACTTGTGGGATCTTAGTTCCCCAGTCAGGGATCGAACCCGGGGCCCCCTGTAGTTGAAGCGCAGAGTCCTAACCACTGGACCACCAGGGAAGTCCCTTGTGGACATTCTTCTGATTGGCTGGTGGTGCGGTCACTGGGCAGCATCCAGTTAACTTCTTCCACCTGTGGGGTTTCTGTACCTGCAAAACAGCTCACAGGACATGGCGCAGAATATTATCTATAGCCCTTGAGGAGGAACTAAAGGTCCTTGGCTTTGTTTAATGGCTGAACTCTTATTATTTTGTGTTGCTTGACTATTTTCCTTAGCTTCTGCATTTTCTCATTTCTCTGATTAAATTTATTCTTTGGAACTCAGGGAAGGCCTGGAAGCTAAAGTTTTTCTACTAACAAGAGGCAGGTGGAGGACATTGCAGGGGCGGGGGGGGGGTGGCGGGTCTGTCCCGGGAAAGCCGCATAGACTCCTTATTGGTTGCCGGTGAATCATCTCCCAGGGCTGCCCTAACAAAGCACCACACACGGGGGGCTTCAGACCACAGAAATCTATTCTCCCTCAGGCTGGAGTCCAAGATCAGGGTGCTGGCAGGGCTGGTTCCTTCTGGGGTCTGTGAGGAGAATCTCCGGGTGGTTCCCAGGCCATCCTAGGTGCTCCTTGGCTTGTAGACACATCACCCTGATCTCCGCCTTCATCTTCACATGGCATCTCCCTGTGTGTGTCTCCGTGACACATCACAGAAGTGGAGGAAGGGTGGGGGTCCGCAGGCTCAGCCGCCTGCCCGCCTGGGCCCCCCGGGCGTGCACATTTGAGGAGCAAATTCCTGACGGTGGCTGTGGGGGCATCTGAGCTCTGGGTCACTCGGCTCTCAGCACACCGCCTGCTGCCTCCTAGAGACCTCTGCCAGGGAGAGGACGTCCTGCAGCCGTTCAGGATAAACGCTATGCTCTGGAGCCAGCTAGCCCCTGATTTCATTCCCCACTGCGGGTACCATGATTTCCTCATCAGCAAAGTGGTAAACAAAACCTTCCTCGAGGCTGTGGCCAAAAGGGAACCCTCCTACACTGTTGGAGGGAGTGTATTATAAACTGGTGCAGCCACTACGGAAAACAATATGGAGGTTCTTTACAAAATAGTGTTACCACACAATCCAGCAATCCCACTCCTGGGCGTATATCCGGAGAAAACTAATTCAAGAAGATACATGCACCCCAATGTTCTTTGCGTACTATTTACAATAGCCAAGATACGGAAGCAACCTAAATGTCCATTGACAGATGAATGGATAAAGATGTGGCACCTATATACAATGGAATACTACTCAGCCATAAAAAAGAATGAAATAATATCATTTGCAGCAGCATGGATGGAACTAGAGATTATCACACTAAGTGAAGTAAGTCAGACAGAAAGACAAATATATGATATCACTTACGTGTGGAACCTAAAATATGACACAAATGAACTTATCTATGAAACAAAAATAGACTCACAGACATAGAAAACAAACTTATCAGGCTTCCGTGGTGGCGAGCGCAGTGGTTGAGAGTCCGCCTGCCAATGCAGGGGACACGGGTTCGTGCCCGGTCCAGGAAGATCCCACATGCCACGGAGCGGCTGGGCCCGTCAGCCATGGCCGCTGAGCCTGCGCGTCCGGAGCCTGTGCTCCGCAACGGGAGAGGCCACAACGGTGAGAGGCCTGCGTACCGCAAAAAACAACAACAACAAAACAAACAAACAAACTTATGGTTACCAAAGGGTTAAAGGGGGTGGCATAAATTAGGAGTATGGGATTAACAGATACAGACTGCCATATATAAAATAGAAAAACAGTGTCCTACTATATAGCACGGGGGTATCTTGTAATAACATATAACGGAAATAAATATGAAAAAGAATATGGATATGTATAACTGAATCACCTTGCTGTCCACCAGAAGCTAACACAACATTGTAAGTTAGCTATATTTCAATAAAAAATTAAATTTTAAAAAACCCAAACCTTTCTCATGGGATCATTGCAGGATTAACGTCTTCGCCACAGTGACTTTTATTTCCCAAAATCCAGCTCCAAGGCACCTCCTCAGGGAAGCCCACCCTGATTCAACCAGGAAGGATACTCACTCCAAAAATAACTAAAACATTCTATATTTCCTATATAATAATTTATAAAATAAACTTATCATCGATTGTATTATATATCATTACACTTACAGCCTTTATCTGTTATATTTTTTTACTCTAAGCATATATGTGTGCACATGCACACACAGACACGAACACACAAATGTACCTTTTTTTAACCTCAGTTGTGTCTGAACCCCACTGATAGTTTCTGAAGGAAAATGACCTTGCTTCTTCATCTTGTGGTCCTGGAGCCTGGTGGCGCCTGGCACATAGTAGGGGCTCATTAAAGGTAAGTTGACGGCACAAGGGGCCTCTCCCCTCCCTCTCTGGCCCCAGCACCCCGAAGAGACCAATTGTTCCCAATTCCGGGGTTGCGCGTCGGCCAGGAGCTTCCCTGGCTCTCTCTCTGTGCATGGTCGCTTGGGAGTAGGGACAAAATTCCTCGCCCCTCTCTTTGGGGCCCAGGAGGCGGGAGGTGGGGTGAGCAGGGTGGAAGGAGCATAACTTTTGGGGGTCTCTTGCTTTCAGAGTCCCAGGCGCTGAGGACAAACCCAGCCCACTGGTCCCCAGTGCAACTCACGGAGGATCTGAGTACAGGAGAAAAGAGAGCACCTGCGGTCATTTCCTGTGACATTAAAAGATGACTTCGTGAGTGAGAGGCTTGTTCCAGATATGGAAAGAGGGGAGATGCTTCTTTAGGGGAGCAGGAGCGTTTGTGGCACTGCACAGGGGAGGTGGCTGCAGACAGAGGTGCTTGGCATGAATTTAAGGGACAAAAGTGTTACACGATCAGGGTGCCCTGGAAGTCTCAGTAGTTTTAAGCGTCAGTGAAGTCAGAAGTGGAAAGGTTACAATTTACAAAGAAACACCATTTGAATGCCTAATTGTTTAGGTTTCTTTTACATTTAGTGTCATGAATTTTGCAGAATATGTTTTAAATGGATTCCTATAAAACTTAGAGAGAAGTTTGATCGTTTTTCTTTTTCCTTAAATGGGCAGGACCCTTCCTACAGGTACAGCTCCCAGGTTGATTTATTTCCTCATCGGGACAAGGAGGAAAGAGATTGGAGTGAGAAGCACGTTTGCATTTCTCGCAGGAACCGCCTCGGATGGGTGATGTTTTCCCTCCCATTATACGGATGAAGAAACTGAGGTTCAAAGAACAATTTGGCAAAAGGCACGCAGTGGGCTGGTGGGGAGGTAGAACGGGACCCAGGCTTCTTTCCAGGGCCACCCCGTGCTCCTCGGGGTCCCTGCTGCCTTCAGAGGGGTCCTTCCCTGGCACCAGGAGTTGCCTCTGAATCCAGCCCCTGGCCTTCAGCTCCTGGCCTCTCCTGGCACCAGAGGAAAAGTCAGGTGTGAAGGCTTCTACCACCCGGGCCGGTCCTCCAGGCTGGGTGGGAGAACCAGGGACACGGCGGTCCGGCCCCCGCCCCACTGAGCATCCGGGCACATACCCCAGCCCATCTCAGGCGGCCAGGCCAGGGCTGGGGGACCTGCCTGCACCGTCGCCCTGGGAAGCATCCCACCCCGGGGCCCCTGGAACTGAGTCCACTCCTCCGGGTACCAAGGACACTTCTAGGCCCTGTGCTGGTCCTCAGGCTCACCTCCCAGATCTGTTAGTCTGGAGACTTCGAACACGGCTATTGACCTCTTATAAGCAGAAAAAAAGAAAGCCCAACGTTTCACAAAATACGTCTGTCAAGCCAAGTTGTAAGGGATGATGAGGGTGTCCTGTGTGTGTCAGGCAGGGGTGGCGATCGCGTTCTACTCACAGCCCCACGACCCCCAAAAGCACGAAGTGAGGCAGCTGAGGCTCAAAGGCAGGACCAGGATATCAGCTGGAAGGGGCGGGAGGCATCCTGGAGGCCAAGGCCGCTCCGTTCACTAACACACCCGCGGCGGTAGCTCAAGGGACACACCTCTACCCATCGGTTTGGCCACGACACACACACACGTTTGCACAAGACCCAGCTGCTCAGCCAAAGTGGGGAGAACGTCTATCTGACCCTAGAAAAAGGCGTTTTTCTCTGTCGTCACTGAGAAGATTGCAAATTCTGGAAAAAAAAAAAAAAAATGTGCTCACGGACATGTGAAAACAAAAATTCAACAGATTGACTTCTTTTTTTTTTTAAGATAATTTATTTCAGTTTCTGCCTTCTGACAATCTGAGGTGAAATATAGAGACGGGTTTTGTTTTTCTTCACAGGAAACAGATTTGATTTTAGCACTGTTCTGAGAGCTCGACCTTGAAACTTTCTCCCCCTGAAAATATAGTTTGTAGAACATCCCCTCGTGGGACACGAAATTGCATAAGTGTACATATAACAAACACACCTGCATCACGGACCCCGACTTCTGGGCCACTAAGGGCAGTGCATGGATACGGCCAAGGCAAGTTCAGGTCCGAGACCAACGGGTGGGAGAGAAACAGGGGATGCACGTGGGAGACCCTCCTGAAGCCCCAGAGGCCACAGTTAGAACCACGAAGCTCTCAGGCTGACACGTCTCAAGGGGACGTACCTGCCATTTGAGTTCGAGCCCTTCCTACTGTTCAAAGGGTCAACCCGTCCGTCTCCAGGCATCCACGGGAACCCAGGCAAGCCTCCAGCACAGCGACAGATCAGGGCCCGCGTGTGCAGCCGGTGTGTGGGGGCGGGGCCTGCCGAGCACTTCCCCTTCGTTTTCGCGAGTGCACCATCCAGGACCAAGGTGGGGACAGGCACAGCCCCCAGGGTCCCAGGGGCGTCACCGGCAGGAGCCCTCCTTCCAGCTCAGCGGCCCCGTCCCGGCCCCGCAGGAGGGCACCGAGCGACAGCGCCCCGGGCTGACCCTGCAGGACAAGCGAGGATGCAGGGCCGGCCCCGCCGGCACAGAGGTCCCGCGGGAAGCAATGGGAAGATGGGGAAACCCAGAGCATCCCGACTCGCTCCTGGAAGTGACGGGCTGCTCCTCCTCCAACAGTAACCACGAGCTCTAGAGCGGGGGCAGTGTCCCCTTGAGCCCTGGGGACACAGCCAGGGGGAAGGCTCCCCCCGCAGCCCTCCACGCATCTCACGCTCAGACAGACCGGCCAACGCAGGGGCACGGGCCAGCGCCAGGACACCCAGGCACGAGGTGGGCCGGCCACCCGAGGCGCTTGCTGGGGAGGGGCTGCAGGGACGTGGTGGCAGAACGAGGCCGGGGGGGCCGGCCACGCGGAGGGTCTTGGCGTGGGGGCTGCTCCTGGGTGGGAACCGTCCGGAGAACCCACGCAGGCCTGTTCCCGGCCACCGGGCGACAAGGACGTCCCGGGACATGTGACTTGACTAAGGCCTGGCTCCAGCCCAGGTCTGAACGTCGCACACCAGCCAGTTAGGGGCACTTGTCACCGATGCCATTCCCCTGTATGAACTCAGCTTCAAAGGCTTTTCTAGCGAAACTCACCCTCAAGAATCGTAAAAAGGAATCAGTGATTTGCAGGAAGACGGGGAGATGGCTGAATGGCAGGAGAAGTGGTTCAAGGAAACTAAAAGGCCGGCGGGGGGGGAGCGCCACGAGAAGAACCCCGGGACCGAGGGGCCGTGGGCCTCCAGCCCCGCAGCTCTGCCTGTGGCTGAGGAAGAGGGCGGCCGGGGGTGACCAGCCTGGGGCCGCCTGGCTGCCACCCATCCCCCGAGGCTGGTGCTGGGCCCTTGTCCCCCTGCTTCCCAAGCTCCCGACTGTGCTGGCAAATGACTCAGGCCCCTGGCTGCCCAGCTGTCTCAATGTAAGTAATTTGGCCATACGGCTGATCTAATCGCACCGAGCTGCCGGGATCCCCCCTAACTGAAAAGCCAACTCATCGGGGTGCAGCCGCACCCAGGAAGGTCAGGCTTGTAGCTGCAGCCCTGACTGCTGCAGCAGTCAAGGTCATGGTCACCTGGGTTCAACAAAACTCCTCGCAAGCCCCTTTGTGGCATGAACGCTGGGCTTCTCACACCGGCAGGCTGCAATACCAAGCGCTCTGGGTGACAAACTAACCCACTGAAAACAGCCGACAGAAAAGCAACCCTCAAGGCTGCCACCTTCTCTCCACCACAGTGAACTTCACCGTCTAACTGGGCAGGGAGAGGTGAGTACAGGCTCCACTGGTTCCAGCTCCCGGGAAGGAGGAAAGAGAAAGGTCAGGCGGCACCTCTGACTCCAGTCCTGGATCTCTGCCCTAAACCCAGCGTGGGGCTTGCCCGTGACCCTGACCGTCCCGGGTTTCACTAGGGCACAAAACGCGCGAATTGGACTCTCTCCAGCCCTCCTTTTGGCTACTTAAGAGCTCCTTGGTCTGCTTTTTTCCCCTTTTGGCAATAGGAAAATCATGGTCTACTCCCTTTCACTGTGCGAACGACTTACAACATCAGAACTTGGTTCTCCTGCCTTTGATTAAACGCGTGCACACAGTAGATATGATCTGAATACTAGCACAGCCCCTCTTAAACATCTAACAATATTTTGCTAAAACTGCAACAAAGGCTGAAGATGTACAAAGCCACATCTCGACATCATCCTGTTTCCAAAGCAGGGTACTTTTTACTTGGGAGAATTCGCTGTTTTGGGCTCTTTACGACTCATAGCCCTGAAGGGCAGACAGCAGGAGACTGAAATGCCATTGTTAACGCAGGCCTTCGAAGCTCCTCGCTTGGGACCCTGAACCTACTGGGACTGGAAACTCCCCTCGTGGATATGACCCGATGCTTCCTGCCCCAAGCCTAAGGGTCCTGAGTTTACAGGGAGGGCCACCAGAGCTCTTTCTCCAAAGCCTCCTGTGTGTACGGCGGGGCGAGACTTCTCCGCGCTCGGACCTGAGAGCCCGCCCTGTGTCTGTCTGCTCTGACCGGGCCTTGGAGGGGAGATCGTGTCACAGAGAAAGGACACGTCAGCGAGGCAAGCTGCCGGCTCCTGCGAGGGACGCCATGCATCCTCTGGGTGACAGTGGTCAGACATTCCTAGTTGAAATGCTCGGCCAAAGGCAGACGCCACCAGGACACAGCAGGGCAGCCTCAGAGCCACCCCGACATCGGTCACTCCACGAGGCCCACGGTCTCCGGCAGCGTCCCCTCGTGGGGCTGAGACCGACAGGCAGCACTTCTGGAGTCAGACTCTACTCTTAGGAGCTAGATTTATACAAACAAGCAGAGAGGGAAAAACCCAAAGCAACCCTTGCTTCTACCTGCAACTGCTATTTCAAGAGGCCTGTATGGAAAAAAAAAAAAAAGGTCTCAAGATCATCTTGAAGTTAAAGTGCTTGGAAAAGCCCGAAGAAGTCAAAGCTGCGTTTCCTTCCAAGGCTGCACGGGCCCTCCCGCCCCCCCCTGCGGGGCGAGAGCCGCCAGCTCCCCAGCACCCCTGGGAAGACCCAGAACCTACTGTCTCCCTCCAGAAATCAGCCTGGATTGAACGTCCGTACAAAAATCTTCTATGTACAAGGATAAGTCTTCTGGGCACCTTAGAATAAAATCTTAATGCATTTCAACTAACCACTAAGAAAGCCAACGACACGCAGCCGCGGGGGGAGAGCCCTGCTCTTATGGGGGGGTGGGGGGAGCACAGCACACCCAGGGGTTGGGGTTGAACGTCTCAGGAGGGGCTGCATTATCTTCAGGAGGCACTGGAGGAGGGGCCCACACACCCGTCAGGGGGACGTCACTTCTCCGAAACGCGCGTTCCGTATAGTCTCGTCCTATCCCTGGGCCCAGCATCGGGTGGAGGCGCTCCAGCCTGTGTGACCCGCCCCGCACAGGCCAGGCAAACTGGCAACACGGCTGTGCTTTGTTTAGTGACATGGCCAGAGAGGCCGCCGCCAACACACACACACACACACACACACACACACACACACACACACACACGAGCCCGCGCACGTGCCATCGTGAAAACAGCAGGGTTGCTGAAATCCCAGCCCCCCGGGCCTCCTGCAGGAGCAGCGCACGCGGGTCCTGCCCTGCTTCCTTCCCATCACCTCTCTTACGATCACCCGGAGGTGTGTTCCTCGGCTCAACCAACGCACACTCTGCTCTGGAACGTTCCAGGGAGGCATCCCCCACCAGGGGAACCTTGGAGGGCTGGAGGGCTGGGTATCAGGCGTGTGTTTGTCATGCTGGAGGAGGTGGAGCGGGGACACGGGACGAAGGACCAAGGCAGGAAGGACAGAGCCCCGCTGGCCTCGTCAAGGTCAGCGCCCGAGAGCTGGGGCTGGCGCGGGGGAACCGGGCTCGCCAGGGCAGCCGGCAGGCCGGAGGCCTGCTGGCCAGACTGCGGCCCCTCGGGCTGGTCAGCTGTGCCTGGTACAAAGCTGGGGGGAAGAGCCCCGGCTCCCGGCACCTGAGACGGCGAGGGGGTGTCTGCAGAGTCTGCGGGAAAGCGGTCCAAGGGCTCGGGTGGCGGAAGGGACAGGCTTCCCCAGGCGGCCGGGGCGGAGGGCCCGACCCTCCGAAGCCCCCGCTACCCAGCCTCACGCAGCCACCGCCAGGAGCGGCCCCTGCCACGGTGCCTGTAACGCCGACACAGACTCTTTTGTCTTCTCTGGAATAAAGAGCAGCGCTGTTTGCTTTCAGAAAGGGCGGTTGTCTAGAGGCTGCTGAAGAAGCTTCTCTCGTCTGTGCTTTGTCACGGGACTGACGGCCCCAAGCTCCTCCCAGGGAGCAAGGGGCGGAAGCTTCTCCGCTGCAGAAGGAAGCTGTCGGCTGAGCGGGAACATCTCAGGCGGCCTGACACACACCCCTGAGCGCTACGTGGGTCCCGACACAGCCACTTGGAGCCACGCCGTCTCCCGGCGCCCGCACCCCTGACCGGGGCCGGGCCCTTCTGCAGCCGGGAAAGCACGTGCTCTGCCCGGGTCGCTCTCCCGTCCGCGGAGGCCCCGCCCCCTCTGCTTGGCCCCCCCGCTCGGCAGGAACGCCCCTGTGGGAGGAGCCCGATCCCACCCTGTCGGGGGTCCCCGACCATCACTCCTGAGCGCCCTGTGTCACCGGCGTGTGCCACCCCACAGCTGCCCTGCCCCGCCCTCCCACGTGCGCCCCAGCCTCTCCCACAGGAGGCTACGACGGACGCCGGCCCATCGTGGGCCCGGCATCCCTCCTCCTGAGCCCCTCGGTCCCACGTCGCAGGTCTGCCACTCGGGGGTAGGGACAGTCACCTCGGTGTTGGCTGTGTAATCCCAGGGACGCTTTGGCACGCAGAAGGGGGAGGAGACGCAGGCAGAGGGGAGGCAGGGGAAACAGGCAACCGGATTCTTCTACCCGCTAGTTCTAGGGCGGCGTGGGGCGGCTCTGGGTGCTGCCAATGTCATGCGGGGGCGGGGGGGGCGCGAGAGCCGGCCGCGGGCCCGGGAGGGAGGCGCGCACCCACAGTCCTCCCGGGGGAGCCTCGGGCCGCCTCCCGAGGCCTACTCGGCGGCCACCTGCTCGATGTGGTCACTCAGCAGCTTGTACTGCTCTGGAAGAGAAAACAACGTTATTATTCCCCGTGAGAGAGACGGCGACACTGACAGGCAGGTCCTTCTCCTTCGGGGTGAAAAACAAAGCCGGCCCTCCCGGGCACGGCGAGTGCGGGCCTCTGAAGCTGTGACCTCGGCCTGGCAGTGGGCTCCTTGGAACCAGGATGCATCTTCCCACGGAAATGATGCTCCGGAGGGCAGCCCCGCCGGCCCCCAGGAAGCCTGGTGTGGGAGGATGAACCCTATCCTGGGAGCCAGGCGTGGGTCCTGGAGGCCACGCAGGGGTCACGTGGTGGAGGGGACAGTGTTCTTGCCCTGTGATGAGTGGTGGGGCTGGTGACAGCACTTGGAGATTGTCCAGGGGCACCTCCTGAGGCCACCTGTCCTTGGCCCTCTTTAACTTGGTCCAGGCTGGAGCTTTATCTTTAAACAATATTGATCTGTACGAATCTATGTCTAAGTGGCAGACTTTTCGGGGGACAAGGAGGAAGCGTTTTGTGGCGCGTGGGATGGCGCGTGAAGGCCAGCAGTCGATCGGGGAAGCTGACATCAGTCAGCCACGCGTCCCCCTTCCGTTACAGAAGTCAGAGGTTCCGGAAGGACCTCAAGAGCCCCGCCGCTCCCCCGAGACCTCCGGCAGCAGTGTCATTCAAGGGACGACAGCAGGCCACGCGGTGGCCATTTAGAAGGAGGGGCAACTCAGGGCCAGCCTGTCCATCTTCAAGGTCAGAGTCTGAGCGTCCAGTTCTATCTTCCCCTGGGCCCTGTCTGTAGGCCCTGACCTGGTGGGCCCCGCACCGTCCTGCCCGACACGGGCAAAAGCCCCGCCTAGCAGGACTGGGTCTCCGGGTGCAAGGAAAAGGGTCCCACGCATGCAGGCAGACGGGAACGTCGAATGTCCCATTCGTAGCCACAGCAGGGACAGCCCTCTGGGCGGGGTGGGGACCCCAGCGCGCGGGGCGCCTGCTCCTGAAACCCCAGCCACTCACCCTCGTCCAGGTTGCCGATCACCGCCTGCTTCTTCAGAAAGTCGTTGCACAGCTTCTTGTTCAGCCCGAACGCCAGCATGTTGTGCGTGAATGTGCTGGGGGGGCGGGGGGGACACGGCCGTGAGCTGGTACCCTTCCCGCCTCCCGAGGGGAAGGGAGCTGGGGCCCGACATGCAGCCCACCAGGCCAGAGAATCGACAGAAAGACATAAAACCAGATCGCCTCAAAGGCCAGCCTTGCTCACCACGAAATGGTGTTGGAGGGGGGGGGGACCGATTAGGAACCGGAGTCAAGGCCAAATGGAGTGAACCGTGTGCTTCTGAGCCGTTTAAGAACGCACGGTGGTAGTGACGCTGGGTCAGGGACGTGTGACATCGTCGGGGTGGCGCCCCCCCAGCAGAGCCCCCGGGTGGGAGCGTCTCACCCGGCGGCCCCTCCTCGCACCGCCCGGCTTGCTCGTCTCCCGGGTGACCGGGCTGGGCGTGGGCCCCGTCTGGGTCCCGGGGGGAGGGGTGGCAGGCCGGCCCTGGCGCTCTCACCCCAGCTGCCCGAAGGTGATGTTCTCGTTGAACCGCAGGCTGTCGTCCCGCTCCTCCTGGGTCATGTGGCACCACCTCTCTCTGCAAGCACAGGGGGGGCAGTGGGGGGGCTTCAGAGCCCACACCCCCGCCGCTCGGCCCTCCCCGGCTCTGCCCACAGGTGCCGGCCTCCCTGACACAGAGGGGACGGACACGTCCGCCGAACAGCTGTTGGCGCAGCTTCTAGGAAGCCCGCCCGAAGCTGCCCCTCTGACTGGGGGCCCGAGACCTACACTCATCACCTTCTCCTGGCGGAGACAAGGCTCAGGACCCAGAGACAGTGTGCGCTTAGCGGCTGCCCGGAACATTCTCCAGGAGACGAGGACGCTGCCCCCACATCCTTCTCTACGGTTCAAGGACCGCGGAGGCCGAGGCCCGTGTCACCGGTGGGGAGGCGTGCCGAGAAGCCAGCGGAGCAGCGGTCCGGAGCCCGGCAAGGCGCTGGGCTCTGCGCCGCGTGCAGGCCCGAGGCTCTCCGGCGGGGGTCCGCGGCCCCTGACCACACGCTGCCCGCCGGGCCGGCCCCCTCTGCGGCGCACTCTGCTCCCAGGCGGCCTCGCAGGGCGCGGGGACGGGCCCGTGAGCACGGTGAAGACGGCACAGAGCCTCTGAGCAAAGCTGGGAAACCCACCGAGGACGGGCCACGGCCCGTGTGGCTCCACGTGCTCTCCGTGCAGGGGCTCAGGGCTCAGGGTTCGGGCAGGGAAGGTGCTCTTTTGAGCTGTTTGTGAGCTCGGTGTCCCTGAGTGAGAGCGAACTCTGCCCGATCTTGCAGGGCGTCAGCCCCTCCCCTTATGGCCGAGCATCCTTGTCCCAGTGGCCCAGGACCGAGCATCCTTGTCCCCAGTGGCCCAGGACCGTAAGCCACTGCACCACTCTGCCTGCACCTCCCCCCACCCCCCGCCGCCAGGGCACGGGAGCCGCGTGGCCACCTGAGAAGTGAGCAGGTGCCTACTTGCCCTTAAAAATTACACTCTGGACAAGGAGTCTGACTAAAACAGTGCTGAGAGGAAAAAGACAAAAGAAAAGGGAGAAAAAAAAAAAAAAAAAAAAAAAAAAGAAAAGGGAGAGAAGAGGCAGTATGAGGGGGTGAGGGGTCAGGGTGATGGAGAAGCTGAAAGAAGAGGAACAGAACCAAGAACATCGACTCTTAACTCCTCTCCCCCCTCCCAGCCCAGGGAGGCTAGTGGTGCCGCTGCAGCTGAGCGGGAGCCACGGGACACCAGGGCGCAACAGAGGCAGCACGGTCAGTCTCCCAGTCTCCTCATGCTGACAGGACACCCACGAAGATACCTGGAATGTGCTTCCAGGCACTATGCTAACCCCGTGCCACGTTCTTTCCCATCCCTTTTCCCTGAGTGGTCACCCTTAGAATTGTCCAGGCACATAAACTCCCACACCACCACCAGACTCGCTGAGTACAGTTGCACAGGTTGTGCACTGCACAACCCCAGACCACGGGGAAGTGGCTACCTTGCAGTCGTGCAGCACAGCAGCCCTGACCCACATGAGGAGGTGAGTCTTTTTGCTGTGGTGAGGACTAAAGTTGGGACATTTTATCTGATCTCTGAAGAAATAGGTAGAAGGTCATTTGGGATCAGGGGATGCCTACCAGCAAATCAATTCCTTAAAATTGAGTTCAACACCCAATACTGGTCGAGGTCTAATACCACAAGAGGGCAGATCGTGTGTCTAAATTGCCACAGTGGGAATTCGGATGTGTCCAGCAGCTTACAGAACAGGAAGCCTCCTGAAACGGGGACATTTCTGCCTCTGAGAACAGAGAGGGTGCTGATGGTGCTGTCGGCAGAGTCGGCCAAAGACGAAAGCATGCTGGAGGCACAAGGTTGCCCGAGGACCCAGAGCCAACCCCCGGCCCCCAATCTCGGGGTGTCCTGGGGCTCAGATCTGGGATGTGCATGGCCAGACCACCTCTGCTCTGGGTGAGGAGGCCTGTGAGGCCCAGAGGCTCACTTCCCCTCGTGGGGCTCAGAGGTCACATGCTCCAGCCCTGTGGGGCCTCAGCTGTGGTGCTGGGAAGCCTTGCTCCAGGCAGGCTGGTTAATTACATACACACACCCGCCCCCCCCAGAGAGTCTGTGGGAACTTGAGGGCTTTTTAGGAACTGAGGTAGCTGCCATGCCTAAATGCTCCTTTTAAAGCCATAATGCTGGATTAAAAAAACAAGATTTCTCATAAAACAATAAGCACTAAAAATACATCCCTGATTAAAGGAAGCATGCTTTGGGAAATTTCCACCAAATTTAAAAAAAGCACTGAATCAGAAACTATATTTTGAATAGGCAGGCCTTTCACTCTAAAAATATCTTAACCAAGATATCGAACACATATCAAGGTCAAACAGTTGAAGTCAGACCCCACTGTGGGCTTGCAAGAAATAGCCTGTTCTAGACCTTTGTCTTCAGGGGACCCTATGACACACACAGGCCTCACATCACACAGTGGCCGGGGGGAGGAAGCAGCTGTCCTTCCTCCCGGACCCCCCAGACCTGTCAGAGTGGGCGAGGGTCTGCCAGAGCCCGCAGGCCCCTAGACGTGACTGCAGGGACAGGTACTCCGGCCCGACCTGCGGCTCCTGAGCCTGGATCAGTGACTGAGCGGACAACGAGGGAACCCAAGGGTGTGGTTTCGGGGTCCGCTGGGAGGGCCAGAGTGGCCCATGGAGGCCGGACTCGCTCCAGGTCGGAGCTGACCTCCTGGACCTCGCTGCCCTCTCCTCTCGGGACGCGCACCGGGCCTCGTGGAGGTCTCGGGGGCCGTGCCTGTCTCCTGACCGTCTCGGGGTCCCTATGCTCGGCGAGCTCCCCACCGTCTGTCGCCAGCCTGTCCCAGCGCTGGGCCCGCCGGCCGCGAGTCACACCCACGTCTGGTCACACCCCCCTCCCCTCCGACCCAGCGGCCCCGGAAGGGCCCCCGCACTGTCCATGGACAGTCGCGTGGACACACACCTCTTCTTCTCCTCCTCTCCAGCATCCCCTCTGGGGCGGCAGCAGAAACAGGTAAACAGAGGAACACGTCAAAGTCATGCAAGGTGTGCGGATGGAAAGGAGAGCCAGCGCGGGAGGAGGGCTATCACAGCGGAGGCGGGTACGGAGACGGGGTTCCGGGGGCAGTGGCCCAGGAGGCTGAGAGCAAAGCGACACGAGGGTCCCCCTCGCCTACAGGCACTTCCTGCACCTGCGACTCCCAGGAGGGCGGAGAATTCTCTCTCTAGAATCCTCAGGAACGTTCCAGCACCGCTCCCCCTCCACGTGCTCCCCTGCCTTCCCGGGACACACAGCCACAGCAGGCTGCGTGGGGTACAAGGCAGGCCACCCCGATAGGGTTTACTTCCCCCCACCAAAGAGATTTCACTTAAGATCCCCCAAATGCCTGTGGGCTAAAGCCTTATCCAGCAGGCACCTGCCCTCCCTGCTGCCGGGAGAAAGGTTAAGGGGTCCCCCAGCGTCAAAGAAGGCGGGGATTCATTTCATGAACGAGGAGAGACTCACACTTCAAAGTCCCATGACTGGAGGGGCCAACAAGGTGACCCAGGCCTGGGAGGCCGCTGCCCCTTCCCCGCCCCGCCGCGGCACACGGCAGGCACCGGCCTGAGCTCGCCGCCGTGGCCAGAGAGAGCTGAGCGGCCGTGCCCAGCCCTCGCCGCCGCCCAGTGCTTAGTGAACCGGTTTACAAAGGGCGTCTTCCGAAGTGACAAGACTGCCCTCGGGGAAGCTGCAGCCCAGAGGAGTAAGTTGACAGTAGCGACTGCCCTTCCCAGACGTGAGCCCAGCACCACCCAGGGTCCCGCGGCAGTGGTCTCAGCTCGGGAGTCTGGAGTCTCACAGAGACAGCAGAGTGGGTCCGAGGGGGCCCTGTGGGCTTCACTCGGGGGGAGTCTGCGTTTCTTAGGAGGGTCAGGCCGAGTCATGCCGGAGCCCCGGGGCAGGAAGCGCTCATGCAAGCTGGGCCCCCCACCCACGAAGCGGTGCGCCCGGGACCCTTCAGGCAGCTTGCAGGGCACCGGGGCCGCAAGGGGTTGACGAAGAAACACAGACACATCGACTCAGCCGTTCTGTCCTCCTGCTCTCCTCTTCAGAAACGGACAATAAAGCCTCGCCCTGGTCCTCTTCCCTGAGGCAAAGCGGGCCCGGACTTGGCTCCTACCTGGTGGTGGGAGACCGCTTTCTCCTCTCACAGTGGACAGCGTCGAAAAAGGCCGCGTTCCAGAACCTCAGCGTGTGCCTGCAAGACAGACAAGGCCCATGTGCCTTTATCCTAAACGGAGCTGGCTCCCCCCCTACCCGGCAAGGTGTCCTGAGGGCATCTGTGCATCTCTCCCAGGACTCGGCCTGGACACTCATCAGGTCAAAGGGGAAGCCGCCACGAGCAGGATGTGGGCGAGGGCCATTTGCGCTTCTCTGTCTCCGGCTGAGGCTCCGAGGAGACCTGCTTCTCTAGAACAGGGTCTAGTGACATAAATGGGAACCCCCGGCAGGGACAGGCCACGGGGCAGAGAGCAAACACATTTATAGGGACACATAAGGAAGAAGCATTCTTCCCGAGGATCAGGGTCAGCGACGCTACGGCACGTGGGCCACGTCCAGCCTGCTCTCTGTCTGTGTAAATCAAGCTTTATGGGATCACGGCCACACCCCTCCACTTACATCCTGTCCGCGGAGGCTTTGGCACTGCAGCGGTGGAGTGCAGTGGTTGCCTGTAAAGCCTAAAATACTTACCACCCAGCTCTGTACAGAAAAGCGGGGCTGAGCCCTGTTGTGGATGCTAAGACAGCAGCTGAGCCTAGACGGGCCCAAGCTAACTCACGGACAGTGGGACCAGGGCTGCTGGGCTCCTTCTCCCTGCTTCCCCCCGAAAGGCTGGCCCTGCAGGGCGGGCCCTCCTCGCGGAGGCTTCGGGACAGCTGCGGCCCGGCCCGGGCCGGCAACGCGCCTCACGCGCCCCATCCCGCTGCACCGAGTTCGGCCACCCACCGCCGCTAGACTGTGATCCTCGCGGGAGGGGCACGTCTGACACCCTGTGGGTTCCAGATGCTACCACACCGCCTACTTGTGAGGAAATAAAAGCCGCCGATGGAGAGGCTTCAGAGGGATGAGAGCGGCCTCAGAGAAAGACAGAGGGCGAGATGTCCCCTGAGCACTGCTCTCCCACTGCAACCACGACTGTCACGTGTGTGCATGACTGACACATACAGAACAGCTGTACTAGGATGTAAGTCACGTACCGTAAAATGCACGCTCTTCAAGTGCACAATTCAGTGGGTTTTAGTATATTCACAGAACTGTGCAGCCATCACCACTATCCATTTCCGGGGGCACCTTCATCACCGCGCTCCCGGCTTCCGCCCCCACCCCCCCCACCCCACCCCCGCAACCACCAATCTGCTCTGTCTCCAGGGCTTTGCCTCCTGGACGTTTTGTGTATATATACTACGTGGTCTTTTGTGTCTGGCCGGGGTCACGTGGCAGGATGTTTTCCACGTCCACCCGCACCGTGGCAGGTGCGGGTCCCTCATTCCTTTACGTGGCTGAGTGATTGCCCACGTTTCGTGTATCCACCTTTGGGCTCTCATGAATAACACTGTCGTGAACGTACGCGCACAGGTTTTTTCCTCGAGTACCTGTTTTCAACTCTTTTCAGTATCTACCCAGGAATAAGACCGCCGGGGTCGCGGGCTAAAACTCTGTTTAACTGCTGCGCGACCGTTCTCCGCAGTGGCTGCCGCACGGGGGTAACCCCGCCAGCCGTGCAGAGTCTCCGATTCCCCGGCATCGTTGCCCATCTTTTCTCCTTTGGCTCTACCAGGGGGGGTGAGTGGCCTTCGCTTCTGATGGAGACATGGGTGCTGGTGACGCAGGTCGAGGTGGCCTTACCAGATGGGCTGCGGCTTCAGGTGCGTGTACAGGTAGATCTTCTCCCCCTTTCTCTCCTCCTCTGCACTGCACACAGTCACTGCGGGAGGGGGAGGGAGACTGAGCGAGGCAGACCCCCCCCCGCCCGCCCCGACTCCAGCGACCCTCCCGGCAGGCCCCACATCGTCCCACAGGTCACGCAGACATGCAGCGGAAACTCCACGGCACCTGCCCTGAGGACTCCTCGCCAGGGAGGGTCCCGGGAACCGCTCCCCCACCGCTGGGGATACTTTCCTTGACTCCCCTGGGATGAGGAGCTGATGCCCCAGAGAGGCGGGTTTCCCGTGGAAATGCAGTTAAGCGGTTAGAGACCAGAGCAGAGCGCGGTATGACAGCGTCCCCTGCCACGGGGGAGCCGGAGCCCCAGGCGTCCGGGGACCTGCGGCTCACCGTGGGCTGGACTAAGGCCGCGTGGCGCTGCCGTGGCACCGCCCGGCCCCGCGAGCACGGGTTGGCACTCACCCGTCTTCTGCGGCTTCTCCTGGGGCTTGCCCTCTTTCTCCCTTGGGGAGAGAAACCATAGCAGTGACAAAACGCCCCAAAGAACCCCGTTACGTTGCTGAAACGGGACGATGCCTCATGACCAACGTGTAAATCGAAGGTGGTCTTCTCTGAGAACACGTTTATGGAATCAACGCCACGTGTACCAACTGCCAGTCTCTTAGAACTGAGACGCGCTGCTCAGGCCTCTTTGTCCCATCCTCTCCGAATCCAAGAGTGTCCAGACCGGAGGAGGAACAGAGCCAAGAGGCCTGGCTGTAGGCGAGCCGTCGGAGGGGACGGCGGGGACCACAGGGTGCCCCTTCTTTGTGGAAGTCTCGGTTCCCGCCCTGCTCTGAAGCGGCCCCGCCCCCCCGCGGGCCCCGAGTGGCTGTGGCAGCTCCGCCGCCCTGGGGAACGCAGTTCCTCTCACGGCAGCAGGAGGCGGGGTGCGGGGAGGGGGTGGGTAACTCCCCCCCTGCCTACCGACAACTTCCGCGTGCTCCTCTCCAGTCCTACAACCACGGGCCCCCGGGGAGCATCCCAGCACGCCGGCCAACGGGAACAGCATTTGGAAGCCCCAGGAAACTGGAGGGTGGGGAGGCAGCTGCCCCCCCGGGGAGCAGCTCTCGGGCCCCAGGGACGGCCGAGGGCGCAGAGATGCTCCCGTCACTGGGCTAGGGTGGCCTCCTTGTCACACCCACGGTCGGGGAGGGACGCACGCAGGCGACACTCACTCGCTTCTCCTGGCCAGGGGCCCCCTGGGCTTGGTCTCCAGCCCGAAGAAGCCCTTGACGTTCTCCGTCTTGGCCGACGTGTTCTTCAGAAGCCGCTCGGCGATGTCCTTCTTCTCCGCTAACCAGCTATTGGCTGACTTCAGGTAGGAGTCGATGCTCCCGGCCGGCTTCTCCTTGAACTCGGAGGGGAGCAGGTGTGGCTTACCTGGAGGGAGGGGGAGAGGGCAGGGATGAGAGCCACCTGGAAGCACGGAGGCCGGGGCCGCCTCCCTCCGTCATCGCCAGACGCGGCGGCGGTGGGAGGCAAGAGGCTCAGGAGGTCCGAGGGCACACGGAGAGCCGGGGCCCCTGCCCTCTCGGGCAGTCGCCGAGCACCTAGTGTGTACAAGTCAGCCAGGGGCCACCAGGGGCTGCAGAGGAAACAGGCAGGGGTCCAGCCCCAAAGAAGCACCAAGTCCAGAAGGTGGGTGAGCAGCGCACACAGGGAGAGTGTAACGTACAAAGTGATGGAGGAAGACACAAGAGTCTCTCCTTGTGGAAGGAGGGGGCGTGCGGATTCCAGACGGCCTGGCTGGCACCTGGGCTGGTCCTGAAACAGGGAGGCCATCGGACATGGGAGACGGTGAGAGAAGGGCAGCGAGGGAAAAAGAGGTATGTCCCTTCCTAAGGCTGTGCACGGACCGAGGCCCAGGCACCCCACGGGCCGAGGTGTCCTGCCCCAGATTAAAGGGCTCCAGGCTAAGGCCGTCAGAGCAGCTGCTGCCAACAGCGCAGGGCAGCAGGGAGAGGGTGGGCTGCTGAGCTGAGGAGAGGGTGAAGCTGAGCTGCAGAGGTAGGGGATGCGCCACAAGAGCCACCCCCGCCCGCCACTGGTGCCTGTGCTGCCCTGACCCAGCTCCAGCCCGCAGGCAAGCCCTCAGCCACCCTCTCCTCACGGCGGCCTGAACGAGTGCCCGTGGTCACAGCCCAAGGAGCTTAACACGGGGAGCCCCCTCGCTGCCCCCAGCTGTAATGCACCAGGAGGCCCCAGGGCCACGAGCCTGAAGAGCTCAACCCGCACTCTGCCCCAGACCCCGGGCTGCTCCAAGTCACCCCCGTCCACAGCTGACCCCGTGTCACACTTCCAGAACACGAGATGATGTCCCGCGTTTACCCTGAAATGTCCTGCCCGTGTGTCCACTTTCTCATGTCCTCCCAGCCAGCACCGTCAGCCTCCTGACCCACGCTGTGGACTCTTCTTCGCCTCCCGTTCTAGGCGTCTCCCTCCTCCTTGTCCCCACCCTAATATCAGCTCCCTTTGTTTTCTGGATGCCTCGCAGCTCTGCCTCAAGAAACGCCCACTTGGCGTGGCGTGGGAGGCGGCGGGTCTGCCTTCCGCGTAAGCTGCACCCCGGGCCTCACCGATGTGATAGTAGGTGAAGCACATGGTCATGAGGTTCTTGGCAGGCCCGAAGTCGTCCATCTGGTGGCACCTGAAATGGAGAGAGGGGTGACTGGCCAACGGACCCTTCCACCGGATGCTCTCTGCACGTCCCTGAGACAAGACCAGCACGCCTCACAGACACCTCGAAACTAGGACCTCGCTCCCCAGACCCTCCAGAGGGGAAGCCACAGAAAGAACTCCCCTGGGTCCAGGCACCTGGCCCGCGAGCGGGTCTGATTTGGGGCACTAAAGGCGCTCACCATCGATCAGCCTGGCCTCTTTCCCGTTCAGGGTGGGAGGGCCAGGGCCCCGCCCCAGGGAGCACACCCGGAACTGGAGGTCGGGCCTCAGGTCTCCGGCTTAAACCGCTGGCCCCCTCCAGCCCCTACTTCTCAGGAATGAGCAGTGACTTAGATGATCCCCCCCAGACGTGCACAGCAGCAGAGTCACCTGGCGGGGGTGTGTGTGGGTGAAGATGTGGATTGCTGGGCCCACCCCAGAGTCTCTGGGTCAGCAGGTCTGGGGCAGGGCCTGGGTATGTGCATTTCCAACACACTGTCTTGGGAAGCTGATGTTCTGAGGCTCCTGGCCCAGGGACAGCCTTCCGAGAATGACTGGGAATGTGAATACCTACATACCCTGTACCACTTGCTGAAGATCAAATTAAAGTATTATGTGCCATGGGGCTTCCCTGGTGGCTCAGTGGTTGAGAATCCACCCGCCGATGCAGGGGACGCAGGTTCGTGCCCCGGTCCGGGAAGATCCCACGTGCCGCGGAGCGGCTGGGCCCGTGGGCCGTGGCCGCTGGGCCTGCGCGTCCGGAGCCTGTGCTCCGCGACAGGAGAGGCCACAACAGTGAGAGGCCCGCATACCGCACACACACGAAAAAGTGTTACGTGCCAGAACCTTTGCTATGCTAAAAGATGTCCTACAAATATAAAGGATTATGTTAATACTTACTATATTATATCACACTTACTATATTGAGAGTATGAGATATACATGGATCCATTCAATTTAGCAAACAAAAAAGGGGGGAAACGCTTCAAAAAGAGGGTCTGTCTGCCACTAAGAATTTGTGCTGTTACAGTGGCAAAAGCTACAGTGATGTCCACCGTAGCACTGTAAATGAGAGAAGAAAATGAGGAATCAGCTAAACGCCCACCAACAGGGCAGGAGCCGAATTAATTATGGTACCTTCGTACATTCATGTATTAGAACACCTCACAGCTGTTACAGATGCAGCACTGAACGTAAATGCACGGTACTGCCTTTTTAGAAAAAATATCTATTTGCTGGTATGTGCATTATTAAGAGTGGCTATCACTGAGAGACGGACCAAAAGTGAGAGAACAGGGTGTGAAAGAACATCTCCTTTCCCTCTAAGGCTTCTGTGCCTCTCCACCCTGTTCCCTCATGTACTTTCCTTTCCTGTTTAGTTTATCACCTTGGACTAGTGGTACTTAAAGAAAGAAAATCAACAGAAATTATCTAGACAGTGGGATGAGGGCCATTTTTGTTTATCTTTTTAACATAAAAATAATAAACCTAAAAAACGAAATTTCTGTAAGTTCTTTTTTTTTTTTTTTTTTTTTTTTGCAACCACATAAAAAAACATACGCTCACAGACAAAGTAATGAAAAGATTCTGTGTTTTGGCAAGGTTGGAACTTGAGGTTAACTACCCCCCCCCCACCTACCAGTTTGCTTATTTAAGGAAACACTGGAATAAAAATTGAGAATTAGACAAGCACGTTACCATGTGGACAGGCACCATCTACACAAAATACAGGTTCCTGACAATTATGGATGCAAATGTCTGGAGGATGAAGGGTCTTCAGGGCAGGAGGCCGCGCTGACCCCTGAGCCCCTGGGGCTGCCTTCCCGAAGCTCCAGAAGCAAGCAAGCGTGGGCCCTCGGCTGCCTCAGCGAGGCCTCTTCCTCCCTCCACGCACACTAGCTCCCAGACCCAGATCCCCGCCCCCACCCCTGGGGAGCACGCCCTGAACTTGGGACATCCCGAGCAAGTGCAGGAAAAACAGGGGCTCCTCTCTTTTGGCCATTTTCCTCCAGTACGTGCCCCGTGTTCATGGGGGACAGAGAAAGGTGGGGAGACACCGAGACAGGGAATTAAGGTCAAGAGAGCAGCTACATTTCTGTTGGGAGAAGAAGGGGAAGGAACAGGCAAGGAGGGGTTTTCAGGCCTGGAAGGACACAAGGGACACAGAGAAGTGGCCACGGCCTAAGCCAGGGGACCAGGACCTGCTCCAAGGCCACACTGAGGTGAGGGGGGGAAAGCGGGCTCAACTGAAGGTCAGATCAGGGTCAGAGCTTCCCTCCCTGTCCCACGCACTTCCCTCAGCCCCCACGATCCCCCAGGCAGACACGGCCGGCTCCGGATCACACAGCGGAGGGCGCGTCCGGCTCTGACGCACGTCAGGATGTAGGAAGAGGGTCAGGAGTCCCAGAGCCGTGGGCCTCAGGAGGAGGAGCCCCTCAAGGCAGGTGGCCGGCCACACGGAGGTGGGGGGCCCTTCTCCCCAGCCCACGCTGTCCTCAGCGATAAAAGGCCCCAGTGGTGCCTCATTAGAACTCAGGGCAGCGATGCCATCCAAACCATCTCATTAGTGGGCGGTGGCCCGGTTTGGAGGACTTCACCACAGGAAATCCAGGGAACCCCAGACCTCAGCTGGAGGAGGGCAGGGTCGCTGTGGAGTCACAGCCTGTCCCCGGGACCCGCAGGAAGAGACTGATGGTCCTCTGATGGCTGCTGGCGGGTGGGGGCCGTGCACTCCCTGCCGTGACATACTGGTCACGACTTCCAGCCAATGCTGCTGCCGGGGGGTGGGGGGGGGGGTGGGAGGGGGAGCAATTGAGCTGATGACCGCATGCGGCTGGTTCTCACGACTGGGGTCTCCCAGGTGGGGAGGGAGGGAGGGAGGACGAGAGGTCAGGACGGAGGTCAGGACGGAGGCACTGAGGCGCAGCATCACTTACTCAAACAGGACCACCGCGAAGGACTGCACCAGGCGGTAGAAGGTGGCCTCCGAGACGCACTTGGAGTTGCAGCGCTGTCCGGGGAGAGGGCAGCTGCGTCAGGCGGCCGCTGGCGACGGGGCCCCAGCTCCGAGGGGCTGCGCGCTCACCCCGCCCAGCGTCTCTAAACACAGCTGGGGCGCGAGCCCAGGACAGGCCCTGCTCCCCGGAAACCGGGGCCCAGCAGAGGGCTGCAACCCCGCTCCCCCGGCCATCACGCAGGTGCTTCCCGTGTCTCCTCGTGAGATTTTTAAAACTTGGAACTTTGCGCACTCACCCACATGTGGGAAAGTACAGAGGGACGGGACCCCAAGATGACAAGGCTGGCTGCTTTCTGGGTGGGTGATGATGTATGGGCAGTGTCTCTGTTTTTGCTTATCTCTATTTTCTAATTTTTCTTGGAAGAATAAATGATTTGTGACCAAAAAATACTTTAAAAACGAAGAACTTAATCCACTTTACAGGGAAAACATAAAAAGAACCTACTGGCTGTTTTTAAAACTTACTGTTTATCTGAGTTTACATACATGGCTGTCATTCTCTTGAATATTTTATCTTTACAAAAACGGAATATTGTAGGTTATTTAATAAAAACACGTGTGGACACAGCCCATGCGCTTGTCTTTAAAAGAATGAACTTTTCTGGAATTTCATGAGGTTGACAGCCTGGCATTCCTTTCTAGTGGGGCATCTTCCACTATTCTGATTAGACGTCATGACGCCTCTAGACGAGCTTTACGCTTTTTCCTGTGGGCTCGTTTTCCTCAACCCCCTTCTCCAGAGCGGCTGGGCTGCCCCACGCCACAGCCCGGCGTCACCCCTCTTACCTGGGCGCTCACGTACCGGGCAAACCATTCCCGGCCTTTTCCATTCTCACTGCTGCAGTACTCTCCGAACTTGGCTTTCTCCTCCTGGTCCAAGTCCTCCCTGGAAAAGAGGGCAAAGGGAAAGGACAGGAAAGCTTGAATCCTCTGCAACAAAAATGGCTACAGCAGGGAAAGAGGAAGGAGAGGGACTTCTAAGTGCAGTCGGCCCTCGGCATCCGCACCACAGAACCCCGACGGTAACTCGCCCCCCCCCCCAAGGGCGGACGCTCATCTCAGCCTCCGGGCAACCCCGAGAGGAAACGCTATTGTTTCTGCTTGCAGGATGAGGAGCCCGGCTCCGAGGATCACACACAGCTGGAGAGTGGCAGGTGGGAGCCCCATCCAGAGCTCCTGGCTCCCAAGCCCACGTGCGTGCCCCCGACCTCCTGCCTCAGCGAGGTCCGGGTACTCACAAGGGCTCCACAACTCTCCGAGGGCTTGCTTCTCCAGCTCATCCACTGCCCCCCACCTCTGCTGCTGAGGTCGGTATGGAGCCACCGACTGGATTCAAGAATTCTTACCGTGCTCAGTCTCAGCGGGACCCGCTGAGGCCAAGAAACACAAGAGGTCTGACGCCACCTCCAGCCATCAGAAGGAGGGCATGGTTGCTTAGTCCTGTGCACTTCTCAAGAGCCGGTCTGCTCTCTGACTCTCCATAGCTCCGTGTGAGGGGTGAAGAGCGGGGACCCCAGGCCTGGAGATCACCCCCGCCAGGGTGGACAAAATGCTCACCTGATCTCAAACCACTGCCAATCGTCTTCGTGGGGGGCCAGCGCTCTACCCCAAATGTAATGACTACAAGGGGAGGGGGTGTGGCCGAAAGCTGAGGATGCACTGGCTTCTGCAACTTCATTTATTTAAGGTTTTACAGAAAACATCTTGGTCTCATTCATCCCAAATACCGACACCAGATCAAATGTGGGAATTTGCCGGGCGTGTGCAGGGAGTTTGGGAATATGCTCTTAAAAGACCCACCGGACTCACTTGTCCACTTTCCATGTTGCCGACTGCCTGTCGCAAATCTAGGCTGGCCTTCCTGGCAAATTAGTGAGCTTCTGGGCTTTCTCCCCGTTTCATTAACTGGGTGTACTCAGAGAAAGCTGACGAAGTTCAGTGTCAGTCAAACGAGTAGGAAGCCACATCTACTGCTCTCCCCAAATGCATTCAAAATTAAACATAAAAGCACTCTGGGGGCAGTCAAATATTAGGATCCTAGAACTCTTTCCCCTTCTAACTTCAGAGAAAACTGAGGCACACCTGGAAAAGGTGGGAATCAACCCTGCCAGTTAACAAACGAGGGGCCTAAATCTTAGCAGGAAAGAACATCCTCGGTGTGCGGCCTCAGCACGCAGAAATTCTTCTTACGCTTTAACGAAATTGGAAAAGGGTCCCTTCAGCCAGAGCTCCTCAGGCTGCAGTGCGTGCACGTCTAGAGGCCTCGTTGAAATGCAGATTCTGACTCAGTGGGCCAGGCGGGGCTCACGACTCTGCATTTCTCCCCCCCCCGCCCCCCCGCGACGCTGACGCTGTGGGTCCCAGAGACGATCTGAGGAGCAGGACCTCCAGCATTTCGCGCGCTGCCGCGAACGATGCGAGACCAGCCGTCAAGACCTGAGGCCTGAACTCGGTTGGCGGCGTGTCCCCTTTCCGCCGCTGAGACGGCAACAGCCGTGAGTCAGACAAATTCCCGACTCCTCGGCCCCCGCTCTCACTCCAGGCCCCACTGGTGCTACAACTGTCAGTGCTCCTTGTTCGCACCGTCAAGAACCACCAACGCGAGGCCAGAAAGAGGTGCAAGGGTGGGTCCCCATCCTAGCAGCTGCTTAAGGCTCAGCTGCCTGAGAGCGTCCCAAGGGCCGCGGGTAACTGAAACCTCCTGGCCTTGTACTGCCCCTAATTCACTGCCAGCTAATAACCGCCTCTGAAGGCGTGCCCACGGGGGCTCACCCGAGGTGCCGCGGAAGCAAAGCCAGGGCCCTGAGTGGAGGGAAGCAGTGGCGGAAGCTCCCCAAGGGGGCCTACGTGCACTGGGGTGGGGCGGAGACCGCGAGGGGGCCAGCAGCTGGGGAGGCCTGGCGCCCGGGCCGGTGGCGCCCTGCGAGGGGCTCACCCTCCGGAGAAGATCTTCTCCACGTAGCTGCGCATGAACTCCCGGAGTTCCAGCAGCTCCTCATCCTTGGCCGAGTCGGTGCTCTGGTTGGACGAGAAGGACTCGCTGGAGGAGGAGCGGCGGTACTGGCCCCAAGACGGGTGCGAGGGCGACTCGCCCACGTCGATCTCACTGTCTGCCGACTCCGTGGTCTCGCTCTCCGACGCGCCCTCGCCCGGGGAGCTGTCCCCGTCCTGCAGCTTTGGAGACAGCACCTCCAGGGGCGAGGAGGTGGATGGCTTGGCCCCGGCCCCGAAGTCAATCAGCGAGCCCACGGGGACCTCGGGGGCCTCCATGGCTCGGGGTGGGGGGGTGCCGGGCGGGGGCTGGTGAACGAGGTTCCCAGGTGCGTCAGCGGGAGCCTGAGGCTGAGCGCACGCGAGCTGCTTGGGAGCCGCTGGCCACCGGGACTGAGTCCTCTGGGGCGGCCCACGGGGCCCTAAGGCATCTGGAATGGAAGCAGAGACACGTCGTCATCACCACGAGAGCGTCTCTTCATCTAAGGGGAATGAATTAGGGCACGAATGCCCTGTCAGAGGCTCCAAACTTCCAGACTTGGGGCCACCTCTCTGCTGATGTCACCTTCCTATTGCCCACTTACTGTTAAACACCTGCTGTACGGTGGGCAAACAATGAACACACACACACCACGCGTCAGGATTTCTCCAAACTAAGCAAGGAGACCTCGAGGGGGCTGCACCCCCCGGCCCTCTCCCGACTCCGGCCGGCCAGACTGAGGCCAGTGAGAACAGAAATCACCGCAGACGGCCGTCTGCCGCCCACTCCTGCTGGGTCACCAGCCACTGAAGACGGTGTCATCAGGCACACGCTAAGTGCACGGGTCTCCAAGGCCCACGTCTCTTCCTTCCCGGGTTCCTTTCTTAGCATTTTCCCACTCAAGACCCAGCACCTTCCTGGCTGTCGGGTATGTGTCCCCTCTCGTCATCCCCCTAAACCCTCCCATGGTTTCTTTTCTTCTCTTTTTTAAGCACCTCACCAGACACGAGATCTGCTGGCACATTTTAAAAACTGATTTTCATCGTTTTGTGGCCGCACCGCGTGGCGGGCGGGATCTTGGTTCCCCAGCCAGGGACTGAACCCGTGCCCCCTGCAGTGGAAGCGCGGAGGCTCAACCCTGGATGGCCGGGGAGGTCCCCCCGGCTCTGATGGCTTCTAGCAGCATGTGCCGCTGGGCCCCCCTCCCCCTCCCCGCCCCTCCCTACACTACGGCCACCCTGGGCAACAGCATCACCTCTGGTGTCTGCTCCTCTGCCCCTGAAGCTGGACGGCCCTCTCCCTTCCCCCCCATCTTCCCCCTTCAGCCCCAGGCGGAGCTCTAGTCACCCCTCGAGGCGCGGCTTAGTGCCACCTCTTCTGAGAAGCTTCACTCAAACCCTGTGCAAACTATTTACTGATCCCTGTGTGGCCCCACTGGCATTTTACTCACACTCACTGCTAAGTCTGCTTGTCTGATAGGCAGATGTGGGTATTTCCGTTTATCCCACGGACGTACAATCCCCCGAGGCGTGGGCCATGCCTCAGGCACCTCTGCAGCAATGCGAGTGCCCGGCACAGAGTCCTAGCTAAGTGTCCACTGTACGTCTGCTGGATGGATGACCAGACCTGAGCGTGAACACGCTCTAAGAGCCGGGCGGTCGACGATGGAGGCAGCGCTGGGATTAGGGTCTTCGCTTCTAAACCAGCCTCCTGCTGGTCAGTTCAGGGGTCACCTGCCAGGTCTGGGGCTCCCTCCCCCACGATGAGGGGCAGACAGCTAAGCAGTAAGCCAAAGCCCTCCTGATATAAGAGTCCAACTTGATGCTGGGCACTGTCCCTATCCTCCACCTCTACAGACCCCAAATATCTAGGACAACACCTGGCAGACAGCCGGCTGCCGATACTGTGAAACTAATGCATCTTCTGAGGCTAATTCAATATCAAAGCTGCAGTCGCTGCCTGTTTAGAGCTTAATGGTCACGAATCGATTATGGGCTCCTCCAAATGCCCCAGCCCGGGATATTTTTAGATGCCCTGAGTCCGAAGGATGGAATGGCTGGCTCCGTGTCACTGGAGTGGCAACGGCCCCCCTTCGGAGAGTCCTGCAAAGCCTGCCTTGGTCCAAAACAGAGACGCACACACCTCAGCTCAAAAGAACTTTCTGGGCCAGGAGAGCAACAGGGAGTCTTAGGAGATCGGGCAGCATCACAGACTAAGGAGTCGTGGGCCAGGGCCAGGGCAGCCCTGGCCCCTTCTCACCAGCAGGGCTGGTGAGCTGTGGCCTCTGCTCTCTGGGCCAGAGTCCCCGTCAGACACTGAGGTCAGGTTAGCTCTCTAAGGTCCTTCTGGAAACCACACTCACAGACTATCCAACGAACGGAAAATAACACCTATAATGACTCACCGGATATTAAAAATGGAAAATCACACACTAGGAAAACGTTTGCAGCCACTGTGATAGGTAAATTGAGTTAATCATATCTGTATGATAAATTCACCCAAATCCAACTAAAAATCTATATTCTAATAGATACACAAACTACTCACACAGGCATGGCACACAAGAGGAAATATTCTTATTAAGTGCTTAGACAATTCTTCAACCTATACTAATAACCACACATATAGATAGAAAAATCAAAACAATTAGGTACCAGCTTACACTACAAAATAAGCAAAAAATTGAAAATTATAACCCAAAAGCAGATGAGATTAAGATAAAACTAACATTCTCAAACAATCCCGGCAATAGGGATAAATAAGACTCTAGAAAGCAATTTCTATCATTCTTATTTTTCTCTCCTCTGATCCAGGAATTCAAATGCTTGGCATTTATTCTGAGAAAATAATTCTAAACAGTCAAAAACAGTTAGGTGTTGGGCTTCCCTGGTGGCGCAGTGGTTGAGAATCTGCCTGCTAATTCAGGGGACACGGGTTCGAGCCCCGGTCTGGGAAGATCCCACATGCCGCAGAGCAACTAAGCCCGTGAGCCACAACTACTGAGCCTGCGTGTCTGGAGCCTGCGCTCCGCAACGAGAGGCCGCGATAGTGAGAGGCCCGCGCACCGCGATGAAGAGTGGCCCCCGCTCGCCGCAACTGGAGAAAAGCCCTCGCACAGAAACGAAGACCTAACACAGCCAAAAATAAATAAATAAATAAATAAACGATTACTATTTAAAAAAAAGTTCTGTGGAGAAAAACGCTCACTACATTATTTATAGTCCTCCAAAATAGGGAAAAAAATCTAAATGTAGTAAAGTGGCAAATATATTCTAACAACTCGATGTAATGGTAATCAGTGTATGACGCAATTAGAAAAATGCTCACTTTATAGTTAGGTAAACAAATATTCCTCAATCAACAAATATTTACTGAATCCTAGTGCATGCCAACCTCTTGTTCTGGGTGCTAGAAATACTGAAGTGAATGAATTTTAATTGTATTATAATTACAACCACATATACATACGAAAAAGGACTGAAAAAGGAGATAGAAATGTATTACAGTGCTGGCACCGAGGTAACGTCCCCTTTCTATTTTATTATCATTAACAGAGGAGTTTACGATCAATAAAAATTCAGAGGAAAAGGAAACAAGTCACTGTATCTTGCAGCATTTCAGGTGGTTGGTCTGAAGGGCGGCATCTATTTACCAAAGCAGAACTTGACAGCACAGGAGGGGCAAGATCTCACCCAACTGTTACGGCTATTTCTGGTCCAGCCCAAGGCACTCTCCCAGTGCCTTTCTAGCTTGGAAATTCGGGGAGGGCGTGAGTTATCCTTTCCCAGAAGCCTCCTCTGTGGGCTCAGGAAGGAGTGGACAAGCTGAGGGGCCTGGCCCTGCAGGAGAAGAAGCAACAGTGACGCGGGGCCCAGTCCTGGGCGCCACGTGGGCGGCATGGGCTGCAGGGTGCGGGGCCCTCTGCCCGGGATCTCACCTCTCAGCCAAGCTTGCTCCTGGAGCTGAGGGGCAGGGCAAGTGGCCACTTACGCCAAGGGCCTTGGAAGTGACCCCACCCTCTTTCTCCAGGAAGGAAACATAATTACGGCCCTCCGTCCAGGACAAGGCGACGGTCACTCCCAAGACACCGGGATCACACACCTCACTCGATGAGCTGCGCTCTCCCAGCTACAGAACACAGAGGAAGTGGGCCCAGTGGGCACTGACTGCACTGTCCCCTAGTCGGGCCAGCCAGGGGCTGCCACTCAGGACCGTGGGCCCCGTGGGATCAGATCTCAAGAGCTTTCTATAAAAGTGCTGAAATCCGCTTCATGAAATCTTCCAACTCTTCAACACTGGCAACTAATTTAAATTTATTTCTAAACACATCACGGACCAAAGAGAACACGTCTGCGGACTGCCCTCAACCCCTCGGTTCTGTCCTGTGTGCCAGGAGCCCCAGACCCACTGCAAGGCCACAGGCTCTGACACGCAGGATGTTTTTGTTGTTGTTTTTGCGGTACGCGGGCCTCTCACTGTCGTGGCCTCTCCCGTTGCGGTGCACAGGCTCCGGACGCGCAGGCTCAGCGGCCACGGCTCACGGGCCCAGCCGCTCCGCGGCACGTGGGATCTTCCCGGACCGGGGCACGAACCCGTGTCCGCCGCATGGGCAGGCGGACTCTCAACTGCTGTGCCACCAGGGCAGCCTTCAGGGTTTTAAATCACAGCGGCATCTCTGCAAACAGACAGCGCGGATAGTAAAAATGATTTCTACAGACTTGCAGCCAAACAGACCTTCCTGCAACCGCATCTTTACAGTTCACCTATTAGGCCCCATGGCAGAAGCTTCTACCAATCAAATTAGGCTAAAATTCTAAGTCACCCCACGTCTCTGAGCTCTGAGAGGGGGCTTCTTCGGACTGGGGGTCTGGCAGGTGGATATCTGAGCTGACATGGAGGGGGGCCAGGCCAGCCAAGAAGGCTCGAGAAGGCTGGAGAAGGCTGTCTTCTGAGCAGAGGACAGGCGTCTGGGTGGAGGAACAGCCCACACAGAGGCCCTCGGCAGCCATGACTTCAGAAAATTTAGGAACTGGGAAGGCTGAAGGGGGAGGAGGTTGGCAAGGGGGGCCGGGTGAGACACTAGGAGCCTCGACTGGGTGGTCAGGGTGATGGGCAGGCAGCCGCGGCCGCAGTTTGGAGAAGAGAACGAGCGCGGGGGTCCAGGGGAGGTGGTCCCGGCGCGCGCATTCGGGGGGAGGTCTCCTGACCTTCTGCCCCGCCTCCCGCCCCCCCCACCACGTGGCCCCAGCTGCGGCAGGAACCCGGAAGGAGATTGCCTTCTGTGGCTGCTGCGCCACTTCCCCAGGGGCTTTGCTCAAACCCTGATTTCCCCAGCACCCGGCGCGCGCAGAGGGAGCCCTCCTCCGGCAGGCTGACCTTGGGCAATGACACAGGTTCCCGGGGCCGGGGGAGGCTCCGGAACCTTCTGGAACTCTGCCTCTGCCATCCGCCTCAGGCAGCTCCCTCTCCTTTACTGTCCCAGAGCCACCAGGCGTGGCGCCCCTCCCACCAAAAGAAGAGACGGCCGGCCTCAGTGGACCAGCACACACAACTCGCTGGCTCACGCTGCATCCGTCCCACCCGCCCCGCCTCCCACAGCATCAGAGAATCGAGGCTGCGGTGGGGAAGCAGGAGGCCCCCCGCACACAGCTAGAAAGTGACGGGGCCCAGAGTCCAAACTCAGGTCAACGCCGAGCCCAGGCTCTCAAGTCACCAGGTGGGCCCTGCAGCAGCCTCTCTGATGCTCTCCTTCAGGTCCATCTCCAGAAGCGGAGCTGAGGGTCCGAGGCCTGCACAGCACTGAGGCTCTGCTGGGGCTGCCGAATCGCCTTCCCCAGTCTGTGCTGTGCGCTAGAACAGGGGGCCCCAGCCCCCGGACCATGGGCCGGTACCGGTCCGCGGCCTGTTAGGAACCGGGCCGCACGGCAGGAGGTGGGCGGGCGAAGCTTCACCTGCGGCTCCCCGTCGCCCTTGTGACCGCCTGAACCATCGCCCCCGCCCCCGCCGTCCATGGAAAAATGGTCTTCCACGAAACCGGTCCCTGCTGCCAAGAAGGCTGGGGACCGCCGGCCTAGAAGGCAAGCCCGGGCCACGCCCAACAAACACCTTCCCTGCCACTGGAGCCGAGAACCTGATGTAGGACCTCACACACATCCGTTACATGGATTCTCCCCAGCAAGCAGTCAAGCTTGTGGAGTTTATTTTGTTCTCTTTTCCCTTTATCGTAAACGTATCGTTAGAGAAAGATGTGGAAATAGAAGAGGGAGAAAGAGCTCCTGGTCCCACCGGGCCGACAAAATCCCATCTCCATTCTCGTGGATGCCCTTCTGGTCTTGGTCAAAAGGCAAACTCTTTTTTTTTTTTTTTTTTACCATTTCAACGGCAAGAGAAATTCAGATGTTTGTTCGGCACCTAGCTAGTGGCTATCCCTCTCGTGACAGCTACAAAGCCGCAGGGGACCCAGTGAAGAGGGTCTTCTCCGGTCTCCCGAGGAGTGTTTTACTTCAAATGGACCTGACAGAAGGTCGACAGGCTGCGGTCTGGGTTTGGCTGCAGGGATGAGGGGAGACAAGTGAACGGCATCGATGATTAGATAACCGTTATCTGTTTCGGTTCAGCTAGGGAATGACTTAACAATGCACGGTTTGCAGGAAAACTGCGCCTCACTGCAGTAGCCGGAGGAGAGGAGAGGGAGAGGAAATAAGGGAGACCTTTCAACCCGCTGCTGCATCCTTGGCCCTGCAGAGACCGCTGTGGACACGGCGGATGGACCGCAAACCTCAAGGCTCTGCCGAGCCCTCCTCCCCTCCCCATGCTCCCGCCCGTGCCCTGGCGGGGTCCCAGCAGCACGGGCTGCAGGTACCACTTCCACACGCCCCCGGCCTGCCACAAACGATCAGCCTCACAGCGCACAGGCTTCCTCCGGGCACCCCTCCCCCTCTGAGGTCACAGGTCACAGAGGGACCCTGGGGGCTGGCCAGGGCGGCGGGGCCCGCAGCCACAACCGAGGCTCGTGGAAACCCGCTTCCTGTCACTCAGAACCTCTCCTGCAGCGAGACCATAACAAGGACCTCCATTTGCCTCTGCCAGGGGCTGGTCACAGCACAGCCCTAAGGTTCCTGATGGATAAATCCACTCAGCGCTTTCTGGCTGGGTGATAACTGACAGTGCCTTGGAATCAGGAAGAAATGTGGGGCTATTGGGGGCTACGAGACAATAGTCATTCCGAAGAATCGATATGTGTCAAATAAGAAGCGTCACCATCCTTTCAGATGTCAGTGTGTTTGTGCAACTGTTCAGACGTAGATTTATGTCCAATCGATGTGGATCTAGGGCAACCTCAGGCCAGTGGAATCGAAACCCATTATTGCAGTCGGGCTACGAATGTAGTGGAGTTTCCTGGCAGCCAAAGCAAAAAAGGGAATTACACCGGGTCACAAATTCTTTTCATTCTGACAAACTCATCTGTACGTGAACTTTATCCAAATACCGAACTTAAAAATCAATTTGTCAAGAAGATCCTCATGTGAAAAGACACTGATTATTACAGTGGAAGTCTCTAACAGGTTCTGTAAAAGATACAGAGATGCTGAAACATACATTTTTTAAATGGCTGTCCAAAAATCTGAAAGCATATGTTACATGCATTTGGAGCAGGTATTTGTCAGTTGGAGCATGCTACTGGGGGAAGGTAAGATCTCCTCAGTGGTGCAGGGATGGAGCGTCACAGACCTGCAGACGTCATAGATAATAATAGGCCCATGAGGGTCCCTCTCCCTCAAACATCAGATGTCCCCCAGGGCTTCTGGAAAGCAGCAATCACCACCATTCACGGCAGAATTCTCCAAAGAGCACTTGCACCAACATTCTGATTTGGTGATCAAAACAGAACTAGAGCTGGAGGGGTGCAAGGAAGGGGCGCCCCCAAAGCCTGCTTGAGGCACCAGCTCCAGGGTTTTAATGGGGATGCGAGCCGACACTGGTTAAGGAGACGGGAACTGAGCAACCGGTGAGGAATCACAGCCCGCGGCCTCTGCAGGGAGTCTCTGAGCCATGATCTCTCATCCTCAAAAAGGAGAGAGGACGGGTCGGGGAGGGAGAGGGACATACGTAACCTGGTTTCAAAAGGGAAGACAGTAGATGATGAGAGAGAGAGAGAGGGAGGGAGAGAGGGAGGGAGGGAGAGAGAGAGAGAGAGGCAGGGAGTGCCATGTCAGGGGACACCCAGGTCAGCAGCAGGACGGCTCTGAGCACCAGGCCCGGGAAGCGGGGAGGACCACCGTCAGAGCCTGACGCCAAACTAAGCTCTAGAGCCTCACATGCACGCGCGCGCGCGCGTGTGTGTGTCTTACAGACCCGTCAATCAAGGGAATACTGTGAAAACAGCACAGGGGTTTTAGCAAGATACTAGACAAACGCATTACAGCTTTGAGGACAAAACAGAAAAATGTGGCCTGAATACTGTGTAATTAGGTGGTTTCCTCAGTACTATATCTCATTATCCTAAAATGCACTTTTTTGGCATTTTAAGATCTCTGAAATCAGATGTGTCTTAGCATCGCTCCCAGCCAGGCCCACTGAGATACAGTTGTCATCGTCCAGAGACAAGAGTGGAGCCTCTTCTGTGCTTTAATTTTAAGAATCAATTCAAAACACATAAATTGTAGTCACATCACTCAAAGTGAATGAATTCCCACAGAGTGAACTCTTGCCTAAATCCACCACCCACCTCAGAGACTAGAACACGACAAGCCCCCACCTGGTCCCCCCGCCAGAGCTCCCCTCCTCCCCAACGGGAAGTGGACTAGCGCCCCGTAAAGGGCATGTTGATGGCAGAGGATGGTATGTTACAGAAACCCATGCACTTCCACGGCTCTGAGGCAACTGCAGAACAGGCTTCTGAACGTGAGGAAGTTTTAGAAATCCTTTAACCAACTTATTTTGCTTATATTTTCCTCTTTATTATGGACAAGAGGGATGTTTCATAATAATCTATGCCCAAGTCATTCTATAAGGGTTCTTACAAGAAAGACAGAATAAAATTCTAGGGACAAGAGAGCATTAGGTCATAGTTTAAATGGCGGCTCTGCATCTTTATTCCTTGTGCATAAAATAGTGGTGAATCTTAGAACTGACGGGGTCGTCAATTTGATGAAAGACTGTGGTTGAAGCCCTCCCCCAGCGTCAACTTGGAAAGATGTCTCTACCGCTCACGGGCTAAGGACCCCAGCCTGGCTCTATGCTACCCCTTCATTAATCACCCAGACTTGAGTGCAGTAACATGTTGGTGGAGGACGTGGGGAGCCGAAAGCCAGAGGGAAAGTGAACTCAGAAAACCACACAGTCAGGACCCAAACGATTCCGGCAGACTCAGGGAGGCTGAGTCTACAAGATGCCCCTGGACGGTGAATGTGGTCATTCGCTGGGCACCAGCCAAGTGCCTTCCACGTGCCGGGCCTGCTGTGGGAGCAAAGAGATGGTGACAGTGTGGCCTCTGTCTCTGAATAACTCATAAATTACTAGCGAGGGAGTCTGACCTCCTGACTCAAAGTTTCATAAGTCCAATGGCGAGAGGCACACGGGCCACACGAGTCAACGGGTTTGATGCCGACAATATCAACAAACTCGAAACTGACCTTGGGCTGCCCTGACCGAAGCACCCGACCCAAAACAGGAGAGACGGTTTCACTCACCCCCGCTTCCGCCAGTCAGGCCGCTCCTGGAACATTCTGTCCAACCCCAGCCCTTGGAAGGAGTAAGCAGCTCCTCGGAGGGCAGCAAATCTGAGTAAACATGCCTGGGGACCCAGGCCTCGTTGTCCCCAGTCGTTAAGCCCAAAGCAACTCAGCAGGATCCATCGTTTTGGAAAAAGTAATAAACTGGTACAAGTATTTTAATTTAGTAAATGTTTGGAAGGCTTGTAAAAAAGCAGAGAGCATCCCCCAACATGAAAAGAAAAACAAAAGCCCACCTGATAACTGTGTCACGTGAGCAATGGTGAGAAAGTCGAGGGGATTTACTGAGGGGTAAGTAACTTGGGAAACAGGACAGTGAATTCAGGGACTTCCCTGGCAGGCCAGTGGTTAAGACTCCACGCTTTCAACGTGGGGGCAGGGGTTGCGGGTTCAATCCCTGGTCAGGGAACTAGGATCCCGCATGCTGCATGGCCACAAAAAAAAAAAAAAAAAAAAAAAAAAAAAAAAAAGCGCATTCAAATCTGTGAGGAGTGGCTATGTGACCAAGGGACTAGGTTGTCCTCCATAGTTCCAGAAGGGAGAACAGAGTCCCTGCAAGGCGGCCATCTCCACCAGCCCCGGGAGTGGTCCCTCAAGAGTCTCCTTTCTAAAAGGGAAGCCGTGCCTTCCCTGGTGGCGCAGTGGTTGAGAATCTGCCTGCCAATGCAGGGGACACGGGCTTGAGCTCTGGTCTGGGAGGATCCCACATGCCGCGGAGCAACTGGGCCCATGAGCCACAACTACTGAGCCTGTGCTCCGCAACAAGAGAGGCCACGACAGTGAGAGGCCCGCGCACCGTGATGAAGAGTGGCTCCCGCTTGCCACGACCAGAGAAAGCCCTCGCACAGAAACGAAATAAATAAATAAATAAAATACGTAGCAAAAAAAATAAAATAAACATTTTTTTAAATGAAAATAAATAAAATAAAAGGGAAGCCGGAAGCAGAAGGTGTTATCACGCTGTTAGCGGGAGACGCTGCCGGACCTCTAGGGTTTCATGCCAATTCCATACGGAGATAACATTTTATGACATTTAACGCAGGTTTTTCTCTGCTGCAGCTGTCGTAATGGTTATATCCAAGAGAACTCTTATTTTATGACCTCCAGGAAAAAGGAAAGGTCTAAAATAATCACAGTTCACAGGGAAAAGAGATAAGGGGCCATCTGCTGGTTCCCGCACACGTGACCTCACTGGGTCCCTATTAACACCACCACGACGGGCCAGGCAGTGAGCTAAGTGTGGGGAAAAGGGCCGTGGAAGAGACAAGTTCCCTACAGTCTAGTGACTCTGCCTGCCTCGGTCCAGCAACAGTGCAGAAGGCTCCAGAGCAAATCCTTTTTCACCACCACATTGCCCAAATCAAAAGGGTCCAGGAATTCAACTAGCCCCCACTGGATTAGGGAGGAAGGAAAGGGTATACAAGGATTACAAACCAACAGGTCCTCCCCGGTCCGAGACTTTGAAATTTCTTAGTTTTTCCAGAGTTGCTCGAAGTCTCGAGTCACCACCTCCCACCAGGGTCTGGATGTACCTTACGCACTGTACTAATGTTTAATTCATCCCAGGTAATTCTTCGATGACTTGGCGAGCCCGCTAATTTAAGGCAACAAGGAGGAATTTGGTGACAGGTGTTTTCCATTAATCCTCACCACTAACTTACTGAGCTGGTTGCATTGTAACCAAATGTTCGAATTTACTAGGCACACCCCTCCCTCCGTGAGCAGCTTCACTTCTTTAGTAAAAGAAGGACATAGCTGGCGATTCAGTGACAGCCGGATTTGATCTGGATACAGACGGACTTGGCCTTCCATCCTTCTGGGAAATGTGGCAAAATAACTGCATACTTCCCCGACCCCTGGCACGAACACGGCCGCACTCCATCGGATTAGGAGAGGCTCCCTAAAAGCTCTGAAACTTGGTCCTTCTCCTAGAAGCCAAGGCAGGTGAGAGATGGAACTGAACCACTTCCAGTCTCTTTGGGGTTGGTGCTTTGCTCCACTGGCCCAACTTCGGGGCCAACACGAAGAGCCATGCAAAGGGACAGCTGTGCCTCCGTGGGAGGGAAGGCTCTGGGCAAATCCTCCGGGAGGTGGGGTCACCTGGAGTCCGCAGTAAGCGCTCTGCTTGAAACCACTAGTGCCCGTCACCAGTTAGCTGTGACACTGTCATCTCTGGCTGCTGGTCAAGGAGCTCAGCCATCTGGAGCTGGTCAAGGCTGCCCACGCAGCTCTCCAAGGCCCCATGCAGAGGGGATGCTGCTGTCATTCAAAAGCAACCTCACATAAGCATGGGCTGTTGGTTTTTTCAAGACAGAACTTCTGCGTAAACAAGCTAGTTTCCTCCCTCCCTCTCTCTGACACACACTGGGCCTTTGCTAATGCCTTCTTCATTTCCCTATACACACCAACCACCTCCCTCTGGCTAAATCTCTTGGCACACACCAAACCTGCTCTGCAACATGGAGAAATCTGAAAATTGTGATTGTGTCACAGCGGTGCTTTTTCTCTAGGTCATTTGTGGTCTTTTGAAATCCTCCCTAACGTTGAAACATGTTTAACAATATTTTTTAAAGTCTGTTTAATTTATCCTATGGAAATAACCCCCCAAACGGCCCAAAATACCTCCATGCAGCATGCTTTATAATAGCAAAAACAGTCAAAATAAACGCTCAACAAGAAGAAAGTTATGTCAATTCTGCTACATTAATTCTGGCACTTCACTGAACTATGACAGAGAGCAATAATGACAACATGGCATTGTGAAAATACTTATGTTAAATGAGAGAGAAGTGGAAAATGAAAAACCGAGGTGTAAATTTATATTCTCCCTGTGATGACAGCTATGTAAAAATAATACAGGGCAACGCCACAGCTACCCTTCCCGCCTTACACTGTTGTCATAAGGATCAAATGAACTAATAAAACAAGCCAGAAAAAAAGAAGGCAAATGGCTAAAGTACTACACGAATTCTGAATGGTATTCATATCAGGCACTAGAAGAATGTTCAGTACATGAATCGACAGAGCAATGGGAACTTTAAAGACCACGTCAGTATAGAGACCCTGTAGAAAACGGCCACTTCCAAAGTCCTGCCTTACGATTTTCAGATGGTTTTTGCTTTCATCTGTGTCAACGTGTGTAGATTGAAATTCAGTGACACTTAATGGTATCAGCAGTCCTCTCATTCAGAAAGTCTTTTAACAAAGCAAGAGTTATTCTTGCAATAAAGGCTTTGCTTTATTTGAGTGAGTGAGTGAGAGAGACGAGAGAGAGAGAGAGAGAGGATCTACTTTAAGAGGTTCTTTTTAAATATTTAATAGATCCTTTCCAGGGAGCAGTTTTATTTATTTATTTGGTTGCACCAGGTCTTAGTTGCGGCAGGCAGGCTCCTTAGTTGCGGCATGCATGTGGGATCTAGTTCCCTTGACCAGGGCTCGAACCCTGGCCCCCTGCATTGCTAGTGCGGAGTCCTATCCACTGAGCCACCAGGGAAGCCCCCTAAGAGATTAATTCTTTATCAAGCCCAGATCAGATCCTGCAGCACGAGGCTATACACACTGGTGACCACCTGGATACAAACACCCAAATACGCTAGATTAAAGCCTCTTGACTCTCAGAGAGATCTTTCCCTGCTTCTCTATGTATACATTTCCTGACACCCCCAACGGAGAGGAATACAGCTCATTTGCTTACAGTCAAACCACTCCCCTCAACCTGGCAGCCTGAGCGGGTGAGAAGGAACCTCCTTCACGCTGCGCAAGGCTAGATGCGTAACGACGGGGTCAGGGGAGCTCAAGGGACAGGGTTCCTTCCGTCAGTCCTTTACGTGATGCTGCCTATCCGTTATTTATGCTACCATCTACCTAATCCTTCAACTTTTATTCTTTTATTTTCCTCCTTCTCCACATGAACCATAGTTCTCCTGCACCAGTGACATCCTGGCTTCCTCATGTGTCCATCTAATCTGGACTTTTTGTTGAACGTCTCTAAGACCCCCGTCTTCTGGCTTCCTTATGGCTCTGAGTGAGACGGAGGAGCGCACCCCGTCCCGTCTCACCTGCCGAGTGTGGCTATAAAACGTGGGCCGACGGGCTTCCCTGGTGGCGCAGTGGTTGAGAATCCGCCTGCCGATGCAGGAGACACGGGTTCGTGCCCCGGTCCGGGAAGATCCCACATGCCGCGGAGCAACTAGGCCCGTGAGCCATGGCCGCTGGGCCTGCGCGTCCGGAGCCTGTGCTCCGCAACGGGAGAGGCCACACAGTGAGAGGCCCGCGTACCGCAAAAAAAAAAAAAAAAAAAAAAAAAAAAACGTGGGCCGAATGGACGGGGCAGCGGTTGGAGGACTGTGGCTAGTGAGCAGTAGGAGGCCGAGGAGAGACGATAATCAGAATTGGAAGCCCCAGCAACACGGAGATGATTCCGCCACCTCCCCACCCCCAGCCTGGACTGGATATAACCCGATATCCGGAAACAGGGATCCGCAGAGCTCCAGAAGGCCGGTCCTGGCTTGGGGAGGAGGGAAGCGGTGGCCTAATTCTCAGAGGCACTGAGCCCAACCCCAGGGCTGTTCCGTTTTTGTGCTTCTGACTCCTTGGAGCTCTCACGCCCCAGTCTCCCAGCAAATCCCCAGCAGCACAGAGGGGTCCACAGATGCCGAAAACTTTGAGGTATGGAAGCTTCCTTTCCAACTGGAGGAGCTGAAGCAGGTGAAAACCCCAGTGAATTTTTCTCTCCTGGTCCTTCTCTTGCTTAGTCACAGACGTGAGCTAAGTCCCAGGAAGAATGTAGCAGAACAGGAGAAACAACGCCCCTGCTTTCTGGCTGGAAAACCAAACAGAAGGGGTCCCTGGAACTGGAAGGAGTGGGGAGATTGTGGAGCAGGAGGAGCTCAGGAGAACCACCCCATAAAGCGTGTATGAGCTCCTGGGCTCAGTCCTGAGATTAGCATGTGTGGGTAGAATCCTAAACAGCATACTGTGGACTCTGAGTACTGAACTTCCGGAGAGAACACTGCCAAGGTCCCACACTGGCCACAGAGTGACACACGGGGGCAGATAGGAAGAACACCATGAAGACTTTGAAAACACAACTGATACTGAAACTCACAGAAGGCTCGTAGGGACGTAGAATCTGAACTCACATTGGTTGAGCGTCTGCTACAACAAAGATGGCAACATTCTCCATAGGATTTAAACAAGACCAAGAGTCTTATAATGTAATATTCATATATTCAGGATCAATCCAAAATTACTCAACATACAAAGAACGAGGAAAATCCTCAACTCACATGGGAAAGGATAATCAATTGATAGCAGTGCCAAGACAACAAAGTACTGGAATTAACTAAGACTTCAAAGTAGTTACTATAAAAAGTACTCTAAGAAGTAAGGAAGAGGGCTTCCCTGGTGGCGCAGTGGTTGAGAGTCCGCCTGCCGATGCAGGGGACACAGGTTCGTGCCCCGGTGCGGGAAGATCCCACATGCCGCGGAGCGGCTGGGCCCGTGAGCCGTGGCCGCTGGGCCTGCGCGTCCGGGGCCTGCGCTCCGCAACGGGAGAGGCCACAACAGTGAGAGGCCCGCGTACCGCAAAAAAAAAAAAAAAAGAAGTAAGGAAGAACATTCTTCAAATAAAGGGAAAGATAAAAAGTCTCAGCAAAGAAACAAAAGATATGAAGAAGAATCAAATGAAAATTTTAGAACTAAAAAATACAGTAACTGAAAAATTTAAAACCACTGGATAGGCTCAATAGCAGAATGAATATGATAAAAGAAAGAGTCGGGCTTCCCTGGTGGCACAGTGGTTAAGAATCCGCCTGCCAACGCAGGGGACAAAGGTTTGAGCCCTGGTCCGGGAAGATGCCACATGCCATGTAGCAACTAAGCCCGTGCGCCACAACTACTGAGCCTGCGCTCTAGAGCCCGCGAGCCATAACTACTGAGCCCACGTGCCACAACTACTGAAGCCCACACATCTAGAGCCTGTGCTCCACAACAAGAGAAGCCACTGCCATGAGAAGCCTGCACACCGCAACGAAGAGTAGCCCCCGCTCGCCGCCACTAGAGAAAGCCCGCACGCAGCAATGAAGACCCAACTCAGCCAAAAATTAATTAATTAATTAACTAAAAATTAATCACTTCTTTATTTAAAAAAAGGAAAGAAGAGTCAGTGAACATGAAGACAGATCAATAAAAATGATCTCATCTGAAAAACAGGGAGAAAAAGGGTTTTAAAAAAGTGAGCAGGGCCTTGGGGATTTGTGGACAAAATTAAAGGATGTAACATCTGTGCCATTAGAGTCCCAGAAGGAGAGGAGAAAGAAGATGGTGCAAAAAATATATTTGAGGAGATAATGACTGAAACTTCCCAAATTTAGCAAAGGACATAAACCAACAGATTTTGGCAGCTCAGTGAATACCTAAAAAGATAAATCCGAGAAGTCCACACCCACATACATCGTAATGAAACTGCTGAAAACTAAAGACAAAGAACAAATCTTGAAAGTAACCAGAGAAAAATGCATTACTCAGAGGAGAATACGGATGCAAGTGACTGTAGATTTTTCCACAAAAACTGTGGCACCCAGAAGGAAGTGGAAAAGAAAAACACACTTTTTAAGTGCTGAAAGAAAAGAACTTCCAGTCTAGAATTCTAGATGTGTCCCAAAAAATCTCCGTGGAATGAAGGTGAAAACTTTCTCAAGAGAACTTGTTGCCAGTGTATGTGTTCTATAAGAAGTTATAAAGAAACTTCCTTAAATAGAAGAGAAATAATACCAGAAGGAAATGGAACATCAGGAATGAAGGAAGACCAAAGGAAAAAAATCTGGGTAAATATAATGGACTATCCTCCTCCTCTTGAGTTCTTTAAAGTATGTTTGACAGCTGAAAGCAAAAATTATAGGGACTTCCCTGGAGGTCCAGTGATTAGGGCTCTGTGCTTTCACTGTAGGGGGCATGGGTTCAATCCTTGGTCAACGAACTAAGATCCCGCAAGTCACACAGAATACATATGAAAACTACAACATACAGGGAAGAGAATAAAGGGATCTGTGATGGTTAGTTTTCTACTTTCACCTGAAGTGGTAAAATATTGATTCTAAGTAGACTGTGAAAAATTATGTGTGCATATTGTAATCCCTAGAGCAAATACACACACACACACACACACACACACACACACACACACACAGAGCTATACATAAAGAACACAATAGATAAATTAAAATGGAATCCTAAAAACACATTCCAATAATCCTGAAGAATACAGGAAAATGGACAGAGAGGGGGAAAAAGAGGGAACAAATAGAAAACAAAAAAACAGAAGGTAAACCTAAATCCAAACATATTGATAATTATATTAAATGTAAATTGTGTAAACACAACAATTAGGGAGTTCCGTGGTGTCCAGTGGTAAAGAATCCACCTTCCAATGCAGGGGACATGGGTTCGATCCCTGGTTGGGGAACTAAGATCCCACATGCCGTGGGGCAACTAAGCCTTCGCCACAACTACTGAGCCCATGCGCCTCAACTAGAGAGCGCACGTGCCACAACTAAGACCCGAGCAGCCAAAAATAAATAAATAAATAAATAAAATATATTTTTTTAAAAACCCCACACACCAATTAAATGACAGAGATGACCAGAATGGATAAAAACACATGACCTAACTATATTCTGTCTACAAGAAACTCACATCAAATATAGTTATATTGGTAGGTTAACAATAAAAGGGTAGAAAAAAGATATACCATGCAAACACTAATCAAAAGAAAGCTGAAATGCTCTATTAATAACAAAGTATACATCAGAACTAAGAGAATTACTAGAAATAAAAAGGAACATTACATAATGATAAAGGTTTCAATTCATTAAGAAGATATAATAATCCTAAATACGTATGTACCTAAAAACAGAGTCTCAAAATACATGAAGCAAAAACTGCCAAAACTGAAAGAAGGAGACAAATCCACAATTAAAGTAGGATACTTTAAAAACTCCTCTCTTAGTGATCTGTAGAACAAGCAGACAGAAAATCAGCATGATGCAGAAGGGCGGATAAGTAACCTCACCCAGCTGGATGTAACTGACATTTAGAGAACGTGCCACCAAAAAACAGCAGAATAAACATTCTTTTCAAGCTCACATGCAATATTACCAAGATATCATGGACTATAAAACAAACCTTAGTAAATTTAAAACAACTGAAATCACACAAAGTATGTTCTCTGACCATAATGGAATTAGACTAGAAACTGATAAGAAGTATAACAGGAAAATCTCCAAACATTAGGAAATTAAACAGCATACTTCTACATAATCCATTGGTCAAAAAGGAAGTCTCGAGGAAAGTCAGAAAACATACTGAACTGAATGAAAGTGAAAATACAATATATTTAAACCTGTTAAGTGCAGCTAAATCAGTGCTTAGAGAGATATTTATAGCACAAAATGCTTACATTAGAAAAAGAGAAAGGTATCGAATCAATAATTTAAGCTTCTACCTTAAAAACTAGGAAAAAAGGGCAAAATAACCCAAAAAGAAGAAATAAGGAAATAATAAAGAGCAGAGATCAATGATGTTGAAAAAGAGAGAGACCAATAAAGCCAAAAACTTCTTTGAGATCACTAAACTTGATAAACCTCTAACAAGATAGATCAATGAAAAAAGAAGACACAGGTGACCAATATCAGGAATGAAAGAGGGGGATATCACCAGAGATCCTGCAGACATCCAAAGGATGTTAAGGGCAAACTACAACCAACTCTACACACACAAAGCTGACAAGTTAGATTAAATGGACCAACTCCCTGAATATCACAAACTACCTAAACTCACCTAAGATGAAACGGATAACCTAAGTAGTCCCATAACTATTAAAGAAATTAAACTGAGAGTTTACAACCTTTCAGAAAAGAAAACTCCAGGTCCAGATGGTTTCAATGGCAAAGTCAACCAAACATTTAAAGAAGAAACAACATCAAGTCTACACAATCTCTTCTTGGAAATTCAACATTTTCCATTTCGTTTTATGAAGCCAGTATCACTCTCTACCAAGTCAGACAAAGACAGTACAAGAAAATGACAAACCAATATCCCTCATGAACATACGTGCAAGTCAAATACAGCATCATATGAAAAGAATTTAATACATCATAACCAAGTGGAGTTTATCCAGGGGATAAAATGAAAAAAATCAAACAATGTAATCCACTGTGTTAATGGTCTAAAGAAGAAAAATCATATGATCATATCAACTGAAGCAATAGCAACAAAAAAGCATTTGACAAAACTCAATCTCCATTTATGATAAAAATTCTCAGCAAACTAAGAATAGAAGGGAACTTCCTCAATCTGATAAAGGGCATCTATAAAAAGTCTGGGACTTGCCTGGTGGTGCAGTGGTTAAGAATCCACCTACAGTGCAGGGGACACGGGTTTGAGCCCTGGTCTGGTAAGATCCCACGTGCCGTAGAGCAACTAAGCCCGTGCGCCACAACTATTGAGCCTGCGCTCTAGAGCCCGCAAACCACAAGTACTGAAGCCCACGTGCCCAGAGCCCGTGCTCCTCAACAAGAGAAGCCACCGCCATGAGAAGCCCACGCACCGCAATGAAGAGTAGTCCCCACTCGCTGCAACTAGAGAAAGCCTGCACGCAGCAACAAAGACCCAACGCAGCCGAAAACAAACAAAACTCTGTATCTAACATTACACTTAATGGTGAAAGACTGAATGCTTTCCCTGTAAGATTGGGAACAAGGCAAGAATATCCCCTCTTACCATTCCTATTCCACACAGTATGGGAAGTTCCATCTAGTGCAATAAGGCAAGGGTAAGATATTAAAAGGCATTGGAAAAAATACTGGAAAGAAGAGAATAAACCTGTCTCCATTCACGGATGACATCTTCTCTAAGTAGAAAATCCCAAGGAATCTTTCCTTAAAAAGTCCTAGAAGTCATAGGTGACTTTAACAAAATTGCAAGATACAAGGTTAACACAAAAATTCAATCATATTTCTATACACTAGCAACGAACATTTGGAAATTGAAGTTAAAAACTGAATAGCATTTCCAATAACTTGAAAAAGTGACTACTTAGGCAAAAATCTAACAAAACATGTACAGTATTTGTGTGCTAAAGAATCCAAAACACTGATGAAAGAAACCACAGACGACTTTAATAAAGAAAATAACTATCGCGTTCAAGGACTGTTAAGACTCAACACGGTAAAGATGTCAAGTCTCCTCAGACTGATCTACAGGTTTCATGCAATTCCTATCCCAGCAGGATTTTTTGGTAGATATAAACAAACGTATTCTAAAATGTATATAGGGGCTTCCCTGGTGGCGCAGTGGTTGAGAATCCGCCTGCCGATGCAGGAGACACGGGTTCGTGCCCTGGTCCGGGAAGATCCCACATGCCGCGGAGCAACTAAGCCCGTGAGCCATGGCCGCTAGGCCTGCGAGTCCGGAGCCTGTGCTCCGCAACGGGAGAGGCCACAACAGTGAGAGGCCCGCATACCGCAAAAAATAAAAAATAAAAAAAAAAAAAATAAAATAAAATGTATATAGAAAGACAAAGGAACTAGAATACATAAAACAACCGTGAAAGAGAAAAACAGAGTTGGAGGAATCATACTTTCTGATTTTAATCATACTTACTATAATAGCTATGGTAATCAGGACAGTGTCATGGAGATGGGTGACAGACACACAGATAAATGAAACAGGATGGAATCCAGAAACAGCCCCACACAAGTACAGCCAACTGATTTTTGACAAAGATCCAAAAGCAGTTCAATGGAGCAAGGACAGTCATTTCAACAACAAATGGTGTTGAAACAACTGGACATCCATGAACAAAGAAAGAAAGAAACAGAAAAACCTTGACCTAACCCTCACACCTTTTAAGAAATTAACTCAAATGGATCCCAGACCAAATGTAAAACAAAACTATAAAACTTTTAGAATAAAACAAGGTGAAGAGTTCTTAGACACTATGACACTGAAAGCACTATCCAGAGAAGAAAAAGGTGATATACTGGACTTCACAAAAAATAAAAACTTTTGCTCTGTGAAAAACACTATTAAAAGAATGAAAAGACAACTTACAGACTAGGAGAAAATATTTGCAAATCACATACCCAGCAAAGGACTTGTATTCAGAAAACAGAAAGAACTCTCAAAACCTAACAGTAAGAAAACAAAGAAGCCAACCTAACAATGGGAAAAAGAACAGACACTTCACCAGAGATGAAGCGGATGGTGAGTAAGTAGATGAAAAGGTGTTCAACATTATTAGCCATGAGGGAAATGCAAATTAAAACCATGATGAGCCACAACTACACACCTGCTGAAATGGCTAAAATTTAAAACTATTGATAATATCAAGTGTTGACAAGGATGCTGAGCAACTGGAACTCTATGTTGCTGGTGGGGATGCAAAATGATTTGGCAGCTCTTTTCGTTTGTTGTTGTTTTTAAAAAAAACCTCAATTTTAGGATAGTTTTAGATTTACAGAAAAGTAACCAAAATAGTACAGACCTCCCATATACCCCACATCGTTTCTCCTACTATTAACATCTTATATTACTTAGGTATATTTGTCATTATTCATGAACTGCTATTAATCCATTCTCATTAACTAAAGTCTGTACTTTATTTGTATTTCCTCAGTCTTTTCCTAATGCTCTTTTTCTGATGATGGTGACACTATCATCCTGTCTCCTCAGACTCTTTTCACCTATGACAGTTTCTCAGACTTTCTTTGTTTTTGATAACTTTGACAACTTAGAGTATTTGTCAGGTATTTTGCGGAATGTGCCTGAGTGGGGATTTGTCTGGTATTTTTCTCACGGTTAGACCTGGGTTATGGGTTTTAGGGAGGAAGCCCACAGAGGTAAAGTGCCATGTTCACCACATCATTTCAAAGTCACGTACCATCAACTTGACTTCTCACCGCTGACCCTGATCACCAGGCTGAGGTCATATTTACCAGGCTTCCCCACTTTAAAGTGCTCTTTTGTTAATCTCCCCTCCAAACTGGGCTCTTTGGAAGGAGGTTTCTACACGCAGCAAACCCCTAAGGAGGAGGGAGCTATGCTCCAAGTCCTTCAGGGTAGAGGATCGACACACGTCATTTGGAATTCTTCTGCATGGGAGATGTGGGGAGTTTCTTATAAAGTTAAGCACAGGGCTTCCCTGGTGGCGCAGTGGTTGAGAATCCGCCTGCCGATGCAGGAGACACGGGTTCGTGCCCCGGTCCGGGAGGATCCCACGTGCCGCGGAGCAACTACGCCCCTGAGCCGTGGCCGCTGAGCCTGCGCGTCCGGAGCCTGTGCTCCGCAACGGGAGAGGCCACAACAGTGAGAGGCCCGCGTACCGCAAAAAAAAAAAAAAAAAAAAAAAGTTAAGCATATACTTACCACATAACCCAGCAAAACCTAGTTATGTATTCAAGACAAATGAAATCTTAGGTTCACACAAAATTCTGTACACAAATGTTTCTAGCAACTCTATTCATAATCACCCCAAACAGAAAACAACCCAAATGTCCTCCTATGGGTGAATGACTAAACAAACTGCCGTGTGCCCACACTAGAGTCTACCTCTCAGCAAGGAAATCCTACCACACGTAACACCTCAGTGAACCTCAAATGCGTGATGCTGAGTGAAAGACGGTCCTCCGAAGTTCACCCAAGGCAAAACTCCGTTTATAAGATGTGCTCCAGGGCTGCCCTGGTGGCGCAGCGGTTGAGAGTCCGCCTGCCAATGCAGGGGACGCGGGTTCGTGCCCCGGTCCGGGAAGATCCCACATCCGGGAACCCGTGAGCCACGGCCGCTGCGCCTGCGCGTCCGGAGCCTGTGCTCCGCAATGGGAGAGGCCACGGCGGTGAGAGGCCCGCGTACCACACAAAAAAAAATGAGATGGGAAGATGTGCTCCAAAAGAAGGGGGTGCAGGTTGTCAGGTCTATATGTATTTTAAATTTCACAGAAATGTACTCCAAAAAAAAGGTCAATTTTACTATATGTTAATTAAAAAAGAAAAAGAGGTGGAAGCAGCCAGCCAAGTGCCCAAAACAAGAGCTAAGTAAATAAGTAGTTCCTTTTTCTTATAAAAAGCAGGGCCCTAGAGACCCCAGACTCCTCAGCTGCATGGCTGACATTCCCTTGTCATCCAGCCTTAGCGCATGTCCTACATTTCTTGGTTCGGTGGCTACCTGTGTCCACATGCCTCCCAGGTGTCCATGTGGAACCACACACCCTTCCTGACAAGCAGGTTCTGAACCTGAATCCCTAGAGAACGTGAGCAGCCCAACCAGTCCTTTCAACCTCCGTGCCAGCCGACCTTAAAGGATGGCCCCTCCCTACACGTGGGCTGTCCTTCCTCTGCAGGGAGACAGGGTCAGACGCGTGAGAAAGGAGGTGGGGAACGGCGGGGAGTCCTCGATCCCAGAGTCCCTCGTTCTTCTGCGATTTTTCATCCTTTGTCTGCACGGAGGAAGGGGTCAGGCAGGTAGAAGCTACTCTGGATCAAGTCACTTTTGTTCTAAAACGAAACAGGTAAGAAACCGCTGGCAGAATAGCCCCGGGTAACAGGTGTGGCTGCCCAGTGGAGACGCGTGGTAAGAAAGGTTTAACGAGAGAAAATCTCACAGAAATGCTTCCTGCTGGATTCTCTACGTGAAGCACAAAGACCAAAGTCACGACAGTGAAGTTAAAAGACGCGGCAGCGTCGGCACACGGACCCGCTCACTGCCCCAGGGCCGCACGCGGCTCCCCACCGCCGGCCAACATCTCCCCCCCGACCCCTCCTGCAGGTGGGTGCCACTGGAAGACGTGCCTCACCCACTGGGGGTCCAGCCACGGGCCCGAGACAAGTGCAAAAGCCCAAGCTGGACTGAAGGATCAAGGTCAGGAACCCAGAGGAGCTCCATTAAGCCTCGTGAGCTGACCACCGGTCTGACGTCAACGCAGCCTACGGGGGCTGAAGGACAGGCCCCCTCCACGCACGCACAGGGCAGGCCTCGGTCCCCTCTCTGTGGTGACAATGACTCAGGATCACTGAGTCTTTGCAGTGGGACTCAATTGCAAGAGCCACCGTACTACACTGTCTCCGCTGACGTATCAAACGCAAGCACTCTCTCCCCAGAGAACGTCTCACTTTGCGGTAAGACAGCCCCTTGCAGCTCTGGGAGGAGCTGGGTGGCAGCCCGGGCCTCCCCTCCACCCATTCTTTCCTGCCAAGGAAACGTCCAGGAATTCGTCTGTTACAGGCCGCGCCCTTGACTGGGGAGGAACACCTCCTTTCTTAAGGGAAGCACTGCCTTTTGGCGGTGGCAGGAGACAGGCTGATTCCAGAGCTGCTGGGACACCGCGGACAGTAAATGCAGTCGAAGCTCCCCCTCGGGGCCTGGTTTCTGAGTCACCTCCCTGCAAGCCTGGACTGGGTGACACAGGAGCCCACCACCTCCCCTTCCTGGGGACCCGTGGCCCCTGAGGTGCGCTCTGGGCCCGGGGTCACCTCCTTCCTCCGAGCTCACGCTGTGGACCCAGCTTCCTCGCTACGGACTGGACAAAGGCACTGAGCCGCAGAGACCTCGTCGAGTGTCCACGAGGAGAAGAGACAAGCCTTCTTTCTGAGCCACTGTGGTTTTTAGGAAACAGAGATGGGGAAACGGTCACGCCTTTCTAACAGCACGAAGGTCCCCGTAAGGCATTTCAGGCACTTTAACACACGTCAGTTACGCAGGGCAGGTTGGGGAGGAGGCCACACTCCGTGCTGGGCCACAGCCTGACCCAAACCTCTGCCGGCCATCAGCCCGTCTTTCCACCCAAGGCCCAGGGCTCAGGAGAACCAGGGGCGATGGCTCTGGGTGCCCTGCTGCGATGAGACAGGAGGCCTGCTTCCAGGCTGCCACCTCCACGGCTGGTTTTGCTTGTTCTGTCCTCGAGTGATTGACCCCCCAATTCCCCACTGCTGCCCCCTATTGAGCAAATGTGAGCATATTCCTAAAATCCCATTGCAGACTCCTCGTGTTAACTGAAGAGATCCCACGTGCCTTTGGCCTCAGGGTCCCCCAAAACACGACATGGAGGGAAGTGTCATCTCATCAAGGGCCTCTGACCAGATCATACTTGCTAGGTTGCTCCAATGACCAGAGAGACACACGGACAGAGACAGAGGCAGAAAGAGAGTGAGAGAGACGGAGACAGCTGGAGAGACACAGAGAGGGAGACGGGGGTGGGCTGAGGGTGGGTTTCAACGCTGGATCTAATGACAGAGTAAAATCAGTTCTACAGAGTGGCCTGAGATGTGAAATGAGAGTCTTTCACCAAACCTTTTAAAGATTTTGTACCAGCCGTGATAGAAGCTATACACAATCACATTTTTCTAAAGATGTTCTCCCCCTGGCAAATTTTAATTTGAATAAAAGGATGGCATCTCCAGACATCTTGAAAGGGTCACGGCTCTCACCTCTCACGCATTCACCTGAGACCTCCTGCCACACCTGAGCCCTGCCGTGGTTCCCGGTGTGACGTTCTCTCTAGAAGGTGAAAGCCACCGCTCCCTACTGCTGCTTCCGCCAATGACGATGGCGTGAGGAGAAAGCCAAGCTGACTTGGACTGTTCTTTTCCATAACGCTATTACTATTATTTAGTACCTTTTGATCATTGCAACCAATGCTCACTGTATGCTCACGACACACCAGGCCCTAAGCTAAGTGCTCTATGCTGAGAACCTGATTTAATTCTCCTGTAACACAGAAGCTAGGTTATTATTATCCCCATTTTACGGCTGAAGAAACTTGAAGGCTTAGAAAAGCTGTCTAAAGAGCTTTTTAGATAGATATTTTTCAGTAGCTGTCTAAAGCCATAGAGCTAAATATGAGAGTCTAGATAAGCCCCAGCAGAGTCTGAGTCCACAGCCTTGCTGTAGGGCAAGTAGGTAACTGTGCTCATTTGGGGTACAGATAAGGACGCTCCGAAGAGCCGTCAGCGACTGGAGTGGATTAAGCCTCCCTCACCAATCCCTACCGGAGAAGACAATCTACTGGTCTTCCTGTTTGGAAGTGATACAGGCAACATCTGATTTAGCAATTTGACATTTATTCCAAAGCATTTAAAGACGTTTTCTAATTCCTATTCTAGTAGAGACAGGCAAACAAGGAGGGTTTAGCACTTTTCACCCACAAATGCTAGGCTTTCATATTAGCTACTCAGGGTCTTCAGGAAAAAAACGGAACGATTTTTAAATAATAATAAAAGAATTGGGAATTCCCTGGCGGTCCAGTGGTTAGGACTCCGAGTTTCCAATGCAGGGAGCACAGGTTCGATCCCTGGTGAGGGAACTTAGATCCCGTCAGCCGCGTGACACAGTCGAGGAAAAAAAAGAGAAAAAAGAATTAAAGGAGAGGCTTCCCCTGGTGGCGCACTGTTTAAGACTCCGCCGGCCGAAGATACTGTTGGTGAGGAAAAGGGAAGCCAACAGCCCTAACCCAGCTCATCCACTCCTTTCCCCCCGTTCCTCATTCTTCTTTTGCTTCTTGTTTGCAGATCCACAGTTGAGACCCTGTGCTCTGTATGTCAGAGTCACACTTGGCTCATTGTTTCCAATGTCTCCACCCTTCAGATACAGGACACCAGTCTGCCAGGCCTTCGGGGTCTCAAACAAAAAAGCGAGGTCTTCTATAGGTTCTTCTTCAGCAAGTCTCTCTGTCTGAGGTGCTTAGAATTGTGTAGAAAGATGGTCTCCATAGAAGATTAGAAAAATATCTTTTACAAAGACATTTATACGTGAGTGTAATTAAAATGCCTTTTTGGTGTAATATTGTTATTGATTGGTATGCAGAGGAAAAGAAATCCCTGAGTGTCAGCTACTGTGAAAGAGGCGTATTTTCAGTTGTTGCTTTGTTGGGCACTTGCACCTAAATCCATCTGCGGGACGTAATTCGAGCTGCTCTGAGCCCAAGGAGTTGAAGGAAGCGGTCAGTGTCCATCAGTGAGACCCATGCTATTTTTATGCTGACGGCTTTTTCACCCTCTGTTTACGGTGTTAACTGACAGATTCCACAGATGGTCATTAATTCAGAGACATCGTTAGCCTACCGTGTCAGTTTTAATGAATACTTGGCTGAAAGTTAATATAGTGATGAAAAACTAAATGCAGGAATTTATTGCTAGGGACAGTTGGTTCACGACATTTTGCAGCACGGATGTTGACACATGCAGAGCGAAAACTTTGTACTAAAGAATTCAACCGTTGGACAAATTTATTGGGTTTTGCTGTTGATGCAGTGATGAAAATGTGTATCCAAGTCCTTAACGTGATTCTTGGACTATCAGGTTATGTAACATCCATCACCGATGAAACAGCATTATTCCAATAGCATGCAGATGTTAACAGTTTACATTTTGTAATTAAAGAAACTGTGGAATTTAATTGTTATTCTTGAAGGAGTTGAACTCAAAAGAGTTCTGTTTACGGCTTTGTTGCAGTAGGTAATAGTCTATCCACATCTCTGCATTTAACATAGAAAATGACTAACCCAGTAATTCAGGGAGGTAAAACTAAAAACAAGTGACATTTCACAGCAAATGCTGTTTTGAGTCTTTGACTCCTGTGATTCCATATAATTAAGCGGTATTGTTCTGATGACTGCAGCATGTCATACAATCTGATACTGCAGATTTTGCTCAAAGTAACCTGCCAATTTACTGCATATGTGTACTAAGCAGGTTATATTTATCTGAATAAAGAGTCTATTTGAAATTGTTCATTAAACTTGTTAAGCCTATAGGATTTCCACTGGAAAGTGTTTTTGCTTGGACATCTGTTTAAAAACTAACTAAAATGGGGCTTTCCTGGTGGCGCGGTGGTTGAGAGTCCGCCTGCCGATGCAGGGGACACGGGTTCCTGCCCCGGTCTGGGAAGATCCCACATGCCGCGGAGCGGCTGGGCCCGTGCACCACAACGACTGAGCCCGCGAGCCACAACGAATGAGACTGCGTGCCACAACTACTGAAGCCCGCGCGCCTAGAGCCCGTGCTCCGCAACAAGAGAAGCCACCGCGGTGAGAAGCCCGCGCACCGCAACGAAGAGTAGCCCCCGCTCGCCGCAACTAGAGAAAAGCCCGCGCGCAGCAAACACCCGACACAGCCAAAAATGAAATAAATAAAATAAATTAATTTTAAAACGAGAAGAAGAAAGGAGATGTCTGCAAAGGAGCGGCAACAAAACCATTATGCACTATGTAATTCTAGATTCTGTTTTACTCAAGTAAAACCCCAAGATGTTAGGCTTGGAGGAGACTTCCGATTTCCAGAAGACGGTGGTGGCTGGCAGACAGACCAGAAAGGGATGGGCCGGCAGGACAAGAAGTTCAGGGAAAGGCACAGACTCGCGGAAGCTGCCCTAAGGTGGGAGACGGAGACCCAGGGCAGGGAAGGGACGGGGGGAGGGGGATGGCGTGTCAGCAAAGCTGCACAGCGGTGCACACAGAGCTGCACCTGGAACCCACACTCTCCGCCCACAATGTCACCAGCCGACTAAAACAGAGACCCAGGGACCACGCGGGGCCACTACTACCCCGGGACCGGTTTGTCATCTCTGCTCAGTGCCAAGGCCAGGAACAGAGCCGCTGCCTCACTTCTCGGATGGAGGCCGTACCAGCGTGACGGATAAAAAAGGTGTTATCTTGTAGCGTTCGGGTCATTCGTGCGACAGACGTTTATTAAGCCCCTACCATGTCCTGTGAACTGTGATTAAGTCCTGGGGAGACAAAGATGAACAGGATATGGGCCTTCCTTTCCCAAACACAATCTAAGAAGACACAGACATAAGTAAATGATTATAGCAACGGGACAAGTGCCGTAATTCCAGGATGCAGACGTGCATGGAAGGCCAGAGGCAGGAGCCTCCGCCGCTGCTGCCTGGGGAGACTCGGACTGCACTGCTTGGGTCGAATCTGGTAGGAGCCTACCAGTCAGACAAGGGAAGACATTGCAGGAGAAAACAGCACGAAGCAGCGGGCAAGGGGTAGCGGGAACCACCCGACACACACACAAGTGTTCAGACTTATTCAGAACTAGTCGGAGGAGTGGGAAAGACACAAAATATCGCCAAGTCTAGCACAACTCTATATTTGCAAAAACCTTAAAATCAAAACATATATAATCAATCCCTTTTCTACCCACAATCTATGAGAGCGGAATTCTCTTATTTTGGGGGGCTTTAACATTGAACAAGAATTGAAATATATGTAATTTTGCACTCCAGTCCTGCTTCTGAGTATAAATTCGTGTGTGTTTGTTTGTTTGAAAGCGTAGTTGGCAGATGTTTATTTCAACCTAGGTGAAAAGAGATGGGTTTCTGCTGCTGCTTTGCTTCAAAGGTTTCCAAACGGCTTCCAAGGGCTTAAAGTGCATCGAACCACGGTTCTCGAGGCATGGGCTTCTCCAGATGTCTTCTCTGCAGACTTCTAATTCATGCTGTAAACGTGGAGCTGATTTGCTTTCATCTCAAGGGCTTTAGCTGGAGGCAACTCCCGTTTGGGCTCTCCTTTTAGGAAAATAAATGCTAAGTAGGGGCCGGTTTACATGAAAGAGAGACAAGGGAATGAAAGGATGGGGCCCGGCATAGAACCTGTCAAGTTTCTGGAGACTAATAACCTCCTTGATGTTACCGGAGGCAACTCAGAAACGCAGCCAGTGTGGAGCCGTGCTGATCTACAGCAGGGCTTCCAGCAGGGGCTCCGTCAACACGCATGCAGGCTGGATAGTTCTTGGCGGTGGGGTCTGTCCTGTGTGCCACGCTGTAGCTTATACTTAGAAGCACCCCCTGCCTCCACCCAATGGATGCCGGAAGCAACCCCCAGCCGCGACAACCAAAAGGTCCCTAGATGTCGTCCCCGGTTGAAATCCCTGATCTAGATTAACTCCTAGCAGTCACAACACCAGGGTCTCAATCCTGTTAACTGCTTCCTTTTGAAAATCCTTCCCTCGTTAGTATCAGTGTCACTCCCCCCAAAAAAGCCCGATAAAGAATAACCATGATGGGCCTTTGACAATACACAAGTCCCGATATGAAATAGTTGGGGACCTACAAGAAGCAGGGAACCTCGCGCATGCAACCCCTGATTAGAAGAGGCTCCAAATGGCACTAACTACTGAGTTGCCTCTGGGACACGAAGAGGATGGAGGTGAGGTTCGTTTGTTCGGTCATGTGTTTATCTGATCACTCAGTAAACATTCTTGAGCATCACAGGCTGCCAGGTGCTGGGCCACGTGGCCAAGGCAAACAAAAGTCCGGGCCTCCAGGAGCGTGTGCTCAAGTCAGAGAACAGAGGTCAACAGATAGCATCATGGTCCGTCATAAGTGCCGTGACTGAAGCACAAGCAGGTGAGAGCTGCAGCCACTGTCCCCGTGCGGTCACTGAGCCAGGGAACGTGGCTCGTTCAAACTGAGACGCGCCAACCGCACAGGTCCCAGACTTGGCGCAGAAAGAGAATGTACGCTGTCTCGTTAATAATTTTTATGTTGATTAGATATCTCAGCGATAATATTCTGGATATCTTGGATTAAATAAAATCTACTAGCAAAATTCACTGGGCCTGTTTCCTTTCCTTGTTTTGTGTGGCTGCTAGAAGCTGAAGCCCATGCATGTGGCTCAGCCTGAGAGACCTCCACCACCAGCGCCCACGGCCCCAGGAAACGCCAAGTTTATGGGCTCTGCGGTGGGAATGAACTTGGCCCAGCTGAGGCTGGCAGAGCTGCAGGCCATGCACTAGGCAGGGGCTTGGGAGCCAGGTTAAGGAATTGGGATTTCATCCCAGGAACAACGGGACAGCACTGGAGGGTCTGCACCAGGGGAACGCCACAGTCTGTTTTTGATTTTGCAAAGATGCTGCCCTCGGGCGGCTGTGCAGAGAGGCAGACAGGCACGGAGGCGAGGACACAGCAGGACCACCAGGTGGGAGGGCTCAACCTAGCGGGACCCCTCGTGTTTCAGCCCCTCGACGTGACCTGAGAGATGAGGTCTTCGCCACAGGGCACAGGATTCTTAATTCCCCTTACGTTAGATTTTGATTATGTAGACGACCTCTTTTGTCCTCCTCACTTTCTTCTTTCAGATAAGTGAAATTTTTTTCTTTTTCTTTTTTTTTTTTTGGCCTCACTGCACCTGGTCAGAACTGACCCCTGGTCAGTTCCCTGACCAGGGGTGTCCCTGAAGTTTTTCATCACCCACAACCAGCCTCGGGGTTCTAAGAGGGATCCTGCTGCTTCAAGAAGTTCAGCATAATCTACCCCCTCCTAGAGCAGAGAGGGAACCGGACCAGCTTTCCTCTGTCGACTGGTTTCCTATTCCTGTACACCACCACACGAATTAAGCGGGGAGGGGTCTTAGGTTTTCACTGTTCTGATCTCACTTAATTCTTTTACATCATTCTTTTTTTTTTTTTTTTTTTTTTTTTGCGGTACGCGGGCCTCTCACTGTTGTGGCCTCTCCCGCCGCGGAGCACAGGCTCCGGACGCGCAGGCTCAGCGGCCACGGCTCACGGGCCCAGCCGCTCCGCGGCATGTGGGATCTTCCCGGACCGGGGCACGAACCCGTGTCCCCTGCATCGGCAGGCGGACTCTCAACCACTGCACCACCAGGGAAGCCCTACATCATTCTTGGTATTTACTATTAACGCACAGTTCAGTTCCGTTTTCTTCTCTGGCAGGATTTCTTCCCCCACTTTTCTTGGGCCCTATTTTTGATCTTAGCCTCCCTGCTTTACCCCCAAAGCCTCTCGCTCGGGATGTCAGCTGCACAGCAGCCCTCCAAGCTCATTTACTCTGGTATTTTCCCTTTGCTCTGCTGATCCTAGAGTCTCCTTTTTCCCCAGCTCATTGGTCATTTTTGCTACTGGTGAGTCATCTTCTCTGACTCACGGCAGGCTGTGATGCAAAGGCCTCAGAGCACACCTGTCTGTAAAAGGCTGTCCCAGGAACACGGCCCGCACCCAGGTACAAGCTTGCGCATGTGGATTTGGTAAAGAGGAGAAAAAAATAATCCCCTTTTCCCTCTCTCTTTTTTTCCCCTCCGAATTTACCATTTCTTTCAGCTTCTGTTGGACATTATCCCTATGGTGGGATGAGTCTTGGTCATTCGTTTTGCATCTTTTTTTTTTTTTTCAGTCTTAACTGAATTTGTTACAATATTGCTTCTGCTTTGTTTCGGTTGTTTGGCTGCGAGGCATGTGGGATCTCAGCTCCCCAACCAGGGATGAACCCACACCCCCCGCACTGGAAGGCGAAGACTTAACCACTGAACCGCCAGGGAAGTCCCACCATTTTGCATCTTTAGAGGCAGGAGTACATTTCTCGAATGAGCCCAGAAAGCCTGAGGGATGACGGATTTTCCTTCTGTGAGGTTCCTCCTCTGGGGCACGACATGGAGTGTCACCCGTGTGCCACACTGCGATCACGCTGCCTTCTGAGAGCTATGAAGATCCCACCAAACTCGGGGCAGATGACACGTACACGCAGCTTCGGTACCTGGACTGAACCTGCCTGGAGCTGCGAGCCGGCTCTGCCCTTACAAGCAGATGTGACAGAGGCACGTCGTTGTGCCTCTCTGTGCCTCAGCTTCCTCATCTGTGAAATGGGCAGGGTAACAGCAGCCCCTCCATTAGTGTTCTTGTTGGCGTTAGTGACAAGCCCCAGAGCATCCGGCACAGCAAATCCGAGCTGGAAAGACACCATCTCGATGCCCTGGGGAAACACGCCATCAACTGCCCCTCCCTCCTTCCTTCCCTGAGTCTCTGCACTCACCTCTTCATCAGGGCTAACCCTGAAGTTCCAGGAACCCGATCTGAAAAGTGCCCCATAAATACAAGCTCTTTCCCCACACTCTTCCCTGAAAGCCCCACATTTTACTGTTACAGACTCCTTTCTTTTAAGCACCTCCTGTCTAAATATAAAACTCTTGGCTGAGGTGCTATCACTAGCTCTTAGGACCTGGGAACAAACCAGCCTCTCAGGTGCCCACAGCAAGGGGTGTGAAAAGGCCAGAGGAAGGAGGAACGGAAAGCAGGGACGGGAGCAGGGAGCACAGCCCGTGGGGTGGGGTGGGGCGGGGTGGAGGTGATACCTGGGGACAGTAAAGGACAGCAAGATCTCTGCAAGGAGACAGAAGAAACTGGTGGAGATGGTGCCACTGGGGAAGAGACTGGGAAGCTGGGGGAGGGTAGGGGAAGCAGTGACAGAAACCACTTTTCACTGGACATCTTTCTGTTATTATTTGAGTTTTGCACCATCTGCATGTATGACCCAGCCAACAAAAAATAAAATAAGGCAGCTTCCCTGGTGGCGCAGTGGTTGAGGGTCTGCCTGCCGATGCAGGGGTCGCGGGTTCGTGCCCCGGTCCGGGAGGCTCCCACATCCGGGAACCCGTGAGCCACGGCCGCTGCGCCTGCGCGTCCGAAGCCTGTGCTCCACAACGGGAGAGGCCACAGCAGTGAGAGGCCCGCGTACCACAAAAAAATAAAAAATAAATAAAATAAAATAAAATAAGGGAGGGGGGGATATTGGGTATTTGGGTGAGACAGAGCCAGAAACAAAAAGGTCTCTGAAGGCGAAGGGACAAGTCGCGTTGGCTATTTTGCCAGCAGACTGCCCTGCTCTCACCGCCCCCACCCCCCGGGCCCAAATCAGAAAAGTCTCTCTACGAACTCCTGCACGGCTCATCTTTAGAACATCAGCAATACTTTTTCAGGGTCAAAATCTCAGACACTGAAACTCAGAATTCTCCAGACCTTCCTTAAAAGCCCCTCAGAATCACTGGAAAAGCCCAACAAAGGAAACACGTGACTTCTCTGATGTTGTGGCCTCCGGCTTTGACCAGCTGCGTGAGGTCTGACCTGGGAACATCGTGTCCAGCTGCACCGTTTATCTCACTGTCAGTGAGCCACTCCTCTAGCACAAGGACGATGGGGTAAAGCAGAAGGCCAAGGGAGGAAATCATCCCTCCAGGGCCCCTGAAGAGGCGTGGGAGAAACCCGCATCCTACCCTGGGCCCGAGCCACGAGAAAGGCCTGGCCCCCGGCGGATGGGGGAGGGGAGGAGAGGCCACGGGCTCTGCAATCAGTCAGGAGGTTGGTCGGGTCCTGCACGACCTCGGGCAAGTCTCTCAACAGCTCAGACCCTCCCTCCCCTCACCTGGGACACACACAGACCACAAGCTGTTAGCTGCGAGTTGTAAGGGTCACAAACATCCAAAACCATGTCCTGAGCCTGAAAAATAACCCAGCCCCTCCTGCCAGTTTTTCCCTTTAAAAGGTCGATGGATGTCGAAGTAAGAAGGTGTTATGCATTGAATTGAACAATGAAAAGAGACGTTGAAGTCCGAAGTCCTGGAACCTGTGAATGGGACCTTATTTGGAAACAGGGCCTTTGCAGATGTAATTAGTTAAGATAAAGTCATTATGGAATAGGGTGGGCCCCAAATCCAATTTGACTGGTGTCCTTACAAGAAGAGAGGAAACAGAGAGACACACACAGAGGGAAGATAATGTGAAAACACGCACACACACACACACACACACGCACACGCACGCATGCAGGCACACGTGCGGAGAAGGCCACGTGACCACAGAGGAAGGAGCAGGAGTCATGCAGCTGCAAGCTGAGGAACAGAAAGGATGGCTGGAAACCCCCAGAGGCTGGGAGGAGGCCTCGAACAGACGCTCCCTCTGCGCCCCCAAGAAGGAACCAACCCTGCTGACACCTTGATTTTGGATGTCTTGTCTCCAGATCCGTAAGAGAATATCTATTGCTTTAAGCCCCCCAGTTTGTGGTACTTTGTTATAGCAGACCTAGGAGACTCATACAGAAAGGGATCTGGTTTTACCGTGTGTCTAATGCTTGAATTCTCTTGCCCGATGGTCAGCTAGCCAGCCTATGGATGACTGTCTCTAGTTAAAGAAGACTAGATTAGTATCTACCAATGCAGCAAACCTCCCCCCCATCTTTGAAAAGGTCTGTCGTAAAAATCATTTGTTCAACAAATATTCATCGAGCACCTACTATGTGCCAGGCACTGTTTGGGGCACTGTTGATACGATGGTAAAATGGGGAGCAGACAATAAAAGCACTTACAAATAAGGCCATTTCTGATGTCTTGAAGAAAGTAAAACACCGTAACATGAGTGAGTGGGTTGGGGACCAGGATGAAATTATTTATATTGTTAGGGAAGGTCCCACTAAGCATGTGATACTGGACCAGTGACTTCAATGACAAGGAGTCAGCCACGGAGAATCTGGCCGGAGGAACAGCCAGTGCAAGGATCTGAGGCAGAGCAAGCTAGACCTGGTCAAGGCACAGAAAGAAAGAGGGACTTTTGTGAGGGAGGGAGAGAGGGTTAATTGATGAAGCTGGAGACACAAGGAAGGTCAGTCAGTCCTGGTACAGTAGACCCAGGTAAGAAGTTTGCACCTGACCCCAAGACTACTGAGAAGTCACTGGGGAGAGACATGATTTGATTCTTAGTTTTTAAAAGATCACTCTGACACCATAACGTTCTTATGACTGAAGTCTTTTTAACTTTTGTTCTTTCATTCTTGGGATCTTGGACCTCCACGGAACAAGTCTAATAAATGACATTCCTGAATCATGGCTCCCAAGATTTCCAGGCTTACCAGCTCTAATTCATTGCCCACTGCAGCAATTTCAGTAAATATGCTTGATGTTTTTTTCTATGTCCCTCATTAAATGTGATGCCCAGAAAAGAACTCGATATTCTAAGCATGAAGTAGATGAGAACTTTCATCTTTGTCATTCCAGACCTACATGTCCATTGATGTGCCCCAAGACTGCCTTGGTTTTAATCCTGTTCTGTACCACTGACCTGCTGAAACACATCTCAGATAACCTCCGCGAGTGTCCTTTTTCAGATCTAGATGCTCAGATCGACAAAACAGGATTCAAGCTTATTCTTCCCTAATGAGAACAGCTGTGTCCTCTTTAAAAAAAAAAAAAAAAAAAAGTGTCACCATAACGCAAACAATGCCATGCATAAAAAACTGGATAAAATAAACAAAAGTACTGGGTCAACTCCTCAGGTTTCACAACCACTGCATTTTTCTTCCGGGTGGAGGACGAGGAAAGTGATTATGGCAGGTTTCCCTAGAATTGCTTTGGTCTCTTGCATCACATGGCTGAAGACACCTAGACTATGAGGAAACACTGAGCGCTTGGGCAAAAGACTCTCCCTGCAATCATACTTCCCACTAGATGTCTCAAAGACTTAAACAAATCTGAGTAGGCGCAGACTCCCAAGCCTGGGACAGAGGGAAGTGGTGAAGAGGATCTACACCTGCGAGCCAAGCTGACTTAGCAGGTGGGGCAAGCGGTGGGAGAGAAGGATGCCGGGAAAGCCCTAGGGCCCTGGGATGTGTGCGTAATCTGTCCTCATCCTCCCCACATCCCACCCAGCAGAGTGGTGACGGGCCACTGCATCTGGTGTCAGATGGCTATAGGGTTAACGCTCTGCTTTGCCCCCTAGTAGCTAAGTGGCCTTGAGCAAGTCCCTTAGCCTCAGTTTCCTCATCTGTGACATTTGTGAAGATCAATTAAGATTCTGTGTGAAAACCATTCGCAAATTACTCTGTCCTGTAAAAGTGAGAGGTTATCACTGGCAATAAGGATTTTTACTCCTCCCTTTGCATGTCATGAGGGTTGACTTTTCCTGACGTTTTCTCTTTCCAGGCTGCTTCTGATGGTTCTTTTAACCGGATTATTTTCTTTTTTTGAGGGAGGACGGGGAGGCATGTAGCATGACTCATTCCACCCTAAACTCTTCCGAAAGACTATCCTAGGGCTTCCCTGGTGGCGCAGTGGTTGAGAGTCCGCCTGCCGATGCAGGGGACGTGGGTTCGTGCCCCGGTCCGGGAAGATCCCACATCCGGGAACCTGTGAGCCACGGCCGCTGCGCCTGCGCGTCCGGAGCCTGCGCTCCGCGACTGGAGAGGCCACAACAGTGAGACGCCCGCGTACCGACAAAAAAAAAAAAAAGACTATCCTAAAAGAAGTGCCCTCAGAGCCATTTGGGGTCACCCCAAAGCAATTTACCTTCAAAGAACCAAAGCTATTGTCATGCAAAAAGAAGCACATCTAATATCTGTGGATACCCTCCACTCTCTGGAAATCCGAAGCAAGTTATTTAAGGTTCGTGATTTACTCAGGTCACCGAGTAGCTTTTCATGGCCCTTAGTTGTTAAGTTCTCAAGTAATATGAACTATCTTCACATTAACTCACACAAGCCATACAAAAGACAAACACTACAAAAAAACCACAAAACACGGGAATGTACTCCAGAACCAAATAAGACGGTAATCTGCTGCTTGCTAAAGTGCCTATGCCTGAGTCCTTAGCCATCTTCATTTCTTTAATGGAAAAAGGGAATCTCATGCGTCAACTTTCTCATTGTGAGCGGCTCTCAATAGCCGGTCGCCCTGTGTTTCAAATGCGTAAGCAGTCCTATTTCTGCACAAAGTGGAAATAAAAACCAGTGACAGCCCAAGGGAGAGATGAAACAATGGCAGAACATACACTACCAAACAGAACCGTGAAAAGATGGGAAGAAACGCTCACGTGTAATACAACTGGATTTTTTTTTCTTTGCTTAATTCGGTGTTAAGCATCTTGGCTGCCTTGGTTTAGGGTGAGGGAGGGGGCGCCTCTACGCAAATGAGCCCAAAACCTTAGCATTAGGTGACAATGGTCTGGAGGGCGGCCTGGCTACAGCAGCCTGGTCCCTGGCAGCTGTTGGCTTGCATCCAAACGCTGACTCGCCTCAGGGACAGCCTGCATGTCAAGCACCTCACCTGTGCCAGCTCAGAGGTGAGTTCCTGCCCAGTGTGCAGGCTGGCACCCTGGCCTGACACTTAAGCAGAGTCACAGGAACTGGCTCGTGCCCACTGCCAAGTCCTCTTCCTCTTCCCAAATCTAATCAATGTACAACCCAGGGAAGCCCAGACCCCACCAAGGGGAAACTCGCACCCAGCTCCAGAAAGACCACATCCTATCCTTTCCAAGCCCCTGGACGCTGGCCCAGGCCACCCTGAACCAGCTGTTCCAAACAGCCTCTAACACTGTGTCGGCAGTGCTGGCCCCTCTGCAAAGCTCCTCCTGCTTCCTGATCGTGGGGAGGAGGGGGCCCTGGGAAGTCACAGGCTGAGCCCTTTCTCCTTGGCCCCCATGTCGCCTCCAGCTGCCACCCCAGGAGCAGAGGGGCAGCAAACTTAAAATCCAACACACAGCACAACTTGGCAAATGTCTTTCCCATCCCGGTCCCACGCACCCCTCCCCAGCACGCCCTTCCAGGAGTCGAGGCGGGGGGTAGGGGTGGGGGTGGGGGAGAGCCGGCTCCATCCCTAAGCCACCTGGCGACACCGTCAGCCACCGGGGAGCGGGGACACCTTGTCCAGCCCCCCCCCCCTCAGGTATCGCACTGCTCCTCACTCGGTGGGCTCCTGCCCCGCCTTCCCATTTCCTGCAGAAGCCCCAGAGGCCCTCGACCCCACCCCACGGTCCCTCACCCGCCGGTCCCTGGGCGCTCCAGATGTCGCCCCTCGGAGAGCACCCTCGCCGCCGGGAGAACCCGGCACGCCCTCCCCTCTCGGCCGCTGGCAGGGTCCCCTCTCACCGCGGCGGGGGCCGGCCGACTGGCCGGGCGGACGGGGAGCGAGCGGGCGCCGTCGGGCTCGGGAATGCGTCCACTGCGCCCGCCCCAGAGCCGGGTCCTTCTGAGGCGCCGGCCCGCGCGAGCTGTCAGTCAGCTGGCCGCGCCCGCCCCCGCCCCCGCCCCCGCCCCCGCCCCCGCCCCCGCCCCCGCCCCGGCCCCCCCGGCCCCCCCCCCCCGGCCCCGTCTGCGCAGGCGCGGGGCGGCCCGGGAGCGGCGTCACGTGACGGGGCGGTGCAGCTGTCGGCGCCCGGCCCCCTCCGGAGGGTTTCGGCCGACGTCACACGTCGCTCGGACCTGGGGTCGCCCCTCGGCGGGAGGCCTCGTCCTGCGGCCCTGGGAGGACGCTCGGGGACTTCCCGTGGTTCGCTCTAACAGAGGGTCCCGGGAACCCCGTGTGCTGGATCTGCTCAAAACTAGGGTGTTCTCCCAGGCGGGGCAGAGCTGGGTGGGCGCAGGCTCCTCTGCAAACAAATGAGTGGGTGATTTGGTGATTTTGGAGGGGGGAGCCCCGGCAGGGAGCCAGCAAGTATGGCCTGATTCTGGTTGCTTCCCCGCCGTGGTGTCCGCACCTTTAAAACAAGGATGCCCTTTGCCATTTCCTCCTCGCCTATTTCAGACTTAGGGTGACGTCTTGACATTAACGAGCATACTTGTAAACCAAGTCAAGCGAGGATGTATGGAATAGAAGGGCGTTTTGAGGCCGATTGATTTTTTTGAAAGAGGGCTTCTTAAAAGCCGATGGATTTCACCTTCTGCTCCAAAACGTCTAGGCCAATCAGCATCTTTTCACCAGATACAATAAACACAATTTTCAGGCTGTCAGGTTTGCGTTTCTTCCACGATCTTCAATTCAAACAAACAAACCAAAGCCACAAAAGGTAAAAAATAAAAGTATCTCCTACGGGAGCTTTTTCAGTTCTAGAGCAAGTACAGAAATGTAAACTGACACCCGCTCCCAGTAATTTTGCGGTTATGGCAAACTTGGTTCCAGCACCTAGCAAAACAGAGTGTGGGCTCTGATGCCTCGAATTCTCTAAAGACATTTCCAGAGCTACACTGCAGAGCTACAGTGCTCCTTCTGGGGGTTGGCTGTGTGACATAATAAAGCTCTACCTTTCAATGAATGCCCTGGTATCTGAACTAGGGCAGACTGTCAATTTCAGAAAACTCTGGGTTCTCCGAAGTCCTAGCAGTTAGGCAGGAGGATCTAAAGACCTGCCATGTGGGAGAAAAGATGGCATATGGATTGATGATCAAGTATCTTTCCTGTGCCCCAAGCATGGAGTTGCTGATCGCTGGGAAGGTGGCCTATTGAACTTAAAAGACTTTCTGGGAAGGAGGACTTCCCTGGCAGTCCAGTGATTAAGACTCCCTTCCCCACTGCAGGCGGCATGGGTTCGATTCCTGGTTGGGGAACTAAGATCCTTCCTGCATGCCCGTGTGGTATGGACAAAAGGTTAAGGAAAAAAAAAAAAAACTTGTTGGGGGAAGTTAAAGGGACCAACGGGGAGGACAAAGCTGGGAGCTGTGGTTCCACAAGACTTATGGAGCCTTCGGCACCACGGGTCCATTCGAGATTTGCTTGACCAGCTCAGTGTAGCCGTCATGTGCAAGAAACCAGCTCTCTGGGTGTTCTAAGATTGGTGTGAATTCAGGAAGGGAAGGAGTGTAAGGGGCAGTTCATTCCCTTATGTGGGCACTACAGATTGGTGGGCGTGCCATTGGTCCCTGTGCATTTCTGCCCTGCATCCAGCAGAATACAAGCCCATTGTGAAGACTTTATGGGATGGAGGAGGGTCATATCTGTGGCTAGAGGAAGCCCTCCCTTGGTTCAGTGAGTGAACCCAGAACTAGGCATGGGCTCCGGCGGCCTTGTTCTGACTCTGGAGGTACCAACTATTCATGAAAATTGGAAAATGTGAGTTCATTCAGGGTCGTATTCCATTTGGGGGAAATGTCATTTCTCCTCAAGAGATTCATATGGACCTTATCTCTTCATACCACATAAAAGATATTATCTGTACTTGCCAGGAAGTTGGAGAGAGGCAGATGATATGGCCATTTCATTTATTTAAAAAAAAAAAGGGGGGGGTGGTTACCTGGTGGCGCAGTGGTTGAGAGTCCACCTGCCGATGCAGGGGACACGGGTTCGTGCCCCGGTCCGGGAGGATCCCACATGCCGCGGGGTGGCTGGGCCCGTGAGCCGTGGCCGCTGAGCTTGTGCGTCCGGAGCCTGTGCTTTGCAACGGGAGAGGCCACAGCAGCGAGAGGCTCGCGTACCGCAATTTAAAAAAAAAAACAAAAAAAAAAGGCGAGGGGGAAGTGAGTTCTACAAACCACAGACCAGTGAACTTGACATTGGGCCTGTGAAGAATTCAGACCAGATAACTCATGAAAAATATCTGTGACCCCTCAGAAGAGGAAGCATCGATGTCAAAGACCAAGTCATGCTGCCTTAACCAGTCTATAGATTTCAAGCTATGAAATCTATAGACTGGTAATTCAAGGAAATATGATAGAAGTAGTGTACTTGGACCTGGAAGGTATATTTATCAAAATTCTTTCAGTAATAAGTGACAGAAATCCCGGCAAACTGGTTTTTCAAAAACTGAAAACTTCTGGGGTTGGCCCAGCGATCCAGGGGCCAAGTGATGTCATCAGAACTTGGTCTCTCTGCCCTTCTTGACTGCTTCCCTCTGAGCTGGGCTTCATGCTCAGATCAGTGGTCTTCAGCAGCAACAGGTTTCCGTTCTCTCGACTTAGCAGACCCTGTGGGAAAAAAAGAATTTTTTCCTTCACTATTTCCAGCAAACGTCTCAGGATTTGGTCTGAATGGACCAGCAGCATTCATGTGCCATTAAACCAGCCGCTGAGGCCAGGTTTTGGGGGTCAGCCCCACCTAACTACTGGGTGGAGAGGAAGGGAAGTGTGGGTGACCATGGGAAACTGAGGTGCTCTTGCCAGGAGAAGAGGGGTGGATTTGGGGCAGGTAAGGGAAAGCAACAGGGACTTCCCTGGTGGCGCAGTGGTTAAGAATCCTCCTGCGAACGCAGGGGACAGGGGTTCGAGCCCTGGTCCGGGAAGATCCCACATGCCGCGGAACAACTAAGCCCGTGTGCCACATCTACTGAGGCCGTGTGCCACAATTACTGAAACCCGCGCACCTAGAGCCCGTGCTCCACAACAAGAGAAGCCACCGCAATGAGAAGCCCGCGCACCGCAACGAAGAGTCGCCCCCCACTCGCTGCAACTAGAGAAAGCCCGCGCGCAGCAACGAAGACACAACGCAGCCAAAAATAAATAAATAATTTTTTTTTTTTTAAAGGGGGGACAGCAACAGATACCTGGAACCAAGCATTTGCTAAGATATCTTGTGATATTGTATAACGGGCAGGAAGAAAAGGTGGGAGAAATAGTATATTTATTTGATGGGTGAATCAATATTCAAAATACTTTGATTAGAGGATGAATCCGAAAAAGAACTATACAGGGTAAAGCAGGCAACGTGGCTGAGCGTCAGTTCTTTGTTTCTGGTCGCACATCATGTCTGTTTTCCCTTCCCCCAATATGACCACAAATTTAGGGGCTTAAGACAACACAAATTTATTATCTTACAGTTCTGGAGGTCAGGTCTTAAAATTGAGGTATCAGCAGGGCTGCATTCCTTCTGGGGGCTCAGGAAGAATGATTTCCTTGCCTTTTCCAGCTTCTAGAGGCTGCCTGCGTTCTTTGGCGTGAGGCCCCTTCCTCCATCTTCAAAGGCAGTCTCCTTTAATCTGGAATAGTTCTCAGCTTTTCTCTGTCCTTCAAGACACTGATCTGTACAAACTCGGGACTTCCCTGGTGGTCCAGTGTTAAAGAATCCGACTTACAATGCAGGGGATGCGGGTTCAATCCCTGGTCAGGGAACTAAGATCCCACATGCCGCGGGGCAACTGCGGCGCAACTAAGCCCGCGTGCCACAACTACTGAGCCTGTGCGCCTCAGCAAGAGAGCCTGCGTGCCTCAATGAAGATCCTGCACGTGCCGCAACTAGAGGCCCGATGCAGCCAAAACTAAATAAAATAAAATAAATGAATAAATAGTAAAATTTTTTAAAGTAAAAAAAGAGTACAGGCTGTATGTTGTGTAAATGTCTCTCAGTTTAGATTTTTCTGCCTGCTCCTGTATAAAGTCAGGGAACACATTTTTGTTTCTACTTTTTCTTATATATTATTTATTTATGTACTGGCTGCACCCGGTCTGGTTTGCGGCACACGGGCTCTTTTGTTGAGGCGTGCCGTTCTCTCGAGCCATTGCGCGCAGCCTTATTGCCCCGCCGCATGTGGGATCTTAGTTCCCCAACCAGGTGTCGGACCCGTGTCCCCTGCATTGCAAGATGGATCCTTAACCACTGGACCTCCAGGGACGTCCCCAGGTAACACATTTTTGACAGCAGTGCCGCATAACTGAAGTGTGTCCTCAGTGCATATCCTATCAGGAGGCACACGCATTCGTTTGTCTCATTATTGCTGATGCTATGTTTGACCCGAGGTTGAGACGGTGATATATTTCTCCACTGTAAGGGTACTTTTTCCCCTTTGTAAGCAATTGGTAACCTGTCGGGAAGATACCTTTAGACTACTTAAATATCCTGCCTTCCAATGAACTCTCACCCAGTGGCTTAGCACCCATTGATGATAATGCTACGGTAGCTGCAAAACGGTGAGCATTGGGATTCGATTTTTGCTCCATCAACATTTATTAGTTGACGGTTCCCTGCACCTGTTCTTTCCCTGCTCCAGTCTGTTCTCCAGGAAGCCGCTGGAGTGACCTTTTAAAAATTATTATTATTTTTTCGGCTGCACCACGCAGCTTGCGAGATCTCAGTTCCCCAACCAGGGCCATGGCAGTGAAAGCCCACAATCCTAACCACTAGGGCACCAGGGAACTCCCTGGAGTGACCTTTAAAAACCACAAATGGGATCAAACCTTCCAGTGGCTTCCCCCCTCAGATGTGGCCAGAATCCCTCAAATGGTTGTTAGGGTCCTGCATGACCTGGTCCCTTCCCAAGCTCTCCAGCCGAGTCTCAAGCCACTCCCTCCATGCCCTCCACACAGGGCTCCTTATAGAACTCCAAACAATCCATGTTGCTTCCCATGGAGGACCTCCCCACTTATCCCCTTGCCTGGAACTCTACCTCCACCCCCTGCGCTCCTTTACTCATCAAAATACCCTTGTTCTTCACATATCACACCCTAAAGGAAGCCTTCCACTGTGACCCCCAGATCAGGTCAGATACCCAGGTATACTTGCTCACCACACACGTCCTTTTCCTTTATAGGAGCACACCCGTTTGTAACTGTCCACTTTTTAATCTGTTTAATTAGTCTCTGAGCTCAACAGGGAGGAACTTTGCCTGGGTTTGCTCACCCGTGTCTGCAGCACTTAACATGGTTCCGAGAGTAGACGATTAAATATTTGTGGAATGAACCAATATAGGTTTCACGTAAGGATCAGGGGGGATGGAGGTGGAGGAAAAGAAGAGGACTGAGTTATTGGAGCCAGAGCACAAATGAGCAGAGACTTGCTTCCAGGTAACTTGGTGGATCAGGTCCTGGTAGGAGGAGCTGAGGCTCACATCCCAGGTGAGCCCTCAGGACTTGTCATAGAGCTGCTATGTATAGCGCATGGCCTCGGGCTCCTTCGAGAGTGACAATGTTATGGTATGAAGAGCAGGATCTTCAGAGCTGGACAGAATGAGGTCTGCAGGCTAGCTTCTTTGCGGCGATCACTTAACTCCGAGCCTGTTTTCTCAGCTGTACAAAGAGACCGTACCGGTTTCACAGACATGAGGATAAAGAGAGTCTGTGAGGCAGCGAGGCTCCTCTCCTAGCTGTATGACCTTCAGCACTCCTTAAACTCATTGGGCCTGTTTCCTCGTCTGAAAAAGGGGCCAAGCATGGCCTGTTCATTCATTCATTCAATGCATATTTATTGAGTCGCTGCATTTTGACAGCGAACGAGGCCAACAAAATCCCTGCCTTTCATGAGGCTTGCATTGCATGAGGGATAAACAACGCGATAACTAAGTGACAGAGGATGTTAGCTGACTTGTGGCCAGGAGCAAAGCAGGCAGGGGGCAGTGGACTGTTGCAGGAATGGGAGAGAGGGAGAATTTTTCAACGGGGTGCCGGCGAGGAAGATGTGCTCCGAGTCAAGTCCTGAAGGGCATGAGACAGCAAGCTTGGGACATCCAGGGGACACAGAGCCCCAAGCACAGGCCTGCTGCCCCAGCAGGCTTTACCCACAGCTGGAGGTGAGGTGGCCCAGAGAAAAGGAATTCAGGAACATATCATACCACTTTGGGTTTCTGGACTTCTGGGGCCTTGTTCAACACCACGGGTTGTGGAGTTTCAACCTTCTGGCTTCCTGATGCATTCAACATCACGATCTCAGTGGAAAAAATAAGAAACCACCCAAACTCCCTTCTGAAGAAATTTCTGATTTTCCACCGTACAACCCTTGGAAGTCTCTCTTTCTCCCACAGTTTACTTCAAGTACAGCATACAAACCATAAGTGTACGTGGCTGAATTTTTACCAAGTGAACACCCATACAACCAGCAGCCAGATCAAGAAACAATATAACTAGCGCCCTAACACCCCCATCTCAGCAGTCAGCACTGCCCTGCCCTGTCCTCCTACACCAAAGATCAGTTTTGCCCAACTTTGAGCTTTTTTTTTTTTTTTTTTTTTTTTGGGATATGCGGGCCTCTCACTGTTGTGGCCTGTCCCGTTGTGGAGCACGGGCTCCGGACGCGCAGGCTCAGCGGCCATGGCTCACGGGCCCACCCGCTCCGCGGCACGTGGGATCTTCCCGGACCGGGGCACGAACCCGTGTCCCCTGCATCGGCAGGAGGACTGTCAACCGCTGCGCCACCAGGGAAGCCCCTTGCTTCTTTTATTCAACATCCTATTTGTGCGATTTATTTGTATTGTTGTATGTAGTGTGTACTTTCATTCTGTACAGTATTTCACTGTATACGTATACCACGATTCATTCGTTCGATCCCCAAACTACAAACAACTTAAACATCCATGAACATCACTGTACTGTATATTGTGGGAACATTCTAGCACAAGTCTTTTGGTCCACCCTCAGCAGTTACTCCTAACAGTCGTCCTGGGCAGTTTAATAATCACATTCCTACCTCCAGCAGTGAAGTGTATGGAAGTCCCAGTTTTTCTACGTTTGCCAGCACTTGTTTTTTCACGTTAGCCGTTCTAGTGGGTGTGTAAATACGATCTCATTGTGGTTTAAGTTTGCATTTCCCTGATGACTAATGAAAATGAGCATTTTTTCATGTTTTGGATATTCTTTTGTGAAGTACCTGTGTTTTGCCAATTGTTCTATTGGGTTGTCTCATTTATTTTTAATTTTTATGTATTTAAAAATGGATACATGGTTTACAAGCTTAACAAGTTACAGACCTATTCCTTGTATATTTTTCCAGGGATATTCTGTGTACATATAAACATATATATCCCCAAAATCTTCTTTTTTACACAAATACACAGTTTTACACAATGGACTTAATATACCTCAAAGGCCACTGCACACCACAGCATTCCATTTGTATGTATAACATACTTTATTTAATATACTGATGGCATACAGAGCGATGCAGTTGTTTGCTTCTACAAACATCCTACTGTAAATACTGAAGTGCAAACATCTTTGTGTACATGGGTGAGTCTATCCGTAGGATAAATTCCTGAGTGGGACTGCTGGGTCAAAGGGTAGGCACACTTAGATTTTTGTGATTCACATTGCTATCTTGCTCTGTAGAGAGCTGAATAAATTGACAATGGCACCCATTTGGGCTGCCTTGCCAACAGAGAATCACCAAACTTTCATCTTTGCCAACTCACTAGGTGAAAAATGGGGTCTCTTGTTACTTTAAATTTGCATTCATTCCTTTTACTTTGAATGAGGCTGAGGATCTTTTCACGTGGTTGAAGAGAGGGTCCACTTTAAAAAGAACTATTTCCTGGGATGAGTGGTTAGCTGGAAACTAGCTCCTGACGGGTAAACAGAACTAATCCTGAAGATGGGATGTTTTGCACCCCTGCAAGGGCCTCCGATGTTAGGTTTTTGGTTCTATGGGCCTTATGAAATCAAGGTGAGGCAAAAAACTGTGTTGAACCACAGTCTCAGAACAGGAAGAAACCTTAGAAATCAAGTCTGAGCTCATATTTTAGAGATTAAAAAAAAAAAAAAAAAAAGCTGAGGTTTGGAGAGGGGAAATGACTTGCAGAAGACCACATATCAAAGTCTGTTAAGAGATGAAAATCCTTGAAAGAGTTGAATTGTTTTTGTCAACTGCTGTCATCCCTGTTAAATATTTTAATGAATGATTTTACTGTGCTATTTCCTTTCGCAACAATGCGATTTTAAAGTTACAGTAAACAAGCCTATACAAGTGTGGGGAGAGGACAACTAAGTCTTTTTGTGAAAGACTCTGAAATGGGTCAAAAAACATTATTGGGTGCCTTCAATGGACAACAAGGTGTTGTCATGCACACCCTTGGGTTATGTGGTTCTATGGATTTTTTTCTTTGCTTTAAGCTATTTATAATTATAACTCTATAGGTTTTGGAGAATTAAAGCAATCCAAGTGATTCTGTTACCAAGGCTGTTGCCCCAGAATCATACCCCTGCCCCTCCCTCGAACGGAAACCAATTATTCTTATCTAAGTTTCAGGAGGAAACGGCAAAGAGGAAAAAAAAAAAAAAAAAAAAGAACTGGTTAGAACCAACCAGGCCCAAGATGGCGGAAGATTTGACTTCCAGCAGACCCTGAGCCTCATTATACTCTGACTGTAATATATTAGCATATGTTAAACGACACACCCACCAGGGCCAGGAAGTTGACGGTTGCCATGACAACAACCAGAAAAGCCCATATAAGGACTGAAAAGGAGCGTTGCAACAGTCCCAGGTCCAAAGCACACCCCTGTTCTCCATTAAGTCATGAATATTCCCCCCACTCCTTCCAACTGCCTGCTTTTTACCTCGACCTGCCAATATAGTTGGTGGCTCCACCTGAATTGCGTTGAGAAGTTGATTTGCGAACTAGATTCCCCCTTTCCATTCTTTGGCCACTAAATACAGCCGGCACCGTTCCAGTCTCAGCACTGGTTTCATCATTGTCTGTGCGAATCTGATTGGAAAAAGACAGGAGGTCTTGGCTGGAGCTAGGACTCCGGTGCAGGTCCAGTTGACCAACTTGGTTACAATTTTTGTCCACCGATATCCGACATACAAATGAATCTTGTCTGGTAGAAGTTCAATTGACTTCCCCATTGTAGAAGAAGCCAGTTTTGGCTCTATTAAGCAAATGTATTGCAGCATTCCTGACTGCATACATGTGCCTGCCTTTTGGATTCATCTCTGAACCACATGTATCATCTTACCTACTTCCTCATGAATTAGTGAGTTAAATTAAATCTTTGACATGTGTTTCTATTTGTAGGACGGTCATGATTTAAGCTTTTTTTTATTTAAAGATACTCTTTTGGGGGGAGGGATAAATTAGGAGGTTGGGATTAACATACACACTACTATATATAAAATAACCAACAAGGGCCTACTGTATAGCACAAGGAACTATACTCATTATTTTGTAATAACCTATAAGGGAAAAGAATCTGAAAAAGGATACATATGTATATATATGTATCACTGTGTTGTACACCTGAAACTAACACGATATTATAAATCAACTATACTTCAGTTACAAAAAAAGATACTCTTAACTTGCTCACAGCAAGTTTATCTTAAGCATAGCAGGCACTTGTAGTCTTGATGTTCTCCAAAGACAATCATCCTCTCTTTCAGCCTATGCAAAAAGAATTGACCACGGATTGGAGGCCTACCCCACTTTTCTTCCTTGTGGGAATAAACAGACCAGGAGAGAGGAGGCTCAATGAGGGTTGACTGAATGCATAGCCCCATTGTGAATGCAGAGGTACAGTAACAAAATTTTAAGCTTTTAAAGTTCAAATTTTGATGATTAATGCACCCCTTACTTCCAAAAGCTTGGCTAGATAAGCGTTTCTGGGAGTTAAGAACGGTAAGTTGTGAAAAGGTGGCTGGCAGGCAGTGAGAGCCTGATAGATCCCGCAGCTGTAATTACCGTTTCTAATCAATCTTACTAGTTAGTGGGTACTTAAGAGTTTAATAACAAACACTGAGCGCCTACTTCCCAGCCCTGCGGAAATTGTCCCTAATATTGTAGGAAATACCACCCCCACCCCAAAAAAAGCCAAACAATACCCAACCACGTTTCCACCTTCAAGAAACTTAGGACTTAGCATCTGGAAGGAATCGCTGGGATGCCATGGTTTCCAGGTCGCTCAGAGGGGAACCAGAGGCTCAGCGAATCGGGAATCGCGCATCCAACGGCGCTTCCCCTACTCCCCACGTGCTTTCTGGCTCCGTCGTTCTCACTCGCGCTTCTCCATTAACCCGTGTTCCGTCCTCGCACGCCGTACAGGCCACACCTAACGCTGGCTCAGAAGGGCCACCGCGGGCTCAGTAAACCCCGGCAAGAACTCCTCCCCAAGTCAAAAAGCCTAGCCGCGCGGTTTGGACCTTGCGGCAGCCCGTAGCCCTCATCCTTTCTCTTCCGGACCTCAGTCTGGATGGATCCCTTTATTTTAGCGAGGGGACCTTGTGACTAAGAGCCGTATCTGTTCCAGAGGGATCCCGGCCTGTGAGTCCCAGCAAACCACCTCAAGCACCCGTCTCCGCTGCCGGGAGCGGCGCGACCGGAACTGCGCAAACGCGGCGCCGCTGACCACGCGGGGTTCACTTCCGGGGGTCGTGCCGCCAAGCTCTCCAGGTTGGGCTGTGTCTCTCGTGTCCGCTCGGAGGCCGCCTCCCTCCGACCGGCCCGGCAGGACCGAGCCGAGCCGCGGGGCCCCCTCCGGCCCGGCCATGAGTGCGGCCGCATGATGCGTCCCTGCCTCGGCCGCTGCAGTCGCCGCCGCCGCCGCCGCAGGCCGGGAGGAGCCGCAGCGCCGGGCGACCCCGCCCGGGCCTCGGGTGAGTGCGGTGGGCCGGGGTGGGCTGCTCGCGCCCGGGTCTCCCGGCCACTCCAGGCCCCCGTCCGCCAGCCCCAGGCCCCCTGCTCCATTTCCTCCACCCCACCCCGCACCTACGACCTTCCCGAGTTCCTCGGGGGCACCTCTGTGCCAGCGCTTGACTTCTCTTCCAGGTGTCTCCTTATCACTCGTTAGTGCATCTTTCAGGGTAGGGCCCGAATTGCAGCCCCAGCTTTTTGCCTGACCTTGGGTGTGACACTCAGGTCTCCGAGCCACTGTTTTCTCCTTTAATAACTAACAACGGGGTTGCTGTTGGAGTCAGAAGAGTGGCAGTAAATCCTGTGTAAGCTGTAAGGAGTAGTTTATAGGCGTGCGTTACAGTGGACTTCCTCTAACGTCGCCCATGGCTTCTCGAATGAATGCGCCTGTTCTTCCCTCCCTTGTAAGTTTTAATTTTATTTTTTTTATTCTTTGCCCACCTTCTTCCTTTTCTTCCCTTCCCCTGCCAATGATCTTTGGGGGATTGCCTGCCAGGGCACCTGGGACAGTCAGGTCAGCCTTCAGGGCAATGTTTGCATCTTTTCTTGCTGTCGCCAAGGCTCATCTCTCCTGAGGAGTCATTGCTGCTGAAACTAAGTCTCTTTTCGCTGTTGGATGGACACACTTTATTGGCTTATGGGTAACCAGTTTTTTGGTTTTTTTTTTTGGTGGGGGGGTGGTGGTTAAGAACGGTTGATGTAGCTGCTCTGTAGCTTCTTTTACTGACCAGGTGGTGTAAAGGGCTGTCCAAGCAATGCTACAGTGTTTAATGTTTGCAGTCTGCTTAGTGTTTGTACTTAATGCACATAGATTTATCTGTTTTACTACTGCTGTCTCAAATGGTCTAGAAATCTGGGCCAATGTATATTCCTTCTTAGAGTCTTCGCCTTAAAGATGAATTTAATCTGTTGATACTTTCACAAATTTTATTTGCTTAAAGTCACCTTTTTAAAAGTCAGATTTAATCTTTTTGATACTGTCTTAACAACGTTTACTTATCTGAAGTCACCTTTTTAGAAAGTCACCTTGGGGACTTCCCTGGTGGCTCAGCGGTTAAGAATCCGCCTGCCAATGCAGGGGACATGAGTTCGAGCCCTGGTCTGGGAAGATCCTACATGCCACGGGGCAACTGAGCCCTTGGCCCACAACAACTGAGCCTGCGCTCCAGAGCCTGTAAGCCACACCTACTGAGCCCGCGAGCCACAACTACTGAAGCCCACACACCTAGAGCCCGTGCTCTGCAACAAGAGAAGTCACCGCAGTGAGAAGCCCGTGCACCACAACGAAGTGTAGCCCCTGCTCGCCGCAACTAGAGAAAGCCCACGCCCTAAATTTGCTTCCTTGGAAGTCAGAGTACTTTTTTAAAAAAAATTTATTTATTTTGGCTGCGCAGGCTCTTAGTTGCGGCATGCGGGATCTTCGTTGCAGCATGCAAACTTAGTTACAGCATGCGAACTCTTAGTTGCGGCATGTGGGATCTAGTTCCCTGACCAGGGATCAAACCCAAGCCCCTTGCACTGGGAGCGTGGAGTCTTAGCCATTGGACCACCAGGGAAGCCCCAGAATACTTGATTAAAGAGAAAGGCTCTTGGGATATTTGAAAAACGGAATGGAACAGACGTCTTAAATTGCACCTCTTGAAGATCTGGTAAATAGAAGGGTCGAGTGACTGACATTACTTGGATTGTGTGCTTTCAGGAGTGAGGCTGGTAGGTGGGCTTTTAAGTTGCGAGGTGGAGGAGCATGAGACTATTTGATAGTAATTTCCTAAATAATTCATAAAGCAACAATTGGAACTCTTTATGCACACATCTCACGTCAAAGCAAAGTGGGTAGAGATGTATACAGAAATTGTTGTTTTTTTACCAATGACTCAGAGCCTGCCTCGATTACAGTGAGTGAATTGGGAATTTTCAGCCTTGCTAATCAACGCACTATCAAAGCAGAAATCCTCTTCTAGAAAGGACAAATACTAGCGTGAATAGAATGACCCTGTCAGCGCGAGAGAGAAAGTACTGAAAGGAACTTTGTATAAGAACAGTCTTGAGCCAGTCAAAAGTCTGGACATGCTTTTACATTCTTACTGAAACTGTTACCTGCAAGGCTTGGACCCTCTGGTGACATAAATCACATAGTCTTTGTTAATTTGAGGAAATGAAACGAGCAGTAATTTCACATATGAAGTTAATGCTTGGGATGAATTGAGAAGTAGTTTTCCTGATGATTCCAGAATTTCCCTGCTCCAGTCCATGCTGAGCAACTCTACAAGATAGTTTTCTTAAAGCAGCTTTTTGGGGGTATGTTTCTTAAAAGTAATGTTTTAATTATAGAGGTAATACATGCTTGTTTTGTTAAAAAAAAAAAAAAAAAAGTTCAAACACTAGAGCAGAGCATAAAGTATAGAGTCTAAACAGTCACTCTTGCTCCTTTTTGTCCCCAGAGCCAGTTTCCAGGGTCAGGTTAACAAGTTGCGTGTGAGCCTTCAGCTGTAGCGCCTGAGAAGAGTTTGGGCCACCTGCAGAGTTGGTCAGCTGCAAAGCTGAGAGGGAACAGTCCACACGAGACCACCGCCACTTCTGACACCAGCTGCAAGTCTGGGGGTTCCCCACGCCACCCTCAGGCTCGATCACTAGCTAGAAGGCCGCACAGAAGTCACTGAAAGCTGTGCGCTCAGAGTTATGGTTTATTAAAGTCAGCCAAGTGAAGCGGCTTTAGGACAGAATCTGGGGCTGTACCAAACATGGAGCTTCCATTGTCCTCTCCCCAAGGAGTTGGAACATGGTACGTAACTGGCGTTGACACGCGACACTGGGCACTGGGTATCGCCAACCAGGGATGCTCACCTGAGCCGCGGTGTTTGGAGTCTTTATTGGGCTTCTGTGACATGGGCATAAATGATGGACTGATTGACCGCCCACAAGGTTGATCTCAGTTTCCAGGTCAACTGATACTGCGTGACCCAGAGCCCCACACCCTAAATCATGTTTTTGGTCTTTCTGGTGTGGCCAGTCCCCATCCTAAATCAGATTGTCAGCCGACTGACAATAAAGGCCAGACCTTCTTTTGAGCATAGTTAAATTCTTTATTACATGGCATCCTTCCTTCATTCACAGTACCTTCTTTAAAAATACACTTTTTAAAAAGAGATGCAGACTCACAGCTATAGGAGAACAAACTAGTGGTTACCAGTGGGGAAGAGGGAAGGGGAGGGGCAAGAAAGGGGTGGGGGATTCAGAGGTACAAACCATCGTTAGTAAATACGCTACAAGGATATATCGTAAAACTCAGGGAACATAGCCAATTTTTTTAAAAAATACTTATTTATTTGTTTGGATGCACCGGGTCTCAGTCGTGGCAGGCGGGCTCCTAGGTTGCAGCTCGTTGGCTCTTTAGTTGCAGCATGTGGGCTTCTCAGTTGTGGCAGGCAGGCTGCTTAGTTGTGGCTCCGGGGCTCCTTAGTTGCAGCATAAGTGGAATAGAACCTTTAAAAATTGTGAAAGTCATACACCTGAAACCTATATATTGTAAATCAACTATACCTCACTTAAAATTATATATATATGTATATATATATTATATATACACACACACTTTTTTTGCTTTACCATTGACAAGGGACTCTCCCTTACAGATCGTGGAGCAGAGGCTGCTGGGAGAGCTCTCTCAACTTTGACTCCGTTCTAGCCGAGCTGTCTCTGAATGCCCATCAGTCTTTTTCTTCCCCTTCCCTCTGAGGAGGAGAGACGCCTCCTTTCCAGTTTAACATGTGTCCGTACTTGGGTCTGCCTGTTAGGGGACGGCATTTAGTCACTTACTCTCACTTGCCTCAGATTTTTTTTCTCCTTCACTCACTTCTTTGCCTCTATCTACAGACGTATCTTTGTCTTGCTTACTACTTCATTCTGTTCTTGAAAAACCTCTAGCAGAATTTTAATGATTGTCTAATAAATCCAGACTCTTCATGGGGCCAAGATAATGCCTTATATTGGTACAGCGCCTCATAGTTTTGAGGACGCTTATCCCGCAGTGGTTTGTACATAGTGGCGCGTGGTAAACAGGCAGGGAGCGAGCGTCTTCTAAGTGGAGGAAACAGTGGGCTGAAGCACAGAGGTGTGAACAGGCCTGCAGGGGAGCCAGGATGAACGCTGCGTGGGAGAGCCTGGCAGGGCAGGGGTGCCAGAGTCAGTGGCGCCTTGGATGCCATGGTCCCAAGGTTTGGCGCCTGTGTTGGTTAGGGTTCTACAGAGGTACAGCCAGGGGTGAGGGGGCCTAAGCTTGGGTTGTGGGAAAGGTGGGACGGGAAGGGTCAGAGCTGTAAGCAGGAAGCGTCGGCAGCATGTAGGAATGAGGGAAGAGGAGGCCTTGTGTCCAGAGGTTAAAAGGTGCTTAGTAAATGCTGGCTATGTGAGGAGTGTCATCAGTAAATGGAAGGAGAGGCCGGCTCTGTGTTAAGCTGGTGGCTCGGGTCATTCTGGGACAGGGCGCAGTGCGTTTGCAGACCCAGTAATAAGCAGGGGGCAGGCAGGGTAGAGAAGCTTCCAGTTTCTCTTGAGACAGGCTCTTAACAGTATTTCTGGTCGGAACGTTTTGAAATCTTAGCGGTCCGTGTTTCCCAGACTCAGTGTCCTCGTTAGGGAACGCGTTTTCCGAAACCAAGTGCTCAGGGAGGTGGTGTGTTTTCATGGAAGGGCGTGGGCTTTGGAGTCGGAACAGCCCCGACTGCACGCTTGGCTGGCCGCGAGCTTGGGCAGGGTGCTGCAGCTCGAAGGCGCACTTTCCTCACCCCTCAGCGAGCACGTCGTTTTTTAGGGTAGTGGCGGGGTTGACCGTCATGATGTATACAGGGGTCCTGACACATAGCAGATGTTCAGGAACTGGCCTGTCCTTTCACGGTCCAGTATCTTACGTTGTCGTTAACTTGCATCTGAGAGCTAGGTTCACCGTGAGCGGGTCAGATGTGCCTCGTGTTGCAGGTTTGGGCAAGTCTGATGTTATAAAAGTTCATTTCCTATTAAACAAAGAAACCCCATTTAGGAAGGTAAGGGAAGAGGCGGGGATTCACCAGCTTGGTTCAGGCTCAGCTTTTCCCTGGGACGGGACACTTGAAGGGTTTGGGGACTCGGGTTCTTTTTGTCTCTGGCTTTGGAATGCTTGAGGTAAAGTTACCATGTTGGGATTTTTAAAAACAGCTCCTCCATTTGACTTTCAGGCTGTGGCTCTGGTATGGGGATAAAGGTGGAAGCTTTGGCGTTTGTGTACACGTGCCTTTGAGGCTGCCTCCTGCAACCTGTGTGCTCCAAGTGACACACCCAGCAAAAGCCCTGCCAGCGTGGGTCTCTCTCCTTCCCCCCCTTCTCCCTCTCCCCCCTTAACCCGTCCACGTTTCTCCCCCTCAGCTCCCCGGACTGTCTGACCCCATCCCATCCCACCCCACCCCAGGCCTCCCACTTTGACCCTCTTACTTACTCCTTTCCGGTGCCTGTGGGGTTTGTTCTTGCTTTTCCTCCTCTCACTCAACAAGTGTTTGCAGAGTTTGGGGTGTGCCGAGGATATAACGAGACAGCCCGGGTGGGAGGGGAGGTAAGAGGTGAGTTCCACAGGCCCCGGGCCGGCTAGGGCTGGTGTAGCCATAGAGTGGCCTTTGGGTTTTATTCTAACCACAGAGGCAGCAATTGGCTGGTTTTAATAGGTAAGGGAGTGGCAGGATCCGACTTATATCTGTAAAAACTGGCCCTGGGTGCTCATCGGGGAGCGGGTTAGTGGGTGCACAGAGGCGGTGAGTGTGGAAACGGATCACTGGCTTGTGCTGCCCGCGCGGGGCGTCCTCGATCTGGGTCGGTGTTGGAGGTCGAGCCCACGGGACCTGCTGACGGGTTAGGTGTGGGGAGGTTGGGAAAAGAGTGGAATGAAGGGTGTGTCCTGGTTTTTTATGGCGAGCTGCGTCTGACCAGCAGAATAACAGTCGCCACACGCTAGATTCTTCTCGTATCACACTTTATTGGAGTACAGCTTGGTTGAGGAAAGATGGAAGGAAGACCCCGCAGCCGTAACGGCAGCTGCCTATATAAGATTCGGGATACTGTGCAAGTCTCTGATTGGTTCATATCGAAGGCATAATTACACGTCGCCTTCGGACTGGTTACTGCTCTAAAACCTTGTTAGCATATCTCAACGCATGCGCACTGGCTACAGGATGGATGACTCAGCTTTTTCTACCCTGCTTTGCGGCAACGCTTTGCCGCGCCCCACATCTCCCCCTTATTTATTTACTATAGCACAGTGAAGTTTTGCCGGTACACATGCTCACACCATGGTGTGCTCACGGTTCAACGGCAGTTTTCCACTGGCACATCCATGACACCCTCCTGCGTGCAATGCCATCACAGGGCGGCAGGGTGCAAGGGCTGTCGATGGCACATCTACGACACCCTCCTGCGTGCAATGCCATCATAGGGCGGCAGGGTGCAAGGGCTGTCGAGACCTAAAACCAGAGCTCCCTATGGAGGTGCAATGGCAGCAAGGCCTCTCCGTGCAAGGGCAGTCATCTGGGATTATTCAGGGCAGAGAGCTAGGCTGCAGGGGAATCACCTTCACCGATAGCCAAAAGCGCCTGAGTGAGCAGAACCTTATCTCGACGCGCTCGGATACGAATTCGACAGACCAACCAGAGACATAGCACAATCCCAAACAGGCAGCAGGCTGCAAACGTAGCTACTCCCACCCACTCTTTGAAAAAGGAGAAAGCAGAGGAAAGCCAAGAGGTAAAGTCCCCGAAAGTAACTGGCTCCAGTTTGGTAGCATTAAGCCGCAATATTTGAATCTTCCGATCACTCTGCTTTTATTGAGTGCATGATCATCCATTGTTGCATCATCCGTGCGACACTCGGCATCCCTTTCGAGTTTCTTTTCCACGCTCCGTGTCAATCTTGACGGCACCCAAATCGGGTCCTGATCCTGTGGAGAAACACAAAGAGATCCCCTGGATCGAGCAATAACGCGATCCGGGCCTTTCCATTGGTTGGATAATACATCTTTCCACATCACTGTACTATATTCTTTATGAGTCAATGCCACATGACGCTCTGCAGCAGTTTTATCATCATCATGCACATTCAAAAAATTTATAGTAAATAAGGCAAGTGATACAAGCGCGGAAGCTCGTGCCGCAGCGGGGGCATATAATGGCGGACGAGCACACGGGGAACTCCCATACTGTCCCCGTTCATACTCTGCAGCTGCCTCTTCTAAAGCTGCCTCTTCTTTGGGATTCAATTCTTCCTGAGATAAATGTAAAGCTTTAAACTCATCTAAGAGCGGATACAATCTTGGCGCCGGCCCTTGTTTTTCTGCTTGTTTTTCTTTTCTTCTTCTTGGATTTTTAGGCCTATTTACAGTAGTCCCTACATTTTCGCCTTCTGACGCACTATCTTGATACATACTAAGAGCCTTGCGTCCCCTTTGAATTATATCCTCACATCCTCCCCCTTTGAGACACGAGTGTATCAACCTCCACAACGGGAGGGTGCACCGAGAAAGCTCTCCCAGCTTACTGTGCTCAGTTAGATCTCTTCCGAGTTTTTCCCATGATGGAACAGTCAAGCTGCCAGACACTGCAAACCAGGGTGCAGCGCCATCAATATCTTGTAATAACTTGTTTATGGCTTTCTGTGACAGCTTAAGTCCCCGATCTCTCAATAAGGCTTGAATGGGTTCATGAAACTCAATGGCAGTTTCGGCAGATGAGCTATTCCCCATACCACCGATTCCTACTGAAAGCAGCTGGAGAACACTCGAACTGTTTACCGACCAGGGGTGCGCACTCGGCCACGCCGACAACACACAAAGGAAGAACGCGAGGACAACAAAAGGAACAAAAGTGAAAGCGAAAATTTACCTGACTGGACTACTCACCGACGGTTCACTCCGACGGTTCACTCCGTGTGTCGAGTTCTGAATCGGTCCTCCATGCGGGGTGCAACGATTCCCGGGTTTCGGCACCACTTATGGCGAGCTGCGTCTGACCAGCAGAATAACAGTCGCCACACGCTAGATTCTTCTCGTATCACACTTTATTGGAGTACAGCTTGGTTGAGGAAAGATGGAAGGAAGACCCCGCAGCCGTAACGGCAGCTGCCTATATAAGATTCGGGATACTGTGCAAGTCTCTGATTGGTTCATATCGAAGGCATAATTACACGTCGCCTTCGGACTGGTTACTGCTCTAAAACCTTGTTAGCATATCTCAACGCATGCGCACTGGCTACAGGATGGATGACTCAGCTTTTTCTACCCTGCTTTGCGGCAACGCTTTGCCGCGCCCCACAGTTTTTGACCTTGGCAACTAGATGGTGGTGCCATTTATACAGACGAGAAGGTAGGGTCAGAACGGTTTTGGTGGGTGGAGGGGTTTCTGCTTTGTCCCCACCGTGGAGTTGTTGAGAAACGGATTGGAGACACCCAGTAACGCATTATGTGTTTGGCAGTTTCCCACGTGCATCTTTTCTAACTACATGGAACTGAGATCCTGTGAGATTATTTGGAGAGCGTGTAGCTAAAGGGGACAGCCCAGGACCGCCACATTTCGATGTCTGTGGAGGAGAAGGGCCTGGCAGGAGGCTGGAGAGTGCCCGCCGGGATGGGGGAGAGCCCGGTGTCGCCCCCTCCCCCGGCCCGTGAGGTTGGCTTTCCGCGCCCAGAGCCTTGGCTCCTTGTGTGTTTCTCAGGTTGCCCTGTTTTGTTTTAGTGCGAAAGGCCTTTCTGGAAAGGTCACGTAAGTTTCCTGTTCACAGTATGGACGGTGTGCCAGCACACTGTTGAGACTTGGCTTTTGTTCCCTTAATATTCCGTTGGTTTTTTCCCCTAAAGGTTAATATTCTGTTTTTCAGATTCAGTAATTTGAGAAGAAAATACTGGTTCATATGGCATACATTACTGGTCTGGTTTGAAAGCACAAACTAAATCTTTCGTGATTGCAAATTGATGGAGAGAACATAATTGCAGCGGCAGTGCACGCACTGGAGCCGAGGCACTGGGGCAGGCTGCCTGAATGCTCCATTCTCTTACCAGCTTCAGTGAGGAGGCTGCCTCTCTAACTAGGCCCCGTCCTAGCTCACTTATCACCCCGGTTGGGGACGTGCGTGGGACGGAAGTGCTGTCCTTCTCCCTTCTGCTCTATAGAGCAGCCCGTTTGCGGGGCCACTTGTGAGATCTTACTGTTATCCTGGATGACACCTCCTCTGAGTTCTTAAAATTTCCCCTTGCAGCCCTATTTTTTGGTCATAATTATTTATCTTACATCATACTAAGTTGAGAAAATATCAAGAAATTGAAAGAATGAAATTTAGAGTAAATGATGGAAAATGTACAAGGAGAATCACTGAAGAGGATAAATCACACACACGCACACGCACACACACCCCTGCTGACCAGCCTCGGGCCACCTGGCCCCCTTGCACATCCTCCAGGCCTGCACACGCGCGCGCACGCGCACACACACACACACACACACACACACACACACACACACACACACACACACACACACACACACACACACACACACACACACACACACACACACACACACACACACTCTCCAGGCCTGCGCACCAGGACCTCCAGTTCCTTGCAGTTTTCCGTCACCTGGCTTCTCAGGCTGCTCCCCTTCGTCCCGCCCTCCATGGCGAATCCCCAACCCCCTGTAGGGCTTTGGATGAAAGGCCTGGCTGTTGTGGCGCTTACTGGGAGCCGGGGGTTGCAGTGCGGTCTGGCCCACGGTGCTGAGTTTCAGCTCTCTCTTGCCACCTCCCCTCCTGCCCTTCCTTTTTCCGATATCAGTCGTCGCCATCCTCAGCTCTTCTCCGCTTCCAGCACCCACAGCCCACCTCCTGCCCGCTCACAACAGCGTGTGGGGTGGGATCTGCTTTAGCTCCGCTTTGTCCATCTCCTGTGTACCCTCTCCCCCACCTAGGGAAGAGGGTCCCTCTGCTCTGTCAGCCCCTGCGTCTGCACACTGGGACCCTTCTTTAAAAACGGAAAAAGTGAGCCTATGTTGCTTTTGTAGTTGCGGGAGAGGCTCAAATAAGCATAAAATGAGAAAGAAAAAAGCAACCATGCCAGGACCTTTTGGTTTATAGTTTCTTAATCTGATTGTTTAGTTGGCTTAACTAGGCATAGAGTCTTTTTTTTTTTTTTTTTTGCGGTACGCGGGCCTCTCACTGTTGTGGCCTCTCCCGCTGCAGAGCACAGGCTCCAGACGCGCAGGCTCAGCGGCCACGGCTCACGGGCCCAGCCACTCCGTGGCACGTGGGATCTTCCCAGACCGGGGCACGAACCCGTGTCCCCTGCATCGGCAGGCGGACTCTCCACCACTGTGCCACCAGGGAAGCCCTGTAATATACCTTTGATTAATGTCTTGTATCTTAAGTTTTTCTATGGATTTCTTTTTTTTTTTTTTTTTCGGTACGCGGGCCTCTCACTGCTGTGGCCTCTCCCGTTGTGGAGCACAGGCTCCGGATGTACAGGCTCAGCGGCCACGGCTCACGGGCCCAGCCGCTCCGCGGCACGTGGGATCTTCCCGGACCGGGTCACGAACTCGCGTCCCCTGCATCGGCAGGCGGACTCTCAACCACTGCACCACCAGGGAAGCCCCTGTGATTTCTTTCCTTCTACTAACTTTGGGTTTTATTTGTTCTTTCTTCTCTCGTTGCTTTAGGGGTAAGTTTAAGTTTGAGATGTTTCTTGTTTCCTGAGGTCAAACTGTATTGCTGCCACCTTCCCTCTTAGAACTGCTTCTGCTGTGTCACACAGGTTCTGGATCATCTTGTTTTTGTTGTCACTTACCTGTAGGTATTTTTTGAATTCCTCTTTGATATCGTCGGTGATCCACTGGTTGTTTAGTAACATACTGTTTAGCTTTCGTGTGTTTGTGTTTTTTACAGGTTTTTTTCCCCGAATTGACTTCCTTTTTTTTTTTTTTTTTTTTTTATTAAATATTTGTTGGGACTCCCCTGGTGGTGCAGTGGTTAAGAATCCACCTGCCAGTGCAGGGGACACAGGTTCAAGCCCTGGTCTGGGAAGATCCCACATGCCGTGGAGCAGTTAAGCCCGTGCACCACAACTACTGAGCCTGTACTCTAGAGCCCATGAGCCACAACTACTGGGCCCACGTGCCACAACTACTGAAGCCCGCACACCTAGAGCCTGTGCTCCACAACAAAGAGAAGCCACTGCAGTGAGAAGCCCGTGCGCTGCAACGAAGAGTAGCCACCGCTCGCCGCAACTAGAGAAAGCCCGCGCGCAGCAATGAAGACCCGACACAGCCAAAAATAAACAAATATTTATTTATTTATAAATATTTGTTTGTTTATTAGGTTGCATCGGGTCCTTAGTTGTGGTATGCAGACTCTTAGTTGCACCATGCATGTGGGATCTAGTTCCCAGACTAGGGATCGAACCTGGGTCCCCTGCATTGGGAGCGCAGAGTCTTAACCACTGCGCCACCAGGGAAGTCCCCCGAATTGATTTCTAATCTCATAGCACTGTGGTCGGAAAGATGCTTGATATGATTTCAGTTTTGTTAAATTTACTGAGGCTTGATTTGTGGCCCAAGGTATGATCTGTCCTGGAGAATGTTTCACGTGCACTTGAGAAGAAAGTGTATTTTGCTTCTTTTGTATGGAATGTTCTATAAATATCAATTAAGTCCATCTGGTTTCATGGTCATTTAAGGCCTGTGTTTCCTTATTGATTTTCTATCTGAATGATCTGTCCATTGATGTAAGTGGGGTGTTACATTTCCCCACTATTATTGTGTTACTGTCGATTTCTCCTTTTATGGCTGTTAGCATTTGCCTTATATATCGAGATGCTCCTATGTTGGATGCACATATATTTACAATGGTTATATCTTCTTCTGGGATTGGTCCCTTGTTCATTATGTAGTGTCCTTCTTTGTCTCTTGTAACAGTCTTTATTTTAAAGTCTACTTTGTCTGCTAAGAGTATTGCTGCTCCAGCTTTCTTTTGATTTCCATTTGCATGGCATACCTTTTTCCATGCCCTCACTTTCAGTCTGCACATGTCTCTGGGTCTGAAGTGGGTCTTTTGTAGACGGCCTATATACGGGTCTTGTTTTTGTATCCATTACGAATCCCATTAAATTTTAGGTAATTATATGTATGTTCTTATCGCCATTTTGTTAATTGTCTTGGCACGAAAGCACCTAGCCTACCGTCTCATCGTGACTTCTTTTTTGTCTTTGAACGTAAAGTATCTTTTTTGGTAGGTTTCAGTCTTTTTTGTCGACGATTGTTCAGCAGTTGTGATGTTGCTGTTTTCGTGAGAGGAGGTGAGCTCGATCCTTCTACTCCGCCATCTTTTCCAGAATTGAGGCGCTGCTTTTAGTTTGGACGCTTGCTGTCTGTTTCCTCAGCACGTGCTGGCTTTTACTCCCTTGATATGGGGTGCGCAGCTGCAGCCGCCCTTGTGCGCTACTGGGATGGCGGGGGCAGCTCTTGGCGACCGCTCGCAGGGCTCGTAGCGGTGGCCTGTGCCTGCCTCTGGAGTCCACGATGGCGGCAGCGACCCGCGCCCGCCCCCAGAGCTCCTGTAGGCAGTGTCCTGTTGCCCGGCAGCGCTCGTAGGGAAAGAAGCTCTTATGGTAGTCCCTCCCCTCTCCTCGTGCACCCCTCAGTACCTCGCCTCGGCGCTCTGACAGGCCCAGGCTTCCCCCGGGGCACACCCTCAGTTGCCGCAGGCCAGCCTGTCTCGGTGCATCCGCCGCGGTACTCTCCCTGGGTCTGGCCTCCGAAGCCTGAGCTGCAGCACTGACAGATGAGCGTCTCAGGCTGGCGGCGCCGACCTTCTGTGCAGGTCGCTCTGTGTTGCCTTGCGCGCTGGTTGCTATGCTCTCCTGCGAGGCTGCGATGCTCCCCGCCTGTCCAGGCTGATCTCCTCGCCGGCGAGGGGACTTCCCAGGATGCACAGCTCCCTGCCTGGCGTGCAGGCCCCGTCTACATTCCTTTCTTTTTCTTTTATCTTTTGTTCCACCTGGTTACGTGGAGGTTTTCTTGCCCTTTTGGAAGTCTGAGGTCTTCTGCCTGCGCTCAGTAGCTGTTCTGGGTGTCGTTCCACTTGTAGATGTATTTTCAGTGTTTTTGTGGGAGAAGGTGAGCTCCTCGTCCTACTCCGCCCTCTTGGTCCCGTCCTCTTATTTATTATTTATTTTACTAATATATTTATTATTGGACCAGTATAAAGGCTTTTTTTTTTTTTTTTTTTTTTTTTTTTTTTGGTGATACGCGGGCCTCTCACTGTTGTAGCCTCTCCCGTTGTGGAGCACGGGCTCCGGACGCGCAGGCCCAGCGGCCACGGCTCACGGGCCCAGCCGCTCCGCGGCACGTGGGATCTTCCCGGACCGGGGCACGAACCTGTGACTCCTGCATCGGCAGGCGGATTCTCAACCACTGCGCCACCAGGGAAGCCCTAAAGGCTTTTATATAAAATGAAAACAAGGTATCACATCAATTAAATACTTGGACAAAGCAGTCATTTGTTACACAAATTAAAATTCGTTGCAGAAGCCACGTTAATTCTATTTATTGGGAGCCAGTGAAGATGAAGTCAGTTTACACAATAAATAGAATTTTGTCTTGTTGAAAGGTTCATCGTAGCTTTATTTTTTTTTAATTAATTAATTTATTTTTGGCTGCATTGGGCCTTCATTGCCGCATGCAGGCTTTCTCTAGTTGCAGAGAGCGGGGGCTACTCTTCGTTGCGGTGCGCGGGCTTCTCACTGTGGTTGCTTCTCTTGTTGTGGAGCTCGGGCTCTAGGTGTGTGGGCTTCAGTAGTTGTGGCTCGTGGGCTCAGTAGTTTTGGCTTGTGGGCCCTAGGGCGCAGGCTCAGTAGTTGTGGTGCATGGGCTTAGTTGCTCTGTGGCATGTGGGATCTTCCCGGACCGGGGCACGAACCCGTGTCCCCTGCATTGGCAGGCGGATTCTCAACCACTGCGCCACCAGGGAAGTCCCATCTTAGCTTTAAATGAGATAATACGTAAGCGGGGAAATTGAAAAATTGTTTTTCCCTTCCAGCTACATATGTCCGTCACTTAACCACATTTAAACAATTTTGCTTCTTTAATTTTCTCACCACCCAGTCTGCAAGCTCTTGGCTCTTTACGGAAACTGCTGGGAAAAGGTCCCGCCCCCTTTGTGTGTTGACTGCTCCAGCCAGCCTTCCCGCTCCTAACCCCTGCCCGTCCCCTTCGGGCCGCTGCTCCCCTCCTGGCGCTGCCTCTGTCAGCTCTGCTCTGGGGCGTGGCAGCCGCCTCCCGGTTGCCCGTCTTCCTCCTCCCATCCTAATCTTAGTTTGTCACCAGTTATCTTTCTAAAACATTTGTCTGTTGACCGAAGTTCCGGTCTCCCTTCGCAGCAGGATGACGTACGGAGTTGCAGGCTGCCTAGCTTGGCCTCCGCAGAGCTTCGTGCGGGGGCCCTGGCCTCGCCTGCCCTGCCTGCCCGGGGCCCTGCAGCCCGCGGGTTCCCCCTTGCAGCCTCTGTGCCTCTCGCGCTGTCCTCTCTCCTGCGGATCTTGCCTGTCCCGTGGGCTCACTCCTGCTGTCGTCCTGACTGACGCTTTTCCGGTTCCTCTGGATGGGATAAGCGATTGTCCTCTCTCTCCCTCACCGCCCTCTGCCTGCCACTGGGGATAACACGGAGCACACCGTTTACCAGGCTGGTCCCCGCCTCTCTCTCTCCCACGAGCGAGCCCTCGTGGACTGAGGGCCTGTCCACGGAGCCTGACGTGGGCCTGCAGTGGAGTCTGCAGCTTGGAGGCCCGGCCGCCACGTTTGAATTCAGCACATCTCACGGCCTGTGTTTGCCTCACATGCTGCTTCTGTGCCTGAAGCAGAGATGTGCTCGTTCCTGTTTCTTGCAGGTCGGCAGTGGGCATATGAATAGTAAAGCAGTGACGAGTTTCAGCGGTGTTTTAAGGTCCACGTGAATACCAGACTCTAGGGAAGACCTTTCCTTGTATTGCGACAGTGAAAATCATCGGACCTTCATTCTTCTTTTTTGTAGCAGCTGATCACCAAAGTATGTTGATGTCTTTTGTTTACTTGTTTTCAGTTTGTTTATGAGAAATGCATTTTCTGTTTATAGACACGGGGAAAACAGTGAGGGGAAGAGTTTGAGACACTTGCCCCAAGATACTATTAAAAGTAAAAGCCGAGACGGGGTCTGGCTCGGAAGGCAGTGTCTGTAGGGAGAGAACGGCTTCAGCAGCACTGAGAACTTGGCTGTTACTACACCCCTTTACACCTGCACGTGTGCCTGTGCCGGTTATTTTTTCTCCTGTTCATTTTTTAATTGGGGCATAGTTAACGTACAGTGAAATGCACAATTTCAAGTGTATAAGTTTAACAGCTCGTTGAATTTGGTCTGACGGCGTGTGTGCCCATGTAGCCTGCTGCCCTGTCCGCCGGCTCCGAAAGTTACCTCGGGCCCTCCGCCACTGCCCCTGTGCCCCAACCCCGTGCTCATTTCTTTCAAAACAAATTAGCTTCGCCTGGTTTAGAGTGCCATGGAGATAGACGCCTACTGTACGTATAGCGTGATTTTTTGAGATTTACCCACGCCGCGGCATGTATCCGCAATCCGGCCACCCGTTTTAGCGTGCCCTCGTACGAACATACCAGGGTTCGTCTCTGCGTCTCCTGGCGCGGGCTGTTTGCGTTCTGTAACGAACGGGGCAGCGGCGAACACTTCTGTACCTGTTCTGTGCTCACACTCACCTTGAGGTGAATATACGCAGAAGTGGAATTGCCGAGTCACGGGGCGGGTGTTGGTTTAACTCTGCGGAAGTGCCAGGCCGCTTCCCAAGGTGGTGGCCATGTTGGCTATTTTCTGAAATTTATAAAAGTGACTGGGGATTTGGCCTCGCTGTAGAGACCCTGCTGTAGACCTGAGGGCTGCGATGGGCGGTGCTGTGTTGTGCAGAAAGCCGGTTTTCTCTTAAAACAGTGCCAACCAGCTCACTGGAAAATAGTCACAATGAACGTGAGTGAAAAGTTGAAAGTATTACGAGGCGTAGTGAGGCATTACTGACTGGTTCAGCATGTCATCTGGCATTTAAAGCTGTGGGCTGCTGCGTAGATATCTGAATAAAGTTCCCATATATACGTACGTGTACGTCTATAAATGCCATGTTTTAAAAGTCACCTCCGTTAGTTTAAGCGGCTTGTGGCTCACGGCCACATTTGTTACCGAAAAGCTCAGAGGGGACTCGGAGCCACAGACAGGCTGGGGAGCCTCGGGTGTGCAGGGGTGCGGGGAGGTGCTCCAGGTCCTTGTGGAGGGAGGACGGGTCCTGGGGAGGCTGGCAGCGGAGCCGGGCCCGGCGGAGGGGCGCTCCCGGTCAGGAGGCGGCGAGGAGCGCCAGGGCGGGGAGCCATCCCTGCCCACCCCGACCCCCCCAGTCCTCCACGCCAGCCCCCTGGTGTCCCAGTCAGGGGTCTTGGTTTCAGAAAACAGACACCACCTGAGGGTTTGCTGAGAGAAACACGTTACGTCGGAAGGACATCAGATGCAAAGAGGGCGGACAGGCTGCGAGGCACGTGGGGCCGCGGGCCTGGGCGGCCATGGAGCTGGGCAGAGGAAGGGCGTCTTGCCCGGGGGACGGACCTCCTGGATTGGTCCTCTGATGCCATTTTATTTTCTCTCCTAAGGTCTTTGTCTTTTTGTTTGTTTAGTTGATTTTCAGTGTTGTGTGAGTTTTAGGTGTACAGCAGGCTGATTCAGTCCTGTGTTTATGTATAGCTATTCTTTTCCAGATTCTTCCCCAGTACGGGTGATGATAAGGTATCGTATGGAATAGAGTTCCCTGCGCTCTACAGCAGGTCCTTGTTGGTTCTCTTTTCTGCATAGCAGTGTGTTACGTTAATCCCACACTCCAGGCTCATCCTTCCCCCGTCCCCTTTGTTGTTCAGTTCTCCTTTCTGGGAAATTTCCCCATTCTCTCTTCCAATCCTGTCTGTGAGATGAAAAAATTCTACCGTCGCATTTTTATTTTTCTCTAACGAGGGAGCTCTCAGAACGCTCCTCTCTGTCTCGCAGATGCGGAGCCTCTCGTTTCTCCTGAAGTTTTCTTCTCTGTGCATCGCGCCTGCTCTGCATCCCTCCCTCTCTTTTCTTTCTGGGGCTCTCGCATGAGGCCCGTGTGAGCTTTCTCCAGAACATCCGTCGGCCCTTGGTTCACACTTAAGAAGGAGACGTACCGGGAGCGTCTGCGTGGGGTGTCTGCGTCCATGGTCCTTTGTCCTCTGGCGGCCCTGGTTTTAGGGAAACCTGGCAGCAATCTGACCTCTTTGGGAGGGGGACACCCCACACCTTGGTGTCTTCCGGCCTTTTTTCTTGGGCCAGCTGAGTGCTTCTAGGGAGGCTATGTCTGCTTGCCCGCCCGCCAGTGAGCCCAGCGGAAGATGCTGCCAGACGGGGACGCACCTCACCCATTCCACCGGCTCCTTTGTGCCCCGTTCCCCTTCCCCCGAGGCACCCTCCCCCCGCGGGGCCTGGTGCACCTCTCACCTCTTTCTCGTTTTTTCTGTAATTCCTCTGCTGTGGCTGGTGAACCAACAGTTGTTGCCTGTTGAAACGCATGTTGGCCAGATTTGGTCTGGATTATCCCTGGGGCTCTTTCTCAGGGACTCTGGCTTAGAGATTTGTATTTAAAACCAGGGCTAAAGTAACAAGAGGGTAAAACGCACAGGTTTAAAATAAACTACTTAATTTTCAGGATTGTCAGTTTACCAGTGACGAAAACCTAGAGGAGTCGTGATTTCATAGTTAAAGATAGTTCTTTGTAACGGAACTTTAGGTGTGAAGCGTCACATTGGTTACATGTGCTCCAAAAGTTAATCACGCTGTAAGAATTAGTGTGCACTTTGGTCATAAAATAAGTCACTTTTCTAATCAGACTTTATTATCTTTCAGATCCTATCACATAGGACAGTATGCGCACCTTAAGGTCCTGAAGAAAAGGCACAAAATGTTCAAGTGATGTCTAAAAATAATTTGTGAGGTAAGTGATGGTTTACTTAGGTCTCTAATCACTGTGTCCTCTCTCCCGGCTGACACTGGCTTGCACACCTTTGAAAAGGCAAATACGGGCAGCTCGCATGGTTAATGGTGACAAGTAAATCTTTTTCTTCACGTCTTGTCTTTGGTTCGCTTACCGGCTGTGCTGAAAGGAGAGTGTGTCCCTGGAGGAAGACTCCATGAAGGGACGTAATCAGTTATTAGCAGCTATTACAAGCCGAGGGGCGTTCTCAAGTGTAAACCGCTGGAAGGGCTTTGCTTGGGTGGCTGTCCCGTAAACAGTGGAGGTCCGCAGCGTTGCTCTTAGTGTTCTGGGAGACGGGGCCTGATTTAACAGGAGGGTAGACAGCTCGGGTTCGGGAGTGTAGACAGAATCCCATTAAACGGGCATTTAAGTAGAAAACACGTCTGTCGGCGCCCGGCGCTTTCAGGGTTCTTTCAGACGCGATCTCGCAGGGCATCAGTCGCCAGTGAGGGGTATCAGCACAGAGTGAGGCTGTGCCCTCGCCCTGGCTTCGCATCGCCAGTTGCCATGCCATTTGCTCTTGTGTTCCCAGCATTTTTAGATTAGTTGAGTGTAAAGGAATTGTTTCTTCATTTCCTCCCCTCCCTTCCTGTTGCATTAATGAAGTGTAAGTGCTGTGACTCAGCGGAAGGTGCCTGCGCTTGATGACAGATAACCGAATGTGTTCAGCGTAACCTCGCCCTGTTCATCGATTGCTTTCTTGCAAATGAAGTGACTTTTGGGTATCAGATTGTTTTCCCTTTGCCTTCTAGTGGATTTTACAAATTCGGCTCTGATGCGTACAGGCGTGATGCCTCGCTATCCTAACATGCTTCTGGGAAGGTCCCTCCCCGCCCACTGGGTCCCTCCCCGCCCACTGGGGTTGGTATGTGTGCGGTCACCCTTCCTCACAAATAGAGCTGCCATCTGCACCCCCGGGGGAGGCCTGCGGCTGCTGTCACCAGTGCCTCAGCCAGGGAGGTTAATCGGGACTGGGGCAGGCGTCCAGAAGACTCGGGTCCTGATTTCTAGGCAGAACTCAGGCTGCACAAGTGTGCTCTGACAAAAAGCTAGCCTGTCTCCGCACACATGGCCCCGCAGCGATTGCTCACTGCCCAGCGGGCGGGCACCCATTTCTCATAGGAAGCGTCTGACCTGAGAAGTAGCCATAGAGCAGAGGGGTTCTGGTCAGAGGAGTTGTTCAGCTTAAGGCTTTGATGAACATTTATGAGTCACTGAAAAACTTCCACGGCCATCACTAGGCCACCCTCTGGATCTGAGACGGGGACCAGTTCTCCTTGTTGCGTCTGCCTGTAAACAGATGCGCACTTGCCGTGAGCCCAGGGGCGTGCGGGCACCGACGGGGAGCCCGGAGAGGAGACCCAGGCCTTTCCCACGAGGGCTGACAGCCAGGCAGGGGCCGAGACACAGACGCCCTCTCGAGGTAGGGAGTGCTGAGTGCACTGCCCGTGGAGCTGCCGAGCTGGTCCTCCTCCCAGAGGGTCTCAGCCCCCTGACGGCACCCGGCTTTACGGTGGTGTGGACGGGGCCGCGCTCCAGCACCCTCCGCGGATAGCCGGGCCTGGTGTTCAGAGTCCCTTTGCAGAGTGCTCCTCCGAGCAAGGAGGACTGTCTCTGCAGGCTGACTTGCCTGGCAGAGAGAAGCTTCGGGTGCTGTAGGGCGGGTGGCCTCTGCGGAGGGAAGGGGCTCTGCAGAGGCCTCGGCAGGAAGGCCGCCGTCGGGTCCGGTTTGCGCTGGCGGAAGAAACAGCTGGTTCGGGGCTGCCCAAATTCTTATCTTCAGTTTCTTCACCTCAGTAATCTTAAAGCTGTGTTGGTCTGCTCTAAGAGCAGACTGCAGGGAACAATTTCATTTGTCTTGTACCGGTCAGTATCTTTGTATCAAGAGGGAATTCTGCAAAATGTTTGCAGAAGGAACTCTCATCAGCAAATTCATTCATTCAGTAAATGTTTTGAAAGTAATGCCAAGATTCCAAAGCCGGTGCTGTGAATCAGTTGTAGCAGACCCGACCCCAGCCGTGCCTGAGTGGAGAAAGCCCTCGGGTCGTTTGATAAAGTGCTCTCAGTGTTTTTCCATCCCCTGCAGGAACAACAAGGCCAAATGAACTGACTCTGTTTCCCTTTCTTTCTTTATTGTGAGTATTACTACTCATATCAGACACTGATGAGAGGAGGTTATAGGTTTAAAGAAGCAGCAAAATGTTTGCTAGGAAAAGTGTAAGTTTTCCTTTAGTTTCTGACCCTATGTGTTCTGGGGTATCAGGTACTTTAGGAAATATGGGAGAGTTGTCGAAAGAACATAAGTGAAGGAAACTGTTAGAAGACTGAAAGAGGAAGGGCGTTCTAGAAACAGCACAGAGTTACAGAAGACTGCCTCAAAAACACGGTCGCACGCTGTCACCGTTAGAACGAGGGAGAAGTGAGAGTGAAGAACTCAGTGAAACGGGGAAGAGTCAGGCGAGAACTGTGGGCTCTGGGGTCGTGGCCGGGGTGGAAACGAGCAGCGAAAGAGCCTCCTGGCTGTCAGCCTCTCATCAGCCGCTGGCGTGTGTGCGCCGCGGGCCGTCGGGCCTCGGCACCGTGGACGGGGCCTCGCCTCCCCTGGGCTTGGAGCCTGGGTGCCAAGGGTGTCTAGCTGCGGCCCCGCGTCGTCCTTGTGCAGTGTGGCCGGGGCCGGCCGCAGGTGACCGTCTGTCCCCGGGAGCCTCACCAGCTGTGTCCCGTGCCCCTCCAGGGAGACCATGCCGTCATCAGGACACCGGCTGCGGGACGTCGAACATCACCCTCTCCTGACCGAAAATGACACCTACGACTCTGCTTCCTCCTCTTCTTCCGAGGCCGACGTGGCCGACAGGGTCTGGTTCATCCGCGACGGCTGCGGCATGATCTGTGCTGTCGTGACGTGGCTGCTGGTCGTGTACGCGGACTTCGTGGTGACGTTTGTCATGCTGCTGCCTTCCGAAGACTTCTGGTACTCCGTGGTCAACGGGGTCGTTTTTAACTGCCTGGCGGTGCTTGCCCTGTCCTCTCACTTGAGGACCATGCTCACCGACCCCGTGAGTACCCGCCCTCTTGCTGGGGTTTTCGGCCGGGTCTGGGCTGGGGAGGCGCCGACGGCGCCGGGCGCAGGGCCTCGTGCTCCCGTAGCCTCGGGCTTCGCGAGTTCCTGGACGCAGGCTGCCGGCGTCGTTCATGGCTTCGCTGGAGAGAACCCAGCGCCCAGAGAGAGGTGATGTCACGGTATAGTCACGGAAATCGTGGAAGACATTCCACTGAGCTGTTTATCCAGACGAAGAAAGTGTACTGAACAATGCCTGAAATCCTTCCTAGTTTATTTTACTTTTAAGTATCTATTTATTTATTTGGCCGTGCTGGGTCTTAGTTGCTGCGCGTGGGATCTTTGCTGCTTGCAGGATCTTCGTTGCAGCCTGCGGGATCTTTAGTTGTGGCGTGTGGGATCTAGCTCCCGGACCAGGGATCGAGCCCACGCCCCCTGCATTGGGAGCACGGAGCCTTAGGCTCTGGACTGCCGGGGAAGTCCCCCTTTCTAGTTTAAATACTTTGTTTCTCTAAAGTGTGGACTGAAAGCTGAGTGACGCGGCATCTAGGTTTCACCGCTTTACGAATCTTTCCAGTTGTCTTTTGATCACAGGCAACTCCTTTAACTTCTCTGGGCTGGAGGTTAGCTGTTACCTTTCAGTTCTCTGTAGGAAGAGCCCTGCTAGTGTCCGCCGTCTTCCTGCGTGTTGAAAACGGGGCTGGGTCCATCGTTTGTAGGTGTTTCGGCGAGGAGGCCACCGCATCGGTGCCCAGGTGCCAGGCTGCGGTGTGCCCGGTGGGGCCGGGGGAGGGAGGGCTACCCGGCCGGGCCCCTCTCCTCACAGTGCTTGTGTCTTCTGACCCGTGTAGGCCTCCCTCCCCCCGCGGTCCCGCTCCTGCTGCAGCCCCTCTCCCGCGGGAGGAGGCCTCAGAGCTCTTGTTCAGGAAGCCCCAGGAGCCGGGGGCCGGGTAGCAGGCGTGTGCAGCGCAGCGCGTGGCCTCTCCTCCCGGTGGGCGTGTTCGCTTCACTTGCTCGCTGCCCAGCTTGCTGCCCAGAAGCTGGCCGGAAGCGCTGGGGGCCGGAGTGTGAGGTGGGGGAGGGTGTGAGTCCTGGATGCAAGCATTTTTTAATCGCAATTTAATTCACATTCCACAGAATTCACCCTTTTGCAGCGTATAGTTCGATGATTTTCCTGTATTCACATCACCGCGGTCATTTTAGACATTTTCATCACCCAGAAAAGAAACCCTGCACCCCTTAGCCGTCACTGCCCCGACCCCCCAGGTCCCCCAGCGCCAGGCAACCGCTGACGTACTTTTTGTCTCTGGCCGGGCCTGTTCTGGACAGATCACGTAGGTGGACTCAGACAAGGATACGTGGCCTTGACGTCCGGCTTCCTTCGCTCAGCGCGAGGTTTCTAGGGCTCGTCCACACCGAGCACCGTCGGGGCTTTGTTCCTCTTCTCGGCGGAAGGCTGTTCCACGGGGCGCTGGGCCCCGTTTTGCTTATCGCCGTCATCAGTTGGAGGCCATCGGGCTTCTTCCCACTTTCTGGCTGTTATGGACAGTTCTGCCGCGAACATCTGTGCGCCGGGTCTGTGCGGACCCACGTGTCGTTTCTCTTGGGTGGAGACCCGGGAGTGGAATTACCGGGTCACGTGCTCACGCTGCCTTGAGCTGGCTGAGGGCGGCTGGCCGTGGCGGCTGCGGCGCTGGTCACGTGTTTGATGAGCGCCATCCTGATGGCTGTGAGGTGATACCTCGGTGTGTTTTGATGTGCGTTTCCCTGATGACTAACGACGCTAGGCTTTTCGGCCACTTGTAGGTCTTTGGAGAACCGTCCGTTCAAGCCCTCCCTCTTGACATCTGGATGTCACTGTTTCCGCCATGTCACGCGTCAGGACTCCAGTGGCAAGTTATAGAAACCAGCGGGAGTCGGTGTGGATAGAACCGAGGGCACCCAGCGGGGTGTAAGGAGCCGCGGGCAGGCGTTGGGACTTGGGTGGGGAAGCTGTGGGGGAGGAGGCAGGGGAGAGGCCGACCGAGCCCCCAGACAGCCCCGTCCTTCCCGGCATCCTGGCCCTCTGCCGCCTAGTGAAGACGGTGGCCCTCACACCGGAGGGAATTGGGAGCGTTGGGTTCCAAACGCACAGTGTGGGGGGCTGCGTGGCCAGCGGGGGCGGGCGTCCGCTCCGTCCTCCCATCGGGGCGGCTGCTTTCTCCCCTGTGCAGATCACCTTCAACGCGGGGTCCGGTCTGGGCTGAACGAGAGCCATCACGCCACCCGGGGTGAGGCCAGTTCTCTGCTGGACGTCCTTTTACTAAGCCAGTAGGAACAGTCAGTCTTTGCTAGGATTGGCTCTGGCTTGGGTTGCGTCTTGAGAAGGGTTATTGGTACTTTGACGGGGGAGCAGAAAGGAAGACGGGGTCTCTGACATTTGATGGATCAGGGAGCTGATCGATCAAAAGGCGGTCAGCCGCAGGGGAGGGTCGGGCAGTGAACCTTCCCTTTTTGCCTGCAGCCCTTCCTGTGCTCCGCCCCGAACCCCCCGGCACCTTGTGCGGCCTCACTCCTGCTGGAGACAGTGCCGCCTGTCCGTCTCCCCGGGGGCCTTGGAGCCACCGGTCCCGGGTCTCCACACGCGCCTGCTGGGCTTTGCAGACGTGCGTGTCGGCCCGGGCTCCCGTCCAGCCAGGCAGTGGGCTTTCAGGAGCTCCAGCGCAGCTCCTGCTGACAGCGGTGTGCCTGCCGTCTCCCCGTGCTCTCCTCGTCGCTGCACCCCTGCTCTGCACCTCCCAGTGGGGCTCCTTCTCCAGAAGCGTGCATTTCTGTGTGAAGGATGGACGGGCTCCGTGGGGCACAGCAACGGGGTCCTGGCCTTGTTCCCAGTCCACAGGCCACGGGGCCCAGAATGACCTTCCAGACGTGATCTCCACTGCCCAAAGAACAACTCCTCCCCCTTCGCGACCCACTCGGGCCCGCCGCCGCCCCGCGCATGGGGCGCTCCGGCTCTGGCCCCATTTCCAGATTCCTCGTCCCTCTCAAGCTCCCCCGGCGCTCAGGGCTCCTGCAGCCCCCCTGCTCCTGCCCCGGGGCCAGATGGGGGGCAGGGCTTGTGTGTGACGGCTCCTCAGGAGGCTGGCAGAGATGCATTACATAACTGTAAACACACGAGATAAAGTCCTTTTTGAGATTGCTTTGTTCAGCGCTCCCCTGCTGCAGCTGATAGGAAGCCTGTGGGTGTGCTTATCAGGGGAACCCTGCCCAGGAGGTGTGCTCGGGGCTGGGGACGCCAGCTGCCCTGGGGCTGGAGTGGCTTCGCAAAACCCGGGTGACTCACCTCACGAAGGATGACGCACTCTATGTTTTGAATTCATTTTAAAGCATATGTTATTTTTCATGAAAAATAAAACTTCCGGTCCTGCCTGAGTAACAGGTATTTTTCACGTAAGTGGCAACTACAGCATTATAAATTATATCCTGATCTATGACACCCAAGACTAATCCCTAAATTTACTAATGTTCTTTAACCTCCCCCCCGGCCCCCCGCTAAAATACATTGTTATTAAACCATAGGGGGCAGTACCCAAAGGGAATGCTACTAAAGAATACATGGCGAGTTTGCAGCTGAAGCCTGGAGAAGTGATCTACAAGTGCCCCAAGTGCTGCTGTGTCAAGCCCGAGCGCGCCCACCACTGCAGGTATGGCGGCCTCCCCCAGGGGAACCCGAGGGCCCGTCATTGCAGGGACCCCTTCCCCAGGGCGGCCCGAGCGCCCACTACTGAAGGGACTCCTTTGCCGGGGCAACCAGAGCACCCAGCGTCGCAGGGACCCCTTATCTGCGGCAGCCGGTGCACCCACCAGTGCTGGGAGCCCTGCCCCGCGGAAGCCCGCGCGCCCATCACCGGAGGGACCCCTTCCCTGATTCAGCGAGAGCAACCCCTGCTACAGGGACCCCTTCCCCCAGGGCAGCCAGAGCACTGAGCACTGCTGGAATCCCTGCCCCCCAGGGAGGCCTGAGTACCCCCCACGGGAGGGACGCCTTCCCCAGTAGCCACAGACCCACCACGGCTGTAACCCCTTACTTGGGGCTGGGGCCCCCCACTACTGCAGGCACGGCTTCCCCAGGGCCTGGTGAGGGCCCACCCCTGGAGGGAACCCTTCCCCGGTGCAGCCCGAGCACCCGCCAGTGGAGGGACCCCTTCCCCGGGGCAGGAGGCCCCCTGGGTGGCCTCTTCCCAGAGCTGTCTTCATTGGGCGGTGTTTCCTCAGCGCGTGGGGTAGTGAAAATCTAACTGCTCCTTTTCAGTATTTGCAAAAGATGTATTCGGAAAATGGATCACCACTGCCCTTGGGTGAACAACTGTGTCGGAGAAAAGAATCAGAGATTTTTCGTGCTCTTCACTGTGAGTAAAGACACTCATGTAGTGAGTGACTTGCACTAAGTTCTTTATCTGGACTCTTACCTGGAGCGAGTAAGTTCATTCTGACATCAGACCTGCAGCCTCTTCTCTGGGACTCAAGGGATACCCGTGCGGTCCCCGGTAGGAAGGAGGCCACCAGATGAGTGTACGTTGCTGGTGTTGTTCTAGGTGTTGCACTGTGGTTTAATCGGCTCCCAGATGCCTTGAGCCACAGTTGTTAATAGGCTCTTGCTGGAGTGGCAGAAGGCACTTCCCCTCTGTGGAGCTCTGCCCTGGGTCCAGTGTGGCCCTGGCCAGGCGGATGTCACCTGCTGCTGTTCCTCCCTCCCTCACTCGTTTTCACTGACACGTGAGATCAGGAGTAAACGCACAGTTCGGCGGCCTTTCGTCCTCGCGTGGGCTAACGGGTGTCTCCCCGCAGATGTACGTCGCGCTGGCGTCCGTGCACGCGCTCGTGCTCTGCGGGCTGCAGTTCGTCGCCTGCGTCCGAGGGCAGTGGACTGGTAAGCCCCGGCGCGGCCCCTGCGCGTGCACGCTGTGGGGGGAGAGGGGAGGCGGAGGACGAGGAAGGGAGAAGGGAGCCTCCAGTTTCCAAGGAAATCCTCTCGGTTATTTTAGGAATGAATCGAGCTTTTTAAGAAAAGAGGATGGGACGGTTCTCACACTGCCATTTTGCTATAGTGAAGCCACGTACATACGCTTGGTCTTCCTTAGTCAGCTGACCTCGCAGATTTTTGAGAGCGGGTGAGAATGCGCATTGTTCCCAGCGGGCCTGCCTGTGCTCCGGCTGGTCGACCGTGCGTGGCTGAGACGAGTCAGGACTTGGGTGTGAGGCCTGCTCACGGTGTACGCACATCTCATCTTGTCTGGCTTTAGCTGTATTTTAGTACGCAGTGCGGTACATGAATACAGTCTCAGTAGAAACTTGGGGTAATACGGAACCTTCCGGATCTGCCGACCAGGAAGTGGTGGCGTGGATTCTTGCCTGGCAGGGCTGCCTTCCGGCCCTGGCGGACAGCGGGTGTGCCTGTTTACAAAACGAGCTCCTTCCTCCGTGGACTCCGGCCTGAGGGCGGCTCGGAGGGGGCTCTTCCGTGAGCCGAACCCCCCGCCCTGTGGCCTGGGCTGCTCGCCGCGCTCTCATGTCCGGTCACAGCCAGCCTCTCCTTGTTCACAGAATGCAGTGATTTTTCACCTCCAGTCACTGTAATCCTGTTGATCTTCCTGTGCCTTGAGGGGCTGCTGTTTTTCACTTTCACCGCGGTGATGTTCGGCACCCAGATCCACTCCATATGCAACGATGAAACGGTACGCTGCTCCCCGCTGGCTCTGCTTGGGCCTTGGCGCGAGCACGCGTCGGTGGGCAGCGCGGCCGCGGACAGCGGGGGCCCGCGTGTCACCCGGGAGGTGGATGGGGCAGCCCCGAGGGGCCGCGGCAGCATCACTCCCCGCACGTGCCCCCCCCCGCTGCGTGCAGCTCGGGTTTCAAGCGGACCTGTGATTTGAGAGTCAAGGGGCCAGGCAGGGAGAGCCGGCAGGTTCCGTTTCTAGGAGGCTCCGCCCCCTGGCAGCTGCTGGGAGTTGGTCGCCTTCGTGTCTTGGAACTGAAGGCCCAGAGCAGGCGCTTGATAAACATTTGTAGTACCGTGTGTGGAAAAAAAGATCAATCCCTGGCCCGGAGGACTGGCTGGCTCCCCCTTTGCCTCTGGGGCCGCCCAGGCCGTCCACCCCGCTGGTGGCTGCAGCCGGGCTGTGCTCGGGGGCCGCAGGGCTGGTGCCAGGAGAGACCCCTCTGCCGAGCGCGGCGCCTCGCTCCCACGTGCGGAGGGACGAGCCTGGTGGTGCTTCCCGCGTTGTCACCGCTCGCCTGACCCGTACCTGCTGAGGGCTTTCCTGGCGCCGCCGCCCATTTGCTTTTCTTTCTCCCCCAGGAGATTGAGAGGCTGAAGAGCGAGAAGCCGACGTGGGAGCGGAGGCTGCGGTGGGAAGGGATGAAGTCTGTCTTTGGGGGCCCCCCCTCGCTGCTCTGGATGAACCCCTTCGTCGGCTTCCGATTCAGGCGACTGCAGACGAGACCTAGGAAAGGGGGCCCCGAGTTCTCGGTGTGAGGCGCCCTCATCGTGCTGGGACTTGTTCACGGACTTTATTTGGGGTCGGAAAGGGTATCAGCAGCTCATCTGTGACCAGCAGGGCAAGTGGAGACCAGTAGCTTGCAGCAAGCAGCGTTTCATACGTTTACGGTCACAGAGGGCGGAGTTCCCACGCTAACTGGGTGGCGCGCCGATCCGTGTCACCGTCCAGTAACGAAGGGATGTGGCCGCACGAAGAAGCCAAATGTCACTATCTTCCTGCAGAGTTAGGAGTTTTGTTAACATACTTGGCATTTTTAAAGAAGTTTCGTGGGTTGTACACGGGTTGTTAAAATCCTGTGTGCCGAGCTGCTTTTGTCAGTCATGAAGGAAACGAGCCAAGCCAGTGGCCAGGAATTCTGCGGCTGGTGGCTTCGGGGAGCTCCCGCTGGCCCCGTGATTCCCGAGGGCCCACTTAGGTCCAGGAGGGGCCTGGATGCAGGAGCCGCAGGCGCTGCACGGAGCAGCAGGGCTGCAGGTTTGCTCCCCTCCCGGGGCCGGTGGGCCCTGACCCCGTGGGCAAGTCCACGCGTGTCTGTGTGTGTGCGTGCACGTGTGTTTTAAAGTGGGCCGTGTTGTTCAGGCAACATAACACGTTATGGGCGTGTGCCACAGACAAGCTATTTTTTAGAAACCGAGTTTCAGGGAAGAGGGGAGAGCTGCGTGGGGTCCTCCCTCCCGTGGGGTTTACTTGAATGTACTGCATATGGAGAATATCTCAATCCAAAGAACAATCTTTCCTGTGTGGTCTTCTGTTGCCCTCCTGTTTTAATTTTCTTTTGAAATCCTGAGCGCGGGAGAGGGCTTTGGCACTGACCTGTCTGGTTCCGGCCAAACGAGCAGCGTGTAAACGGCGCCTCCGTGAGAGGAGAGCAGCGTCTGCGGCGGCCCGGTACCTGCAGCCCGACGCTCGCGCAGCTGGCCGTGCGGGGGGCGCGCGCGCGGCCCTGATGAGGTGAGGGGGCCGCGAGGCAGGGGCCCCTGGGCCCCGTGGGCCTCGCTTGCAGACAGTATTCTGGATGGCGACAGCTTGATTTTTCAGTTTTTACCTTTTTGGGGTATCATTTTGTTTCTTTACCCACGTCACAAGCGATAAAATAGGACCCTTGGTGCAGAGCTTAAAATTATGCCAGAAAGCAAACAGCTCCCCTGCCTGGGGACTCGCCTTAAACTTGCCTGGTTTGTCGGTGTTTCGCGGGACTGAGGAGGAAGCCATCTCTGACAGGGTCTTGTGGGGGGGGGGTGTCCCCTGAGCCCACGTCCCACGCTGAGAAGGGTGGGCATCTCCCTCCTGGTCTCCACGCCTGTTTGCTCATCTGTGAGCTGTTTTGCTTTCGTTTGCATTAACCCGTCCCCTGTCCCGATCAGGGTTTCTACCATTGCTGGCGCAGGACCACAGAGGGCCGACTGGACCACAGTCCAGCTGAGTAAGCGAGCTGTGGGATGGGTGTGAGACGGACTCGGTCACTGCAGAAAAGTGGGCTGTGACGGGCGGGCGCTGAGTCGCAGCCGCGGGACTGACGGAACAGGAGACTGACGGGTTTCCCGAGACTGTGCTGCAAGATGTGTCATCCGGGTTGGACGTGTGTATTGGGCGTCAACGTGAGGCTTTTCGTATGTATATCCTGGTTATCAGTAAAAACAGTTATCAAAGTGGTTGAATCCTGTGACACTTGGCAGATATGTGCAAATCAAGTATACTTGACTTTTCAACCTCTTCTTTCAATGTAACTTTTTTAAGAAATAAAGCCACCAGTTGACATTCTCCAGCAGTTTGTTGAGTGGCGCGGTTCTTGGTGGGTCGTTGGCGTGTTTCCGCGCTCGGCTCTGACACCGGCACCCCGGCCGCTGCTTCCAGAGCCCCATCATCGCCGGGGACGAGTGAGCCGCTCTCCCAAAGGTCGCCGTCTCCACATTTAACACTTTATTTCCAGTTGACGCAACTGATCTCACTTAGCTTTGTCCTAAACGTCCCTTCATTTTTTTAGAACACTTGGAAATAAAAATTTTAAAGATCACTCTCTTCCATCCAGCATCTCAGGTGCCCACAACTTCATTCAACAGTGTGTCCAGTACTTGCACTCAAGGGCGGGACCCAGAGAGGCGAGGCGAGGGTGGCCGCCACGTAGGGAGGCGCCGGCCGGCCTTGCAGACACGTCCCCGAGCACGCGAGCACGCCGCCGCGCCGGCAGCCACCCTCAGGCTTGTGTTTGTGGCTCTGCAGAATCGTGCCACGGTTGTGTGTTCTTCCTTGTTGGAATGTTTACTAGGCTCATGACGCCTGCGTTAAAATGGAAAATGAAATGATGACCCAACTGGGAAGGTGGCTGAATCCTGTCTTCCGACAGGAGATTTGGGTTTGGCCGCTTAAGCAGACAGAAGTATCCTGAAGGAGAGACGGCCTGGGAAGAGCCCGGGAACAGTGGGCGGGGTGCCCGTAAAATCCTTGTTGATCCCCAAGTAGCGTTCCGGAGCCTCCGGTGACAGGTCAGCTGCCCACGGTGTTGACTGAGGATCCAGTATGAAACCGGATCGCTCCTTGCACAGGACGTGGAAGCTGCGGCCAACTGCAGGTGTGCACGCGGCTGGGTCAGCGAACGCTCCCCGAGCCGGGTGCTCATCTTTACGGGAGGAATGGCTCTGCCCCAGGACTGATGCGAGGCGTGGAAATTACGGGGTCTCTGTGCACTTTGGAGACCCCACTGCGGCCTCCCAGCCTTGCCGCCGAGAGGGTCCGGGAACTTCCAGTTTCTGTCTTAGGAGACCTTTTTTTTTTTAAAAAAAACTCAGGAAGCCTCCACTATCTTCTTTTTAGTTCTTGGCTCCTCAAAGTCAACAGTCCACTGCCTTGATGCCTTGTGCTAATGCTTGGTGGACCCTTTCCACCTGAGACACGTGCTCCTCGGTTCTGGCAAAAGTGCTGTGTTCCAGGGGCTTCCCTGGTGGTGCAGTGGTTAAGAATCCGCCTGCCGGTGCAGGGGACACAGGTTCGAGCCCTGGTCCGGGAGGATCCCACATGCCGCGGAGCAACTAAGCCCGAGCACCACAGCTACTGAGCCTGAGCTCTAGAGCCCGCGAGCCACAACGACTGAGCCCACGCGCCTAGAGCCCGTGGCTCCACAACGAGAAGCCACCGCAATGAGAAGCCCGCGCACTGCAACGAAAAGTAGCCCCTGCTCGCCGCAACTAGAGAAAGCCCGACCCAACGCAGCCAATAATAAATAAAATTTTTTTTAAAAAGACTGTCGTGTTCCGTCTTTGGGAGTTTCACCCTCTCCAGTTTCTTATTTTTCTGACTTTTACCCATTGGGCTGCCTAGACTCTCCTCTGATTTCCTCTCATTGTCTCCTCTGTTTTCTGGAAAATATAACTAACTTTGTCTTCTATCTCTTCTATTGGATATTTTATTCAGGCTGTGATAGTTTTAATTTCCAAGAGTTTTTTAAAAGACTACGTTTTAAAGGGCAGTTTTAGGTACACAGTATAATTGAGAGGAAGGTAGAGAGAGTTCCCCCATACCCGCTGTCCCCACACACGCACAACGCACAGCCTCCCTGCACTGTCAGCCTCTCCGCCAGGTGGTGCACTTGTCACTGATGAACCTACACTGACACGTTATCACCACCCAGAGTCCATGGTTACATTAGGTTCACTCTTGGTGTACATTCCATGGGTTTGGACAAGTGTCTGATGCCGTGTATCTACCATTATGGCAGCACTCCAAGTATTTTCAATGCCCTAGAAATCTTCTGTGCTCTGCCTACCTGTCCCTCCACTCCCTTGTCCACACTGGCAACCACTGATCTTTTTGCTGCCTTCATAGTTTTGCCTTTTTCCACAGTCTCATAGAGCTGGAACCATAAAGTAGCTTTTTCAGATTGTCTTCGCACAGTAATATGCCTTTAAGGTTCCTCTGTGTCTTTTCATGGCTTGACAGGGCATTTCCCTTTAGTGCTGAATAGTATTCCACTCTCTGGCTGTGCCAGTTTATCCATTCGGCTACCTAAGGGCATCATGCTTGCCTCCAAGTTTTGGCAATGATGAGTAAAGGTGCCATAAACATCCACGCACAGGTTGTATGGACACTGTTTTCAACCCCGTGTGCTATGCTAGGAGTTTCAGGCCTCTTGTTTAAGTCTGACTCACTTGGAGTTGATGTGTTTTATGTGCGGTGTAAGGTAAGGGTCCAGTCTCTGTGGTGTAAGATATGTGGACGTCCAGTTTTCTAAAAAATCACTCGCTGGAGAGACTGTCCATTTCCCCATCGTGTAACATTGGCACCCTTGTTGAAGACCAATTGACCGTACACACATGGTTTTATTTCTGGGCTCTGTATTCTGTTCCATTGGTCCATATGGTACTGGTCTTCATGCCAGTACAATACTGTTTTGATTACAACAGCTTTGTGATATATTTTGAATCTAGAAAGTGTGAGGCCTCTAGCTTTGTTCTTTCTCAAGACTGATTTGGCTCTTTGTGATCTTTTGTGGTTCCATATGAATTTTAAGAGTTTTCTCTATTTCTGTAAAAAATACTGTTGGGATTTTGATAGGGATAGTGCTGAATCTGTAGATATATTGGATAGTATGGACATTTTCACAATATTAAGTCTTCCAGTCCAGAAACATGGATGTCTTTCCATTTGTTTCTTCTTTAATTTCTTTGATCAGCGTTCTGTAGTTTTCATCATGCAAGTCTTTCACCTCCTTAGTTAAGTTTATTCCTAAGTATTTTATTCTTTTTGGTGCTATTGTAAATAGGACTGTTTTCCTAATTTCCTTCAGGTAGTTTGTGGTTAGGGTATAGAAACGCAACTGATTTCTGCATGTTGATTTTGTATTCTGCAACTTTACTGAATTTATTAGTTTTAGCAGTTTTTTGGTGGCATCTTTAGACTTTGCAACATTATGTTGTCTGCCAACAGGGACAATTTTATTTCTTCCTTTCCAATTTGAATGCCTTTTACTTCTTTTTCTTGCCTAACTGCTCTGGCTAGGACTTCCAGTACTATGTTAAATAGAAGAGGTGAGAGCGGGCATCCTTGCCTTGTTTCTGGTTTAGAGGAAAAGCTTTCAGTTTTTCATTATTGAGTATGATATTAATTGTGGGCTTTTTATATATAGTCTTTATTATGTTACTTTCCTTCTATTCCTAGCTTGTTGAGAGTTTTTATCATGAAAGGGTGTTGAATTTTGTCAAATGCTTTTTTTTTTTTAATTTTGCTTCTATAGAGGTGATCATATCTTTTATCTTTTATTCGGTTAATATGGTGTATCACATTAATTGATTTTTGTTTGTTGAAACATCCTTGCATTCCAAAGATAAAACCCACTTGGTCATGGCATACAATTCTTTTAATGTGCTGTTGGATTCAGTTGGTTGGTGTTTTATGGAGGACTTTTACATCCATGTTCATCAGGGATATTGGCCTGTAGTTTTTTCTTGTGGTGTTGTTGGCTTTGGTATCAGGGTAATGCTGGCCTCATAAAATCAGCTTGGAAGTGTTTCCACCTTTTCAGTTTTTTGAAAGAGTTTGAGAAGCAATGGTGTTAATTCTTCCTTAAATGTTTGGTGGAAATTACCAGTGAAGCTATCTATTCCTGGACTTTTCTTTGTTGGGAGATTTTTGATCACTGGCTCAATCTCTGTATTAGTTATAGGTCTGTGCAGACTTAATTAAACTAGAGATGAAAAACTAGACATTATAACCAATGCCAGAGGAAGAAGAATGGTCACAAGAGACCACTGTGAACAAGTACGGGCCGGCAAACTGGATAACGCAGAAGAAGAGGATCAGTTCCTAGGATCAGAAACCTACCAAGACTAAATCACGAAGGAACAGCACACCACTTGAAAACGCCAGCCGAGGGGAGTGCTGTGGTGGGTCTGGTAGAGAGTTAGTGGTCGGCGTCACTGCTGCAAACGCAAGCACTAGTGGCACATACTTTGTTTTGAGGAATTGTGGGGGGAGGTACTTGAGACCTCAAAATGATAAAGAAGCAATGCAATGTTCAAACCAAATGATGAAACGTTTGGGGTTTAATTATGCTTCTTCTTTTATTGCATCTCCTCGTTTTGACTGTCCTCCTTGAGGACATCATGTGGAACGAGTCAAGAAGGGAGAAACGAAGGCTCCTACCCAGCCCCAGACCAAGGGTGACGAGCTGCTCCAGACCACGCGGACCTCCCGAAGCTATAAAGATGGCGCCACAGGATCGGTGACCTGGTTGCAGGTCACGTGGTCGCCACACATTTTCCAAGTAACATAAACACAGCAACTCTGGGTGAGACAAAACAGCTGCAGGAATCAGCGACGACGTCATTGAATTCCAACTCGTGAAACTTGGTGCTGCCACTGTTACGCCGTCTCCCTTCCTGTGGCATCAGCCCATTGTTCCTAAAAATATCTGGCCCATTTTTTGGTCCTCGCCTCTCTCCACCCAGGTGGGCACTAGACACTTGGCTCTATGGCTGTGATTTTTTTTTTCCAGTGCTGGAACATCCCAAAGCAGCGCAGCTTTGAAGGCTGACTGGAGATGAGCTGGGAGCAAGCACTTACATTTACTTGGGTCCCTAAAGCCCCCAGGTTCTTCTCAAGAGTCATTTACACACGAGAACCCAGAGAAGTGAACGCCCTGCAAGGCCGCCTTCTCGTGCGGACATCACCGTGTTGTCCAAATACATCCAACAGTTTACACACTGACACTTGAATGGACGCGCAAATTCCCTGCATCCGAGTAAAATTGAGATTCGGACTCAGCAGGCCCTGGGCACGGCCTGAGACTCTGCATTTCTAACCAACTCCCGGTGGTGCTGTTGCTGCTGGTCCGTGGCCCACACTTTGAGTAGCAAAGTCTAGATGTCAGCCAACGTGGGAAGCGTTCATTTCCCTATGGGAGCTGCGCAAAGTATTAACCATCTGGCCACGCTGAGACGTGTTTCGCTTGTGTGAGCGGCGAGGACAATCCTCTGTCAGGATGACACGCACGTCTGTACACAGTTGAAACAGGAAGGGAACAGAGGGCAAGGAGAGCATTTGGGTTTGCTGAGGTGACGAGCCTTTCATGAAATCTCAATTTCTAAGTCCTCATAGGTTTGTAGAATAAACAGTGTTTTTTGAGTACATGACCCAGAAAGAAGGCTACCGAGTTGAGCCGCTTGCCGTCTACTTTAAAAGGATGTTTAGAGCCTCTTCATTCCGAGGACCGTCTATGGCTTTAGCGAGACAAGCCTGGACGGTGACCCGGCTCACACGGGCTGAAGGAAAAGCCAGAGGAAGGCAGATTATTTAAGCAGGAAACGCGTCCGTCAGTGGGGGGTGGCCCCTTCGGCGGCGTCACGTGGGAGGGGAGAGCCGCGGTCCCGCAGAGCTAGCGTCCCGGCTGCTGCTGGGGTTCGGTGACACGTGCGGCAGCAAAGGGAGGTCCTCGCCGCCCTGCCGCCCTGCCGTGACCCTGGCTGCTTCCCAGCCACCCCGAGGAAGGGGTCACCCAGCTCTGAAGCCACTTCCCCTAAGTGGCAGGCCTGTTTTAAGGCCCAGAGACGACATCAAATCAGCGCGGAGGTGGCCGGGGCCCACTTTGAAGCGGACACGGTCCTTTGGGTACACAGGCTCTGGCTCATTCGAGACACAGTGTTACCCTGAGTCCACCGGCGCACCAGTGCCCCAGCCCTGAAATCCTCTCCCCGGCAGGAGCCCGGCGGGGGACGGCCAAGCGCGACGTGCCATCGCGCCACAGGTTGACAGGCCCGTGGGCACCAGGAAAGTGAGGCTCACAGGCAGCAACCCCTCTGACAAACCCGCACGGTCCCCCGGCTGGTAGAATTTGCTTGAGTTCCGAGAAAAGCTCCAAGTGCAAGGTTAAAGAATAGTAGTGATCGCCAGGACGCAGTTTCGACGTTTCCGGTTTCCAAAATGCCGTCCGATACGTGATCTGATTGCCTTTTCCCTACGACCTGCAGGCAGATAACAGGATACCCACTTTATAGACCAGAAGAACTGAGTTTCATCAAGGTTACAGGATGTGCCCAGGTTCTCACAGGTAGGGAGAAAGGAGGGATTCCCCACGGGCGTTTTGGCTAGAATAAAAGCACTTTTTTCTAACCTAGATCCTTCTCTGTTTTTATTTTTTAAAGTAAAAATAATAATAATAAAAAAAATAATAACTTCTTGAATAAACAGAGGAGTCGAAAACAATAAAACCTTCACCGAGGTATTTTCTTTTTTTTCTTTTTCTTTTTTTTTTTTGCGGTACGCGGGCTTCTCGCTGTTGTGGCCTCTCCCGTTGCGGAGCGCAGGCTCTGGACGCGCAGGCGCAGCGGCCGTGGCTCACGGGTTCCCGGATGTGGGATCTTCCCGGACCGGGGCACGAACCCGCGTCCCCTGCATCGGCAGGCGGACTCTCAACCGCTGCGCCACTAGGGAAGCCCCCGAGGTATTTTCAATACTATTTTCAGTTCAGGGTTTGAAACACAAAGCGTATGCCAGATGAACTTCATCCTTGTCTGCGGGCTGATTCGTGCCTCCCTCAGACTTGAGCGATGCCTGTCGGTTTCCCGGAGCTGCGCCCGCTCCCGCGCCGGAAGCCTCTGTGCTGTGCTCAGCACGCGTGCAGGTGCCAGGCCCAACCGGGAACTCGCGGGCTTCCTCTGATATTCAGACTCTGCTTTCTGAGTGTCTGGGATGTGTGTCCCACAGCATCCCATTCCCTGGCTCAGGATATAAACTTGCTTGACCTTCTCCCCATAAGCTTTAATGCAAATCCAGGCGCAACGGAGATGGGTTAACGACAGGCACGTGCCCACCACGGCCTCCATCACCAGCTGGAAGAGCAGAGAGGGAAGGGACCCAGGCGACGGCAGGGAGAGGCTGCTCAGGGATCCACGGGCGGCGCACAAGGAGTGTTTTGTGTTGAACATTACTAACGCTATTTAATAACAATGACAATATTATTGATGATAATGTGAGAAGCTGGCTGACTTCCAACTCACCTGGTCATCCAGAAGCAGCTCACAGAACTCCAGGAAGACCCATTTTTGCTGCTTCATGTACTCACGTCACCGATGGTGGCCACACCTCGGCGGCCAGGTCCCAGGTGGCACGGGGCTGGGGACGATGCTGAAAGGAGAGGAGAAAGGGGTTAGTCTCAGCCTGGCATCTGCCTAATGTCCACCAGAGGGCGCCATGGGATAGCAAATGCGTGGGCACTGCACACTGCTCAGGCCACAGAAAAATTCCTACAACATTGGCGCATCCAGCCAGCCGGTCCACAAATATTTACTGAACACCTACTGTGTGCTGGCGAGGCCTCTGCCCTCAGTAAACACAAATATAAGAAATTAAATGTATAATTATATGCTGTGATTCGTGCTATAAAAGAACAGAGCAGCAGGGAGAGGGAGCATTAGCGAGAGTATCACAGAGAAAGAAGAATCAGGGAGGGCCCCTGGGGGAGGGAAGGGCTGTGCAAAGGCCCTGGGGCAGGGAAAGGCTTGGCAGTGAACTCAGAATTGGAGCTGGTTAAAATCAGAGAACACTGGGGTTGGAAGAGCTGGTGAAGCTCACGTGTCAGCCTACTGGGCTCAGAGAAGATGCTGAGGGGTTAACACATGTGCACAGACACAAAGGTCATCAGCTGGGTGGGGCGGGGGCTCATCTGAAGCAGATTTCTTAAAGATGGGCTGACCATCTCCCCCAAAGCCCAGGAGCAAAGCAAACGGACTCTTCAAGATCAGGAGTTTCAAAGACATTTCCCTCTTGGGTGGATTGTTAGGGGCCCTTGGTGGGAGCAGAGGTTGCATCTGCTGTGGAAAGCCACCCCAATGGGATGCAGGGGTGCGGGTTTAAGTGGCCAGGGAGGGGGGTCTGCACATGGCCTTTCTCTGGACTCAGCCTGGGTGACACCTTGCCATCTGGGCACCAGGGGACGGTTGCTCACCGGTGGCCTTGCAGGCTCACTGGCAGACACAGGGCTCTGCTCAGCGCCCCAGAAATCTCAGTGACCAGGTGGCCTCCATGAGGGTTACTCTGAGGGCAGGTCTGGTTTTCAGCCTAAGTGGCTGTGAGATACCATTGAAAGAGCCAGACAGGCTACAATGTCCATCCCTGCCACCTCCCAGCTGTATGACCTGGGGCAAGCACCCTTGACCTCTCTGGGCCTCAGTTTCCTCATCTTTAGAACAACGCAACAACAGTTCCTGCCTTGTGAAGCCTTTGGGAGGATGAGAAAGAAGGAACCATCCAGGGCTGACCGGGATGGTAGGCGCTCCAGAGACGGCAGCAACTACGGCAGGCCGGTCCGATGAAGGGCTTTGCGGCCGGGCCCGACGTGCAGCGCGCGGTCAGACTCCTCATCCATCTGGTTTGCCCTTTCTTGGTTTTGGGGGATTAACATGGAGTCCTCAGTTAAGATGATCTTGCAGGGTTGGTTTTTTTTTTAACCAAATAAAACCGTAACCAACTAAACAAAACCAAGTCCATTTATAACAAAGTCCCACCAGGGCAAACATTTGCAATCTCCCCAGAAAGCATTTTATCCATGGCAGGGAGGCCTGGGGAATTTTAAGAGGCTGCAGCTCATGTCTTTGAAAACCACCAGCGTCTTCAGTTTGTCTGGGACTCTCTCCCCACCGGGGTTACTTTTCCATCTGCCCTCCTGTTTCCCAGCAAAGCCCGAGGCCTGTGGGCAGCCGTCAAGGCACTCTGGACCAAGCGTGGATGCTCTTGGGCAGAGGCCACAGACTGGTGGCCGTGACCTGGAACCAGCCCCCATGGGTGAGTCAAAAACCAACCGTCAGTTGCTCCCGTCTGCAAAACAGGAGGTTACACCTAGAAATGCAGATTCATGGCTCCCTGGGCCCCATTCTTCCCTGGCCAGCTGCCTGGGGCCCGGGGTGGCCGTCCTCACATGCACAGTCATCGGGACGTTTGAATTCTTTTAAAAGAATTTATGGGGGCAAAATTCACATAACATAAAACTGACCATTTTAAGGCATAATGCTCCCAGACTTCAGATAATACTACAAAACTACAGTAATAAAAACAGCATGGTACTGGCACAAAAACAGACATATGGATCCATGGAACAGAATAGAGAGCCCAGAAATAAACCCACACACCTATGGTCAATTAATCTTCGACAAAGGAGGCAAGAATATACAACGCGAAAACGACAGTCTCTTCAGCAAGTGGTGCTGGAAAAGTGGGACAGCTGCACAGTAAATCAATGAAGCTGGAACACACCCTCATACCATACAAAAAATAAACTCAAAATGGCTTAAAGACCTAAATGTAAGAGAGGACAAGCATAAAACTCCTAGAAGAGCATAGAGGCAAGACATTCTCTGACATAAATCATACCAATGTTCTCTTAGGTCAGTCCCCCAAGGCAACAGAAGTAAAAGCAAAAATAAACAAATGGGACTTAAACAAACTTAAAAGCTTTTGCACAGCACAGGAAACCATAAACAAAATGAAAAGAGAACCTATAGAACGGGAGAAAATGTTTGCAAATGATGCGACCAAGAAGGGCTTAATTTCCAAAATATACCAACAGCTCATACAACTCAACAACAAAAAAACAACCCAATTGAAAATGGGCAGAAGACCTAAATAGACATTTCTGCAAAGAAGACATACAGGTGGCCAACAGGCACATGAAAAGATGCTCAACGTCGCTAATTATTAGAGAGATGCAAATCCAAATTACAATGAGGTACCACCTCACACCCATCAGAATGGCCATCGTTAAAAAGTCTACAAATAATAAATGGTGGAGAGGGTGTGGAGAAAAGGGAACCCTCCTGCACTGTTATTGGGAATGTAAACTGGTACAGTCACAATGGAAAACAATATGGAGGTTCCTTAAAAACTAAAAATAAGAGCTACCATATGATCCAGCAATCCCACTCCTGGGCACATGTCCAGACAAAACTGTAATTCAAAAAGATACACGCACCCCTACGTTCACAGCAGCACTACTCACAATAGCCAAGATGTGGAAACAACCGAAATGTCCGTCGACAGATGAATGGATAAAGAAGATGTAGTACATACATACAATGGAATACTACTCAGCCATAAAAAAAACAATGAAATAATGCCATTCGCAGCAACATGGCTGCAACTAGAGATGATCATACTAAGCGAGGTCAGTCAGAAAGAGAAAGATAGATATCATATGATATCACTTATATGTGGAATCTAAAGCATGACACAAGCGCACATATCTCTGAAACAGAAACAGACTCTCAGACATAGAGAACAGACTTGTGGTTGCCAAGGGGGAGGGGACGGTGGGAGGCTGGGGTGAGCAGCTATGTCTTTGCATAGAGCATGGGTAAACAACAAGGTCCTACCGTAGAGCACAGGCAACTACGCTCAATACCCTGTGACAGACCAGAAGGGAAAAGAATATGAAAAAGAATATATATGTATAACTGAGCCACTTTGCTGTGCAGCAGAAATTAACACAACACTGTAAATCAACTCTACTTAGATTAAAAAAAAAAAAAGAAAAACAACTGACCTTTTTTTTTTTTTTTTTGCGGTACGCGGGCCTCTCACTGCCGTGGCCCCTCCCGCCGCGGAGCACAGGCTCCGGACGCGCAGGCGCAGCGGCCACGGCTCACGGGCCCAGGCGCTCCGCGGCACGTGGGATCTTCCCGGACCGGGGCACGAACCCGCGTCCCCTGCATCGGCAGGCGGACTCTCGACCACTGCGCCACCAGGGAAGCCCAACTGACCATTTTAAAGTAGACAATTCAGTGGCATTTGGTACCGTCACAGTGTTGTGTAACCACTACCTCCGTTCAGTTCCAAAGCACTTCCATGATCCCCGAAAACACCCCAGACCCAACATGACTCACTGCCCCTTCCGCAGCCACCAGCGACCACTCACGTACTCCGTCTCTACGGATTTGCCTGTTCTGGGCACTGCCTGTGGACGGACCCACACGCTGTGCCTGGCTTCCCTCACTCAGCACGTCTTCGAGGCTCATGCGTGGCGGAGCGGGTCACGGCTGAGTAACACCCCATCACGTTTGTATACATATAACAAGCATCCACCTCAAAGCCACGCAGCAACCCCGTGTCGGGGCGGGCCTTCACCCCAGCCTTGCTCGCCTGCTCTGGGCCTGTCCCCTCTCCCCCCAGCCCTCCTGGCTTTCTGCAACCCTGTGGGCTCCTCAGAGGAGCAGCAAACATCCTCCCAGGAACAGGGTCTCAGGTGCGGGAGAGACTTGCTGGTCCGTGTCCTGGGCGTCCCCTACGTGTACTCACACACACGTGCACGCGTATGTAGCATAATGGCCCCATCCTGCAGTTTGGCACTTTGCTGTTTTTCACTTTAACGATGTACCTTGGAGGTCGTTCCAGACCAGAGGCAGTGCCACCTCCTCCTGTTCTTGGCTGCGTGCTACCCTACCACACGGCTCTCCCAACCCTAACGGGGTGCGGGCCCTTGGCTCTTACCCCCACGTGGGGACAGCCCTGCCAGCACCCCTGCACCCAGCTGGCCACGCCCTGGCCCCGTGCAGCCTGGAAAGGGAGGTCTGAGACATCCTCGCCACTTTCCTGGCCTCAAATCTCCCAGGGCCAACACCTGATGTGCCCTCGTTTTCCCAACACCTGACTTGGCATTGGAACTCTGTAGACATGGTATAGATGCCTGTTAATCACACAGATGGAAAAACGAACGACTACTTGTCACATACTGTTTAAGGCCTGGCTCGGTCACCACCTCCTCCAGGGAGCCTTCCCTGGTCACCCCAGGCTTGGGTTAGGCCCCCCTTTAAGCCCACAGGCCCCGTACTCTCATCAAAGCGATTCACAGCAGAGGGACATTCACACTTTGGCCTTTTGGATGGCAGGAGGGCTTGACTTCGCTGTTCGGGCCCGTGTGTGCCCTCCCAGGAGGCATGTGGAGACACAGCAGCAGCCACCAGCCCGGCCTGACCTCAGTCCTCTGGATGGGGACCACAGTTTGCTCACAGGCTCCCTGGAGACTGACACTGCAGGGGGACTTGAGTCAACGGCAACTACACGCTTCCCAGAGAGGGGCGGTAACCAGCCTGAGGTCACACAGCGATCATCCAGAGCCAACGTGAGAGACCTGCCTCCCAGTTCCACTGGCGAGAGCCTTTTACCCACCATCATGGCCTCTATCAGGGGAGGTTTTTGTTTTTTTTTTTTTTTGTTTTTTTGTTTTTTTTGGTACGCGGGCCTCTCACTGTCGTGGCCTCTCCCGTTGCGGAGCACAGGCTCCGGACGCGCAGGCTCAGCGGCCACGGCTCACGGGCCCAGCCGCTCCGCGGCATGTGGGATCTTCCCGGACCGGGGCACGAACCCGCGTCCCCTGCATCGGCAGGCGGACTCTCAACCACTGCGCCACCAGGGAAGCCCTCAGGGGAGGTTTTTGCCCTTGGGAACCAGGGTTGATTTTGTAATGGTTTTACAGGGCAGTCAGGAAGAAAATATCACCCACTTCACAGCCAGCCCTGCTGGACACCTGATGTTTGGGAAAAGGAAAGAGAGAAGTAACACTGACTAAGCACCTACTGTGCACCACACGCTGCAGGCTCACATTCCTGCCCATCTTACCTGTGGCAGCGCGAGGCCCAGGGTGGCTGGAGTCGGCCAAGGTTCCCATTCCCTCTCAGGATGTCAGTTCACCTCGCCGAGCCTCAGCTTACTCACCTGTAAAATGGGATCACAAGCTCAGCGTCACAGGTGGTCGCCAGGATTAGGGATCCCATCCCAGGAATGGGCACACAGTAGGTGCTCAAGAAAGGTGACGTTCGCTAATTATTAATCAAAACTACAATTATTTCTCACACCAGTCAGGATGGCCACCATTAGAAAGTCTACAAATAACAAATATTGGAAAGGATGTGGAGAAAAGGGAACCCTCCCACACTGTTGGTGGGAATGTAAATTGGTGCAGCCACTATGGAGAACAATATGGAGGTTCCTTAAAAAATAAAAAAATACAGCTACCATATGATCCGGCAATCCCACTCCTGGGCATACATCCAGAGAAAACTATAACCCAAGAAGATACCTGCACCTCAACGTTCATAGCAGCACTATTTACAACAGCCAAGACATGGAAACAACGTAAACGTGCACCAACAGATGAATGGATAAAGGAGATGTGGCACGTATATAAACGGGCTACTACTCAGCCATAAAAAGAAATGAAATAATGCCGTTTGCAGCAACAGGGATGGACCTGGAGATGATCGTACTAAGTGAGGTAAGTCAGACAGAGAAAGACAAATACCATATGATATCACTTATCTGTGGAATCTAAAATATGACACGAATGAACTTATCTACCAAACAGAAACAGACTTGTGGTTGCCAAGGGGGTGGCTGGGGGAGGGACGGAGTGGGAGCCTGGGGTGAGCAGATGCAAACTCTTACACAGAGAGCAGATAAACAACGAGGTCCTCCTGTAAAGCACAGGGAACTACATTCAATATCCTGGGATAAACCCGAATGGAAAAGACTATGAAAAAGCATATATGGGGCTTCCCTGGTGGCGCAGTGGTTGAGAATCCGCCTGCTGATGCAGGGGACACGGGTTCGTGCCCCGGTCCGGGAAGATCCCACATGCCGCGGAGCGGCTGGGCCCGTGAGCCATGGCTGCTGAGCCTGCGCGTCCGGAGCCTGTGCTCCGCGAAGGGAGAGGCCACAACAGTGAGAGGCCCGCCTACCACAAAAAAAAAAAAAAAAAATGCTCAAAAGCATATATGTAGATGTATATAACTGAACCACTTTCCTGAACAGTATAAAATAACAACATTGCAAATCAACTATACGTTGATAAACTTTTTAGAGAGAGGAAGGTGATGTTTCGATTTTCTATCGCTGCTGCAAACACATTTCCACAAACTTTGCAGCTTCAGCAACACCCGCTCAACATCTCCCACCTGGAGGTCGGAAATTCACCACGGGGCGCACGGGGCTAAATCTGAATCAGGTATCAGTGGTGCTGCCTGAGGTTCTAGGGGGCAAGCTATTCCTCGCCCTTTCAGCTGCTAGCAGTGGCCCCTATTCCTTGGCTCACGGCCCCCTTCTCCATCTTCAAAGTCAGCGCCATTGCATCTCTGAACCTGCTCCACTGCCTCCTCTCTCTCTGGCCCCAGCTGGGAAGGGGTCTCTGATTTCAAGGACTCGTGCAATTCCACTGGACCCACCCGGATCACCCAGGATCATCTCCCCATCGCAAGGTCCTCAACTCAAGCACGCCTGCAAAGGCCCTTCTGCCACGTCAGGTCACGTACACAGCGATTCCGGGAATCAGGCCGGGGTGGGGCCAGGCAGCGGGCATTACTCTGCTGACCACACGTGCGCTGAGCTGAATTCCATAAAGCAAGGGATGCCCGGGCTGGTCTCGGCAGTTCTTTCTGGAAGAAGAGGATTCCACTAAAACCAGCTCCCTCGAGGGCCGTTTCCCGTCCCTGCTGTTTTTGACTCTTTTCAAAGAGGCTCTGTCTGGCCAAGGAGACAGGGTCAGGGCTGCCAAGCCTTTGCTTCAAAATAAACCCTACTAGGAAATTTCCACGGGACCAGGCCCTTGTCTCCCCGCTCCCCCCAGAGACTCGCCTGAAATCCCAAACCAAGCGGGACGTCTTACAGCAAGACCATCAGACTCCAAGCTCTCCTGAGGAGGAGGTTTTTGTTGTCGTTGGGGTGTTTTTCTTTTGTTTGTTTGTTTTCCCCTGTCAAACTCAACAGCACACCGTTATGCTATTTACTGGGCATACGGTTACGCAGGCAGAGGCAACTGGGTTACGACATCACCCTCGACTTAGGAAAGGGTTTTACGGTTGTCATCCTCAAAAGGACCTTATCTGTCCCCCCACCCAGCTTACATTCTCCAGGGTCCCTCCTCGTTGCCTTCAAAGAGCGCTCAGCTATTTCACAAGCGCTGCACGTTTGCAGGGAGCGAATTTTATGCCGCCAGTGAGGCAAGCACGTAAATCCCACTTGCCTAACACCCGCATCTTTGGATTTTCTTTGATTCACCCGGGAAGTCACTATTTACCATGGGCTCAGCATGAGATGTTTTGCACGGAAAGACGTGCACTTGTTTTGGATTCAAGCAGGTTCACAGGGACAGACGTCATCTCATGAATTCCCCCAGCAGTGTCCCCACTTCCCTGGTGAGGAGAAAGGGTGGGGCGGCGCGAGGCCCTGGTTACGGCCACTCAGCCGATAAGCGACAGGGCTGGGTTTGAAGCTGGGTCCCCTGACTTTAGAGCATCCCAAGGGACTGTGGCCACACGCCTCCTCTCTTGTGATACTGTGACAGGAAAAGAATGTATATTTGGTCCTAAAACCTGTGTCCTTTGCTGATGGGGAGAAAGGGGTGTCCTGGGTTATCCCTCACCAGCCCCTCTCCACCACACCTGAGTTTATGCTAACGAGGCGACTCCCGGTGGCTCCCAGAGGGCTTCGGCGTGGGCGCCAGTTGCCAGAGGCACCAATCACGTGGCTAGAGGACTGGAACTTGCAGCTCCCTCCCCGGCCTCCAGGGAGGCGAGTGGGGGGGCATCCCCAGCGGCAAATGAGGTTATCAGCCATGCCTGTGTAATGGAACCTCCATGAAAACGCTTCTGGGTTGGTGAACGGACCCATGTGTCGAGAGGGTGTGCACCCCAAACTCCATGGGGACAGAAGCTCCTACACTTGGGACCCTTCCAGACCTCTCACTACGTACCTCTTCGTCGGTTCTTCATCTGTATCCTTTACAGTAAATGTAAAGGATTTGCACTTACAATAGAAGTAAACGTAAGCAAAGTACTTCCCTGAGTTCTATGAGCCAACATAGCAAATTACTGAAGCTGAGGAGGGGGTTGTGGGATTCCTTGATTTGTTGCCAAGTCGGAGAGAAGGGTGGGTGAGCTGGGGACCCGCCACTTGCGACTCTGGCATCTGAAGCGGGGGGCAGTCTTGCGGGACGGAGCCCTGAACCACGGGGTCTGCTCTCCTGCCGGGGGGCTAGTATCCGAATCGAGTTAAGTTGTAAGACGCCCAGCTGGCGTCCGCAGAGAACTGGAGAATTGCTTGGTGTGCAAAATCTACATGTTTGGCGTCAGAAGTGTTAGGAGCAAAACCCAGATCTTAGTGGTAACTATATCCATTCATGTATCAATTCATTCAATGTTTAGCAAGTTCGTTAAGTCAACTTTGCACTGCGGTAAGTGTCGAGCAAGACAGACATCCTACCCTTCCCGAACGCGCTGACGAGGGAAGAACCACCTCCAGAACAGTGTCTCTCCACCCCCTACGCCCAGGACTTGTTAACTTATCAACAGAAACAGCAGAGAGTCTGATTCAATTGGTGTGTGGTGGGGCCATCACACCGGTAGTTAAAATTTTTCTTTTAAATTTAGCTATGTAGAGGGCTGAATAAGGGCCCCCAAACATACCCGGTCCGAATCCCTGGGACCTATCAATGTTACCTTATATGGCAAAGACTCTGCAGATGTAACTAAGGATCCTGAGATGGGAAGATTATCCTGGATTATCTGGTGGGTTGAGATGCAATCACATGTATCCTTACGAGGGAGGCAAAGGGAGATTACACAACCACAGAGGACATGGCAGTGCGACAGCAGAAGCCAGGAGAGCAACGTGGCTGCCAGAAGCTGGAGGAGATAAAGAAGGTCCCTCCCCTAGAGCCTCCAGAGAGACAGCACAGGCCTGCAACACCTGATTTCACACTTCTGGCTTCTGGAACTGTGAGAATACACTCCTGTTTCTTTAAATCACCAAGTTTTGGTAATTTATTACAGCTGTCACAGGAAGCGAAAACAAGGCATAACAGTTGTATGTGCACATCTTAAGTGCACGGCACATGAACTGTTATATCCACACACACCACATGTCACCATGAAGATCAGGACAGAACATTCCCAGCATCCCAGGTTTCTGGTCACTACCCTCCCCAGAAATACCCACTCTCCCCACCTCTATCACGATAGATTGGTTTTGCCTGTTCTTGAACTTCAGATACAAGGGATCACATGACATGTACTCTTGTGTGAGGCTTCCTTTGCTCAACTTAATAGCAGTGCGATTCTTGCCTGTTGTTGGGTTTTTTTTCTTCCTTGGGGAGTGTTATTCCACTATATGAATATATATGATTTGTTCATCTAGTCTCCAGATCCCCTATGGACCTCTGGCTGTTCCCAGCCATCAGCTATTAATAACACGCCAACAGGGCTTCCCTGGTGGCGCAGTGGTTGAGAGTCCGCCTGCCGATGCAGGGGACACGGGTTCGTGCCCCGGTCCGGGAGGATCCCACGTGCCGCGGAGCGGCTGGGCCCGTGAGCCGTGGCCGCTGAGCCTGCGCGTCCGGAGCCTGTGCTCCTCAACGGGAGAGGCCACAGCAGTGAGAGGCCCGCGTACCGCAAAAAAAAAAAAAAAAAAAAAAAAAACACGCCAACAGAAACACAGTCCTACAGTCAGTCTTTTGCGGACGTGCCTCATTTATCTCAGGCCCATACCTAGGAGTGGACTTGTGGGGTCTGGATTGGTAATTTTCTGTAGCTTCCAGGTGATTCAAATGTGTAATCAGGTGTGAGAACCACCCTCCAGACCCACGGTTCTCGACTGGCAACAGTTTTGCCCCCCAGGGGACAGTTGGCAAGGTCTGGAGACACTTTTGGTTGTCACAACTCAGAGCTGTGCTAAGAGTGCCTTGGGGAGAGAGGTCGGGGCTAAGGGTAAACCTCCTGCAGTGCATGGGACACCCCGTACCCAGCACACGCACAGAAAGGAATTCTCCAGCTCCCATGGTGACCTGAGGGTGGGAAACTCGACCGCAGCCAGAACTCGTGACCACACACATGAATAACCCACCTGCACGTAAGCTGCAGCTCGCAGGGCCTGGCTCCGCTCGGAGAGGTGGGACCGGATGACGCCGAGGCTTGGCTGCTCTGGGTGAGCCCTGGAGACCGGACAGGCCGCCCTGTTGCGAACGGGGAACTGACCTCAGCTGTGGGCCTTTAGCTGAAGCTCCGAGGCATCTTCCTGCCCCACGGGTGCCAGCGTGGACTTCTGACGTCATGCCTCGCTCAGTTCTCTCTTCCTGGGTCTGCTGACTCCAGGGACACAGAAAGCCCCAGAGGACGGGGACCATGTCTTAGCCAGTCCTCCGATTCTGTGCGGTGAGCACTCAAGTGAGGTTGCCGCGTGGGACACGGGACATGGGAACAAAGTTCCAAAGGGCAGCTTCCCCCCAGCTCTGTCTACAGGAGGACGTTTGACGGCGTCGCACAGGCAATCTCACGGGGCCCGTGTGTGACGGAGACCGGCTGCCGGGTCACCCCCCACCCCCAACCACTCCCTCTTCCTCCAGGGCACACAGCCGGACTGGTATTTCCCAGCGTCCCTTGCCGGTAGGCGAGATCACGTGACTGAATTCTGGCCAATGGGAGTCTCGTGGAAGTCATGTGCTCCTCTAAAAACTTCCCACACCTGCTCCTTCCTGCCCTGTCCCTTCCCACCAGCTGGAAGCAAAGGGCTCCTGCGGGCTGGCAGGGAGTTCTCTGCCTTCAGTTGCTAAATTGCCTTGTGGAAAAGCCACCCCCTTAACACCTGCTCTCCATTATCGAGAGGAAAACAAACTTCAGTTGCGTTTAAAGTCATTGAAATGTGGAGACTTGCTTGTTAGGGCAGCTAGCATACACCCTTAACTAGTAAACTATGTTTCTGCCAACTGGCGGGAGAGCGGGGGGAGGGGGATTGAGTTTCAGCTCCACTCCAGCTTAAGAAGGGATTCCTTGGATGGACCTGGAGTCTGTCATACAGAGTGAAGTAAGTCAGAAGGAGAAAAACAAATACCGTATGCTAACACATATATATGGACTCTAAGGAAAAAAAAAAAAATGTCATGAAGAGCCTAGGGGTAGGATGGGAATAAAACACAGACCTACTAGAGCATGGACTTGAGGACATGGGGAGGGGGAAGGGTAAGCTGTGACGAAGTGAGAGAGTGGCATGGACATAGATACACTACCAAACGTAAAATAGCTAGTGGGAAGCAGCCGCATAGCACAGGGAGATCAGCTCGGTGCTTTGTGACCACCTAGAGGGGTGGGATAGGGAGGGTGGGAGGGAGGGAGACGCAAGAGGGAAGAGATATGGGGACATACGTATATGTATAACTGATTCACTTGGTTGTAAAGCAGCAACTAACACACCATTGTAAAGCAATTATACTCCAATAAAGATGTTACAAAAAAAAAAAAAAAAAGGGCTTCCTCCCCGCAAAAAGGACTTGAAATGCAGAATGAGGAAGAGGATGCTGAGTTTGCAGAAAAAGCACAGCTGCCAAGGAGACCACTGAATAACGTGTAACTCAGGAGCTGGGAGAGCTGGAGTATGCGGCAGGCATTTCTCAACCTGTGCAGTGGGGCTGCTGAAATTTACAGAGGAGCAAAAATGAGTTATCGTTCTTTGCTCTCATTTAAAATAGACGTACATAATATTTATTTTATTAATTTACACATTCATATTGAAAATCATATTAGACACTTCCTTAGAAATACGGCTATTTTCTACTCTCACATTTCATGGACTCATTCTATTCAAACTGTCCTCGGGGGCTTCCCTGGTGGCGCAGTGGTTGAGAGTCCGCCTGCCGATGCAGGGGACAAGGGTTCGTGCCCCGGTCCGGGAGGATCCCACGTGCCGCGGAGCGGCTGGGCCCGTGATCCATGGCCGCTGGGCCTGTGCGTCCAGAGCCTGTGCTCCGCGGTGGGAGAGGCCACAGCAGTGAGAGGCCCCCCTACCACACAAAAAAATAAAAATAAAAATAAATAAACAAACTGTCCTTGGGCTCTCACAGCAAGGCTTTGTCACGCCTCAGAGCCCCGCTGCCGTTCTTTCACTCGCATCACGCTCTCGGGGTTGGGGGGCTCCCTGAATCCGGATGTGGCTGTGACTGCCCCCCAGCTTTACTGTCCCGTGATCCTCGATCACGGTCCCCGTGGTCCTTCCGGTGGTGACCCCCTCCCCCCACGAGCTCACCAACCTGCCCCCTCAGCCCTATTCCACATTCCCCACTGGGGCACACGGAACTTCTCAAGCTCCCGCGTGCCACTCACAAGCCATGGGAAGCAGGGGTCTTCTCTCGGGCCCCAGTCTCCACCGTTTCTATTCTGTCATTCGGGGCCACTTGGGAAGCGGTGCTGGGCTGTGGGGTCCTGGGCCTCTATTGCCTTCAAATCCCCTCCTGGCCCTTCCCTTCCTCTGTCCAGTTTCCCAGCCATTCCATCACCTGCATCATCAATTCCCTGCATTCAGTACCCTCCACTGAAATGCCCAGGAGGGTGTCTGCTTCCTGCGCTGGACCTTGATCGCTGCGTGGGCCCACAGTGAGGCTCTCCGCCATGGGCCACCTTTGCAGGCCCACCGGGGAGCAGGGAAAGGCTGCGTGGGGCCTCCGTCTCCCCAGCAGAGGGCTACAGCCAGTCTCTGTCTCTCCCACTGGCCCTGCTCCCCAGCTCTTCCTCTCCACGTGCTTTTCTCGTCCCTCGGCGGCCTCTTGCATCCTCCCCGCTCTGATTCACACCGAGGTCAGCCCTCCACGCGTGACTCTTCATGGGAGACGGCCCGGCAATGGGAATTCCAGGAATATTTACTCACACTTGAAAGCCCGGCTTTCAAGACCACTGTCTCACCAAGGATTACAAAGAAAACTCAATTTATTTTCCTGCTCAAAGCTGCGTGTTTATACTTTTGGAGTCATTCTCCTCCGCCCTGAGCAACAAGCCACATTTCGTGGCCCTGTTGTGATAGCAGAAGGGGTGCTGATGGGGGGGCACCCCAAAAGAAAATGACTGGGCTATTTCAAAATCTTCTTCCCCTACAGAAGTAAAGCCAGTAGCCGGCAAGGAACAGAGCATATTCATGGGAGCACAGCTTTTGTAGAAATTGGTGGATCCGTGGTTGCTGCTCTGTGCCTGGTCCTCTGAAAGGGCAGATACTGACGACTGGGAAGGGAAACTGGGTTCCGGGGCCAGAGGGAGACTTGAGTGCACTTTGGAACGGTCACACTTTCCGAAAATGAAGGAGGAAAAACATCTCCTCTCCCTTTCCACAAAGTTCAGTTGGCTCGATCGCCCTGTCTGAAAATAAAGAAGAAAAGCAGCTGATAAACGTCTCCAGCTTGAGGCTGTCCTTTGAGGAAGAACCCAAGCCATGACTCATCACTTGCCTGTGATAAGCATTTGCAGTTTCAGGCACAAACAGGCCACAAGCATGCAAGCGAGGGTGGGGGCAGCGGCCACGGGATCCCCTGCATCTGGCTGGTGGGGGTTTATCTGCCTTCGGTAATACGGGGGATTTGAGTGGCCATGATTCCATCGGCCCTCGTTTGGGGAGGCGGGGGGGGGGGTGTCCGTCCGAACACTCACAAGCACACACCCATGTGAGGTCTGAGATTACCCAGGATGGGAACGGGAAGGTAATCAGGGTCCCTCCCGTCCTGTCTGAAGTCAGACCCAGACCAGGCACCCGCTGGAGAAAACGCAGGCCAGCCAGACCTTTCGCTGTCTGGGTCTGCTCCCCGCAGCCCTGGCATGCCCGTCTGGTGTCTCCTGGACGGCGTTGCTTGGTGGCATGCCATTTGGGAGGCTGGCCCCTGTGAGCCGGGTCCACCAGCATTAACGGGGCGGGCAGTCTCAGGATTGCATCTCCACAGCCTGCAGGGAAGGCTTAGAACCAAGCCCAGGACAAGCCCTGGCCGAGAGCACTGCGAACGCCAGTCCTCACACAACCACCAGAGGGCGCTGTCCAGCTCCCACCCCAACCCCCGACCCCACTCCCCTTCTGAAAACCTTCCGTGGCTCTCCCCACGGCTCCTAGGATACAGGCCAGCTTCACAAACCCGCTTACAAGGCCGTGAATGATCTGGCCGCTGACCTTTCCAACTTCATCTCCATCTCCATGCTCTGCGCTCCAGCAGTGATGGCTTTCTTCCTGTTCCTGGAGAGGACACTTCCTGCATCCACAGGGCTTCTGCAATGACTCTGCCCACTTCTCAGAGGCTCTCCCATTCATCTATCACCTACAGAACCCTAGTCATCACCTTCTCGGTTTTATCTTAAGCATCAGCTCAGCCGCAGAGGGAGGTCTTCCAACACCCCCAGTGAGGTTATGTGGCCGTGTCTGGTGCCCCGGTGTCTTGCACTTCTCGGTGGCCCTTGCCATAGATGCAATTCAATCATTAATTCTGTCGCGGTTCGTTCACTGTCTGTCTCCCCAGCTAGACCGTCAGGGCCCGAGTTACCGTGTTCACTGCTGAGCCTCAGGCCCACACAACGCCCATACTGCGGTGCTAGTAGACGCGAGCGCCCGTCTCCGAATATCTCTGGACCTCATTCTTCCGGGCACCTGGTAGGACTGCGTTTTCCGCCCCCTTGTGGTGGGGACACGTCACTGCGTAGGTGAGAGCCTTTAACTGCCAATGTGAGCCCTGCCACAAAGTTGAGATGGCGGCTGCTCCCTTGGCTGGGGTCCCTCAGTCCCTAGGACGGTAAGAAGTGCCGTGCCCCCTGTGAGGGACATGCAAAAGGAGCAGCCTGCCATCTGTCACCTGCGGGACCCACCACCTTCTCCTCACATAGAAATATCACACACACACACACACCCCCGACACACTCAGAAACACACACAGACACACGAGCATGCACATTCCTACCACCTAGAATAGTGCCTGGCACACAGTCGGTGCTCAACAAATATCTGTTTAGTAAAAGAATAAATCATTAAATGAATAAATTACTAAATCAATTAAGTGCTCACTATGCCATAGGTGCTGGAGGAAACCCCCAAACACACAGTGTCTGGGGTCAGAGTCCCCACGTCACACCCCCGAGGTGAGCCTTTGCGGGCAGGCGATATGGAAGTGCTCCTGGGATCGCGGCCTGGGAGTCGGGGAGCAGGACGGCACAGGACGGAGCAAGGGTGCGATTTCAGACCCAGTCCCGGCCTCAGCCTGATCCAGCGTTATCTGTCACATGCAGGAATCACGCGTGATACACACGGAAATGCTTCAGGAGGTAAAAGCATCTTAACGAGCTTGCCCTGAATACGGAAGGCGAAAGGAAGGGGAATTACCTGGCCGCCTCTGCCAGCACCAGCCGGGGCCCCAGGGGCCTCAGTTTCCCCCTTTATAAATGCACGATGACCCAGGGTCTGGCCTGCTGTTAGCCTCAAGCAGGGGGCTCACTGTCAGCTGTGACCATCAACCATCAACCTGCTCGGCCACCCGAGGCTGCCCTGGTGCAACTTCTTTCTGGTTGGCGTGGGGGCCTGTCCACGGCATGAAATTAACCACACGCCCTTCTGACCGGGGCGAGGTGGCATTAAAGTATGATCGAGACGAAGTGCCAGCTTCTGGCCCATCCTCTGTCCCCGCCCCGCCAGTCCCACCCCGGATCTGCCCTGCAGCCCAGCCTCACGGCTCTGCTTCTGATAAATGAGAGGTGAGCGCCAGCTGCGGGCAGGAAATGGCTTACAGATGGTAGGTGGGCCAAAGGCAGCGAAAAATGAGCCAGATCGGGGGTCATTTGAAGGCTCAGTACGTTGAAAGCCCTGAGCTGGCCTGGCCCAGCCCAGCCACAGCTGAGCAAGCAACAGGCAGGCAGGAAACAGTGGGCTTTTTCAGGCTGGACAACAGTCTTTTGAAGTGGAAATGTCAATCGGCTTTGAGAAGAAGACTCAGTCCCCTGGAGAGAGGCCAGGGCTTTCCCTGACCGAAAGCCTCGGCTGCACGCGAGCTGACCCAACGGGGAGACCCGCTCCTACGTGGCGTGAGGAACTCGGGGGGCCTTGAGGAGACCCCCAAATGCAGCGGAAGAGGCTTTGGCCTCGGAGGAGGTGCGCTTCCTTCCTTCTCTCCCTCCCCATGAGCCAGTGAATGGATAAACCAAGGGTGGGCTGTCCTACTGATAGTGGGAGATGATTAGGTCATAAAAGAGAATGAAGCAGTGACACAGCTACAACATGAATGAACCTCGGAAACCTTATGTATGCCAAGTGGGAGAAGCCAGACGCCATAGGTCACACATCGTGTGACTCCATTTACATGGAACATCCAGAAGAGATAAACCCACGGACGCAGAAAGCAGGGTGGCGGTTGCCAGGAGCTGGGGGAGATGCAAAGAGGGAGAAACTGCTTGACGGGGCGTGGGGTTTTACTCTGGGGTGAGGGGAAGCTTTGGGAACGGGATGGAGGTGGTGCTTTGCAACACTGCGAACGAACGTGCTAAATGCCACTGAAGCGATCACTTTCAAAGTGTTAATTTTATGTAATTTCACCTCAATAAAGTATTTAAAAACCATAACGAAACCCACCAGAGGGAGGTTTCTGAAGACTGAACTCCGGGGAGACCAGCTGGAGCTGCCGATCAGAGGAGAAGGGATGTGGGCAGAGGAGGGCCGGGGGGCACTCGGGACGTGCGGACATTCCGGAAGGGCGGCATCCCCTGAATGGAGGAAAAGGATGAGATGCCCCAGCTTCTGCAGGACTGGGTTGAGGGTGGGAATCGCCAGCGTCCGGAGCACAAAGCCCCCCGGAAGCTTCTGGAAGAAGAGCGATGAGCCGTCTGTGTTGAGCTCGTGGTGCCTGGGGCCCTGCCGGGGTCAGGGAGGGGGGCTGCTCATGTGAGCAGCTTCCACCAAGTGAGTCAGAGGGAGGGCTGCTAACATCTCTCTGGAAAGACAGGCCACATGTCCTGTCGTCCGGAACCAGGCCTCCCTCCCCGCCCCCCTTCCGGGCTGAGCCCCGAGGTCAGAGTGGCTGCCCTCAGCTCAGCGGGTGGCAGACGGCGTGTGTGTCTGGGCCGGGTGGGGTCGTAGAAGCTGGGGCTTCCTGTGGCTGGCAGTGGTGCTGTGCTCCCGTCAAAGGCACGGCCAGGACCCTCCCAGCTCAGCCAACCTTCCCTCGGGTTCGCCGGATTTGCCTCCAGTCATCTCTCTTTTGGGGTAGAAGCCGGCCATTTGGGCATTAGGAGCCCCTCCTACCCCGATCGGGGCAGAAACACCGGAGGGCCCACATCAAGATCCCCGGGGACTGCCGCGTGCTCAACCGGCCAGGCTGGGGGCCCCCGGCCTCACGAGGGTCAGGAGGGGAACCGATCCTGCTGTTTATAAACCTCGGAAAGCCAAACAGTGCCTCTAGAAGCCAGGCTGGGTTCATGGACATCTGGAAGCTGTTAGCCTACTTCCCAGTCTCCGCCGATGCCCTTGGCGGTGGGAACGCTGTCCTCGGACTGCAAAAGTGGGCCCGAGGAGAGGCCGTCCCCGCAGGAGAGGGGACAGGGGCCAGAGCACGGTGGAAACGTCATGCTTGGTGGCCGGAGGGTCAGCTGAGGAGGCAGATCTCGCTTGGGTCCTGTCTGATGTGCAGACAGACATGGAGAGGATGGGCAGCTGTTCCGGAACCTTCCATGTGGTGCACCAGGCCTCATCTTAGGCCTTCTCCCCAGACCCCGGGCTTCATTTCCTCGTACGCCCCTAGCCTTCCCCACTGGGGGTGCGGGGGGGCCCACCCTGGGCTGTGGCCTTTGTCTGGATGCTTACCAGCCCCCTTCCCTCCCCACCTCCCCACACCCCTCAGAGCTCATGGAAACATTCCCTGTCTCCCTAAACTGGGTTGCAGCCCATTATAGGCTCTTGGAGCCCCTGGTTAAACAATGAATCACAGGTCTGTCTCCTGGCTGTCAGCCCAGGCAGGCAGGGGTGTGTCTAGCTGCGCACGTCTGTCCACGCCTTGTACACGGTGGAAACTCAGGAGAGGATTTGTTGAATAAATGGATGGATCATTGGAAACCCCGGATAAAGGATTTTTCTCGACTCCATTTGGCCTCTCCTATTGTAAACACCTTCAGAGACATGTGGATGACAGAATTCCTAACTTTTCTTGTACTTGTGACGTTTCGAGGGAAAAGGAAGGAGAAACAAGAAGAAGCTACTTGTCAATGTTGAGGCGACTGAAAGTTGCAGGGGCATACTCTTCAGCTGCTCTTAAACCTTCCGAGGCTTGCATCCTGCATGGGCAGAGCCGCCCCTTGGACTGGGTCTGGGAGGTGGGGTCGGGGTGGAGGGCTGAAGGGCCCTGCAGCAAGAGTTCCAAAGAACTCTTTCCTGAGGTCTTGGGTTCCCACCTGTGCTCTGGGAACTGTGGTACGGGATTCTGCACGCCTAGGCTTTCTTCAAGACAGCCGGGGTTGAAAACAGGGGTGTGCATCAAAATGCAGATACCTGGGCTTTGCCAACTCAGGCGGTCTGGTTTGGGACCCTCAACGTGGAGGGACTTGAGGAGCTCGGGTTGATGGCATGGCCTGTTGCCTCTCTAGGGAGGGCCCCCAAATCTGGAGCCCAGGGATACGGAACTTCCAGGAACTACAACCCATTTGGACATCCCCTCCCCTCGCCCACCTTGGTGACTTTGCAGGAATGAAGGTAATTGGGGACCAGGGTGGCCCTGGTTAGCATTTAGATAAGCAGAATGGTCTGACTCATCAGCACCCTCTCCGAAAGCCAGGTCTGGAAAATGTACGGAAGGGGGAAAAAAAAAAAATGGAAACAAACAAACATGAAAAGAGAGGGGAAAAATGTTTTTTAAAGAGGCTGGAACTAATGTGGGGGTTAAACCCAGCTGCCCACACAGATTCATTTCGGCTTTTCCGGTGTCATCCTATATGATTTATTTCCTGCTAAAGTACTTGACCACCAGCGTGTAAACAGTTTCCATTTATCCTGGAAAGGCATCTTTTCCTGCTTTGGGGAGGTCCAACCAGGCCCCAGCTAAGTCGGAACCACCACCATTAGTTTTGATTTGGAAAAAAACAAAACCCACAGAAAAACAGAAGAGTAAAATAAATGCTGAGTCCAGAAGGAATCTTTAGACAACCCAGAATGAGTCACCCAGGGCACCTCTGGCCCTTGGAAAGATCTAGCTTTGAGTCCTGCTATGTGTCCTTGGGCAAATTACTTAACCTTTCTGAGCCCCGCTTTCCTCACCTACACAATGGGGACAGTAGTTGGACCACTTCACAGGGAGGTCGTGAGCATGGCCCACCATAAACACTTAAAAATGGTAGCCGTTACTATTCTCATAAAACGGAAACATTGTGAAGAGTAAAGGACTTTTTCTCCCTATGCATAAGATATGAGTTCATACTGCAAAGTCTCCAAAGGGAACTGATAGCTCCAGGATTCCAGTTTTGGACAGGAAGGTCACTTGCTATGGAGGAAACAGGTGAGGTTCAACAAAGGCCAAGGGATTCCTTTGTTCAAGGCTCACAGTCAGCTAAAGGCGGGATTGTCTCCTGAATCTAAGAGTCCTTTCATCTGAAAGAAAAGGGACCCTCCTTTTGAAAAAAATGGTTTGCCAACCCCTCACCTGAGCCATTCATCACCACGACCAAAGGAAAATCTTAAGCCGACGCTGTGAAGCTAGTTCGAGGAAAAAAGAACTTTCCGTGAACCGATACGGAAGCAGGATGGAATTCAGATGCTGGGAAAGGGGCTTCCGGAAATGAGTGAAAGAGGGTTTCTTGTGTGTGCCGGGGTCCGGGGCAGCCTGGGGGGGGCTTGGATTTTGCCATGAGTGAGTGGAGGAGGCTGCAGGAGAGCAGGGCGACTCGCCACCTTGCACAGCTCCAGAGCAGCCACCATTCTGTGGGTTGTGATGTGAGGGGAACCCCTGGCTTTGGCCGAGGAAGTCTACGCTGGCCCACAGCTGCCGGCTGGACCGAGGGCCCCGCAGGTCAGAGCGCAGGGGAGGGCCACTGCCATCCGGTAAGTTCATCAGCACATCTGGGCTCCCCGTGGAAAGAGGAAGAGAGAGGCCAGGGGCTGGAGGCCAAGGGAATGATTCGAGGTCAGCACTGGTAGAGCCACGTGAGGGAGACAAGGGGCAAGTGCACGCCGGGGCCAGCAAACCCCACGCAGCCCCTGGGCTCCCACCAAGCCGGCGGCAGGCCAGGGTCAGCACAGGGAGGCCGACCGGGCCTTGGGGAGCCCACGGGTTCCCGGCAGTGACCCAGGCTGCGGCCGAGGACACAGACCATGCGTTCTTGCCTGTGACCTTGGATGCCTCCTGTCGGGAGGGGCCGGTGAAGGGTCGGCAGGGGCGGCGGCCACGGCAGCAGCTGGATGACCTAAGAGTCTGGGAGGTACCCTGTGTTTCGGCCTTTCAGCTGTGATGTCCACTCTGACTCAAAGCCAGGCTTAGCACAGGCCGGAGGGGCCTCAGGATGGGGACACGCCCGCAAATTCCAAGAACCTTGCATGCAAGTCAGGGCAACTGTAGCTCCACCCCATATTCTAATGAATATCTATGAATTCCCTCCGCCTTGTGTTTTACGTTGAGTCCTCTGGACGCAGGGCCTGAGACAAGCATTTGGTACAAACAGCATCTTGGGAAGCACAGGTGAGGAGGTGCCGGAAGGAGGCGCGCAGGGGAAAGATGATAAAGAGAGCGGTCCCGAGGGGGCAGCCTGCTGGGGACCCCATGACTTGGGGCGTGGCACTGAGTTGTCCCACGGGAGGGGCAGGGCCTGGGGTTTATATACCATCCTCGTCCTTCCTTGCTTGAGGGCTGCTCGCTGGACATTAACTCCTCTGCAAGGTGACCACCTGCACCCGTCTGCCTGGGACTGAGGGTTTTCTGGGCTCTGGGACTTTCAGTGCTAAAGCCAGACACGAGTGGGTCACCCTACTCTCTGGCCCTTCTGGGGACCCCTGCTGCACCCCGAGCTTGCTCCTGTGGCCAGAGAAAGCCCTTGGTTAGGGCACTACAGGTAAGAAGCCATTGGCGTGAATCACGACAGTGAGTTCAGAGGGGACACGGGCAGAGGACATCTAGCATTATCTGCGACACCAGACCAGTCGCCCCTGTAAATCTATGACTGCCACACCTCCCCACATCCTTCCTGCTCTCTTCCCTTATTCACCAGCCACAACACGCCGACCAGCCGCGACGTTCCGCAAACGCTCCCGGCACCTCTGACCTCAGGGCCTTTGCACTGGCTGCTCCCTTTGCCTGGAAATCTTTTCCCCAGACACACCCCTAGTAAAATGTAACCTCCATGAGGGAAGTCTGTTAGGTACGATCTGTGCAGTATTCCTACTGCACAGAACAGTGCCTGGCGCTTGGTAAACACTTACCCATGCACCTGGAGATGAGACTCCAGGCCTTTCCACCCATGGAGATCGCTTCCTCCGAAGGAAATTGGGGAAATGTCGTATAGACGCCCGAGAGACAGAGGCGGTTCCTGATACCTGTCTTTGGCTGCCACCCCTGCTGCCTTGCGCCCTGTGAGCCCCCAGCAATCCCCGAAGTTATCAGAGGAGGCGTGGCCCAGAACCAGGACTTTCATACTTCTTCACTTCAGAAAATTAGTCTAGGCAGAAGCCCAACAAATAAAACCAAAAACGTGCTTTTGCCTTCATTAAAGCAAGGGTGAGGGATCTAGGCCCTTGGACAACCCTAGGGATTCAGGGGACAGCTTGATATCCACCCACCTGGAGTGGGAGGGGTCTCAGCACGGACATGTACAAAATCTGAAGAGCGGAGACCAGAGCTTTGCAAAGAGCAGCTGCACATCCATCTGCTGCGGGTCGCGTTAAATGCAGAGTCTGACGCAGGCTGGAGCCAGAGCCTCTGCATTTCTAACAAGCTCCCAGGTGAGGCCGAGGCCGCTGGTCCATGGCCGGGGCTTTGAGCCTGCACATTTGGGAAAGTCTCCCCTCTCTGCCCAAGACAGGAAGAATTTAATAACCTTGCCTGCAGCTTCTACCAGCTCAGCAGGGGTGAGGTCTAGGAGAGAGGTGGCAGAGCCCTGGGAGTCCTCAGCAGTGGGCAGAACAAGGCAGCCTCTCAGATAAACAGGCCCATGTGTCTGAGTCAGGGTACTGTGTACACTGCTGTGACAAAGAGGCCCCCTAATACGCTGGTTTAAACAATATAAGATATTATTTCATATATAAGAAATATATATTTTTTAATATAAATATATATATATTTCTTATACAAGAAATAATATATCTTTCTCACTAATAATACATCTTTCTCACCTCCCAGGAGGTGACTGCTAGGAGGGCAGTTTTGTGAGCTTCAACACATAGTTTTAATCTCTGGATCCAAAGTGGTTGCTCCAGCTCCTGCCATCGTGTCTACATCCCAGATAGTGGGAAGAGAGAAGAGGCAAAGGGAGCCCATGCCCATTCTTTTTAAGGGTGCAGTCTAGCAGTGGCACATAATGCTTCTGCCCACATTCTGTTGGCCAGACAGAGTCACGCGATCATTTCCAGCTGCAGAGGAGGCTGGGAAACGAACAGTCTTAAGCCCAGTGAAGGCTGAGGCGTTCTACCATTAAAGGAAGAAAGGGGATGGACGTTGGTGACATCTATGGGCAGAGAAGTCGTTATATTAAAACCCTAGACTTGAAGTTGTGTGAATGATATTCCAACAGCCTCATTAGGCAGAGGCTGCCTGCCCCACTGTGCGCATACAGAGTGTGTGGTCAGTGGAACAGTGGCCCCCAAAGATGTGCATATGCTCTAATCCCCAGAACCTGTGACTGTGTGACCTGACACGACAAAGGGGACTTTGCAGATGTGATTAAGGACCTGGAGATGGGGAGATTATCTTGGCTTATCCCATGGGTCCAATGTCACCACAAGGGTCCTCGTAAGAGTGAAGCAGGAGGGTCTGAGTCAGAGAAAGGAGGTGTGAGGACAGAAGCAGAGGCTGGAGGAGGGGCCTCGAGCCAAGGGATGCGGGAGCCTCTAGAAGCTGGAAAAGGCCCGGAGAAAGATTCCCCCGCCCTGCAGTGTCCAGAAGGAGCAGCCCTGCCCACACATTGATTTTTACCTATAAGGCTCATTTCAGACTCCCGGCCTCCAGGACAGTTTAAGAGAATGACATTTACACGGTTTTAAGGCATTGGGTCTGCGACAGTTTGCTAACAGCAGCCGTAGGAGACTGTGCTAGGTAGAAACAGCCCTGCAGCTCACCTGGGTCCTTCTGGTTGGCGTCCACAGAGCCCTGGGCTCTTTATTGCCCCCGCAGGCCCTGCTCTTAGACCAGGCGTTCAGTGGCCTCAAGAGGCCTCTCTTTGGAGCCATCCTCTACCAAGCACGGACTTAGCTTCCGCCACCCAATGGTGGAATGGTGGCTTCTGCCACCGCCAAGCATATGTAACCCAGATAAATGGCAGGCCCCGTGGGGCTCAGCAAGTCCTCAAAGAACCCGTCAGTCTCTGCCTTGCAACTACCAGGGAACTTTGAGAGAGCATGCGAGTGCATCCAATCCAGCGGTCGTCGCGATAGCGCTAGATACCCCTTTTCTTTCCTCCCTGTTCTCTAACAAAGCGGCTGGTCTCACTGAGCCCCCCAGGCCAGGCTCCGTCTCCCCGACTCCCTGTGTCCGATCTCACCCAGGCCTCAGCAACCTCAGCGTCCAGCGGGACCACAGCTCCTGGCCCCCACTCCCTGCGGAGCCCTCTATCCTCTCCGACTCCCAAACCACAGTTCTCTCCTACTCTGCCTCTTCCTTGAGGATTCCTGATGAATTCTACAAATAAGCAACCTTTTTCCAAACGAGTGATATTCACCGAGGGTTTCTTGTGTGCCGGGCACTAGCTGGCCTCCATGACCTTTGAACTTCATGACCATCCTTCAGAATAAGGGTGGGCGTTATTACGCACCCCTCGCCCCTGTTGCAGGAAGGAAATGGGTGGAGAGGTCCGGTGCTTTGCCAAGGTCACGTTACTGGGAGGCAGAGGAGCGGGGGCTGGACCCCGGGTTGGCCGGGCACAGTCTCCAGACGCTCCACCGCCTGCAGAGAACCGTGTCCTCCGCCAGCCGGAACAGCTTGTCCGTGCTTGCTTCCAGAAGGGTGGCCCTCAGGGTCTCCTAAGGCCACGGCTCTCTTTCCTAATGGGGAGAGAAACGGAGCTGGCGCTGCGGGTCAGCAGCTGCGCGGGGGGGCGTGGCGACTCCGGGGCCAGGAGTGGTGACTCAGCACGCACACGGCCCGGCCCAAAGGATGGGTCCTTCTCCGCCAGAGGACACGTGACCTCCTGCTCTGGCCGGGCTGGCAGGCTCTGCCGAAACGGCATCCTTTCAAGGAGCCGTACGGGCCACAGAGGGGCCGTGGATGGCACCACCCTCGCCCTCTCCCACCGTCTTGGAAACCTGGGAGAAGGGGAGGAGGAGGAGCAGGCTGGCTGGGAGCCCAGAGCTCAGAGACTCAGTTTCTCACCTGTAAAATGGAGCAATAGCCTGGTTCCCGTGCCCAGGTGCCGGGGAAGACCCAGTGAGATCGTGGAAGAGGAAGTATTTTGGAAGCTCACTCACTCCCTTAAACACTTCGGTAGAAAGCCTGTGACGGGCTAGGCTGGCAAACGGGACACGCAAGGGGGACCGTCCCGTGAGCCCTGCCCTCCAGGTGTTGTCAGTGTGGCCAAGAAGCAAACAGGCCACCAGACCATCGTAGATGAGCCTAGGAAGCTGAGAGTGCCAGGACATTCCGGAAGGTTCCAACATCAGGAGGGGAGCTGCAGCTAGAAAGATGAGCGGGCAGTTAGCAGTCTGACTCTGGGGAAAGAGCAATCCTGGAGGCATGAGGCAGTCAAACACGGACTCACCCCGAGACTCTGGGCCCTCCGATCCCCACTGGTCATTGAGGAAGCTCCTCAAATGACCAGTGAGGATCTGAGGCCCGGGAGGGAGTGACTTGTCCAAGGGCACACAGCTGGCACCTGGTGGAACCTTCTCAGGACAGCCTATGCAAAGGCCCTGGGGTATGGGAGATGTGGGAGAAGTGACAAGTCTGTACTGGGGGTAGGGGCAGGCTCTGAGACCTTAGGGCCACCTCCAGCCCTGAAACTGAAGTCATGAGATGGTGATGGAAAGGTGTGGGGAGATCTGAGCCAGAGGACAGGATCCTTCAGCCCCCGTGGGAAGCACACATGCCCGGAGCCCCATCCATTCCCTGGTGACTCTCCTCCTCCAGAGTGGGGTAGGGGGAGACTTTCTGGCTGGGGATGTGGGACTCTGCTTGGCCCTATCCTTCTGGACAAACATTTGGAGCAGGGTGGGGACATTTCCTCCTGGAGATAAGGCCAGGGCAGGCCTCCCAGGCAGCTGCCTGCAAGGACAGCTGTAGACACAGAGCCTGGCTCCCTGGGCCTGGAGATGCTGCAATTTTTCTGCTGATAATTTAGCCCCAAGCCCCCAAAGATCTTAGGGGCTTAACCCACCTCAGGGACTGTATGAAGCTTTCAGACAAAATCCAGCTGGAAAAATCTGTAGCCTTAAAAAAAAAAAAAAAAAAACAACAACCCACAATTTGATGGGCTGCTCTACTTTGCTGTGTTATGAAGGGCTGACCTTGAAGGAGGGGCTGCAGGACAGAGCCCTAACTTGGAGATGAAATTGAATTCAGGTACCTTTTCTAAACTTTTTTGCTTAGGGGTCAATTGGGGAAAAAATCAAAATGTTCACAGGTCACTCTTTCTCTCCCCGCCCCTCATTAACAATAAAAAAATAGCTGTAGGGCGTCTCATGGGGAAAACATGGCTTTTTTTAAAGGAGCCCTTTTGGGATACAATTCACATGCCACAGGATTCACCCTTTTAAAGTACACAATTGGGTGGGTTTTAGCATATTCAGAGTCTTGCAACCATCAATACAATGACTTCTAGAATATTCCATCACCCCTAAAAGAATCCCTGTACTCTCAGCCTTCCCCCCCATCCCCCCACCCCCATCCCAGCCCCAGCAGCCACGAATCTGCTCTCTGTCTCGGTGGATTTTCTTCTGGACCTTTCATATACGTGGAATCCCACAAGCTGTGGTCTTCCGTGTCTGGCTTCTTTCGCCCGAGCATGACGTTTTCAAGGTTCATCCGTGTTGCAGCCCGTGTCAGTGCTTCATCCTGTTTTATGGCCAATATACTAGTCCATTCTGTGGAGGGACCACGTTTTGCTTATCCATACATCTGTTGATGGACATCTGCGTTGTTTCCACTTTTTGGATGCTGTGAATAGTGCTGCTGTGAACGTTCGTGTGCGAGTTTTTGTGTGTACCTAAGTTTTCATTTCTCTTGGATGCATAAGTAGAACGGCTGGATCATGCGGTAACTCTATTATAACTTGCGGAGGAGCAGCCAGACTGACTGGGAAACCATAGAGTTTTACAACTTAAACGACCCATTTATTAAAAACTCACTAACACTTGTTGAGCACTTACTCTGGCCAGAGTGTCACAGGAATTACCATATTTCGTCCCCACAACAAGCTTACATGGTGTGCACTACTGTCGTCCCCATTGTATAGGGCAGGAGCTGGGGAGCAGAGTGGTTGAGTCACTGAATAGGGTGGCCCAGCTTCTAAATGGAGAGCCGGGATTTGAACCCAGGTAGTGGGTTCCCCTCCTTCCTGAAGACCCCTGATGGGCAGCCTCTATTCTAGTGTCAGGAAAAGCACGGGGCTTCCTTTTTAGCTGGAGACGTTCTCATTTTGGAGAGTGGACCACCCAAAGATCACTTTCTAATTCCTCCTCCTGGGAATTGATTAGGGACTGGGTCACGATGCTGTATGACCGTAACTGACTCATTCGTCCTTCACGTTAACCACCCACCTGGCCCAGCTCTCGGGCCGAGTCCTGCCGGGTTGGATCCCTGCTCCAGACCAACATCCCTGTAGCAAACTGCACCAAACTGGGCTTTTCCTCCTCAGAGCAGTATTGACACGTGACTGAACACAAACCAGTGTTACCACCTTGCTGCTACATCGAGAGCAGTGGTTCTCAGCCCTGAGCTGGTCAGCATGCCCTGGAGGGCGGTTAAAACCCAAACTGCCTAAACAACCTAACTGTCCATCAGCAGGTGAATGGATAAAGAAGATGTATGTATCCACAATGGAGTACTACTCAACCATGAAAAAGACAGAATAATGCCATTTGCAGCAACATGGATGGACCTAGAGATTATCATACTAACTGAAATAAGTCAGAAAGGGAAAGACAAATATATGATATCACTTATATGTGGAATCTAAAATATGACACAGGGAATTCCCTGGTGGTCCAGCAATTAAGAATCTATACTCCCGAGGGCTTCCCTGGTGGCGCAGTGGTTGAGTCCACCTGCTGATGCAGGGGACGCGGGTTCGTGCCCCGGTTTGGGAGGATCCCACGTGCCGCGGAGAGGCTGGGCCCGTGAGCCATGGCCGCTGAGCCTGCGCATCCCGAGCCTGTGCTCCGCAATGGGAGGGGCCACAACAGCGAGAGGCCCGCGTACCACAAAAAAAAAAAGAAAGAAAAAAAGAATCTACACTCCCAATGCAGGGGGCCCGGGTTTGATCCCTGATCAGGGAACTAGATCCCATATGCTGCAACTAAAGATCCTGCATGCTGCAACTAAAAAAAAAAAAAAAAAGACACAAATGAACTTATCTATGAAACAGACACAGATATAGAGAAAACACTTGTGGTTGCCAAGCGGGAGGGGGTATGGGGGAGGGATGAATTGGGAGTTTGGGATTAGCAGATACAAACTACTATATATAGAAAAGATAGGGCTTCCCTGGTGGCGCAGTGGTTAAGAATCCACCTGCCAATGCAGGGGACACAGGTTTGAGCCCTGGTCCGGGAAGATCCCACATGCTGCAGAGCAACTAAACCTGTGCGCCACAGCTACCGAGCCTGCGCTCTAGAGCCCACGAGCCACAACTACTGAGCTCGTGTGCCACAACTTCTGAAGCCCGTGCGCCTGGAGCCTGTGCTCCAGAAGAGAAGACACTGCAATTAGAAGCCCGCACACTGCAACGAAGAGTAGCCCCCACTCGCCTCAACTAGAGAAAGCTCACGCACAGCAACAAAGACCCAACGCAGCCAAAAATAAATAAATAAAATAAAATAAAAATGAATAAAATCTATCTTTAAAAAAAAAAGAATGGATAAACAAGATCCTACTGTAGAGCACAGGGAACTATATTCAATATCCTATGATAAACCACAATCGGAAAGAATAATGAAAAAGAACATATATATGTATAACTGAATCACTTTGCTGTACAGCAGAAATGAACACAACATTGTAAATCAGCTCTACTTCAATAAAATAAATAAATAAAACAAAAACAAATTGCTGGGCCTACCCTTCAGAGAGTCTGATGCTGTGGGTCTGGGGTGGGACCTGAGAGTCTGCATTTCCAGCGAGCTTCCAGGTGAGGCTGACTCTGGTCTGAGGAAATAGGAAGTCAGCAGTATCGGGGCGGGCCCGTATGACTTGAATAAGGTGTTAAGTGCTTCTTTCTCTAGCTGGGCAAAACTGCATGTGAGGAATGAGGTTCCCGATTCATTGGGGACCATTCTGGACCTCCACCTGGGGGATGCTTGGAAAGAATGTGGATCCAATTGGAAGGAAGAAGAGGGGCTGCCTGGACGGGGTGGGCAGGGGTTTCACAACTTATCAAAGTACCAGTTCAGACCCCTCCCTTTGTATTTGTAAATTGATCCCTGGTGCTCTACTGCCCCCTAGCGGTGGGCAATTCTGTACCGCCTCCTTTGGGAGGTGCCCCTTGATTGCTGACTGTAGGTGGGGGGCGCCTGCTCCCCCGACCCCAAGGCCAGGGTCCTGGGACTTGCTCTTTCTTGGGAACTGATCTGCTGTCAGTCATTTACACTTTAGTAAGAGTCAGTTCAAGTCCTTGAGCTCCGTTCCAGGGGAGACTGCCACTTAAATCCCAAAGCTTATGCTGGAGGACAGGAAGGGTTCCCCACTGTCTTTAAGTTTCATGCAACAGAGAATAAAGGGAAGGGTCCTTCCAAGAACCCTGGAGAGCAGCTGCCTCCTCTGACCTGGGAAGGTGGAGAAGCTGGCCGAGGCCGTTTCCCAGCTCTGGGCACTCCAACCTGGAAGGGCGGGTGTGCATTTTACATCTGCCTTGTGAGCTGCTAAGCTCTGATTCTGGACGCTTGCCCTGTGCTTAGCATTATTGCTGCTTCTTACAGCAGCCCTCCAAGGTCACGGTTACCAGCGGGGGCTCAGATAGGCTCAGAGGCTTGCTACCTTCATAACGGGAAAGCCAAGTGTCTGGAAGACACCTGAGTGGGCGGGCCAGTGGGTGGCTGGCTCTGGAGCTCTACGGACCTGGAACTCAGGGAGGCAAAGGCTGAAGGGGGATGTAGGGTGACCTGCACGTTAATGGCGCTGAAAGCTTTTCAGGGAGGGTGGGTCCAAGGAGGAGGGAAGAGGCCCAGGGTCAGGCGTCAGAGGGGAGGGAAAGGAGCTGGCAGGAGACGCCAGGAGGGAGGGGAACGGGGCGGGGGTTGTGGGCTGTAGGTGTTGACAGGCAGATGCCAGCTGGGAAGTGTGCGGTCTCAGAAAAAGCCGACGTTTGATCAGCCACTTTGCTGGCTGTAGGGCAAAGCCTGACTGCTTTGAAGAGGGGCCAGGGACCCGGCCTGTGGCTCCGTTCCTGGGGTGGAACTGAACTTAGGCACCTTCCCCGTCCTTTTGCTTGAAGGCCAATTTGGAGGGATGCGGCCACAAGCCAAAGAAAGTCTGGGGCCACCAGCAGCTGGAAGGATCTTCCCCTAGAGCCCCCCGAGGGAGGTGACCCTACCAACACCCTGATTTTTGGATTTCTGGCCTCCAGACTGGGAAAATATATGTCTGAGGGTTTTTTGGTTTGTTTTTAATTAATTAATTTATTTTTGGCTGCATTGGGTCTTCGTTGCTGGGCGCGGGCTTTCTCTAGTTGCAGCGAGCGGGGGCCACTCTTCACTGCGGTGCGCAGGCTTCTCATTGCGGTGGCTTCTCTTGTTGTGGAGCACGGGCCCTAGGCATGTGGGCTTCAGTAGTTGTGGCTCGTGGGCTCTAGAGCGCAGGCTCAGTAGCTGTGGTGCACGGGCTTAGATGCTCCGCGGCACGTGGGATCCTCCCAGACCAGGGCTTGAACCCATGCCCCCTGCAGTGGCAGGCGGGTTCTTAACAACTGCGCCACCAGGGAAGCCCCATGTCTGTTGCTTTAAGTCACTCAGTTTAGGTACTTTGTTATAGCAGCCCTAGAAAACTAATATAATAAATATCAAAATATCTGTATACATATATAGATATAAAATAGACAGCCTCCCTTGCCTACATATATCATACATTGTATAAAATGAGAGTATACCGGCTGTGTCAGTGTTTTTCAACGTGTGGTCCGAGGAACCCCTGCGTTGCCTGGGGACCTCATCAAAAATGAAGATCCCCGGACCCCTCCCAGACCTACATACAGGACAAGGCTCTCTGGGTGTGGCCCCCAAATGGGCATTTTAAGCCAGCTTTCCAGGTGATTCTGAAGGACCCGGAGGCCTGGAACTCCAGTGGTCCCCTGATGTAGCCGTGGGGGTGACTTGAGGGCAGGTGGGAGGAGATTCAACACTGAGGACCCGCAAAGCATCCAAGCAGAACAGGAGGGACAAGGGCAGACTGTTCCGCTGAGGGGAGGTGGCTGGCGTGCCTTCCTCGGGGCTGGCGTGGGCTGGGCCCAGATGCTCGGGGTCACAGGCACCCAGCTCTTCCCTCTTGCAGCTGCCTGTGGGAGGAGACAGGAGCACAAAGGCTGCTTGACATGCCCCCTCCGCACGCCTGGCCTTCCCAGACACTTCGGCAGCTGCTCCATGCCAGGCTCCTCCAGGAACTCCAGGGCCCAGGAAAGAGGCCGGGGCTGACATCCCAGAAGCAGCTGGTGGGATGGGCCACAGGCCCATCTGGAAGTTTCCGGGCCTCAGGGAACACTTATGTAACCAGTTCAGAGGGGACGTTTGGACGGCGGATTAGCTCGGGGGCTGAGGACAGAAGAGCACACCACACGCCTCGCCGAGGGTCAGGGCGGCCCCTCCCATCCAGTCCGTGTAACGAGGGCCATCCCTTATCCTCGTGGGAGCCGGGGAACCCGGGAGAAGCCCTCAGCCCAGCCCTGGGAAGAGACTGTCCCTTATCCCGCACGACCCCCGCTTGCTCCACGCTGCCGGGGGAGGAAGGGCAGGTGCACACGCGTAAGCTCTCCTTTTGCTTCGTCACCCCCAGTTGGCGGAGGGCTTGGCACGTGGTAGGCGTCCGCTAGAGTTTGCTGAGTGAGTGCAGGGACGCACGGACCAGGCCTCTGCCCAGGAGGTGGGATCTGGGCCGAGCGGGGCTTCTCAGAGCGGGGTGCCCGGCCAGCAGCACACCAGCACCCCCTGAGAACTTGGTAGAAATGCAGGTTCCTGGGCCCCGCCCAGACCTCTTGAATCAGCAACCCGATGGGTGGGTGACAAGCTATATAACCTTTGGGGGTCCTGCCGCCTCCCCGAGGGGGAGAACTACTGCGTAGCGTGGTGACGGTCAACCCTGGTTGAATGCTACGGCATCACCTTGGGGGCCTGCGGCACAGAACCAGCACCAGGCTCCCTGCAGGCTGGCGGATCAGAGTCCCTGGCACGGGGTCGGGCCTTAGCTGCGTCCCGTGATTCTCTTCGGCAGCCGGACTGCGAACACACACCGGGCCTGGGAAGTGACACGGGTTTGGGTTCAAATCCTGGCCCCGCCTCTTAACAGCTGGGAGACTTTGGGGAAATCAGTTTCTTCATCTAAAAACAAAGGACAGTAGTAACAAGACGACCTTTCTCATAGGTGCCGTGGAGAGTAAGGTGTTCACGTCTGTCTCGTGCTCCCAACAGCGTTTGGGACAGAGCGACTAGTAAGTGGGAGTTGCTATTAGTAGTAGTAGTAGTATTACTACTCTTACTATTCCTCCTCCTATTATTATTACTACTACTATTACTACCCTGATTATGATCACTACTATTACTACTGCTACTATTACTCCTGCCATCACTATTATTACCATTACTACCATCATTATCACTGTTATCACTATTGTTACTATTGCTACTAGTATTAATACTATTATCACTGTTATGATTACCACTGCTATTACTATCATTACTAGCATTGTTATCGTTGCTACTATTAATACTATTACCATTATTACTACAATTAGTAGTACATTGCTATTGCTACAGCTTCTGTTATTACTGCTGTTAGTATTATTGCTACTATGACTATTACTACTGCTGCTACTATTTTGTCAAGGCAGAAGAATTCTGTCCTCCAAAATTCTTCAAGGAGGGACAATCACCTCTCATGCAGGCTGAGTTCTGGACTCTTGGATCAGGAACGCAACTAAAAGTCCTACCCTTGACAGAACCAAAGGGGTCAAGGTCTTCCCGGGCCTCCAGTGCTACAGCACCTGGTTGCACCCACGGTGGGGGAAAGCCCTTTGGCAATCACTGGCTGGAGGCCGCAGAGGCCTGGAGCACGGTCTCCTTCCCCTGCATTTGCATTTGGGGGGTTCATCTCCCTGGAATGGGGCCGCGACCTTCCCCAGACGGTCGGCAGGGTCCCCCTGTGCCAGACTCAGCCCTTCAGGCTCACGTTTTAAAACGTTTCAACCTTTTGTCCTTCCTGAGCAAACAGATGGGATTTATGGGGGAGGTTGCTTCCAAGTGGCTCTTCCCCACCCAAATCCTATCTTCTCGGGGTCAGGCGTGAAACAAAACAGTGCACCTCTCCATGCTTTTGAAGCCGGGGAAGGGAACACCTCATTTTTTAGAAAGGCCCAAGTACTGCAGGAAGACGGCAAGCACTTGGAGCTGTGGTGCGCTTTGCACGTTTCTTTGGGAGAAAGGGAGAAAATATGACATTGGACTCAAAAAAGAAAATTCTTTTAGAATTCAGAATACAATCCACACACCTGGATTTAACAAAAGGAGCCAAAATGTCTTGCAGAGCTGGTGAGGACAGAGCCTGGCTGGCAGCTCCTCGTGGAAATGGGTGAGGTTAAACTATGGAGTTCCAAATATGGGACTTTTTCTCTCCCTGCTCTGAGCAGCCAGACTTACTCTCTGGAATAAACTGAAAAACAACCTCCATCAGAGGCAAGGATTGTCCTAGAATTGATCGAATGCATATCGATTTTCACTCGTGGTTTTCCCTAATAACTGTGTTAGTACATGGTCATTAGTGATCATTTGGGAAACGGAAAAAGGTAGAAAGAGGAGAATCTTGTGTTCAGAGAGAACCTCTGTTGATCTTTGGTGAATTTCCTTTCAGTTTTTTTTTTGGTACACTTTAAAACAAGGATATTGTACTGCAGATGACGTTTTGTATTTTTAAAATTTACCACGACAAAGATTTTTCTTTTCCCCTCCCACCTGAGTTACCTGGCCAGGCAGACAACACCTGGACCAGTTTCTCTAAGCCAGTCACCTGGAAGTGACTGTGACCCTGCCTTCTCCCTCTGCCAAAGCCCATGAACCCCCAAGTCCTGTCAGGGTGGCCCCCTCAGTATCTCTCAACTCACCCACTTCCCTCCATCCCCTCGGCCACGCCACCCAGAAGTGGAGGGAAGCACATTAGAAATATTTGGCTGTGGGCCTCTCACCAGGGCTGGGCTAAGGTCTCCTCCCCGGTTCCCTGGCTCCCACTCTGAACTCCAACCATCCATTCTCCACACTCTAGCCAGAACACGTTTTCAAAATGCAAATGTGATCATGTCCCCCGCACTGATTAAAACCTCAATTGCTGTAGCCCACTGCTCCTAGGATAAAGACTGGATTCCTCCTCCAGGAAGCCTCCCTGACTGCACACACGAACGCGCCCGCTTCACGGCACCGCACGCCCCCGACTGCCATTCTCGAGGGTGTTGGCGGGTCCACCGTCCAGCATCCCTGAATCACGGCACTTTTGGGAACCACTCCATCGGTGGTGCTCAGCCAAGAGCAAGCGCTCTGAGAACGCACCTGCGGATGAATAAGCGCCATCTATAAACAGTGTTGGAGCAGCCTTATTATTCACATCGCGATTTCTTTAAGTCTTGCCTTCTTGCCGGAGGTTAGGATACGTGCTCACGCGGTGTGGCGCGTCTCTACACAGCCACACAGTTTTGGCATTGCCATCTTAAATGCTGAGGATGGTAGGATCACTCCAATTTCGTCTGGTTCTTAGTCGATAGACTTTCTGGGGAAACAGCTCGGCAAGAGTGGAGACTAGAGACAGTGGTCCCTGAAAACCCTGTTAGTTACCTGCGTCCTTGCCTCCCACGCATGGAAGGAGCAGCCCCCGCCTGGGATGTCCCCTCTCCTGGGGTCAGGAGATGCAGTTGTCCTGTGACCATCATACTAATCACTGAAGACCACTGTCAAGAGGGAGCCGCCTGGGGCCATCCTGAAAGGCAGCTGCCCAGGTGAGCTGCGGCCACAGGTCCAGCCCAAACAAGAAAACTGTTGGGGAATCTTCCCAGGGGCCAGCTTCGGAACTGTCTCTCCTCAACTATACTTTGGGGTCAGGTCCCCAAGCCCCTGGGGCCAATGCAGCAATGACACAGGAAGAGGCTACCGAGGGGTGAAACGTGGAGCCTGAGGCTTGCTGGGACCCATCCCTGCTGTCACTTTAGGGTTTTCCTAAGGTTCTCTAAGGTTGGCCATCACGGTTCTTTCGGTTAAAATAATAATTCTCTTCCAAAGGGGCAGGTGGTGAGGTTTGTGACTCTTGCTTTTGGCAAAGAAACAAGGGGAAAAACAAACCCACACAGTCTGGAAGGAAAGGAGCTGGCCAAAGAGTGAGATTTGGACCTAGTTCCTTAACATCTGGGCCGCGAATGGAGCAAATGAAGTGTTTCAGCCCCAAAACCGTCGCCATTCTGATCAACATTGCTGCCGTCGTCATAAAGTTCGTCCAGCCCGGAGCCAAGGCTGTGGGCACTATTACTGTCTGTATTTTAGGGACAAGAAGGTGGAGGTTTAGACTCAAGATGTCAGGGCTTCTAAGTGGCAGGGCTGGGCCTGCCCCGCACGCAGATTCCTTACCTGGGCATCCTCGTCTGCGCTGCTCCCCTGCTCCCCGGACATCCAGGCAGCTCCGGCAGGTAGAAGGCTGAGAAGTTGAAAGATCAGGTTGAGTGGGGACCTTGGGCCCAATTTTCTCACCGCTGTGCTCACTCCCATTTCATTATCAGGGGGAAGAAATCTGGCTCTTAGTCCATCGAATTTCTGGGGAAATAGCTCAGCAAAAAGTAGACACTAGAGACAGCGGAGTTATCTGCATCCTTGGCTCCTGGGGATGGAAGGGGTGGTCCCGACCCCAGATGTCCCCTCTCCTGGAGTGGGTTCCGGTCTCCCCGTAGATGTCACCCCTCTTGCTCATAGGAGGGGGTGGCAGTGTTCCAGTGTGGATCCCAAGGCCACCACGTCCTAGCCACAGCACCTCGGGCAAGATAATCACACGCCTGGAGCCTCAGTTTTCCCACCTATAAAATGGGCTCAGGGTACCTAACTCACAGATCTGCTGGGAAGCATTTTGCCCCCTCTCCTCCTTTGGGCCTTGGAGGAGAGGGGGCAAAATGCTTGCCCTGGAAGCCTTATTTCCACCTGGAAGCCTTTCCGCTCCCACCCTGCTCCGGACAAGTAGGTTCCCGGAGCACCTCTCCTTGGACCCTCCTCACTCTCGAAATTCCTGTCCTGTGTTTGTTGCTTCCCTGAGGGCGGGGGCGGGGGCGGGAACCACCAGCGTCAGCTCCAGTGCCTGGCACACAGTGGGTGCTTTTGGCATCTCTGGAGCTGGGAGGGAGAGGCGAGGATGGTCCAGGGCAGCTGGGGCGTCTCAAACAATCCGAGCAACGGGACGCCCACCTGAACGGTAATCTGCAGCAGCCACTAGGGGACTGAGAGGGCACAGGTGTGTGTCAGTGTTGGTGGATGTCGAGAATCTGAAAGACAGGTGCCGGGCTGCGCTGTGACATCACAGATTTGGGGCTACTTCCCTTTTTTTTTGGCTGTTATTTTATGTAACTTTTAATTTTGGTATAATTACGACAGAAAAGTTGCAATAATAAAGGGGATTTCCACGTACCTCCACCCAGATTCATTTACATTTTGCCCCATTCTTTCTCTATCTATGTTTTCATGTAAATATAATATATACGTAAGTTGCAAACATCAGCCACTTTTCTCCCTAAACCCTCTGGTGTGTCTTTCCTGAGAACACGACTTTCTATTACCTAAATACAATAAAATGGCCCAAATCAGGAAATCTCACATCTTACCAGAGTATAATACAGCCGAACCTCAGAGATATTGCTGGCTCGATTCCAGACCACTGCAATAAAGCAAATATTGCAATCAATCACCTGAATGTTTTGGTTTCCCAGTGCATATGAAAGTTATGTTTATACTGTACTGTAGTCTGCAATTACATTATGTCTGAAGAAAACAATGTACACGCCTTAATTTAAAAATACTGCGTCGCTAAAACATTCTAACCATCACCCGAGCCTTCAGCGAGCCGTCCTCTTTGCTGGTAGAGGGTCTTGCCTGCGTGCTGGCCGCTGACTGATCAGGGCGGTGGCTACTGAAGGATGGCATGGCTGCCGCAATTTCTTTCTTTCTTTCTTTTTTTTTTTTTTTAAAGAGAGAGAGCAGAAAAATAATTTATTCCAAAGGAGGGCAAAAATAAGAAATTCATCCTGAAAATATACTTTGGTATAATTCTGGTGGGACAGATTTTCCCTCTGAACATGCTCTCCTACTGACTGCTCCACTGGAGTCTCATTGTCATGTAACAGTTTTTTTTTTTTTTTTTTTTTTTTGCGGTACGCGGGCCTCTCACTGTTGTGAGAGGCAGTTTAACCCAACTGCCTGGGCTCAAATCCTGGCTCTGTTCCTTCCAGCCTGTGTGACCTTGGGTAAGTCACCTACCCTCTCTGTGCCTCAGTTTCCTCATCTGTGAAATGGAGATTATACTGGTAGCTACTGCATGAGGCTGTTATGAGGATTGATAAGTTATTATTTGTAAAGAGCTGAGAACAGTGCCTGGCTCGGGTGAAATGGGGATTTTGGGAATACGGTGGCTGTCTGGTTTCAACCATACAATCTTAAAGGTGCAGCGTGTGTCACACTAATTCTGGGTACAGTGGCTCGGTCTTATGAAAGTATTCGTGCTCCCCACTGTTCCTTTACCCTGGACTCTCCCTTTACACACACACACACACACACACACACACACACACACACACACACGAGGAAACACAAGACCTCCTTTTCTCCGTTGATTTTCTAAGCCCAGAACACCAGGCGGGAAGGACATTTAAACTGTCACCTGAGGCTCCCAGCCTCCTATCCACTGCCTTCCGAGACTCTGGCTGGAGAAGGATTGGACGCCACTCCCCAGACAACTCACCGGGAGAATTATTACCCTTCACTGGTTTCCCTATTTTAGCTAGAATCACTGAACGAGGCAGGCAGGGTGAACATGGGGTAGGGGGCCTTGCAGAAACAAATCCTCCTCTCGTAGGGCTGGGGAAGCAGCCTGTGGATCCAGCTCGCAGGGTTCCTGCACAGGGAAATCAAATTCTCCCCCTTCCATCGGTGTGGGCTCGGTTTACAACCCCACACGTTCTCACCTGCAGCCCAGGGCTCCTGACACCGGAAAACAGGGCCAGGCTCCCGTGGGCCTCTGCTGGTCTAGTCTGGTCAGTTTCATGTTCATTCATTCACTCATTTGTTCATCCGTGTGTTGCTGGTATGAGCACTTTTTGTTGCTCAGCTATTTTTATAACCATTCACTTATGATTGTGATACAATCAGACACATTTGCAGGGCTTTCTTTGTTATTGTATTATTCATCAGCCTTTACTAAATAGTCCAGGTGTTGTTTTAAACACCTTACACACACTATCTCATCGACTCCTCATGACCGCTCTATGAGATGGGTACTATCATTGGGCCCCTTGTACAGATAAGGAAATGGAAGCACAGAGAGGTTAAGGAACTTGCCCAAGATCACACAGCAAGAAGGGACTCCACAGGGACTCTAAGCCGGGCGCTCCTCATTCTTTATTTATACTCCCTTGCTTGATGATATCAGAGATGAAAAAGATTGTTGAGATGGTGAGAGAAGCTGATGGCCACGTGGTTTGAGGATGAAGCCCAGCTCAGGCCTACCAGCTGTGGGACAAGTCTCCGAGGCGGGTGGGTCTCCCACTGGGGCTCAGAGAGGGACCTCAAAGACCGCCCACACTCAGCAGGTGGGGTGGAGCTGGGGTCCAGCGCAGGTTTGAGGTTCCGGCTGTGCACCTGGGTGCTGTGTGCCCCCGCCTAGCAGCCGAGAGGGCCCACAGAGGTCGCAGAGGGGCAGCTGGGTCTACAGGAAGCTTGGGCTACCATCTGGTGCTGCCTCTTGTCTGCGTGACTTTGGCCCAATGATTTAACTCGGGCCTCTGACAAGTGGGCATAATAACAATTCTTACGTCGTGGGGCTGACGTGAAGACAAGATGAAGCATTTTAGCATGCTCAGCTCAACAAGGAGTAGGAAACAGGGCCCTTCACTTTGACATTGCACTGTATTTGTTACCTTGAAGCAAGCCAAGGGAAAGCTCGGGAAAGGCGGGAGTGGTGGGGGTGGCAGTGTGGTTTGAATTAAGCTGTTTATATGCACCCTTGTCCAGTGACAAATGGCTGTAGTGACGGAGGAGTGTGGTTTCAATTTTCCAGCTGGGATCAGACGTCCCGTGGCTCCGCCAGCCTTGTCTGGAAGCGGGCAGGTCCTCCTAGCAGCCTCGGGAAGGGGGGAAGGTAGCTCTTGATACTCCTGCCTGCGCCACCAGACCAGCCGGGGCAGGAAGACAGTCTGCGCTGACCTCGCCCGGGCCTCTCTGGGACTTTCGCGCTGTCCTCGCCGCCGTGTCCACGTGCACCCCTGTGTGACAAGGCCATCTTATTGCGGGGGCGAAACTGTGTTAGCCCAGGTCCACGCCCATCAGTAGAGATGCTTCGTCTCAATCCACCCATGGGCCAGGGCTGGTGCTTTCAGCTCAGCCCAGCAGGGAGGGTAGGGCCGTACCGGCCGGCTGGGCTTCTAGTCATTTCCATCTTGGTTTCCGAAGTCCCACAGAGCGCAAGGGCTCGCCAGAGGCAACTCAAGCTGGAAACAAGCTCGTGATGAAGGCAGGTCTGGGCCTGAGCTCAGGGGACAGACAGGCCTGGGCGGGACCCGTGGCCTGGGGGCCTGGGCAAGGTGCTCGGCTGCGCCGGGCCTCGGTTTCCCCATCTGTAAATGGGGTATTGTGGGCTTGTGGCGAGGAATAAAGAGGGGATGCCTGTGAGGTGCGGTGAACTTTCCAGCCACCCACTCCTGTGAGGAAACTTGACCTTTAGATCTCAAGTCTCCCCCCCTCCCCCCCAACTAATGAACTTGGTAGAATAAAACTGGTCATTCAGGGAAAGGCATCCTGGTTTTCCTTGTTGTTTCAAGTTTAAATCAGTTCATTCAGAAGGCCCTCCTTCCCCCTTTCTCCTTGAAGTGGCTTTTAATGTCCTTTAAATACGGAAGTCAGAGCCCAGCCCTCCACGGCCCCTGGACCCACCTGTGGCCCCCATTCGCCGGGAGTCAAACCCCAGTCCTTCCCACGGCCTGATGGCTGTCCCCAGTCTGTCCTCGGCTCTCGCCGCCCCTGCTCGTGCTCTCCCTCCCTGTGGCCTCCGTTGGGCCCTTGGACCTGGAATGTTCTCTCCCCAGCACCCTGGGGCTCGCCGCTCCCTCCACCTGGAACTCTCTGTCCTCTGACGGCCACTGGGCTCCTCCCTCACCTCCATCCCCCCTTTCAAAGGTCACCTTCTCAGGGACCTGACCTCACCTTCCTGACCACTCAGTGTAAAATACCAGCAGCCCCCGCCTCGGCACTCCCTGCCCCCTTCCTTGCTCTTTGATCTTTACAGCACTTCTCACCGACTGACAGAACGTGTGTAACTTGTTCTGTTGAACGCCTGCCTCCCCCACACGACTGTAAGCTCCACGTGGGAGCAGACTCACTTGTATCTATTGGTTGTCTTTCATCTGTAGTGTCTCTAGGACCCAGACAGTGTCTAACACACAGTAGATGTTCAATAAATGTCAGATGGAGGGAGGGAGGGATGGATGGATGGACGGACGGATGCTGGCTGGATGGGTGGGTAGATGGATGGATAGGTAGGTGGGCGGATGGTAGATGATGGAGGGACGATGGAGGGACGGGTGGGTGGCTGTCTTCAGGCTGCAGGCTGGGGAATCCTGCAAGTTCTGGAAGGGAGTGGGGAACAAGTCCCTTCTACTCTCCGGTTTCCTGGAACTGACCTGGGGGTTTCCTCCCTTTGTCCTCACCTGACTCCAGCACGATGAGAGGCAGGCACAGGTAGCCCTTCACGGCACCCTGTACTTCTTTAAGCAAAAAAGGGACTCGTTACAAGAACTCTGTGGTTCCCACAGAGTACCAAGGAGGGCTGGAGGACCAGGCAGGAGGGTTCTGCAGCCAGAAATGACACCCCAAATCACTCCACAGTAGGTCTGGTGGGACCTACCTGTGGGTGGCTGGCATACAGCACGCCGGGGTGGGAGTCCAGACTCTCCCGTTACCCCAGGCCTGGGGTTGCCAGAGGAAACAGAGGTGAGAGCCAGTTCACTCTGAACTGCACAAAAACAGTAGTATTTTAGTCAAGGCATATTCCATACAATAATTTTTTTTTTTTTTTTTTTTTTTTTTTTTTTTTTTTGCGGTACGCGGGCCCCCCACTGCCGCGGCCTCTCCCGTTGCGTAGCACAGGCTCCAGACGCGCAGGCTCGGCGGCCACGGCTCACGGGCCCAACCGCTCCGCGGCACGCGGGATCCTCCCGGACCGGGGCTCGAACCCGTATCCCCTGCATCGGCAGGCGGACTCTCAACCACTGCGCCACCAGGGAAGCCCTCCATACAATATTTTAATGTTATTATTATTGTTTTACTTTGTCCAAACCTGGCACCCGTATCTGCTACCCCTGACGTCCCACTGCTCCCCCGAGAAAAGTCTCTGGACACCGGCTTCCTTGCACCAGGGGCTCCCAATTGGAAGTTAGAGAAACACGTCCCATGCGTGCACCCCAGCTGCAAGGGATTCTGAGAAAGCAAGTGCCTCCAAGTTTCTACAGCACGAGGTGGGCTCAGCCTCCTGGGGCTGGGGAGCCCCTCAGACGATGGCCAGCAGCTGGGTTTAGGCTTCTGCTCTCCCATTATCTGCAGAGGCTGGGCAGGGTGAAGAACCAGACTCTCCCCAAATCTGTTGCGTTGTCCATGAGATGTGGCTTTTGAGATCCGAGCATCCTTTTCCTCAACCTATTTTCTCCACCGGAGAGTTTCACGTATCTATTTAGATACAGTCTCCACCAAAAGGAAGTAGGGCTCCTTGGAGAAATGACTGATTCCAGGACTAGGGCAAGGAAAGTACAAGGCGAGCCAGGAACACCCTTGTGCCAGAAAGCTGAGCCAGAACTGATGGGCTGTGTGAAAAGGACACAGAGCCAGCTGGAAGGGGCTCCCGCGGTTCAAATCTGGGATGACGGGAGCATCAAAAACAAAACAAAACAAAACCAAAAAAACACAACATTGTAATGCACTGCATAAAATAAGAATTAATGAGTCCACAGCAATATATGCCTGTGTGTATATGTATTTGTATATAACATGTGTGTGTATATATATTGTATGTAACATGTATATTCCAGTAATACACTTGGAATATACGTTTATAAAATACAATATGTATGTGAATAAATAAACGAATATGGGAGAAGGGAAACCTCTTCCTTAGAGGAAAGTGCCAACTGATAAATGTGGAAGGTGTAGCATAATTAGAGCAGTTACCATTTGACAGCCATCATAAAATACTTCTTTCAGGGAAGAGGCATCACTAGAGGGTAAAACCGGTGAGTGAAGGTTTTCTGGGGATAGGATATTTACATAGTTCCAATATATCTCTCTGCAAGATCATTTTCTATTACCAAAAAATATAGGAACTTCACAGTGGAAAAATCTGGCAGACACCACCTTAATCAAGATCTCAAAATTGACATCAGAGCCCACAGCAAATAAGACACATGCCCTTGGTATGAGGCACTGAGAAGCTTACAATGTCACTTCTGTGAGATTCCTTCCAAAAACATGTCATCTGAATCGCATAAGGAAGAAACATAAGACAAACTTGATTTGAGGAATGTTCCACAAAATATGTGGTCAGTAATCCTTTAAAAAACGTCAACATCATAAAAGAAGAACATAAAGTGAGGAGTTGTCCAGATTCAAGGACACTAATAAGACATGAAAACTGAATGTGATTCATTATCTGAGATTTTCCTCTGCCATAACGGACATTCCTGGGACATTCAGCAAAATCTGAATAAGGCCTGTAGATTAGATCACATAATGCACCCGTGTTAACTTCCCTGGTTCAGATAATTACACCAGGTGTTGTAAGAAAACGTCTCCTTCCTCAGAAGAGAACGTCCTTGTTCTTAGGAAATACTGAAGTTTTTAGAGATAAAGTGGGTCTCAGGCCTGCAACTCCCTCTTAAATAGAAAAGAAAAAAGGCAAAGAAGATGATCAAGGAAATGCAGTAAATGTTCATATCTGGGGAAGCTGCACGAAGGGTAGAGGGGAATTCCTTGGAGCATTTGTGTGGCTTTTCTGCAAGTCTGAAATGACATCAAAAGAAAAAAATTTTAAAAACCAGAAATCTGTCTAGTAAATCAAAAGCTAAATAAAATTCACCTCTTTGTTCCTGCTGTTCTGCTGTGGTCTCCCTTCCCTGAGAACAGCAGGGGCTGCTGCCTGAAGGCCCAGGGCAGGGTTTTAGATGGAAAAAAATGCCAGGAATACACAAAATATTGGTTAAAATAATGGTATACAACTAACATGTATACAGCATTTATTATGTACCAGGCTTCCAAACGTTTTAAAAAAACTGTACTGGGCTTCCCTGGTGGCGCAGTGGTTGAGAGTCCGCCTGCCGATGCAGGGGACACGGGTTCGTGCCCCGGTCTGGGAAGATCCCACATGCCGCGGAGCGGCTGGGCCCGTGAGCCATGGCCGCTGAGCCTGCGCGTCCGGAGCCCTGTGCTCCACAACGGGAGAGGCTACAGCAGTGAGAGGCCCGCCTACCGCAAAAAAAAAAAAAAAAAAAAAAAAAACTGTACTAACTTCTTTGAATCTCGTAACGACCATACAAAGTAGCTGCTATTACAGCACTACTCACAACAGCCAAGACATGGAAACAACTTAAATGCAAACAGATGAATGGATAAAGATGTGGTACATATATACAATGGAATACTACTCAGCCATAAAAAAACCATAATGCCATTTGCAGCAACATGGGTGGACCTAGAGATGATCATATAAGTGAAGCCAGACAGAGAAAAACAAATACCATAGGACATCACTTACATGTGGAATCTAAAATATGACCCAAATGAACTTATCTACGAAACAGAAACAGACTCACAGACAGAGAGAACAGACTCGTGGTTGCTGAAGGGGGGGGGGGGATGGATTGGGAGTTTGGGATTAGCAGATGCAAACCATTATATAGAGAATGCATAAACAACAAGGTCCTACTGTAGAGCACAGGGAAATATATTCAGTATCCTGTGATAAACCATAATGGAAAAGAATACGAAAAAATATATATATGTGTATAACTGAGTCACTTTGCTGTACAGCAGAAATGAACACAACATTGTAAATCAACTCTACTTCAATAAAATAAATTTTTTTAAAAAGTAGCTTCTATTATTGTTCCCATTTTATATATGAGGAAACTGATGCACAGAGAGGTTGAGTAACCCGTCCAAGGTTTCACAGAGTATAAGTGGTAGAGCTGGGATTTGAACCCAGGCCCACTGGCTCCAGATTCTTTTCCCACCCCTCAAAAGTGCCATATTGGGAAGATTTCAAGATTCAAACTATCAGGGGCTGAAAAGGGAAGATGGGACAGGGCGCAGGCTGGAGACTGGAGCCACATGATTCACTAATTCCCAGGGCGCCGCCCCAACAGTGAGCTCCAGAGGGGCTGGGGGGCAAAGACCCCGAAGAGCGAATGGAGGCAAATGCAAGTGTCCAGGCAGATGAGCTCTATCACGCGGACAACCAGCTACCAGTGCACAGGCTGCAGGACTGGTGTCTGCCTGTGAGACGGCGTTGGGCATCATCCCTCCCCAATTCACGCTCTCCTGGAACCTCAGAAGGTGACCTTGTTTTGAACTGGGCTCTTTGCAGGTGTAATTAGTTAAGGATCTTGAGGTGGCCATGTAAGCTGGGGCAGAGTGGCTGGAGTGGTGCAGTCATAAGCCAAGGGAGGCCCGGGGCCCCCAGAAGCTGGAAGAGGCAGGAAGGACACTCCCCTGGAATCTCCAGAGAGAGCGTGGCCCTGCCCGCACCTTGATTTCAGACTTCTGGCTTCCAGAACTGTGAGAGAGTACATTTCTGTTGTTTAAGCCACGAGACTGGTGGTCATTTGTTCCAGCAGCTCTAAGAAACTACAGCTGCGGAAGTTCGCAGGTGAGGTGCACCTTAACTACCCAAGGTCCCTTCCCTCATTCTTCTTCATAGGACCCGCTGTACAGTTGGATTTGCAACGTGCTCAGGGAAAAATATCCATCTCTCCCAACTTCCTTGCAGCTAGGAATGGCTGTGGGACCCAGTTCTGGCCAACAAGTTGTCAGTGGAAATTTACCGGCTGCGACTTCTGGGAAAGCTATGCTTCCATTGTTTTTCTGGGTGAGTTAGACTTGGGTTCTACTCTCCCGGCGATGGCAGAGTAGCCACGATCCGAACAACCATTCTATACGTGGCAACCATAAACTCCAGACAAAATATAAAATACAACTCTCTGATGGTTACTGGGAGAAGCAAAGGCAGGCAGAAACCGCATGGGAGTCAGCACTTGGAGGAAGCAGACTGCACTGCGTGAGTCTCCAGCGTTTTTCAACTTTTGGCCTGAACACAGCCCTAGTCAGCATCCTATAGGGGTGGCTAAATGTCTAAAAGAAGCCTCAAATCTTGAAGAACCAGAGGATGCAGCAGCTGGAAAGTGAGAAGGGAACCTCCAGAAAGGAGAGAGTTGCAGAAGGGGAATGCCAAATTCTGGGTACGAACTCTGCCCAAGTCTCTGGCTGACCCCTGAACCACACATGCACAGGGCAGACTCCCAGCAGCACAGGGCAGACTCCCAGCAGCTCAGCAAAGGCCAACAGAACCGAGAGTGATTTCAGTTACAGGCCAAGGCAGTGGAGTAGAGTTTGAGTCCAGACAAGTTAATTCCCTGCTCAAACAAAATGTAACCATCTAGAATCTCCAGGATGCCTTACTGACAGTGTCCAAGATACAATCTAAAATTACTAAACATACAAAGAAATAAACAAACCAAAAAATGTGTCCATCCTCAAGAGAAGAGGTCACCACACTCTGGCCCAGGGGATGGCCGTCTGCTTTTTCGTCCTGGGTTTTTTTTTTTTTTTGGTCTACTTTTTTTTTTTTTGCGGTACGCGGGCCTCTCCCATTGCGGAGAGAGTTGTGGCCTCTCTGGTTGTGGAGCACAGGATCCGGACACGCAGGCTCAGTGGCCACGGCTCACGGGGCCCAGCCGCTCCGCGGCATGTCGGATCTTCCCGGACCGGCGCACGAACCTGTGTCCTCTGCATCGGCAGGCGGACTCTCAACCACTGCCCCACCAGGGAAGCCCTGGTCTACTTTTAAAAACGAAGTTTTACTGGAGCACAGCCATGTGCATCCACTTACATATCGTCTATGGCTGGTCTCAGACTACAGGCACAAAGTTAAATCGTGACAGAGACGCTATTGCTCAAAACCCTAAAATAGTTATCAATTGGGTCCTTTAAGAAAAAGTATGCCAACCCCTGTTCAAGAGAAAAGACAATGAATGGTGACTGGTCCAGATACAGGGATTAGCTGATCTATATCTATGCTGAAGTCATAAAGAAAAATACATTCAAAATCAATGAAAAAATGAGAAATTTCACCAAGAATTAGAAAATTAGGAAAAGAACCAACTGGACATTCTAGAATTGAAAAATACAATATCTATAATAAAAGGGGGCAAGATCAACTGCCATATGGCTTCTGCCTTTTGAAATGTCTCTTCCTTTCTGAAACGTCTATGACTTGCTCTAGGTGAACCAGTCATCCTTCTTTTTTAAAAAAATTAACTGATTAATTAATTAATTAATTAATTTTTGGCCACGCTGGGTCTTTGTTGATGCGCGTGGGCTTTCTCTAGTTGTGGTGAGCAGGGGCTACTCTTTGTTGCATGCGTGGGCTTCTCATTGTGGTGGCTTCTCTTGTTGCAGAGCACGGGCTCTAGGCGCACCGGCTTCAGTAGTTGTGGCTCGCAGGCTCCATAGTTGTGGCTCATGAGCTTAGTTGCTCCGCGGCATGTGGGATCTTCCTGGGCCAGGGCTCAAACCCGTGTCCCCTGCATTGGCAGGCAGGTTCTTAACCACTGCGCCACCAGAGAAGTCCAAAGCAGTCATCTTTCAGCCACAAGGACACATGCCATGTGCTGAGGATGGCAGACCAGTATGTGGGGAGGAACCTGGTCTTTGAGAACTTCCCAAGCACTGCACCCTGCTCATCTAGGAAATGGGAACTTCTCACAGCATCCTCACCCTCCTACCTTCCACTGTGGTTGGGTCTCTGTTACATGCAGCCCAACACATTCCCAGCTGACATTTTGACAAAGAAAATCTAATTCGGATTTGAATCATTATATTTGACAAGTATATTGACTCAGCAAGTTGCTGATGGAGACGTGTGCTTATTAGATGAGACGGCATGTGTTTGGTGCCCATTCAGGCCTGGCACATAGTGGCACTTGGCACAGGTGAGTTCCTTTGCCACCTTCCTGGGTCAGGTAGGGACGGGGGCAGTGGGCCTGGGCTAGTGACAGCAGGACGGAGAGGAAATATCCTTGGGACCACAGCCATGCTTGGTGTAAGAAGGTGAGAGCAGGTGAGCTAGGAGCCTGCTGTCTGACGAGCCAGCCCATTGCCGTCCAGCGTGGTGGCAGCCAGGTCCCACAGGGAGACCTTCTGCCCACCTCGGAGGCAGGCCAGGCACTGACAGAAGAATTGGTTTAATGGTCTGTCTCCCTGGTCCTTGGGTGAAGGCTGCTACCAGTTTAGTTGGCCAAGATGAAAGAGTCAAAGGAATGCCATGAGGTTTTCAACACCTGGGCCTTTGGCAACAAATTTATTTTTTTAAGGGGCTAAAAGACTTTTTAAGGCCCAGTGGTTGTCTAGGACAGGTTTTGGTTTGGTGTGAAAGACTGGAAGGAAAATGGATAAAACAAACAAACAAAATTGAACCCAGTAAGACATAACAGTTTCAGGACCACCTACAAAGCTGTAGGGTTTTTGTTTTTCCTTTATAGAATGAAGTGGCCGTGGTTTGAGGAGCCAGGATTCCATAGCTCATGTCACCCCTTCCGTGGGTCCCCAGGGCCCTCCAGGCGGGGCAGAGGAGGGAAAGGCAGGTCTCTGCTGGGAGCCAGAATCAGGAAAGAGGATTTAAAGTAGATCTATTCTGAGGACCTTCCAACGCCTGCTTGTATTCTTCCAAGGATGAGGAACTCACTCCCTCTTCACAAGGGCCACTTCATCTTTGGAAGTTCCACCAATGTGAATCTTCTTTATTGTATTTGGTAGAAATCCGTCTCCCTGTGCCATGTAACCCCTGGCCCTAGTTCCATGCTGCAAAGCAACAGAGTGATCAAATGTGGCAGCTGTGTGTGCCCACCAAGGGCTGAGCACATCTCAAGTTCGACCTCATTGAATCCGCATAACCACCCCTTGGAGTAGACACTGCTATTATTTCCCTTTAACGGAGGAGGCCACTGATGCTCAGAGAGGTTGAGCGGCTTGGCCGGCGTCACACAGCTGGTGAAGAGCTGATGTGGGAGTCCAACTCCGGCACGAATGCGTCCTAGCTCTTAACTCTCACACCACGTGACCCCTTCATGGCCCCCGGTCAGCCTCTCTTTACTCTAAATCTTCCCGTTCTATCACGATTCCTCTGTGATGAACCTAGGAAGGGGCACGTGGCCCATCAGTGATGAAAGGGATTTTGAAACAAGTCTGCTGGGTGATCCCGGGAAAGAATTTCTTCCCTGAGAAAGGCGAGAACACCGTGAGAAGGAGGGCCCGCCCCCTCACCCCTTCATCCCGTCTCAGACTCAGCGTGGGGACAGTTTGCGGCCGGTGGCCGTCCTGACCACAGAGGACGGGGCGAGGTTTGCAGGGATGCTAACCAGGTGTCCTGACATCTCTGAGCTGCTGTCCCCGAATCATCTCCCTCCTGACTTCTCACGTAAGATATCTGAACGGGGCTTCCCTGGCGGCGCAGTGGTTGAGGGTCCACCTGCCGATGCAGGGGACGCGGGTTCGTGCCCCGGTCCGGGAGGATCCCGCGTGCCGCGGAGCGGCTGGGCCCGTGAGCCACGGCCGCTGGGCCTGCGCGCGTCCGGAGCCTGTGCTTCGCAGCGGGAGAGGCCACAGCAGTGAGAGGCCCACATATCACACACACACACACAAAAGATATCTGAACGCTTTTCCGAGCAATGATTCTGCAACAGAACCAGCAGCAGAATCCCCTTGAGGGCTTGCCCAGAGGTCTGGCTCACTGGGTTTAGGGTGGGGCCTGAGAATCTGTCTTTCTGACAAGTCCAGGGGCTGTCAGATGGGCTCTGTGTTATCTGCAGCCCCAAAGCACGCCAACCAGTACACAGAGTTGCCATTATTAGTGAAGCACCTTTCAGCCTACAGCTCCCCTGTAATCTCTGCACTGCAGTGAGGAGGCTGGGAGAAACTCCCGTCTCCTAGATGAGCAGCCTGAGGTCCAAAGAGGCAAGAGTGACTTGTCTGAGGTCCCTCGATTGTCAAGAGGGTGGAGCAACCCAGGGACCCCCAAGTCTGTGCTCTGTCCCTGGGTCACCGTGTGCCGGAGCCCCCTCTGTCGGGGGTTCCCAAGCAGTGTGGTGCTGGCATTCAGCCTGCCAACAGCACTGCTGCAGACCTTTGCTGCGTCTCAGACGGAGTCTGCCAGAAGGAACGGCCAGCTCCCTCCTCAGCTGCCAGTACATCGTTTGTATGTTGGAGGTCTGGGGACCAGAAGTTTGGGGTCCAGGACTGTGGCATCCTGGGAGCTCCGAAGAACTTCCAGAAGCAGGAGAAAGAGGCCCACCAAGGAAGGCTGCAGACTCTGTGGGAGGAAAGGCGGAAGGAAGGCTCCCAATGCCCTGGGGTTGCTGTCAGTGGGGGTGAGGAGGGCATTGCTACAGCCTTGACAATGCATTCGTCAGAAACCAGTATTTCCCGAACATCGGTCACTATTACCCCATCTTCGTGGGTTCTGCGGCCCACCCGCACACCTTGCTTATGTGATATTTTAAAATCAACATTGGAAAAGCCTTACATATACTTATTAAAAAGGAAAGCTGGGAATCCCACGGCGGTCTAGTGGTTAGGACTCCATACTTCCACTGCAGGGGGCACGGGTTCGATCCCTGGTTGGGGAACTAAGATCCCGCACGCCACATGAGCAGCCAAAAAATTTTAAAAACTTAAAAAAAAAAAAAAAAGGAAAGGAAAGCTAACCCTTCCATCAATGAAAATGAGAAGCACTTGTTCTAAATAGAAGGACCATGAAAGAAAAGGCAGAGGGTGGATGGAGGGAAGAAAAAGTCAGCCAAGAGCTCCCCAAATCGCTTGGAGGTGACAGCGTTTGGAACACAGGAGCACACACGACTCAAGTGGACAAAAAGGGCCTGATGCCTGGGAAGAAGCTGACTGTTAAGGACTGAACTGGGTTCCCCCCCCTCCCCAAATGCATATGTTGAAGCCTAAACGCCTCATATGACCATATTTGGAGATGGAGCCTTTTAAGGAGATAAGGTTAAATGGAGTCCACAGGGTAAGGCCCTGATCCTATAGGCCCCGTGTCCTTATAAGACGAGGAAGAGACACCAGGGATGCTCGAAAGAAGAGGACACAGCGAGAAGGTGGCCATCTGCAAGCCAAGGAGAGAGGCCTCAGGAGAAAGCAGCCCCGCGGCCCCTCCAGCCTCCGGAAGTGTGAGGAAACAGATCTCTGTGGTGTGAGCTCCCCTGCCTGCGGCGCTTTGTCACGGCGGCCCAAGCTGACGAGGACAGTGCTGGCACGAGGCTAAGCCCGTCGTACTCACCACGCAGACTGTGCTTTGGAGGTCGGCAGTCTCAGCGCCACCAGGAGCCCGCGGAAACTACGGCCCCTCAGGCCCCAGCCCAGACCTGCCGGACCCGGAACCTGCGTTGCGGCAAGCCCCGCCCTCGCGCCCCCACGTGATTCCCCACGTGATTCCCCACGTGATTCACGCACCGCTCAGCTGAAAATACTGCCACAATTAGCATCTGGACGCCCAGTGCGCCACGTTCCTGGGAGGAGTGGCGTCGAAAAGAGCAACGAGCCTGCAGGGAGGTTTTCGTTGTTTCATTCCACAAACTGCTGAGATGTGTCCGTAAAAGATACGTCCCAGAAACGTTTTAGAAATCAAACCGGTTTTATTGAAACGACAGCAACGTGGCCCCTGTTCCTGCGAAGCACACACAACATTTACAACAAACTTTTGTACATAGGAAGTAGTAAAATACATCATTTTTCATAGAAAAAAAGCACACACGTAAGCTGCGGGCTGAGTGAGCCTACAGACAGTATGAAAAATCAGAACACGATGGGGAACGAATCAGAAGGAAACCAAAACTTTTCATTTTGGGGGGCCCAGTAACACCGTTGGCCGGCGTTTTCATGTTTTTATGGGTGAAGTGCTGAAGGCGCGATGGCCCTTTAAACACGCTAAATTAGAAGGGGGTCCCTGATTACGAGGTCTTATACTTTGTAGCACTGTGTCCATTTCCGGAAGATAAATGGTTCCAGTATCAAAATGTTTGTGAAGGTGAAAAAGACAGCAAGGTCTGGTTCTGGGCGAGGAGTTTCTAGCCCATAAGACTGGCCAGTTAATGAGGCGTTCAGGAACTCGGGAATTCTATTTCAAAATGAGAGCGTCCACTCACACGGGACGTTTTCAGATTCTCCCTCCGGCAGGATGCTTCAAAAGCAAACCTACTGAAATTCCCCGGGACCGTCACTAATTCTAAAAACCCAAGCTTGCAGTCAGGACGTGGCGACAGACACAAAAGCCTGGTGACAAGCGAAAGTCCGACAGCGTAATACCTAGCTTCCAGAGGGTTCCAAGGACTCAGACCTTTGGCAGGAACTAGATGCGGTATCTGACAGTCTGACCAAATTCTTCTGCACTGGCATTTGGAGGCGAACAGTCAGTACTTATGAATTATAACAAGCCCACAATGCACAAAGCAGAAGCACCGTCCTGCTTATTTCAGCTCTGTCAAGCTAAGAGTTTCAGTACTTTTACAAGCTCCTTGGTTGCGGGGGAGCCATTTACCTTCTGTTTCTTCACTAATTAGGGTTGCCCTGAAACAACACACCAACTTGGTTCCCCAGGTGGAGTTCCTTGTCCAGACTATCTTAGGTTTTGTTTGTTTGTTTGTTTTAAACTTTCTGCTAGTTCTTTTGCCTTCGAAATATTCTGATGGAGAGTGAAATCAACTCTGAAATCAGCATTCACGAAAGTGATCTACTGACCAGCCTGGTGGAGGAGGGTGGAATTTTACCTTCTGCAAAGAAATGCTATTTACAAAAGGGTATTTTATTTCACTGTGGGTTTTGGGTCTAGGCTGCCGAAGAAGTTTTGTACAGTGACGGCAGCCAGAGAGCACCGCACTCCTCGGAGCCTCAGGAACATTTGGCAAGAACGGTTCCTCCGAAATAGGAAGAGAAATCCTTCCAGTGTGTTACCATCTCTTGTTGTTATGCCGCAAGACGGTTTCATAACTGCAGGCTGTCCCTCTCCCCAGAGCTGCTAACCTCGGCGAGGAATGTACTGAGGAATGAAGCCATTCCTCTCATTGCTAAAAAATAGGTCATCCGACGGATGGGAAGTCTGCATAATTCAGTGCCATTTTTTAAAGGCAGCAACAAAACAGCCCTTCTTTGGCTGTTCTTAGACATCTCAGTGGAACCCACAGAGACAAGTAGTTGGAAAGAAAAAAGTGGGCTTCAAAACAGAATTGTTTGCCAAGCAAAGACCCTGGTGGGAGACACAGAAACCAGTCTGGGCAGGGCGTGAGCCACAGCAGGGAGGGGATCAAGAAAGGGTCCTGGTTCATTAGTCCTCAGTGAGACCAAAGGTCACGGCAGCAAATACATGGGCCACGTGGACAAAGGGAAGGACCAAGACAAGATACATCTCTGGAGTTACGGCTGAACTCGAAGTAAACCAGCACTGCTGTGTATAGAACCAGCCCGCACGGAGCAGGACGGGAACAGGACGGGTGCCAGGGCAGAGTCCCCTTGTTCCGGCCCATTTGTCTGACCAGCAAACATGAAACCCATTTTTCTCCTTTGGTAGGGACGGCCTGTGTTTTTTAATGTTTTAAATAGCTACCTTCTACTCCATCCCTGAAACTCCGCCCTGAGCGTTCTCAGTACGCCCCTTCCCACACCCCTGAATGCCTCGCAGCGTCAGCTCCGGATCCTCTGGAATCCTCTCTCCAGCCACAAAAGAACACCCCCCAGGGGGAGACCCCCGGGCCTCAGCAGGATGGCCACCGGCTGTCTGCTCAGGACCCCAAGGACGCTCCCCTGTGTGGAGCTGAGACCAAGGCACGGCTGATGGGACACAACGCCAATCAAAGGGAGTTTCCTGACTCTCCATATCCCCGGCCCACCCCCCCAAGTGTCAAAATAAAAATAAAAAGCGAACCCCCGAAGCCCTCTTGAAGACGCCCCCTTCTCCCCGACCCTGCAAGCTCACTGCCTGACGGCAAAGATCCGGAAGGCCTTTCCGTCTCGAGGGGTCCTCAAGCTGAAAGAGAAGGGAGAGCACATGTTACCGAAAGATCTGCAGGGATGGAGCAGGGAGTGGGGGGAACTGGGTGGCCCCAAGTCCCCGCGGTGGAAGAAGCATGACCGAGGGACACTTTGCGAAGCTGTTGGGAGGAGAGCACGCCCCAGCCGGGAGCAGCTGGCAGAGCCCTTTGCCTCTGCAGACGCGCCTGGGTCTCAACTGAGCTCAGGGTTAACTTGGAATTTGCTGGCCCCCGTCTGCCTGAACTGAACCCAGCCTCCGAGACTTCTGCCCGGTTTTTGCTACCACCTGTCAACGCAGAGGGTGGCCACCTGCTTGACCGATGAATACGATGGCATTATAACAAAAATGCACGTGCTCCTGCTACTAAAATGGGCGCGCCGATCCGACTGGGCTCAGATATTGTGCAAAGGATTTTCGATACGCCTTCACCTCCTTCCGATGAAGAGCCATTAGTATCCCTATTTTGCAGGCAAAGGAGAAATTAAGTTTCTGCAAGGTCACACAGCCAGTAAAAACCACCCTCTCGAGATAGGAGCTAAATCCTTTAGCTAACTGAACGCCGTTAAAAAACAACAAACCAACAAACAAAAACTTCATGAAGATACAACATGCCATGAAAGTCACACTTCTGAAGTGTACAGTTCAACGATCTTTAGTGATGGGGGGGGCGGGGCTTGTGCAATCATCTCCATAATCTCCAGTTGTGGAGGGACCCCGGCTGCCCTGCTCGTTTCTCGAAAGCTCAGATTCCAGGGCCCTCCTCAGGCATCTGGGCTACAGGATTTCCCTGGATCCTCTGCCCGAATGACTAGCCTGGGAGAATCACCCGGGGCTACGAGGCACTCAGCTGTTTCACGTGGCGGGTAAGCCACACTGGGGGCCGTTGCCAGGGTTTGTGATGCTGACTCACTACCAGCAATTCTACAGACGGAGCAGTGGGTGCCTCCACGCACAGGGCCCCCCCAGAACCCAGGGACAAGGGGCCACTCAGGCTGCCTTCCAGGCAGGTACCCTAAGGTTCCTGGAGGTCCCGCCCAGTCCTACCAAGCATCCCCATTGAACAACCGGCCCACCCCGCAGGCGCAGGCACGAGCAGGCCCCGCTGGCCCACCAGGTATCATGTGACGCCAGCTGTGGTCCCTTCCACTGCTTCAGGCAAGGGCGGGGGGTCCCTATTGTTCAAGCTTCAAACATTTACTGAGCTCTAGTTCTGCTAGGAAAGCTGCCAGTTGTGTGTCTGATGAAAAACAAGTGTGATCGGATAAATTATACAATAATCTCCTTTTCTAAACCTTGCCCTCTGACTCTTTTTAGCCTAGTTTGTAGCTCCCACAGGTATACGAAAAGGAATGTAAATTGGCACAGCATTTCTGGACAATTTTCACAAAAGGTACTGGAGGAACTTTCCAAAAGATATCGAACAAGTTTCGTAACGGGCGTTAAAAATCCTACAAGCAGTTCTGAACAAATAGCTGAACTCAGTATTTTGTCTGTCCTTCAACCAGTGTTTACTGAAGACCTACTATGTACAGGCGTCAAGTTGGGTGTCAGGGACACAGCATTAAACCAGACCAGTGGGATTCTTGCCTTCGTGGAGCTTACACAGTCTGGGGGGTGGGAGATCAACAGCTAAATATGTGTGAGAAATACAATAATTTCAGACAGTGGTGGGTCCTGGGAGGAAAACAGCACCCAGGGGGACGGGATCAGATTGGATCGGGGAGGAGGGCTACTGGAGACCCAGCAGCAGGAGGACGCTTCTGCGGGCGCGTGGCATTTGTATGTAGGTCTGAACGACGTGCGGGCCCAGCCATGGGAGGTACGGGAGCTGGGAGGGTCCGGGGTTGGATACCAGCAGGTGCAAAGGCCCTGAGGTGAGATCGTGGTATCCAGGAACAGAGAGAAGGCTAGGGACAGGCACCGCTGTGACGAGGAGGTGATGCACCAGGAGGGTGGAGGAGCGGGTGGGGTGGCGGTAGGTGTGGACTGCCTGGTAAGGGGCGAGGATTTTATTCTCAGCCCGAGGGGGCAGGGTATCAACAGGAGAGAGACACACTGCGCATCCCAGAAAGAATTGGTAGCTGCGGCTACTCTGATAAAAGGAAGTTACCTAGGGCTTCCCTGGTGGCACAGTGGTTGAGGGTCCGCCTGCCGGTGCAGGGGACGCGGGTTCGTGCCCCGGTCCGGGAAGATCCCACGTGCCGCGGAGCGGCTGGGCCCGTGAGCCGTGGCCGCTGCGCCTGCACGTCCGGAGCCTGTGCTCCGCAATGGGAGAGGCCACAACAGTGAGAGGCCCGCGTACCGCCAAAAAAAAAAAAAAAAAAAAAGAAGAAGTTACCTAAGAAAAGTGTGGGGAAAGCACACGGGCTTGTGCAAAGATGTTCTTTGCTGTGTTGTTTACAAGAGCAAAAGAAAAAAAGTAAACAACCCAGATGTTCAGTCAGCTGGGTAAAGAAAAGATGGTCTTGGCCACACAATGGAATAGCGTGGAGCCACAGAAATGATGGCGTGGCTATGTCAGGCACTGGAAATGTCGGAAAGACACAACCTGTTGCCGATTGAAAAAATAAATAAACAGAATGATGCAGAGAGTCTGATCCCCCCCCTCTTTTTTTTTTTTGCGGTACACGGGCCTCTCACTGTTGCGGCCTCTCCCGTTGCGGAGCACAGGCTCTGGACACGCAGGCTCAGCGGCCACGGCTCACGGGCCCAGCCGCTCCGCGGCATGTGGGATCCTCCCAGACCGGGGCATGAACCCGTGTCCCCTGCATCCGCAGGCAGACTCTCAACCACTGCGCCACCAGGGAAGCCCGAAGATAATATTTTTGATACACTGGATTAAATGAAATATACTCTAAATTCTCCCTTCTGTTTCTTTTTACTGTGATTACTAGAAACTTTAAAATCCCATATGTGGCTCGCGGTACGTGTCTGGGACATGCCGCAGTAAACAGAGGCCCCTGAGGATGAAGATCTTTGTCTCTTCTGTCCCTGCCATGGCTCCAGCCCCGAGGACAGTGCCCAGCACACAGGAGCTGCCCCATAAATGCTAGTTCAGTGAGTCTACTATTTGGATAAAGGTCCATCCACAAATATACCATCAACCTCTGTAAATAGGTTATATCTGTTAAAACCAAGTGACCAGGGATGTTGTCTGTCATTGTGTGGTATATTTCCCAATCTCATTGTACAATCTGTCTTAAAAAATGGTCCTGGGGCTTCCCTGGTGGCGCAGTGGTTAAGAATCCGCCTGCTGATGCAGGGGACACAGGTTCGTGCCCCGGTCCGGGAAGATCCCACATACCGCGGAGCAGCTGGGCCCGTTAGCCATGGCCGCTGAGCCTGTGCATCCGGAGCCTGTGCTCCGCAATGGGAGAGGCCACAACAGTGAGAGGCCCGCGTACCACAAAAAAAAAAAAAAAAAAAAATGGTCCTGGTCTCAGAAAAAATCCTGAACTGACATTCATCCAAATGTCCAGCATCTAAAGCTCTTCCATACCCGTTTTCCTTCCCTTCCTTCACGGGCTCGTGTGTGAGAGAGGCAGCACCTGTCCTCTTACATTATCCCAATTCTGCACGGTTATCTTTCAAAACTTTCAGGAAATCCTCTTCTGAAAGCAGCCAATTGCTAAACCAAAGCCACTCTGAAGCAGAAACAACTTTTGGCCCATGTCCTGAGAATTCTGTATAGGAGGTTTTGTTTGTTTGTTTGATGGATTGAAGGATTCCCTAAATTTAGAACGCAGCTTGCTGTGAACGGGTTGCTCTATGTCCAGTGTCCACATCTCCCTTGGGACTGCTGTGACCACTCCAGGGTCCCAGCAGACATTGGGGACAGAGCTACCCTCCGGCCCCAGGCTGGGTTCCCAGAGTTCCCAATGGGAACAGGCTCTGGGGACGTTTCTCAGCCCTCGTCTCTATGCAGAGGGCCGCTGAGGTCCCATCTAAACAAGGGGAGAATGGGGCATGGCCCTGCCTGGGGCATCCAGACGTCTCTGCAGGAGCCACGCCACCAGGGAGGCACGTCCAGATAGTAAGATGGGGCCCTGCTTGGTGTACTCAGCTCTCTGGTACCTCCCTCCGTAGCCGTGATGCCTGTGCCCTGCTACTGATGCTGTTATTTCTGCACGGTCTGTCCCCCAACTAGATGATAAGCCCCGCCAGGGCAGAGATCAGCCTGTGTGTTCCCTGCTAGGTTCAGTGCCCGGGACATCGTAAGGGCTCACCACGCACATGCCACCCGATGGGGGAGTGCAAGTGGAAAGGATGGATGCCAGGACGAAAAAATGATTCCTGTAGGATGCTTTTGCCCTCGTCCGGAAGATAATCCACGTAGCAACGAGGCCAGCGGATCTATCAGACACTTCCTCAGAGCCACTGGGTGAGTGCTTTGCATGTACCGTCTCATCGAATCCTCAGAGTGGCCACTCCCTGAGGTGTGGGGAGACTGCCTGCCCAAGGACACCAGCTGGCGGGCAGTGCAGCGGGGTCGCAGACGCCATCGGACCCCGTGTGCCCCCCTGGCCTGGCCTCTTCCCTCTGTACGTGCAGGGCGGGCTCTACCGCCCTGGTGCCCACGGAGCCCAGCACCGGTCCAGGCCACCCTGAATATGTAGTAAACCAGTGACTACTCATCACAAAGTATCAGAATCACGCACAGCGCCGACCGTGTGCCGGGGACGCCGTCACGCTCGCATCACCCTCACCGTGGCGCCTCTCCCCCTCCAGCGGGCATCAGGACGCCCGGAGGGCAGATCCACGCAGCCTGCCCAGCCCGCTCCCCGAGCGTCTGTCTGAGGTGGGCCGTAGAATGTGCTTTTCTAGCAAGTTCCCCATTGATCCGGATGCCGCTGGTCTGGGGACCACCCCAGGGGGTGAGTGCTATCATCTTCCCCTCTAAAGCCTGGGAAACTCACCCTGACAGCACCACAGATTTCAGCACGCAGGACCTACTCAGGGGGAAGGGGTTCGAGGAGGAAGGGAAGCAGAAACTCCACCCGCTACCACTTTTCTGCATAGTGCGGTGGCCACAGCCGCTGCCCCGGGGCCTGGGAAAGGCTGCCTGGGAGAAGATAGGGTCGGCCTTCCGTACCCGTGGGTTCTGCATCCGGGCACCCACGATTCGATCAGCCACGGCTGTGACGGCCTCCTGTACTCTGACACTGCATACAAGGACCTGAGCATCCGCAGACTGGGGTATCTTTGGGGGATCCTGGAACCAAGGCCCCGCGGATACCAAGGGGCCACTATACTTAAAATGACAGGGCAGTTTGGGCGGGTCCTTTGGGCAGAGAGAACTACAGGTGGCGGGGGAGTTAACAGTGGGGAAGAAGACACTTTGGGGGCGCTCCTCTCAGGCCCTACCCCTCCCCAGACACCCACCTGTGTCCCAGCCCTGGCCTGGGGATGGCGGCTGCCGGGGTCTGCTCTCTCTAAGGTGGGAATAGAAAACAAAGCCCAGCCTACCAGCTTCTCCCCAAGACAGTTTCTCTTAAAGAGCTCAAGAGATTGGTGTCCTGGGATTTCTTTCCAGCCTGGCCAGGAAATTCCACCTAAGCAGCTGCTTCGTTTCCCTCCCATTAAATCAATGGAATTTCCCTTCATTACGCTCTTCCCAAACAAAGCTTGCAAACTTGGAAGGAGAAAATGCAGAAGCTCTTAACTCTAGCTCTTCGGGGCTGATGGCTGTGACCGGGCAGCTCCCTCCCACCCTGGGATCCTGCAGGCTCTTCCCCATTACAGCGCCGTCCTGAGGGACAGCCGAGGAGTCCCCTGGAGCCGTGAAAGCCGAGGCTTCAACGGATCCAACCTATTTTGTATTCTTGATTTTACATTCCTTTTCTAAAGCGGTCCCTCAGATATAAAAGCTTCAGCATTCCCCTCTGGTATGGGCTGTGGCCTCCCCAAGTTTATCGGTTGAAGTCCTGGTCCCCGGTACCCTCAGAATATGACTGTACTTGGGGGACGGGGACTTCAAAGAGGTGATTAAATTAAAATGCGGTCATTAGCGTGGGCCCCAATCCAACGTGACTGGTGTCCTGGCAAGAAGAGCTCGGCGGGGGGCTTCGCTGGTGGCGCAGTGGTTGAGAATCCGCCTGCCAACGCAGGGGACACCGGTTCGGGCCCTGGTCCGGGAAGATCCCACATGCCGCGGAGCAACTAAGCCCATGCACCACAACTACTGAAGCCCACGTTCCTAGAGCCCGCGCACCGCAACGAAGAGTAACCCTCGCTCACCATCACTAGAGAAAGCCCGCGCAGCAACGAAGACCCAACGCAGCCATAAATAAATACATAAATAAATAAATAATTTTTTTTTTTTTTTTTTAAAAAAGAAGAGCTAGGCAACATTTCCATCAAGCCTCCCAACAGCCCCCGAAAGTGGAGACTATGGTTATCCCCATGTCACAGGCGAGGAAATGGAGGCTCCGGGGGCCTGCTCAAGGTCACAAAGCAGGCAGAGGCTACGTCTGTTGCACTCCAGACTCGGCTCTTATTTATGTAGCGAAATGCAACTACATTCTGATGTAGCTACACATAACCATTGAGTGACTATAATTTGATCCCACTGTTTTGTTGGGGACGTGGGCGGGGGACACACACACACACATATAGAAAAAGGACCCTTTTTTGGGACACGCACCAAAAATCTCAGCAACTCTCCCAGGTGAGAGGTAATGGGTGGTTGTTTTCCTTTGGGCTTATCTGATGCCTGTAAATTGTCTACAAAACATGTGCTGGTCATAGAAAAAAGTTCTTATTGTGAAAAAAGAAAGGAAGGGAAAAGAGGACCGGCTTGTCCTGGGTGTTCTGATATTTTAAAGGGCACTGTCTTTGGCCCTCCTCCAACGCCCCTCACTGGCCTTGGGTGTCGACGGTCCGAGGACGCAGCCCTACCTTTCAGACTGAACTCCGTTCCTGAGAGAGCCCACGTAGATCTTCTTCTTATCAACGGGCATCACGTCCACGTAACCCCCGCTCTTGTTCCTGATGACTCCTGCGTGCACGGCGGTCTTACAGATGCTTGAAGTCTGAAAGTCCAGGAAAAGCTGTGATCAGTGTCAAGGTCAGGTGCTCGGGTGAAGAAGCCCTGCTGGGGTCAGCCGTAACTTGGCCTCCTGGCTGGTGGCCGAGGAACCCCTAGGAAGTAACCACGGCCGAGGAAGTAACCATGGCTACCTCGATTCCTCAGAGGTCTCTCCAGGGAGACCTGGCCTCATCCACCCATTCATTCATTTGTTCATTTTATCAACAAATGTTTTCTGAGCACCTACTATGTGCCGGGCACTGTACTGGATATAGGAGGATTCAGCGGGGAACAAAATAAAGACTCTGCCTTCATGGAGTCAAGGGGGACAGACAAACAAATAAACAAACAACGGTCTCAGGCTATGAAGAAAACAAAACCAGATCATGAGATAAAATGACTGGTGGAGGGGCTCTTTTAGAACGGTTAACAAGGGAAGACCGCTCTTGACGTGACATTTGAGCTCAGGTCAGAGAGACAACGTGGGAACCAGCCACAGCCATGGGAATATCTCTGGGCAGAGCATCCCAGGCAGAGGAAGCAGCTCGTGCAAAGGCCCTGGGGTGGGGATGAACTTGTCATGTCCAAAGTACAGAGGGAGGGACAGGGTGGCTGGAAGACAGTGAGTCCAGCAGAATGTGGCAGGAGAGGGGGAGAGGTGAGAAGGGGCCAGTCACGCGGGTCTGTGAGGGCCACAGGGTGGGGTCTGGGTTCATTCCAGGTGCCAAATGAGCCACTGGATTTCCAGCAAGGGTAGGATGTGCTGTTTTCTAAAGTCATCAAATCATCTAATTCCTGGGTAACCAAATCGTCAAGTTAAACTTTCCTTAGGGTCGTAACGTGTCCATTAGAAAAAGGGTCCTCAGCTTGGACTGTCTGCGAGTAACTAATCAACATTGCCCAAAGTTGGGGAAAGGCATTCGGGGTGGGATGGCTGGTGCCTGCTAAAGATGCAGGCTCCCGGGCCTCACCCTGACCCACTGGCTCAGAACCTCCCCAGGTGAGGGCCAGGCGACTCTGACACCCACTCAGCGTGAGGAACCAGGCAGGTAGCACCCTCCTGCCTCTTCCACGGTCGTTGCATCTGGCCTGTGCTGGAACCTGACACTGGCCTTGGCAGTGAGTCCTCACCCTCGCTGCAGCCCAGAGCCACCCGCGGCATCTTTATGTGAACATGGTGCCCAGGTGCCCGCCCTTCCCACCCCTCCCACCCCCCCCATTCAACTGCTCTGGGGTGACTGAGTATTTTAAACACTTGCTGGGGGGCTGGCAGGTGCAGCCGGGCCTGCAGACATGAGTGGGCTGACCCCTCGGAGGGGTGAAGAGCCTCCTTCGTGGTAAGCGGAGCTATCGTCGACCCTGAGCTTATTCAGTACCAGCCTGGGCTGCCTTTTGTCATCTCATTCAATCTTCCAGTGACACGGGTGACGACTGTTATTCCCACTTCGCGGGCCACAAAGCACAGGCTCAGCGAGATGAGATGTTGCCAACACCCTGCAGACAGTTCAGGGTTTGGGAGCGATTCCACATGAGATCTGGCGGACGGCAAAGTCTGTGCTTCTAGAGTCGGCAGAATAACGGGCCCCCAGATGCCCGTCCTCACCCCTGGAACCTGTGCATGTGCCACCTGACGTGGCACCAGGACTTTGCGGTTGTGACTGAGTTAAGGCCCGTGAAATGGGAGAGGACCGTGGATTACCCAGGCGGGCGCAGCGGAATCTCAGGGGTCCTTACAAGAGGGAGGTGGGAGGGTCAGAGACAGAGGGAAACAGCGCGAGAGAGACCCAACAGCCTTTCAGACTGTCAGCTCCTGCCACGTCCCTTCAACATCCACGCCATTCCAGACGACTTACTGGTTTGGCAGAAGAAGGAAAAAATGCTCACAGCAGAAGGCCCCGCCCTGCCTGCTCCCTGGGAAGTTAATGCTGCTGTTAAAAGGTGGAGAGTCTCAGAGTTGAAAGCACCCTCATACTGAAGACGGGAGAATTGGATTTCTTGGTTTCCACCACTAATTGACTTGAGTAACTGAAGGCCAGTTTTTCTAACCCCGCACAAACATGTCTTGTCTTCAGTAAATAAATTAAATGGATGAGGGCAGGGTTCCTTAGCCTAAGTGGGCTCTGTGGGGGGGGGGGGGGGGCTGTGAGGTCCTGAGGCTACAGGCATAACTCTGTGGGCCTATAGGGTCAGGAAGAACTTTCGAGGTTTTACCCCCGAGCCCAGGAAACCCCGCATCCCAGGCAAACTGGGATGGTTGGTCGACCCTTTCAGCACAAGGAAGCCTTTTTATCCCCCTGGAGGCAGGATCCACAGCTTTTCAGTTCTCAGAAGGGTCTGCACCCCCAGAAGATTAAGAAGCGATAAATCCGCCGCCATCTACAAGAGAGGCAAGGGGCTTCCCTGGTGGCGCAGCGGTTGAGAGCCCGCCTGCCGATGCAGGGGACGCGGGTTCGTGCCCCGGTCCGGGAAGATCCCACATCCGGGAACCCGTGAGCCACGGCCGCTGCGCCTGCGCGTCCGGAGCCTGTGCTCCACGACGGGAGAGGCCACAACAGTGAGAGGCCCGCGTACCGAAAAAAAAAAAAAAGAGAGAGAGAGGCAGGGAGACTTTGGAAATGAAACGATCATTGTAGCATCCTTCTAAGTTCGCTGTGAGCGGGGCTGAGCCGCGGAAGCGAGCGTGAGCTTCTTACCGGCAGGCAGAGCTGGGAGGTTTTTTTGTCTCCCTCTGAGTTACCAGCCCCAGGGCCTGCCTGGGGAGGTGCATCCTCTGATGGTAGCTGCCAGGAGGTGGGTGCTTTGGTGTTGTGGCCTCTGTGACAGTCCTTTGTCCCGTCCCCGGAGGATTTCTGGGCGCCAGAGGCACAGAAGTTTCCCGTGATAACATCAAGCCGTGGGAATGGAAACCACACGCCCACAGCCTGACCCTCCTCCCCGCACGGGCCCGGCGATCACTGCACGCGTCTCCCACCGCTGACGCTGGACAAACCCTTTCCTCCCCTTGCCCCCCACCTCTTCCCAGCCCTCTCCTCTCTCCCTGCTTCCTCCCCAGAGGTACAAGTTATCTGCTTTCTCTCCTCAGGACCCGAGGCAACACCGATACCTGAATATTTATTAGCAACCACTATCAACAAAGATCTGGTCTCAGCAACCCTGTCCCCATCACTTGTTCGCTGTGTGGTCTTGGATGACCTATTTTAACCCCCGGAGCCTCTATTTTCTCAGTATAAAGTGAGGATCAGGGGCTTCCCTGGTGGCGCAGTGGTTAAGAATCCGCCTGCCAGTGCAGGGGACCCGCTTTCGAGCCCCGGTCCGGGAAGATCCCACGTGCCGCGGAGCAACTAAGCCCGTGCGCCACAACGACTGAGCCTGCGCTCTAGAGCCCGCGTGCCACAACTACCGAGCCCACGTGCCACAACTACTGAAGCCCGGGCGCCTAGAGCCCGTGCTCCGCCACAAGGGAAGCCACCGCAGTGAGAAGCCCGTGCACCACAACGAATAGCACCCCCGCTCGCCGCAACTAGAGAAAAAGCCAGGGTGCAGCAACGAAGACCCAACGCAGCCAGAAATATAAATTAATTAATTAATTAATTAAGGGAGGATTATCACTGGTAACCCTTTTGAGCATTTACCACGGTGGGTCCAGTTCTAGGTGTTTCACATGATTGATATGGTAATCTCCCAATAAACTACAAGGTAGATATTATGATTGTGATTATGACTATTTCTTCTTAACAGGGGTTAAATGACTTGCCCCAGATCACTGCGCTGGCAAACAGCAGAGCTGCGACTGACACCCAGAGTCAGCGAGCTGCATCCTACTCTACAAGCTGCCCTCTTAGTAAGAACGTAAGAGGGCCTATCGAGACGATTAAGTAAGATCAAGGGCTAAATGCAGCCTTGCTCAACAGATGTTAGTTAGTAAGACGAGTATCACCATAATCGTCACTCTCACCATCACCATTATCGAAAACTCTCAGGGGACTGTCGTCTCTGACCCAGTGGTCCTCAACCTGTAGTCCCAGACCAGCAACATCAGTGTCACCCGGGAACTCGGTGGAAATGCAGATTCTCTGGCTCTACCCCAGACCCCGTGCGTCGGAAACGCGTGGGGTGGGACCCGGAACTCTGAACAGCCCTCTGGGGGATTCTGACGCATGCACGAGTGTGAGAATTTATCCAGCCACCGAGGGAGATAGGACAGATAAGAAAACTCCGGCTCAGAGCAGGGAAAGGCTTGTCTACCATCCCACGGCTGGTAAATGTCACAGCTGGGGCTTCAGTGTACATCCTCTGACCCAGACTTTGTTCGTAGGCTACACCCTGCGGCTTCTCCTGCCTGCAGCTCACCACGAAGTCCGGGCTCTGCCAGCTAACGCGCTCCGGGAGAGTGTAGACAGGAACTTCAGGCACTATGAGGCCCTTCGAAGCTCTGCAGACAATTCTCCCAAAATAAATCTCTCGGCTAAACAGACATTTTCCAAAAGGCATCATCATTTCCCAGAATACCGAGTGACCTAGAAACCAAGGCCAGAAAAGAACCTCTGAAATGGAGGTAGCTTTCTCTTTCTCCCTTTCTTCCTTCCTTCTTTTATTCCCTGAAGAGCTGTTTAAGCACTGACTACTGTAGTATTTTTGCTGATTTATTCTTTCAACAAACATGAGTAGAACAATTATTGTGCGCCAAGCCCTGTCATGAGAACAGTGCTTTCCAAAGCTCAAAACCCCAGCGAAGAAGTAAGAGACTGTATACAGGTGTGCACAGACAGGCCTGGTCACACCTGTGTATTTATGAGTGGGGGGTGCATTCAAACAAGGCACGACAGGGTAGAGAAAGAACAGACCCTAAGGCAAGATACGCCCTCATTTGCATCTCGCCTTTGCCAGGTACTAGCGGTGTGATCTGGGGCACGTTGTTCTGAGCCTCACTTTCTTTCTCTGTAAGATGGGGATAACAATACCTAGAGATGGTGGGGTTTTTTGGTTTTTGGTGGGGTTTTTTTTTTTGCGGTACGCGGGCCTCTCACCGTCGCGGCCTCTCCCGTCGCGGAGCGCAGGCTCCGGACGCGCAGGCGCAGAGGCCGTGGCTCACGGGTTCCCGGATGTGGGATCTTCCCGGACCGGGGCACGAACCCGCGTCCCCTGCATCGGCAGGCGGACTCTCAACCACTGCGCCACCAGGGAAGCCCCGTTTCACTTTAAATTCCACTTCCTCTGATAGCAATACTGCCACTCCTGCTTTATCTATTTGTTTCTTTGTATTTTGCTGGAATCATTTTGCTCGTCCCTTTATACTTAAAGCACTTGAAAATCGAAGGCTCTGTCTTTTAGTAGCAGATTTTGGCTCAAACGTTTAGTATAACAATTGATATACATTATTTCACTCCTTCATTAAACTTTTAGAACTCCATTTTGAATTAGCAGCTTTCAAGAAGAAAAAAAAAAGACTCATTTAATCGGGAAAGAAAAAAAGATGGGAGTCGGGGACAGGTAGCCACGAAGGTTGCTTTGACTTTGCAGAACTCAGTGAGCTCACATTTACAGGAATCCAGAATAAATGAAGGCAGATGGGGGCGAAGGTGACGGTCGTGGGTGAGGGAGAACGGTACAAATGAAGGCTGAGTAAAAGTGTCAGCTGGGGATGAGCGATTCTGATCTCATCATGGACTTTTAAATCTAGAAGATTTCCTGGACTAGAAAATCCCAGCTCTGGCTCATTCTACAGAGAGATAAACAACTTGGCAAGATCAATTAGTCTGTTGGTTAGAACTGTGTCCACACTCACCTCTTCTGGGTCACCATGTCCCTAAACCCTGGACCACTGGAGGGAGGAGACTACTTTTTGTAGGATTCAGTTCAGAAAAATCAAGCTATGCAAACTAAATATTATACACAGGATGGATAAACAACAAGGTCCTACGGTATAGCTCAGGGAACTATACTCAGTACCCTGTGATAAACCAGAATGGAAAAGAATACGAAAATATACATATATGTGTGTAACTGAGTCACCCTGCTGGTACAGTAGAAATTAACATAACACTGTAAATCAACTATACTTCAATAAAGTTTTTAAAAAAGAAAAAGAAAAATCAGGCTAAAGCTTCCTTGCTAAAGTTAGGAGGGGAAAATGGAAGAAAAGACTCCAACATAATAAGAGTGGTTATTAACAAGTAGTAAATTGGAGGTAGTCTGTATTTTGTTCCGTGTGCTTCTAGCTCAGTGTATACACAGCCACAAAGAAATGCAGTGGGTAGAGTGCATGAATAGCTTCTAAATGCATCAGGAGAGCCAGAAAGGTTATTAAATATCTGGGGGAATGAAGTGTGTGATGCATGGAAGCCTTCACATGAAAAAAGCATGTCAGTAGAGAAGCAGAATTCAATTTACCAAACTCTGAAGCCATCTGTGTAAGAGGAGGTACACCTGTGTCTGTATTCATTAGCACACATTGGTGGAAGTTCAAATATTTCTGTAAAAGGAGAAACTAGGGCAATGGTAGCAAAAATGAGTGATCTAAATTTAGCTAGAGGCACGGGAATGGGATCTCAAGTTTCTGGTGTCCAGACCTTGGAATGTGGTTTCTGTGGGGTGGCAGCTGAAAAGGCCAGAACACTCACGTCTGCATAGATGTTGGTTCCAAGCACGGGAGCCCAGTAGGATGGCTCATCTTTGCAGTACGCCGGACAATGAACTCTGGAAAACAAGAAGCATTTAGGTGATGGTTATAATCAGCAGAAAACAAAATTTCTTGAGAAAAGCAGCTGGCCCTCTTTATTTGAACGTCAAGGTTTAAGTACTTAGGTGAAAGGCAACTACCACACAGTTTACTCTTTAAGAAAAAAATACGCCTCTCCTACCCTAGCAGTGATAAAGATAGTCTCCCTTAAAAGTGCATATAGAATTTTAAAACCCCATATGGGGAGGCGTAAATTGGGAGATTGGGATTGACATATATACACTCCTATATATAAAACAGATAACTAATAAGGATCTACTGTACAGCACAGGGAAGTCTACTCAAAACTCTGTAATCGGGCTTCCCTGGTGGCGCAGTGGTTGAGAGTCCGCCTGCCGATGCAGGAGACACGGGTTTGTGCCCCAGTCCAGGAAGATCCCACATGCCGCGGAGCAGCTGGGCCCGTGAGCCGTGGCCGCTGAGCCTGCGCGTCCGGAGCCTGTGCTCCGCAACGGGAGAGGCCGCAGCAGTGAGAGGCCCATGTACTGCAAAAAAAAAAAAAAAAAAAAAAAAACCCCTCTGTAATGGCCTATATGGAATAGAATCTAAAAAAGAGTGGAGATATACATATATATACACATATGTATAACTGGTTCATTTAGCTGGACACCTGAAACTAAGACAACACCGTAAATCAACTCTACTCCAACAAAGTTTTTTTTTACTAAATAAATAAAATTTTTAAAACTTGTAACTAAAATGAAAGGAATTAAAGGTTTTTGGGTCAGTTGCTGGTTGAGTACTTGATTAAAATTGCTGGTTTACTCAGTGTACCTTAGTAATGCATGCTTTCTGTTTCTTTTTTCTGACCAGTCACTTATTAATGAAATGGAATACCTTTATGGAAAAAAAAAAAAAAGCCATACGACAAGACATGTACAAACAGTAAGGTTGAAAGGAAATAAAAATCTAAGAGAGGGGAGTATGCGATTGTAAGGGGTTGTTCCTCCCATTCTGGGATGTTGGCTGGTTCATACTGTGGCTGCATTATGGAGATTACAATCAATAGATTTCTTTAAAGGCCATTGCCCTGTGTAGGGGAGGAGGAAAGGGTCCGCCATAGGGGGTGAGGAGAGTGCCTCGGCACCACCACGAAAGAGCATATGAGCTTCACTTAAACAAAGGTCTTTTGTCTTTATCCGGAACAGGTACACCATGGGCTGGAGCCCAGGGACCAAGGAAGCAAAATGGCAGCCGGAAGCCCTCTGGCTTGTGAGTAGCAAAGGGGAGGCTTCAGGAACCCCATCTGGTCCCCTCCCCTCACTGGCCCCCTCCCTCGCCTGCTCACACCTCGGGGTTCTCCACCTGTTAGATTTTTGTGTTGTTTCTGTTTTTGGTTTTGCCGTGCCGCATAGCTTGTGGAATCTCAGAGCTACGTAACCCAGCTTCTGACAGGATCTAACAGGTCCTTTGGAGATATACCCCCTTCTTTTTTTCCGATGCACCATCCTCCCAAAACCCAGCCAATTAAGGTTCGGGCAGATGGATGTAAAACCCACTCCTTAGACAAACAAATTGAGGTACATCTGCCGAACGGAACACCACCGGGCAACGTGAAAGGATGAACAAATCACCGATTCCGTCATCAACACAGACGAATCTCAAAGCACTGTGCAGGGTGAAAGAAGCCAGATACACAGGTCTCCGTGCTGTGACGGCTCCGTGTATGTGAGATTCCAGAAAAGGCACGATTACAGGGACAGACAGGAGGTCAGCGGTTGGCTGGGGAACGGGGGGGAAGTTGGAGGGAGGGGGGCGGACTGCAAGGCAACTTGCTGGGGTGATGAAAATGTTCTCTGCCTGGATCGTGGTGTGCGTTTGTCAAAACACATCGAACTGTATACTTTTAACAGGCGGATTTTGTTGTGTGTAAATTATACCTCCAAAAGCCTGAGTTTTAACGAGCCAGTTCTAAAGTGACCCGTAGAAAGCAAAACAGATCAAGAACAAGAATCAAAGAGCTGATTCCAAGGGGACCAGTGCCACCCAGCTTCCAGAGTTCTCGACTGATCTAAGAGGCCAAGAATGACAGGTCCCAAGGTCTGTCCGGGGGCTTGGGAAGAGCCTGGTGGCAAATGAAGTCAGATACTCTCTCCTTCAAGTGGAGGTGACATCGAGAAGGGCAAAGTCATCTTTTCAGTTACGTTCCCAGCGCAGGGCCCTGGGGCCTGGCTACACACGGGGCTCACCCAGAAGCTTCTAAAGTCGAGGACGTCCTGCTGGGCCACGCCCGGAGATTGGGATTTGTTCTTTTAACGCCTCTCAGGCGGTTCCAATGTGCAGGCAGGGTTGAGAACGAGTGGTCTCAGGGAGAGGTCAAGTGGGTGACTTCCTGGGCGGACACACACCAGGGCCACGTCTAGCACTCAGCTGCGCGTGGCTCCGTGCAGTGACCCGCAACCCAACCCGGCCCTTCTCCCCTCGGCCCCCATGTTCGCCAATCCAGACGCCAGGGAGCCTTACCTTGGGCAGTGGGTCCCCGGCCCCTCATACGGGCAGAGCTGGGCCACGGTGGTGTAGCAGTCCAGGTCCTGCACTGTGAATAGGAACACGTAGGGGAAGGGTCAGGTCACGGGCAAGCCTGGGCCTCAGGCTACTGGCCTGTGAAGAAGCAGGCTGCTGGCCAATGGGTCCTATAGGGGTTCCTTGGGCCCCCGAACCGGGAGGAGAGCTGGGATGGGGCCCCAGCAGGTGCCAGGCCCCAGCGCGCCTGGCACGTCCCCCAGGGGCACTCTAGGGCTGAGAGAAAACCCAAGGCCCAAGTGTTTTTACAGGTCAAAGGTGTCATCACCCTAAACAGTTTCTCTGTGGGGAGAGCAATCTTTCCATTTGCGTCGTGCCTTTCCCCCTTGAAGCCTCTGCCTCTACTTTATCCTGCTGGAGCCGCATGGCGGGTGTTATACTAACGATCCAGATGGGGAGACTGAGGTCCAGAAAAGCTAAGAGACCTCCTGAGGCTGCACAGGGCACAGGTGAGGGTCCAGGTTTCTGATTCCCAGCCTAGAGCTGTTTGCTCACACCCTGCCCAAGTGGCAGGAGACGCCTTCCTTCAAGGTCACGTGTTGCGTTTTAACAACAGATGTCAGAAAGCGGTTCTAATATGGCCACGTGTAGTCTCTGACGGCCGGTCCTTGTCCGGTCCAGGGCCCGGCAAACTCTTCCTTAAAGAGCGAGGGAGTAAATATTTCCAGCTCTGTGGGCCCTGTGGTCTGTGTTATAACCGCTCAGCTCTGCCATCGTCGCGGGAACCAGCCACAGACAATGTGGAAAGGAATGGGTGCGGCCAGGTGCCACTGAAACTTTATTTACAGGACAGTCAGCAGACAGGATGTGGCCTCGAGGGTTGTAGCTTTTGCCCGCTCTTGGTCCAGCCTGTCACTTGGATGGGCCAGGGGTCTCTGCAGCAATGCAACAAGGGGATTGGTTTACTACACCAAGCGTCTGCCATACAATGGGATGCTGGGGAAATCATTAAAATGAGGTTTAGAAGTCCGCTTAAAGGAGAAGACTATTTTTGATATATTATTCTTTGGAAAAGAAAATCAGGTTGCCAATTCCATTTCAATTTTTCAAAACATATCAATGTATACATTACCAATGTATATACTCTTAATGAAGAGGGAAAAGAAACACTACAGATATCCACCAAAATGTTCAGAGCAGTTATCTCTGAATGGTGGAATTTAGGTCTTTTTTCCTTTTTTTCAACAACTCTCTGTATTTTTAAATTATCCGGAATAAACAGGCATTACTTTTGTAATAGCGGGGAAAGCTGCTATATGTTTTTATAAAGCTATCTAACCAGATATTCTTGTATCCAGGGCAAATGACAAGAATTGGTTTCCCAAAAGAAGAAAGGGTCAGTGGGCAAGGATCAAGGAGAGGGTCCAGGGGAGGGTGTTGGGAGGGGCACCCTGGCATATCCCTGCCTGCCTGAGACTATTCCAGTCAACTGCCCCGTCTGGGCAACTATAACCCAGACCCCAGTTCCGGTTACAGCATGCTCTCCCGTGGAGGCATGCCACCCTGCCAAATGAACATCCCGGAGGCGATACAAAAAGCTGGGCCAGAGACAGCAAGTATGGGCCACGGACTTCCCCACGTTTCCCTCTCTTGTCCACGGCAGACATTACTAATCTATCAAGCTCCGTGCTCTGCTGAGCCCAGAATGAGGCCTCAGAATCCTTCTCAAAACAACGCTCCAGGTAGCCACTATCACTCACTAGAAATGGACACTCCCTATGCAACCTATTAGCTACTCTAGACCCAGGCACTAGTATTTCTGTGACAGTCAGCTGGGAACCCATGCCTGTGTTTCAGGTTAGCTATCTAGGTCCACTGCCAAGTTCAGATTTTTTTTTTTTTTTTCACCGTGCCCCACGGTTTGCGGGATCTTAATTCCCAAGCCAGAGATTGAACCTGGGCCACAGCAGTGAAAGCGCCAAGTGCTAACCACTGGTCTGCCAGGGAACTCCCCCTAAGTTATGATATTTTTTTAAATTAGCTAAAGAATCGACCTCCTCAGGAACCTCTTAAACATCTTTGCAATGCTGAGAACAGCAACATCAGCAGACATGGTAAACATTAAATCGGTAACTAAGAGGAATGAAATTCCAGGGAAACCCAAGATAACCTGTGTATTGTGGTCATATAAGAAAAGACTGGCCAGCTTACCTTTTACTTTTGACACCGTGAATGAGCTGGAGGACTTGTATTTGCTGTAAAAGGAATCATTAGGTAAATGCAAACAGAAATGCGTCTAAAAGTACACGCTTGTTCCTGCACTTATTTTATTTACGGCCTCAACTTTACATTTTCCTACTTGTTTCCCATCAGCCTGAAAGCCCTTAGGACATTCTAGAGCCGGGCTCGTTAATCTTCTTGGTGCCAAGGATCCCTCTAGCAGCCTGGTAAAGCCTACGGACACCTTCTCAGAACAATGATTTTAAAATGCAATGATAAATGTAAAAGATTAGAAGGAAATCAGGTATTATGAATAACATTAGCAAAGTATCAAAACAAATTTGTGTTAGCACAATAGCTGTGCATCTTTATTAACGTATTAAAAACAGAAGCTAGCGGCAGGTCTTCTAACTACTGTCACTTGGGGATCATGACAGCAGAGACGGTTTCAAGGTGTCTCCATCGCGTGGACTCCTGCCCGTGAGAAGGTCACTGGCCCTACGAGTGCTACTCTGACTGGTGGCTAACATCCATCACGGAAGAAAATACCACATTTCAATTAGAGGTTAGTGAAACTAAAGCTTTACTTTGCTTTGCGTTCACAGACTCCCCGACTCTAATTCTTATACGTGAAGAACCCCGCTCTAGATGTAAAGCTGGCCATTGGAAGGGACCAGAAATGGATTCAGGACAAGGGTCCCAGGCAGTGCAGGACCTGAACCCTTGGTCAAGCCCACATCTCCATCGGAGGCAGGGCTGAGCTTCATCAAGGCTGGCGTTGAGGTCACCCAACCGATCTCTCCATGAATATTTTCTTTGCTTTCGTTTAAACTTCCTTGCTCTTTTTTTGTTTACATAAAAACCCCCAGCTAAGACAGAAGAAGGAATATTGCAACACTGCCCGAAAAACCAGGCCTCTCCAAACAGAATGACTCACGGAGTTTTGGAAATGTTCTGACCGGCCTGACTATTGGGAAGGGACATGGACATGCCGCCTTGTAACGATCACAGGAGCGTCTGCTGGGTGCCTTCCTGCTGCAGACCCTGGGATGGGCACCGACACGGGGGTCCCTGACATGCTGCCTCGTGGGGGGTTAGCTGGGTGTCAGCCCCGGGCCCTGCCGTGGCCCTCATTGATAAATGAGAGTACTGCCACCCCGACGGGATGAGGAAGCCAGCCCGGGTCACGCAAAGGGAGAAGTCAGAGCTGGGTCTGTTTGACCCTAGAGCCCCCAGTGGGTCCCACCAGCTCCTGGTCACCTTATGCCTCAGAAGCCATGGACAGATGAGGACACGACCTCCTGCTGCTCTTCATGGGCCCCCCACCCCATCAACCCCCAAAACTCAGAATGGCGAAGATGGTCTGCCCCGTCAGCCATCCACATACCTTACATGAAAAACATCCTGCAAAAACAAGTAAGTATATTTTTTAAATGAAAAGCCTCGTTCTCGGGGGGTGGGGGGAAGTGCCAATCAAGAATTAGCCTACGGGGGGGGCTTCCCTGGTGGCGCAGTGGTTGAGAGTCCGCCTGCCGATGCAGGGGACGCGGGTTCGTGCCCCGGTCCGGGAAGATCCCACATCCGGGAACCCGTGAGCCACGGCCGCTGCGCCTGCGCGTCCGGAGCCTGTGCTCCGCGACGGGAGAGGCCACAACAGTGAGAGGCCCGCGTACCGCAAAAAAAAAAAAAAAAGAAAAAAGAATTAGCCTACAAACTCAAAGATACCATCAGTCATTACTGAAGTGTCTGAAGAGTTCTCGGGGACAAGGAAGGGAGAAAAAGCAGGATTCAGAACTCATATCAGATTGCAAGACTGTATGCTTTTGAAGGTCATGTACCCAGATTATCTCTGAGAAGTGGGAATGAAGAGGTTAATATTTCCTTATTTCCGTTTTTCTGTATCTTAATGGCTATGTGTACATTTCATAATTAAGAGCAGTGTTAATGTTAAATATGCAATACACTTTTCTATAACCTACAAAAACCAATCAACAAACGAGAAACAAAACTCAAACACATTAAACACACACACCGAAACCCACTGGGATGAAATAGGCTGAACGGCCGATAGGGGCGATTTCTGAGTGATGGGAGTAAGGTCATCTTTACTGTTTTCCTGCTTCTTTATATTGTTCAGGACTTTTCAAAGTTTCAACAGTGCTCTCATAATCAGAAAAGAAGTTTTCAGGAACCCTGATCGCCAAATAGTTACCTCAAAGACTGCACGCCGTTTCTCTCAGACTTGACAAAAAAGGGTACCTTCCCGTTCCTGGTGACGTCCACCAGGCCTCCCCTGTCGTCCAGGACCCCGTAGTGAATGGCGGCCCGGCAGATGCTGGACGCCTGCGGGGGACAGGCCAGACTGTAAGTACATCTGAATTCATCTTTGTCAGCGATCGTTTCCAGAAACATCCAAGATGCTTGTCCTCAACCCACAAAAAGCCACGAAGTCGGGCCAAGGCTCACACCACTTCGCACTCTGACTGCACTCTAGAACACGTCTCTGTTCCAGGGGGTGCTTATCTTTAAGGACTCATCCGAGGTGCTTCACAAACTAAGAGCGGGGACAGACAGCCCTTTCTCCCCATCCAGGGGAGCATTTACTGCTCGGGCTAAAATGGAGACTGGTCTGCTCAAGGGTCATCCCCAGTTCCCAAAAGTAACCTCACAAGTTTGTGACCCCAGAAACACAGGTGGATCACCTCTACGAAAAGGGGGGGTTTGACTAAGGAGCGGAAAGAAAATCTGTTCACCTGAAAACCAGCCACCCGCTTTTAACACGTAGACAGGAGTCCACACAAGCCATTTAAAGAAATGCTGGCCATACTCACGCTTTCGTAAAAGAGAGTCCCAAAGATCTTTGCCCTGTTATGCAGGCAGCCTGCTGGGCACTGGTACCTGATGGAGAAGAAAGAAGATGATTTTCAGAGGTAAACGTGTTCATGAAACCTCATCGTGAATTTATTGGGGTTTTTCCCTTCAATAGCTCTGTTAATTACGTATAGAAAAGCGTCAGTGATATAGCATGCATTGTTTTGGAGCAAGTCACAATGCACCCAGGCTGAAGTTTCTAGTCACACAATTAGATTCAACTTGACCTCCTTAAAGACTATTTTCATGTGCTTCAGGTTCTAATTGAATAGATGGACAATTCACAGAATAAAGATAAGTGGCTTCAAAGGCACCAGAAAAAATCCTCAGACATATGTGCAGACTCAAAGGAGGTGGCATTTTCCAGGCGTCCAGGGATTTTTTTTTTTTTTTTTTTAAATAAATTTATTTATTTATTTTTAGCTGTGTTGGGTCTTCGTTTCTGTGCGAGGGCTTTCTCTAGTTGCGGCAAGCGGGGGCCACTCTTCATTGTGGTACGCGGGTCTCTCACTATCGCGGCCTCTCTTGTTGCGGAGCACAGGCTCCAGACGCGCAGGCTCAGTAGTTGTGGCTCAAGGGCCCAGTTGTTCCATGGCATGTGGGATCTTCCCAGACCGGGGCTCGAACCTGTGTCCCCTGCACTGGCAGGCAGATTCTCAACCACTGCGCCACCAGGGAAGCCCCAGGGATTTTTAATAGAATAAAACTAAACGATGGCGATCATGCTCACAAACAACAGTTAATCCTTCCAGAAAGCCTTCAAAATCCATATCCCATAAACCATAAACAAAACGAAAAGACAACCTCTGCACTGGGAGAAAATATTTGCAAATGATGCTACCGACAAGGGATTAATTTCCAAAATACACCAACAGCTCATACAGCTTAATATTTTTTTAAAAACCACAACCCAATCAAAAAATGGGCAGAAGACCTAAATAGACATTTCTCCAAAGAAGACATACAGGTGGCCAAGAGGCACATGAAAAGAAGCTCAGTACTGCTAATTATTAGAGAGATGCACATCAAAACTACAATGAGGTATCACCTCACACCAGCCAGAATGGCCATCATTAAAAAGTCTACAAATAACAGATGCTGGAGAGGGTGTGGAGAAGAGGGAAGCCTCCCACACTGTCGGTGGGAATGTAAATTAGCACAGCCACTATGGAGAACAGTCTGGAGGTTCCTCAAAAAACTACAAATAGAGCTACCATATGATCCAGCAATCCCACTCCTGGGCATATATCCAGAAAAGATGAAAAACTCTAATTTACAAAGATACATGCACCCCAATGTTCACAGCAGCACTGTTCACAACAGCCAGGACAAGGAAGCAACCTAAGTGTCCATCGACAGATGAATGGATAAAGAAGATGTGGTATATATATATATATATATATATAAAATGGAATATTACTCAGCCATATAAAAATAAAATAATGTCATTTGAAGCAACATGGATGGACCTAAAGATTATCATACTAAGTGAAGTAAGTCAGACAAAGACAAGTATATGATATCACTTATATGTGGAATCTAAAAAAAAATGATACAAATGAACTTATTTACAAAACAGAAGCAGACTCACAGACATAGAAAACTTACGGCTACCAAAGGGGAAAGCGGAGGGGAGGGATAAATCAGGAGCTTGGGATTAACATATACCCACTACTATATATAAAACAGAAAACCAACAAGGACCTACTATATAGCACAGGGAACTCTACTCAAAATCCTGTAATAACCTATGATGGAAAAGAATCTGAAAAACAACATATGTATGTGTAACTGAATCACTGTGCTGCACACTTGAAACTAACACAACACTGTAAATTAACTGCACTTCAATTAAAAAAAAAATTCATATCCCCTGATTCTTGACGCCCCCAAAAGCAAAAAGACAGCAAGTCAGATCCCCGTGTTATTCCGACCATTTGTAAGACGGAAAAACTGGAAATAAGTCAGCAGGTGTCAAAGGAATAGCCAAACGTATTTTTGGGTAGCCAACTGTCAGAGTATTATGCAGCCACTAGAAATGAAGTTTTTGAGGAATAGTTACTGACTTTGGAAAATCTTAAGTGAAACCAGTAGCACACAAGATCGCATAACAGTATAGCCTAGGCAGTATCAGCCTGATCAGTGCACAGAAACTACACAGAATTGTTACTGACGTTCACGAGACTCTGGGACACTTATTCTTTCCTTTATGCTCTTTTGGGGTTGTTGTTTTCCTGAATTACAATGAACAAGAATACCTTTTAAAGCCAGAAAAGAAGTCCAGTAAATATTATTTTTGTAAAAGCACCACGTACAGAAAACTGATGTGCCAGGGGGTGGGACGGTTTCCAGGAGCTCACCGTGAGCGTTCTTGTGGTTGCAGGTGGGCTGAGTTCTGTATCTTGACTGGAGGCATCTCACAGTCTTCACGTGGACAGACCCCTGCCTTTTCCGTGCTTGGGGAGGGTCCCATGTACCCCCAACCCTGCAGCTCTTCTGATGCTGTAACAACAAGTGTTCTCCAGACCCTGTCATTTCTTCCCAATGAATATTCAGGTGCGGTGCTCTTGTAACAAGCTTGCGGTTCAGAAAGTCGCATCATCACCACCAAGGGGCAACTCGGGAGCGCTGCGGGAACCCCAGACCTGTGAGTCTGCAGAGTGGAGACCCCTTCCGGTGCGAGGGGACACACGGTTACGCCACCACCCTCACTGCCACGTCTTGCTCACCTCACCAACAAACTGCCTGGTTCTACTTTCGTAGCACTTGCTGGCCCACCGCCAGCTGCTCGTGGGATGACGTATGAGCCCCTTGAACATCTGATCCTGGGCTGCTCTGTCTGTCCCAGGACACTCCTGCCAAAGTCTGAGTGATGCACTGTTCTGGCAAACCAGACCCCAAAGTCCCCGTGGTACAAAATAGGACCCTCTCTTTTAGGTAATACAATATACCTTCTCTTTTAGCGTGTGCTTTAAAGAACACGATTCAGGGTTTCCCTGGTGGAGCAGGGGTTAAGAATCCGCCTGCCGATGCAGGGGACACGGGTTCGAGCCCTGGTCCGGGAAGATCCCATATGCCGCGGAGCGGCTGAGCCCGTGCTCCACGACTACTGAGCCTGCGCTCCAGAGCCCGCGAGTCACAACTACTGAACCCGCGCGCCACAACTACACTACTGCCCGCACTCCGCAACAAGAGAAGGCACCGCCATGAGAAGCCCGCGCCCCGCAACGAAGAGCAGCCCCCGCTCGCTGCAACTAGACAGAGCCCGTGCGCAGCAACGAAGACCCAACGCAGCCAAAAATAAATATAAATAAATGAGAAAAAACTAATAAAAACGCAATTCAGCTTTAGAGGAATGGATGCCAGAATCCACAGGAAGAAGAGTAAGGGCCCCTCCCCCGATGACACAGTTTCCTGCCGTGAAGCTGAGGCCGCTACACCTGTTGGCCACTCACTGCCAGAAGGAACAGCCCAGCAGCTACGTTGCCAAAACCAAGCTTGTTCTTCTTGGCAGATGGTTTTCAACATCTGAAATGGACGATACTAAGTGACTCCATCAGCTACGTGAATTTGTTCAACGCTGGGGGACACGCAGGCCGCTCCGTCGGGTGGGGCCCCTCGGGAAGCAGGCCCACTTGGATTCCACAGCAGCCGTGCGGGACCCGTCCACGGTCACACCTGCCCTAACGCAGCCGCAGCCTCAGTCGTCCCCGGCACAGAGCTCTGGGGAACCCCTTCGTGCAGAGAGATGGGAGGGAGCCCCCAGCCTCAAACCTCGGTCAAGATCTCCCTGTCCATAGCACATCTGCTGCTGGCACATCTGGCATTTCTACAGATGTAGATCAGCTGACAGATCGTGACGTGACCCGTGACGGAGAGCAGGTGCTTCAGAGGGCGGTAGGCGGCGAGATAGGGATGGGCCCGGCCTTACCTGTTGCACGTGGACCCTTTACACTTGTCCTTCATCTTGGTGTCACACCTCACGACTTGGGCTAGGAGAGAAATGCAGAAATACTTGTCAAGGCAAGAAGCGGGAGGGTGAGTCTGAGTTGGAAGACCCCATCCCCCCCTCTGAGGGACTCTCCGGAACATTCTGGAATCCATGTCATAACGAGAACAGGAGCACGGCCCAATGGCTGCAGCCTTAGGGTGAGGTTCAAATCCCAGATCCTCTTTCTAGTAGCGCTGTCACCTTGGACACCTTAACTTCCCCTCTCTGAGGTTCAAATTCTGCTTACTAACGGGGATGGGTACAGTATCCACCCCCAACGGTTGCTGTGAGCCTTAAATGAGAAAGTAAACGTAGGCTTGGAAGGGAGCCTGGCACACTAAGTGCCCCATAGCCTCACAGGGCTCTGGAGGGAGAGCCTTGCCCAGCCCGGTTGGCGGGGACCCAGCCATTCTCACCGGCGTCGTCTCCCCGCCCCCAGCCCAGATGACTTGGCCAAGCTTCCCTTTTGGGTTTATTTTACAGGGACATCTCAGAATCCTGCAGTAGCCTCACAGTTTGACAAAAAGACACATTACTTTGTAATGTTACATGATTAAAGAAAAAAACAACTGAAGCGTTTGGAATTTCTGGACAGACAAGAACATCAGCGTAGTTCCTGGTCAAAGAAAGCCACAGCTGGCTAAACAGGCAGGAAGCCCAGGGGAAAGACACTGGAAGGCCCAGAGGATCGAGACTGGTGGGGCTGAGGGCAGGGCAGTCGACAAAATAGCAGAGGATTTTTGAGAAAGATGGGCAGGAGCTGGCCTCCTACTCAGGGGTGAGTCCAGTTTTATGCTGTGTGAGGTGTGGAGGGAAAAGAGAGACACCGGTGGGCAGAGATCCCACACTTTGCTGCCGTGTCTGGAAGGAAATGCCCTCCAGGGCCTCAACCCTTCAGTACAGGTGCCGCATACACAGGGGGGCCGGGGAAGGGGTAATCGGAGCCGGGCGGGGGAGGGCAGAAAGAAAGGAGCGAGCCCTAGCTGGCGAAGCGTCTTGGGAGACCAGGGAGAAGAAAGTGCGACCGGGGTGTGTGTGAGAGAACACTGGGCGTCTGGGGGCTTCCGGAAGTCTCTGGGAGAACTTCCGGCCTTAAGGGGGGGTGTCGGAGGGCAACTTGATGGTGAGCTCAAGGCACAGCTGACACTGGGTGGCCCCCGTTTACTGCAAACAATCCCCACAGCAGCCTGACAGAGCTGCAACAGCTCTGGTAAGGAGATGTGTGAAGCCTAACAGAGGAGAACGTTGACATACAGCCCATGGGGTTTGTCCCAGGTCTAGAAGCCATGGCCTTGTTCCTTAGTAACTGCCGCAGTTCTCCGCTGTCAAGAACACAATGCCGGGCTTCCCCGGTGGCGCAGTGGTTAAGAATCCACCTGCCAGTGCAGGGGACACGGGTTCGAGCCCCGCTCCGGGAAGATCCCACGTGCCGCGGAGCAGCTGAACCCGTGCACCACAACTAGCGAGCCTGCGCTCTAGAGCCCGTGGGCCACAACTACCGAGCCCTCGTGCCACAGCTACTGAAGCCCGTGCGCCTGGAGCCCGTGCTGCGCGACAAGAGAAGCCACCGCAGTGAGAAGCCCGCGCACCGCAACGAAGAGTAGCCCCCGTTCGCCGCAACTAGAGAAAGCCCGCGTGTGGTAACGAAGACCCAACGCAGCCAAAAATAAGTAAATGAAATAAATTAAAAAAAAAAAAAAAAAGAACCCAGTGCCTCTTGTAAAATATGGAAATATGAAATGCACAGGTCCATATCTCACTGATTTACAAAAATGCTGACAGAGCCATTACTGCTCCCACTTTACAGATGAACACATCAAGTCTCAAAGAGTCGGGTGACTGTCCGAGTCACAGGGCTGGTGCATGATGACCACGCGAGCCGGGCTCCACGCTGCACGTTCATCCTCCCTTTGGGAGCCAGGCACTTCCAACAGGAACCCAGTTTCAGCCCAAGTCCCTTTTGAAAGGACAAGAGAAGCTCTAACCTTAAAATACCTGCCGGGGGGGGAAAGGCCACCCAAGCACAGCTCCTATAATGCTTCTTTTGAAATGACTTAAAAATATCATTTTTTAGAAACATCTACAGGTTGTGCTTTTTGCAAGCTACACCCCACCCTGTTCCCTGCTGTTTGTCGACTTGGAAACCTCTCAACCCACCAGTTTCCCTCCTCTGCCTATACCCCAAAGAACACTGCCCCCCCCAGAGGTGGCTGGCCGAGGGCAGAGCCCCACTCACTCATGTAGTTCACGGCGGGGGCTTTCTTGGGCTTCGTGGGTCTCACACTCGGCTGGGCCCAGGTGTGCTTCTCTTCGGGAACGGGGGCCACTTCCACCTCGTTCATCTCGTCCGTTTCAGGCTTTTGGTCGTACGTCTCTTAATAGTGAAGGGGGAGAGAAAAGCAACACGCTGGGATTCAACCAAAATGCATTTCGGAAAAAATAAAGAAGCAATTTGGAAACTAAACTCGTTTGAGGTTTGGCTTCACAAAGGGTCATCTGAGTGGCAAAGAGAAAGTTACATTTCAGGACAGCGCTGGCCAGGTGGGATTCTCCCCGCCAAGGGGCGATGGATGGCTCTCTGCTCGCTGTGTTTGCTTTGGACAGAAGAGCGGCTGCGCTGACCGGAGGTTAGAAGGCCCTGGCGCCCACCCCTGGGTCATCAGAATGGCTTCTTGTCCCGTCTCTGCCCAAGGAAGCAGCTCCAGGAAGCTGCCTCATCCTCTGACCCCAAAGCGCAGCTGTCTCTGCTGAGGGGCCTCTGGCTCTAGGTTCTCACTGGAGGAGGGGCCCGCCTCGTTTACACGCCATCCCGGCTCACGAAGACCCTCGTCAATGCTCTTGGACCCCACTGCCCTTGACCACCAGCACATTCTGCGTCCTTCCCCACTCCTACAGGTCAAGATCACTTAACCTTTCTCCGCACTGACGTTCTGAAGCCCAGTAACATTGGAACCGTCATCTAGAACGAGCCCAAGAGGCAACTCTTGGTTAAAAAAACGTAGTTCTTCGGGTCCCAATATTTTCCCCACCCAAATATTATTATTTCTCCAACCATGATCAGGACCTTCGTGTTTCAAAACATTCTAATTCACCGAATACGTTGCATTTATTGAGCATCGGTTTATCCTCCAGTGTTCATCGTGAAAGTCAACTATTAACCACTCACCGTGATCTGCAGTCAGGCCAGCTGGATACCAAACCATCAATTCCAGCCAAAGTAAAGCAAAGTATTGCTGCTTTTGAGTTTGCCTGAGCACGCTTATCAGAGATGAGTCGCTGTGCCTCTCTGCTGGGGGGCCCCCGCCCCTCCAAGGATGCCTGTGTGTGGACCCAAGTTAGAAAGCCCTGCCTTCCAAGCTCCTCCAGTGAGAAAAGACAACAGATGTGTTTGGGCGAGAACGATTTCAAGGAGCAGGAACGGAGCGCCTCGCAGGCCCCTTCGTGTCAACAGATTAAAACTCAAGTCCCGTCAAGTGTTCACCAACCCCCAGCCTTATCCTTCCTTCTTCTGAAGAGCAACAGCTTTTCTCCAAAAAGCAGACCAAGGGTCTGTGTTGATACAAGACATTCAAGAACATGAAGGGCGGGTGACATCTTCCCTGATGCTTTTCAAGGCCGGGATACTCTGCCGCTGTTTCACTGGCCGATTCATCACAGCACAACCACCACCCTGACCCGTGAGGTCGGATGGACAGGGTTTAAGCCGGAGGAGAACGGCAATCCCGAGTCCCAAGTTCATTATCAGAGCTCATGGGCCTCCACGTACTGCCCCTGGATGGCGTGCTCACCGCCACCCACCTCCCCCACCAGCTGTAAACTCCCTGAGGCCAGCAGCCAGCCTGCTTCACACCACACTACACCCAGCTCCGCAAACATAGTAGCTGCTCAACAAAATGTGCTGCGTGAAGGATGATCAAAACGCCCAACAAAATTCTGTCTTTGAACTCTTTTGGGGGGGAAAGAAAAAAAAAAACAAAAACAAAAAACAGTCCCAGCAAAGCTTAAAGACATTCAGGAAGGGAATTCTGAAGACATCATTTGTAGCCAAACGCTATAGGTGAAATCTTTATGAAGACGCTGGGTTTGCAAACACCACTTGGGACCCAGCGGCTGTCTCTTGTCTGTCTTCCCGTCAATGTGGCTATTCAGGTTCCTCCTTCACTGAAAGCCAGAGCTGTCTCTGGAATAAGCTGGGTTTTCTTCCACTGGCCTTTAGGATTTTTATACCTCATAATCGCGGCTTTATTTAGCCAAATATAGTTGGGTAAAGCAGTCTAAAGCATTTGAGGGCTCACTATTTAAGAAAACGGGTAGACGGTCCTCGCCCTCAGACGCACACATGAAAAGTGGAATGCTTACCCAGAGGACGGGCTGTGTTTGATCACATCCTAATTAAGATGCCCTGTGTGGACCAGCACAGGCCTGGGGAAATTCCGTGCCCAAGTTCGCTGCAAGGTTACCCCGTGCCCTGGCCAGCTCCGGACCAGGGGTCCCGAGGCACACAGCCTTGCTACATCGTCCTGCAGACTCCCGCCTGGTTCCATAAGTGGGGACGAAGCTCATAACTAATGTCAGGCTCTCACATCATCCTCTCGTCGCCCTGGGAGGCGTGAGCAGCCCCATCTTACAGATGGGAAAACCGAGGCTCAGAGAGGCTATGGGACCTGCCCACGCGCACACAGCTGAGAGTCGAATCACCCTTCCCCAAAGTCCATACCCTTCATCGCCACACAGGGAAAGGCTGGAGGGATAGCATCTTCTCTTACGGTCTATCCTTATCCCTGTTCCATCTCCACTATAGGTCAAGGCCTTGCCAGGCACCTCAGTAAACGCCTACTAAGTAGCTTATGCAGATAAGCTGCTTTAGAAGAGACTTTCTGCGTGGTTAACTAAGAAAATCGGGATGCCCGCCAAGCGAAGCGGGGTATTTTCCACCAAAAATAAAGAAACAAGTCCAGGAGGCCTCACTGGGTGGGGTTAAACCAGCATCTAGGCTCTCTTGGTGCACATCTGTTCTTTGAAAATGACCCTCTGTGGATATCGGGGGTATATTTATTCAGACAACATGCAGAACACACCTGCTACGTGGCCCTGGAGGCCCGGGAGTGAACCGGCAGTCGTAACTACAGGTGAATTCAGTTCAAGGAGAGTCTGGGTGCCCTAAGAGCACGGAGGCTGGTGGGCTGCCTGTCTGCGGACTCAGGGAAGTCTCCCTGGAGGAGGTGTGACGCCAGAGCTGGGTTTCCCGAGAAGAGAAGGGGTCTGCCAGGATCCTGAGATGGATGGGGCCCCCAGTACCTCCCAGGTGAGGAAGAACCCCATGCCAGGTAAGCTCAGTCACGCCTCCCCAACTCCCACCTCTCCAAGGACGTAATGAGCTGTGTTCATAAAGCACTGACTATGTGCAGGCTGCCGTCCCAGTAGCTCACATCCTCCTCGTTGCGTCCTCCCAGCAGATCATCTGCGCAGAACGATGTCACCACTCTGACAGACGGGGAAACCGAGGCTCAAAGAAGGCAAGCAGTGTGCCTGAGCACACACGTCCAGGAACGCAGAGACGCCCCTCTCTGCCTGCCCTGCACCCTGACAGCCTGCCTTGTGCACACATGGAGCCCCCTCCCAGCGGGAGAGCCAAGGGGGAGCCCCAGCGGGCATCCCTCCCTCACGGTCCCCACATCAGCATTCAGGACCTGATGGGAGGATTTGCCCCTCTGGGTGACCGGACAGCAGCCCCAGGACCTGCCTGAATGGGGATCTGCGGCCTGATTCGCCTGTTATGTCAGCCTGCGTTCTTCTCAGCCCTCCTATGACCCCCAGGGGCTGACACATCACCCCATTTTCACAGAGGAAGACTGAGGCTCAGAGAGATGGCATGCCCTGCCCGGGTGCCCGCCGCTGGAACACGCAGGGTTGATGCTCCTCGGGCAGCCGTGCCGAACTCTGAAAGCTACGCTTGTCCCACGAATCCGGGCATCGGAGCTGGGCTATCTGGGGATATTTCACGAAGGACAGCTGTGGGCACCTCCCTCTCGAAGACGGTGAAGAGGTGCTGCCTGAGAGCGGGTGGGAGAGCAGGAGAAACTCCATCTAACAAATGCTTACCGAGCCCCTGCGGCGTGGCAGGCGCTGCCGGGACCTGCACACCCCCGTGGGCCCTTCCGCCTCAGGCTCGTGACCGCGATGCCTCATCCTCCGGGCCTTTGCACATGCTGTTCCGCCTGCCGGAAACACCCTTCCCTTCTCTCGCGACTAGGCCACGTCCTCTTCCTCAACAGCCGCCTGCCTGGGAAGCCTTCCCTGACCTGACCGATGCTGGCTACTCCTGCTACCGAGCCCTGAAGGACGCGTGTCACTCCTCGGGGCAGTGGCCCTGCTGGACACCGTGTTCCTGAGGGCAGGACCGTGACTGTCGGGTCCCCACAGGCAAGCCCATCCCTAGCGACGTCCCGGCACACGGCAGGCGCTCGATACATTCACGCCCCGCGCAGCGACCCTCCCATCTGAGCCTGAGACACGCCACGGGAGGCTGGAGTCATCACACCCATTTTGCTGATGGCGCAGTGACCGGCTGCTTTGAGCGAACAGCCTGCAATTGTGGGGAGCCGGAGCCAGAAGCCTCACGTCCCGACTTTGGGTGGAGCCCCCTGAGTTCCCCGTGGGGGCTCAGCCACCCGCATATAACTCGCGACCCAGGGGACCAGCCCGGACTGGACTGTCAGATCCTTGCTTCCCCCCCCACCGCCACCGCGAGGTCCCCACGCCGGCCCCGCGGTGGGCAGAATCAGTAGCGAACAGCGGGCCTGGGAGGGCCTGGGAGCCCCACTCTTCACCCCAGAGCCCGCTGGACTGAGCCTGCGTCCCCACCGCCCCCCCCCCGTCCCACCTCTCCTGAAAGACCCCTCCCAGCCATCCCAAGACCTGTTGATGGAGCCACGGGAAAAAAAAAACACATCTCAACCTCAAACACGCGGTCAGCCCCTCGGCGGGCTCTGCGCCTTCTGCGACGGAGCCGGAGGACACGGTCCCAAACGCGAGGAGCACTTGAGGCACGAACCATGTGCACTGTTCACAGGAGCGGGGGACGCGGGGACGCTCTGAGCGGCGGGCAACGGGCAAAGGCGGGCGTGGCGGGCAAACGCGGCCTCTGAAAGCCCCGGCTTGGCCTCAGCTGCGGCGCAGGGGAAACGGAGGCTCCCGACAAGCTAGGGCCGTTGGCCAAGCTGCACACGCGGCTGCGTGGCCGGCGGGGGACAAGGGCGGGAGGGGCTCTGACGGGCCGCGGGGGGCGGCCCCTGCCCGGCCTGCAGCTCGCCTGGACCGTGAGTCACGTGGCTGCTGTAAATTCCTCGTCTGCGGTCTGTTTTATACCGAACTCTGAGCACCAAGAGGGCAGGGGCGCCTCCCACGGGAGACGCCCACTGGGGGGACGTCCCAGGGGCGGAACCCTGAGTCCAGAGGCGGGGAGGGCAGGAGGGACCAACGTCCCCCCCAGATCGTCCAACTTCCCCGTTTCACGGCAGCCACTCTGCGACTCAGGGACCGGAGGGGGAAGCCGTTCCAGAGGGTTCGGAGGTCGTCTCCTACCTCGGTAACACAGGTTGTTCCGGCAGCTGCCTCCGTACCTGGGCGGACACTCGGAGCAGGGCCGGCCAGCTCTGTACGGGGCTTCTCCGATCCAGTTCCCCCTGAGGACAGACCAGAAACACCGTCAGGGGGCCGCCACGCCAGGGCCCGGGGTGCTTCTCTCTCCTTTCCGGAGCCTCTCGGGACGCCAGACACGGTCAGGGAGGAAGGAAGGTGTGAAGGGGGAAAGGCACCTGCCCTGAGCCCCTCCTGTGTACAGAGTCTAGAGAATTCCAGAAGAATCCCAGTCGGGAGCTACGAAGCACCCTTCTCCCTGCACCTCTGTCCTGTGGCCTCACACCTCCCCACGCTGCTCCCTTACGCGACTCTGACTGCCATCAGCCACCCCCAGGCCCCGCCCCGATGCCTGTGCACTGGAAGCTGCTGGGATCCGCTGAAGCCATTTCTCAAGCGAGTAAACGGGAGCCTGTTCCAGGGAGCGCCTCGTCTTTACCACATGCCTACCTGCTCACTCCACCCTTCCAACACCCCAGGAGGGACGTGCTGGACTGCAATCCTTTTTCAGAAGAGGAAACTGAGGCTCAGAGAGGTGAAGGGACTCGCCCAAGGTCACACAACGAGGGAGTGGGGGGGCTGGGATTTGAACCCAGGCCGTGGGGCTCAGAGCCTGTGACCAGAGTCTGTCTGCTCTCGGGGCTGGGACCAAGGTCCCTCTGGGCATTACAGGTGCCATCCGCTTCCCTTTGAAGTTCCCAGGGCAGGACAACCAGAGGCCGGCCAGTGGCGTTTCCCCAGGGGCCGGGTTGCAGGGGGTGAGTGGAATTGCCAAGCCCTTCTCCCAGCACCTGGGCCTGTAGCAGCACAAGCCGGAGAGGTGAGTGATTGGGAGCCAGTCTCCGTGATTTGTTCTAGAAACTTCCTTCGTGGGTGCCCCGTCACCTGTCTGTCTACTCAGGAAGGAGATTCCCGATCCCGGGCCAAGCATGGCCGAGCGGTGATGAGCAGAGACTCCCGGGGCTGGACCTGGCCCTGCCAGCCGGGTGACCCCAGCCAATGCCCCTCAACCCTGAGCCTCTGCCCCTTTCTCTGTAGTGGGGTAAGCACGGGGGGCGGTCATGAGATGAAGGGGGCGACTGTGCGGATGCCTCAGACTGGGGCCAGCCCCCGGTGATAGCAACGTGCTCTCGGAGCATCTGCTAAATCAGCATCCTCATTGGGTGACATTTCGTACGGCCGTCCAGGGTGGCCAAGGAGGGGTCCTGATAGTGACGGCCGGGAGACGGCTGCAGAAGACGCACTCTCTGTTTGCCCCCGGACGGCTCAAAATAGCAGAACGGCATCACCCACGGCCACGTGGGCATCGGGCCTGGGGATGGCGGGAGGGGGGCTGGGGGGGTACTGTTATAATCTGCACCCACGGATGGCAAGATAACATCCCCCACCAGGCTGCAGACCCTGCTCCGCTGAGCACCTCTGCCCCACGTGCAGGCTGGCTAGGGGCTCACGGGGGGCTTCGGGACGACCCTCCCAAATGGACCATCACCAGGCGGACCCAGGGTACCCCAGCACCTGCCCTGTCACCGGGTGGGGCTCAGTAGGTTTCTTCAGACCCTCCGGGCCTCCCAGACAGGCTCCTCCCCTCCCCCAGCCAAGTTCACCAGCACAAGGTAGGTTCCACATTTCCTCAGCGACAAACCAAGTCTCCCACGCAGCTGGAGCAGGAACTCTCTGGGTTACCGGTGGTGGATGCGGGCTGGGTGCTAGGCGTCCTGCAGACGGGCGACCTCCCAGCTCCCAACAGCCCCAGGAAGTGAGCATCCCCCCCGCCACCCAGGAGGCCGCCAAGGTGCAAGACCACCCCACCCCACCCCCTCCCAAAGAGACCTGAGCCCAGACACCACCCCAGGGCCCACCCTCTCAGCCACTGCCCCCTGCACAGCCAGGGGCTCGGCCTCTTGAAGAAAGAGGCTGTGGACATCATGGAGAACCACAAAGACATCTGCCAAAAACTGCCCACCGAACACACAACACCACGGACGAGTCTCCCAGACACGGTGTTGAGAGGCAGACGGCAGGCACAAGAGGGCCATCTGTCTGTCCGTTCACAGGAGGGTCCGAACCAGACAGACTGACCGACGGGGAGGGGTGTCAGAATGTCAGCCACTCTGGGGGGCACGAGGGAGCCCCCGCTTCCAGCCTGGGGCCCTGGAAATACTCCCTCCCTTGACCTGGGCGCCAGTTACACAGGTACACACAATGCATACATAATGCACATACATATGCACGGACTGAACGTGTGCGTGCCCGCTCCCCAATTCGTATGACGAAACCCTAACCCCCCAACGCGGCTGCATCTGGAGACGGGGCCTCGCAGGAGGTGATTAAGGTTAAATGAGGTCACAAGGGTGGGACCCTGATCTGATAGGATTAGTGTCCTTATAAGAAGAGACACAGAGAGCTCAACTCCCCCTCCCTCTCCCTCCCCCTCCAACCCCCGGCACACACCGAGGAAACGCCATGTGGAGACACAGGGAGAACATGGCCATCTGTGAGCCCCAAAGAGACTCCTCACTAGAAACTGACCCTGCTGGACCCTGATCTGGACTTCCAGCCTCCAGAGCTGTGAGAAATAAACGTGTATTGCTCAAGCCACCCGATCCGTGGTGTTCTGTTACGGCAGCCTGAGCTGACTAATACACGTCTACATGTGTGAAAATTTATCCAGCTGTGCTCTTAGGATTAGTGTACTTTACCGTACACAAGTCGTTATCTTTTCAAGAAAGTGGTATAGACTAAATAAGGGAAGAATGGTATTTCTGGTTGGATCTTCCAGTGTATTTTTTAATAGAAAGACTTAAATGATTCCTCACTCCCCACCTGCCACTCTGCAAGGAGTGCCACCATGGGGGCCACCTTACTGCTCTTCCACGGGGCTCAGGTCCCTCCCACAGATGACGTCACCCCCCTGCCCTCATCCCTGTGGGCTGCTTGAGACACCATTACCACAGGCGTGCCACAGGGTTTGCAGAGAGTTTCTCTTTTCCTCCCAACCTCAGCGATTCCCTCTTCACCCCACCTTCTCACGGCTACTCCTGATCCAACCCAGTAAATGAGGTCATCCCTGTTTCATGCAGTCATGGAGAAAACATGCCTCAAGGGCACACTGCGTGCAGGGCCCAGTGCTAGGATGGCGGGCAGCCCAGTGGCCAGTGTGCAAACCACAGGCTGTAAACTGGGTGAGCCGGTCTCTGAGAATCAGCACATATTTGTCTGATGAGCAACGGAGGTGAATGAGTAAAGGGATAAGTGACACATGGTTGACATCCGGATGCTGTAAAGAGGAAGGGGGACTATGACCTAAAGGTGTGATGAGGTCCCTTCTGGGAGGGGAAATATAAAGATGCAGAAACTAGGACTAGCATGAATACGTATTTTCTAGAGTGCTGTCTGCTGCGTGTTTTCAGAGGAAAAAGAATCTCTGTGACAGACCCCACTGGTTGTCCAGCCAACTACTCCTGCTTCTGACTTATTCAAGTAGCCCCAGGGGATGACTTGCAAAGCCAACTGGGACAATTTCATTGGTCAAAGCCAACTGGGGCGATTTCATTGGCCAAAGCCAACTGGGGCAATTTCATTGGCCAAACCCAACTGGGGCAATTTCATTGGTCAAAGCCAACTGGGGCAGTCTTGTTCCCCCATGTCCATGAGCGGTCTAGTTCTGGCTAATGATGTAAGGAGAAAGTGGGCCAGGGGTGAGAAAAGCCTAAGGAGACAGGCCTTTTCTACCATTCTCTTCCCTTCTGTTTGGGAAGATGTGATGCCTGGTGCTCTACAGCTATCTTGGGACCATGAGGAGAGGACAATGCAGCAAGAAGACAGAAAGTTCTCATTGACATGCCGAGCTATTAAGCTCACCTAGATGCACCAACCTCTAGATGTCTTGTTATGTGAAATAATAAAGAGATTTTACCACCGAAGCCAGTTTTATAGTTGGGTCTTCCATAGCAGGCAAACACACCCCAACCCATAAAACCATGTCACTTGTTCTTACTTTGGAGAGTAATTGCAGACGAGGTAGACCGCATTCTCCCAAACATCTCCCCAGACATTCATCCTCTGGCAGGTGTTCACAGCACAGCCAATCTTGGTGGTTGTGGCCCAAACTATCTGAAAAGATGACATCCATACATCTGAGCTCAAGGGACAAACGACCAGGGTGACATAATCTGGCCTGGATCCATAAGGTGCTGGCACTAAAGGGGTGTGTGGTGAAGAGCTGAAGAACCAGAGTCTTCCCCTGACCCATTAAAGATCCACACATTTCTTTAAAACAAAAGCAAACCAAAAAAAAAAGAAAAAAAAACCACACAAGGAAAATTCCCCAGCAATGTAAAGCTGCCATAGAAGTTTCTAGTGCTTTACTCTCAGTTTCCATATTTGTGAACTGGCCACAAAGAGCCTGGCCCACCAGCTATACTTTGAGTGGCGCTGAATTAAAGGAAAACATTAAGGCAATGATAGAGCAGAGGTTTTCTGACTGGGCAACAGTCCCACAGGGCCAGGTGAGTGACAGAGCCTGGCCCACCAGCTATACTTTGAGTGGCGCTGAATTAAAGGAAAAAATTAAGGCAATGATAGAGCAGAGGTTTTCTGACTGGGCAACAGTCCCACAGGGCCAGGTGAGTGACAGTGTTTGGGGGTGCCAGGCTGAGGTCACACCTGATCTTCAGCCTTACCTGTGTGTAGTGGGTGCACATGGCCCCGGAGCACCTCTCCGGACACCAGGGGTTGCACTCGTGGGGGTAGGGGTAGGTGTAGTCCTTCACCTCGTCATACCAGGACTGCACGTGGAAGCCAGGAGAGCGGTACCTGCAGGGGCAGATCAGCTTGTTACGTGCCGGCCACCAAGCACCCAACGACGGAGACCCCCGCCGGCAGCACTGCCGCCCATGGGGCAGCTGGAGGGGGTGCTTCTTCGGGCCAACAGCCCCCTATCCCACCCAGTATCTGTTAAAAGTGCTTAAAACCCAAACTGGCCTCCTCTGGGTTCCAGGAGCGTCCCTGGGTGACCTACAAGCCACCAGCGTGTGGGGGAAACTTTTACCTGGCTCCCGGTGAGTTCTTTTTTATGTTAATAATTATGTATTAACTTTCACGTACATCTGAGGAATCCCATATTTCACAGATATTACTGCTTAAGACAAAACTGAAGGTGCAAGTCCATTTAAAGTCAATGTAGAGAAAAACAGTAAGTAGATAACTGAACAGATCCTGCCCAGATAACTGAACTGTGGCAGGGGAGGCTCTGGAAGTTGGGAAACAGCTGGGTATAGCGGACAGGGCAGACAGGTCCCTGTCTCTCTCTCTCTCTCTCTCTCTCACACACACACACACACACACAAACACACAGAGTCAAACAGCAGTCTAAAGCCTCACGTTTCTGTAACGTCATGACCAGCCTCGTTCCGTTCCATGGCTTCCTGGGGACCCGAGGACTCAGACTCAAGGAAGAAAACTCATTCAAGGCACAGGAACCCACAGGTGTGCAGAGCCCTGCAGTCAGCTGGGCAAACCCTTGTAGCAAGCTCCCCCTTGGGACTTTATCACCTGAGCCCTCCCTTGTCCCCACCCCCTAAGGAGCACGGCCCCAGCCACTGTTGGTGGCCGCCGCCCCCTTGCTTCAGCCCCGTCTGCCAGGTTGGCACCGGGAAAGCAAATAAACCAGATTGGAACCCCCGGTCGCCGTCACCAGCAAGCGTAAACAAAGCGGTTTCAATGAAGAGAACAGATGTGGTGGCGACTGGTGACTTCCGAGGGCACCTTGCGGACCCGGGTGGTTAGAAGTCTTGTAACGATTACTGTCAGGGCCCAGGGAACGGTGGAGGTCAGTGCCGTGGCTGGAGAAGCAGCCTCCCTTCCTGGGGCCAGCTCGGGGAAAGAGACACACGCAGCAACAGAGCTCTAGGGCCACAGGGAACCCATCACCAGTCTATTTCCCTGGCGCCTCACAGCCAGGCTGGGGTGGTTTTGGAAAGAGAACAGCTGGCCGCAGAGGGGCCTTCAGAAGAGGGTCTCTTTGGTAAAGTGGGTTGGCAATATTCACCCAGAAGGGGGACAGGCTTTGTGCCCTGGGACCCAGCAGTCCTACTCCTCAGAGTTTTCCTACTGAAATCATTCAAATGAGCCAAGGGGGGAAAAGAAAAAACAAAACAACCTAGCTACAAGAATGGAATGGCTTGGGCTCCCCTGGTGGCGCAGTGGTTAAGAACCCTCCTGCCGATGCAGGGGACACGGGTTCGAGCCCTGGTCCGGGAAGATTCCATGTGCCGCGGAGCAACGAAGCCCGTGCGCCACAACTCCTGAGCCTGCGCTCTAGAGCCCGCGAGCCACGACGACTGAAGCCCACGTGCCTAGAGCCCGTGCTCCGCAGCAAGAGAAGCCACCGCCACGAGAAGCCCGCGCACGGCAAACGAAGAGCCGCCCCCGCTTGCCTCAACTAGAGAAAGTCCACATGCAGCAATGAAGACCCAACACAGCCAAAAAAAAACCCCCAAAACCAAAAAACAACTAAATTAATTAATTAAAGAGAAAAAGAATGGAATGGCTAAATTCCAGTCTGCCAACTTGATGGCCCACAGGCAGCCTGGACAAGGTGATAACCTTGACAGCTATGTAACAGAAAACTGTTTGATATCGTATGAGAGGGAAAGAAAAAAAAAAGAATTAACAGCTGTCCTGGCCGCAGTTACAACTATGTGAAAACATGCCGGCCCACAGCCAGATGCAGCCCAGAAGCCCAGAAACATGCAAATTGCTGAACCAGGGCAGCAGATCGATGGGTTTGGTTCCCTTCAGACATTTTCTCTTAATGCTGTCATAAGACTGACTGCATAAGAAGCAGAAAAGAATGCTGGGTTGCTGTGGTTTCACGAAGTCACACCTCTGGACCCATGGCGACCCCTGCCCAGGCCCTTCCCGGAAGGGCACTGGCTAAAGGAAAACGCAGCTGCTCGTGGCCGCATTACGCTCCACGCTGAAAGAGCTGGAGATAGAGTAAACAGGTGGCTGAAGGCAAGCAAACCCTGACCTGTACTTTGAGGGGCTGTTCCCAGCCCAGGCCAACTTTTCAATAAGCGCGGCACAACGAAAGCAGGACCCTGGGACCCTGGGCCCCCATTCGGCGGACTCGTGTGCACAGCACGTGGGCAGTGAGTCTTAACCGGTCAGAAGACACTTTGTCCATTTCCTCTAAGGCAACCAGCCCCCAGCCCGGGAGGGGCCGCCAGCTGGCTTGGGTGCTTGGGAATGTGGCCCGGTTGACCTGGGGGAAGGTCCGTGGGCGACACTTAACAGACACTGTCAAGGCCTTGGAGGTTCACAAGTAGGGGGTCACGGCGGCTCTTACCTGCCCCAGTGCACGGCCAAGTTCTGCCCGATGGACACCAGCAGGCTGCTGGGCCCATGCTCCCAGATGCACTCCTGGGCCCAGGCCGCCGCCGACTTCTCCAGCTCTTCATCCCAGGTCTGCAGGGGGACGAGAAATGTGCACCAGGAGGTCAGGGTCAGGGGTGGGTGTAAGAAGCCAAACTGCAGAGACGCCCCCAGCTCAGGCCCTGGGAGACCCCGAGGGCTGGGCTTCGGCTTCCGCGACACTAGACACAGGGACTTCGCGCACGTCTCTGAGGGGTTCCTTGCTCGGGAGGCGGGAAGTGGCCGGTCAGCCAAGAGCCTAGAGGAGCCCCGATCCTCAGAGGACCTGCTCGGCCCCTAACTTGTCGGGGACACTGGCAAGTGTCCCTTCCCTCAGCCTCAGTCTCCTCATCTGTGAAATGGGAGGATGAATAAATCCTGGAGATGAATGACGGTGAAGGCAGTGACGGTTGCACAATGGTGTGAATGTAGTTAATGCGACTGAATATAGTGCATTTTAAAATGGCTGGAATGGTAAGTTTTATATTACGTATATTTTACCATTATATATGTGTATGTGTATATATATTTTTTAGGGAGCAAGAAATGCCTTCAACTCGCCCAGTCCTGTTCCCCTCCGGCTCAGCCCTCCCTGAGTCAGGGGTCTGGGCCAAAGAATCTTCGGCCCTCTTGCCTCCCAGCCGGCCCAGGGAGCACACATAACTCCTCAAGAAAGAACACGGTGAACGAGGCAAGTAGGGTCACTTCTCTTCTGCGGAGGAACAGATGCCAAGCGGCCCTCCCGGCAGCGAGCCCCCTCCCAGAGCCTTGGGGAAGACGCTCCATCCAGCTCACAGGCAGCCAGGGGCTGTCCCTCGCTCGGGGACGCCCCAGCCCCGACACACAGCAGTTGCTCACTGAAAGCCTATCCAGGCAGAGCCCCGGGACCATCCAGGAACAGGAACAGGAGGCTGGCTGAACCAACTGTGGGGCCCCTGGACGGAAGCTGCCCACTGCGCTCTCCTCCTCCTGTCTCGCTGTCTCCTTCTGGCCAAGATAACTGTGACTCCTCCACATCCAGGGGCAAGTCCTGCCCCAGGGCAGACGCCTCGTTGGGGGGGGGGGGGGGGGGCGGGGTCACACCTCTTGACCCGCTGCCCATTTCGGCTGCAGGGGACTCTCTGGGTTTCTCGCGGACAGTACCCCATCTTCAGCGCCCACCAAATCCTGTACCACTTCCGCCTCGGATCTTTCTCCACTGCCCAAGCACAGCCTGAAACAGGGGGTCAGGACCCCCGGGGGCCACACTCAGTCAGTGGGAGACAGGCCTGTCGATAAGAGCACGCACCTCCCACCTTCACAGGGCGGGGTAGTGAGGTGCTCTCGTTGGGTCTTGTTCACCTAACGAGAGCGTGCTTGTTAGGTGAACCTGGGTATGGGGCCAGGCTCTGCCTCTTGCTGGCTGTGTGACTTCAAGCAAATGGTTTCACCTCTCTGTGCCTCTGCTTCCCTATCTCTAAATGGGCTAATGGTACCTGGAACAGGATTTGCGGGAAGGTTGAATGAGAGCAGGCATGGAGCCCCTCGATGAGAAGCAAAGTAGCTCTCAGTCAACGGGTACCTGGATATTAAGGAAGTTAAGTTTCTCAAGCACCCACCAGGTGCCAGGGCAGTCGTCATCTGAACACCTGCCGGGTTGCAGGGGACAGGAGCACCATTTTCTTATTTAATTCCCCCAACAAGCCCTGGAGGTATGTTTTATCTCGCCATTGTTGCAGATCAAACAAACAAACTAACAAAAACCTCTGAGGTTAAGAGAGGTTAAGTAACTTGCCTAAGGCCACCCAGCTAGGAACTTGTTAGAACCTTAACCACCCAGCTTCCAAGGGGGCTCTTCCTCCTCTGCATGTTGCCACTAAGTGCTGGTCCCACTCCACTAAAATAATGGTTCCTAAAATAACGGCAACAGTGTAATTCACATTTATTTAGTACCATGCATTATCTTATTGACTCCTCCAAACACCTCTGCGAGAAAGGTACTTTTGTCGTCCCCCGTTGTGCTTGGTGAGGAATTATAAACGCAGAGAGGCTAAGAAATCTGCCCAAGTCACACAGCTAGCACGTGGCAGCTACCTAACCCGAGGCAGGCTGGCTCCAGGGCCTGTCCACTCATAAAACCTCAAAATGCAGTTATCTTAACTTCTGGAGCCAGTGCTAAAATCCACCTCTCAGCGCTGAGCCTGTTTCAGAGGACTGTGGCTCGCAGCCCCAGCGAGCAGGGCCGAGCAGGAAGCCATGAATCTGAGACACTTTCTCAAATCAGTGGCACTTGTCTGGGTGGAGACGGACGGGCAGCACGGGGCCGAGGATGCCGGGAGGGAGGGGACGGTGCTGGCCTCGGACTGCCGGCCCCGCCCCGAGGCCCCCTGCTCAGAGGCTGCCTCAGCAACACCCCTAAAGGCTCTACTTCCCCCACAGGGGGGCTGTTGAGACCGAAAGAGCCAGATCCCAGCTCCAGTTCTGAGATACCATGAAGTAAACACATAGGAAAATACAGGAGGCTATAGCCTCACGCTGCCGAGGGCCTCTCCCTGCCTGCTGCTGTACCCAAGCTCCTTTCCCCTGCCCTGAGTCTCCCCCACAAGCACCAGACAAGCACAGGGCATGAGGAAAAGAGCAGCAGAGACCCAGCCCGCCTCCCCACAGGAGGCAGGAAACAGCCAGGACCCTGGCGGGGCTGGGGCTCAGTCAAGCTTCAGGCCCAGGAAAATGCCTGCTCCCTGGTAGACAACACACAGGGCCTTGGGGTGGGGAGGGGCACAGGATGGAGGGTGACTGATCCAGAAAGAGGGGGAGAGTGTCTTTTCCCCACGGGGGACAGACGCCAAATGACCAGTTGCTGGGAAGGAGCGGGGAGGAGTCCGTGCCCTAAAAAAAAATTCTACCCTGATCCTCTCCATCTTTAACCCTATAAAGGTCTGCGCGGCTGCCCCACGCGTTAGCGTGTTGCAAGGGCGCCCCGTCTGCGTCCTAAAATTATCACAGCCCCTTTGGAATAAATGTCTGGACCATTTTCTTCAGGGAAAAAAGGAATGGTTTCATAACGAGCTCCCAGAGGACTCGGGGCTTGCTTGGGGCTCTGCGCAGACGGGCATCCATTCATCCGTGCACAGTTGGTGACGGGCCACCTCGCGCCAAGCACAGACGAGGACACCGAGGGACTCACAGGCACGCGGGCAGGTGACCGACCGTGAGGGTGGCCGAGGTCGGAGCACAGGCAACACGGAAAGCGGCCGCTGAGAGTCCAGAGGAAGGAGCGGCCCCGCGGCCAGGGCTGCAGGGAGGTGGGTACAGGAGTGAAGAGGGTGCAGCCCTCCTGGGGGCGGGGTCTGTAACCCACACAGCACCCAGAGGCCTCCCTGGCCAAAGGCAAGGGAGGGAAACAGGCTATCCCGACAGACAAGGGCCCCGATAGGAGGCCTCGGATGCCGGGAAAGCAGCACAGAGGGCCACCGAGGCTCCTGCCAGGCCAAAGGCTGGGGGAGTGAGATTTAGAAACTATAACGTGATACCAGGATGCAGAATGGGCCGGAAGAGGGCACGATGGGAGGTGAAACAGCCCCCGCCCCCACTCCAGGGCTGAGGCTGCCCCGATAATCAAGGGAGGATGGAAAAGGCTGGAGAAAGAGCCCCTGGTGCTGGTGGGGTCGGGGCGGGGAGGGGTTCAACTGAGCGTGGAGAGGGGACAAGAGCACAGGTCCTGGGCTCAGCCGGACCCAGGTCAGCATTCGCCTCCGCCTCTACAGCCGCGTGACCTCGGGCCTCGGTTTCCCAGTCTATAAAGTGGGGGGATACCACGGCGCCCGTCTCACAGGGCTGGGGGGGATGGGACACGGAGACACATGAGAGAGGGCAGAGCTGGGGACGTGCACCGGGGAGCTGGCTGCCCTTTCTGCTCCGAAATGCGGGGCTTCTCCAGACGCACAGGGGACCCTCCACTGTCCCTTCTCTACTCCTCCTCCCCAGCAGACACCCCCTCACTCACGGAGTCGGCCACCCCTCGCTACTCGACGGAAGGCGCAGCTAAACGGTGGGGTGAAGCTAAGGGTGACGCAAGGACAGTGGTAACAGCACAGCCCCAGGGCTGAGCATCTGCGCCAGGCAGTCAACACAGATGCCGTTAGATGGTCACGGGGGCCGCATGAGGTGGGATTTCCAAAGTAGACGCCGAGGCTCAGGCTGGCTAAGGAGACGTCGAGGTCACACAGTGAAGACGCAGCAGAGCTGGGGTCGGACTCACCCAAGCCCAGCCCTTGACCCTCCAGGAGGGTCTGGGAGGAAGAGTCAAGGGCGGGGAGCTTGGGCTGAGCTACAGAGAGGTGCAGCCCGTGCTGATCGGGTAAGGCATCCAGAGCAGAGGCGGGGGGCCCTCTCTCCCCAGGAGTCCCCAAGCCTGCCATCCCCCACCCCTCCCCCCGCCGATGGGGCCAGCCCCTGTGGTGGCCCAGCGCTCACCAGGTACTCCATGTTGGAGGCCGGTGGCGACACCTGGCCCCGCAGCTTGTTGTGAAGCATGAGTATCTCCTCCTTGTCCGCCCTGGGCATGGCCCTCCGGACCCGGGAGTGGGGTCTGTCCTGCTGGTATTTGCTGAGCAGCTTCTCTAGGTGTGTGACGTTGGGCAGGAAAAAGCTTTGGGCTCCACAGACCAGCAGCACCAGCCCCAAGGGTACAACGCCGTTCAGGACACAGCTCATGGCTCCACGCTGGCAGCAAGGGCTCGGATGACGGGCTGGCCTGGGCTCCTGAGGTGCTCGTGTGCTCTGGAAAGAAGCAGAGAGCAGCGGGACACGTCGGTCAGCGCCAAACCCGTGACGGCAGGGACCGGACCGGACATCATTCTCCCCACTTTGCAGATGTGGAGACCGAGGCCACATCAGAAGCTAAACCACCAAGGTCCCGCAGGCAGGAAGTGGTGGAGCTGGGATTCAAGCCAAGGGTCTCCAGCAAGGCAAAGCCACCTGATGCCGCATGGGACACCCTGGGTCTTCCTCCCGGCTTCCTGTCTGGTCCGAGAACACCAGGCAGGGCTTGAACGAGCGTGTTCGTTCTCCCTCTCGCCTCTGCTTTACTCCCAAAGAGTCAGTCACCCAATGACCTGGATTAGACACCTATTTTGTGCTGGGCGCTGGGACACGAAGATGAAAAGGGCACCGTCCTGGCCTCAGGGAGCTCCCAGTTGGGCGACAGGCGAGGAAACCCACAGCCCCTACCCAGCGGGACAGGCCTGACAAGATAGCGTGGGGAGCTGGAGGGAGGGGCTCCAGGGCCCCCCTTGGATGGGGGGGAGGCAGCCAAGCCTGGACGCCGACCCACCCGGAACCCCGGGTGGCCCCTCTGGTCTTCTCCTATACCAGCAACAGCTGGCTTTTCACCGGTCCCGTGGTCTGGGGCTGCAAGCTGGCAGCTGGAGGAGGACATCCTCAAGGGCACACCCGGGGCATCCCAGGAGGCAGAGCCGGAGTGGAGGAGCTATGGGAACGCGGCAGTTCCCATCTCCAACCCTGGGAACCCTCCAGGGTCCTGACCGAGCTTACGCTTCAGATAAATATAACCGCCATCTAGGGGGAGGCCTGACTCCTTGGAGTGGGTGAGAGGTGGCCTCCCTCCCGAGGAGTTCCCTTTGGAGCACAGCCGCAGGGACCTGGGTGAGGGCGGGGGACTTCTGAGTGCTCGTTCGCCCTGCAGGGAACAAGCCAGAAACGCAGACGCGCTCAGGGTCCCTGACGTCTCCCTGCTTAGTCACACCACCATATACGAGCATTTCCCAGCTGCACAGGCCAGGCTGAAAGGGATGCCAAAAACGCACTGACGCTGGGTTAAGATTCAGGACAAAGAAGGTGCGGGATCGACGTCACGCAGTATCCACGCGGGTATCACGGCAACACCCGATTTGCTTTACTCTTCAGCATCCCGAGGGGCAGGGCACCCCAAAAGGCATGAAATAGGAATTGCTTATGTGACGCAGCTACACTGGGTTTGGTTTAAGTCACCAACGGACACAACTAAACAACTCTCAGTAGGGGGAGGGGTAAATGAATTGTGAGTCAGGGTGGGTGGAATATTATACAGCAAGTAAAAACGATGACCTGGCGCTCTGTGGGTGTTGGCATAAACAAAGCTCAAATCTGATGTTGGGCTAAAAAAGCAAGCTGTAGAATACTATGCTAATGCTACTATTTGCGTGCATTTTAAGGCATATAAACCACACCTTGTATAGTTTATAGATATGTGTATATGTACATACATCTGTGTATACGTGTGAATTATATACACATGTATCATACGTGTATGTACATATATGTATATGGTGTGTGTGTGTGTGTGTGCACGCGTGCACCTGCACGTGTTTGTACGGTAAAACCAGGACTGAACACACCAAGTTCATGGTGGTAGATGATGCCGGGGTGAGGGAAATTGAACCGGAAAAGAGAATACAAGGGAACTCACCTTTATGTCTAATATATTGTTTCTATTAAAAATCTCGGGGCTTCCCTGGTGGCGCAGTGGTTAAGAATCCACCTACCAATGCAGGGGTTTGAACCCTAGTCCGGGAAGATCCCACATGCCGTGGAGCAACTAAGCCCGTGCGCCAAAACTACCGAGCCTGCGCTCTAGAGCCCACGAGCCACAGCTACCGAGCCCACGTGCCACAACTACTGAAGCCCGTGCGTGCGCCTAGAGCCCGTGCTCTGCAACAAGAGAAGCCACCGCAATGAGAAGCCCTTGCACCACAACGAGGAGTAGCCCCCGCTCGCCGCAACTAGAGAAAGCCCGCACGCAGCAACGAAGACCCAACGCAGCCAAAAATAAATAAATAAATAAATGCATTAAAAAAAAATTCTCAAGCAAATATGGCCAAGTGTTCACACTGAGTGGACAGGCTGAGTTGGCAGGAATGTGATGTAGTCACCAGAAGAGGGTGTCCTCGGGGGCCGGAGCTCAGTGGTGAGTGCATACCAGCCTTTGGACTTGGCTATTTTAAATTTTTTGAAATATTAATGGATAAAACAAAGCAAAATGCCAAAGCATGAAAGGACACTGAAACAACTGCTGGTTCCAAGTGCATTCTCCCAGCATGTTCTCCTGAACAAGGGCAACCTTACTCCAGAGGACTTGGTCGGCCGCCTTCACTGTGACCATTGCTTGGTCCACGGGCTGCACACGGGCCCTTCCCTCCAAGGATCTGGGGACAACTGATAAAGCCTCGGCTGGAGCTTCAGAGCTGGGAGAACCATGGGGTTTGTTTGTTTGCGGCCACACCACGTGGTTTGCGGGATCTTAGTTCCCCAACCAGTGATTGAACCTGGGCCTTCAGCACGCAAAGCACAGAGTCCTAACCACTGGACCACCAGGGAATTCCCAACCGTGCGGTTTAGTCAAACCTTCCCATGGGGAGAAACACAAGTGAAAAGAGGCGTTTCTCCAAGTGGCAGAGACAGTCGCTAGCCTGTCTTGTCTTGGGTTGGGCCATTCGGGACGTGGCGCTGGGCAGCACGATTGGGTCTGAACGTGGTCTGCAGCTCAGGGAGGGTTGGTGGGGGTCCACACTGGGGAGGGGGCAACGCCTGTACCTTGATGGCTTCTGCTAAGTTCGGGCCACAGGAGAACACTGAAGATTTAAGCAGAGCCGTAACAGTAACAGGCCTGGCATCTCACGTCTACATTCCAGAGCACAGCACTGGGCTGGCACACAGGGAAGAAAGCAGAATCCTGGACTGAGTTGTGTGGCCTGCAAATTCCTCTGTCGAAGTCCCAACCGCCAGCACCTCAGACTGTGACTGTATTTGGAGACAGGGTCTTCGAAGAGGTGATTAAGTTCCAATGAAGTCATACGGGTGAGCCCTGCTCCAGTATGACTGGTGTCCTTATAAGAAGAAGGGATTAAGACACAGACACACACGGAGGGACGAGAGCGTGAGACACAGCACGAAGACGGCCGTCGACACGCCAAGGAGTGAGGCCTCAAAGCAACCAGCCCCGCCGACACCTTGATCTTGGACTTCCAGACTCCAGAAGGGTGAGAAAACGAATCTGCGTTGTTTAAACCCCTCCGTCTGTGGTACTGTATCCTGGCAGCCCTAGCAAACTAATACAAGCGTCGGATAACAAGCGAGGAGAACTGTGTCCTAAGTACACCACTGGCAGCTGTACGGAAGGGGGTAAGGGAGGAACAGAGGGGCAAGTGGGGAGGCCAAGGGTGGGATCGTGGGGGTAACCCGGGCAGTGGCGAAAGGCGCTGTGTCACAGCACAAGCCCGTCAGCCGAGGCGACTTCGCCGGGGCCACGCCAGCCCGCTTCCCCTGCCGAAACAGCTCGATCAGAAGTTAGGGGAAAAAGCACTTCAGCCCCCTTTCCGTCTACGGTTTAAAAGAAACAGACTCACAGACATAGAGAATAGACTAGTGGTTGCCAAGGGGTAGAGGGGATGGTGGAGGGTGGAATGGGAGTCTGAGGTGAGCAGAGGCAAACTATCATATAGAGAATGGATACACGACGAGGTCCTACTATACAGCACAGGGAGCTACATTCAATATCCTGGGATAACCCATCATGGAAAAGAATATGAAAAAGAATATATATTTGCATAACTGAGTCACTCTGCTGTGCAGCAGAAACGAACACAACATTATAAACCAACTATACTTCAATAAAATAAATTTTTTAAAAAAGTTTTCCCAATGAGACACACACACTGCCCACCACCACCTGGGGCTTTCCAGTGACACGTATAGGCCCCCGCCTGGGAGGCCAGTGGGGCTTACGCAGAGGGAGACCCACCGCAAGCCCGTTGCTGCATTTCTCACGTCACCCTCCCGATGATTCACAGGTTTGGGCTCCATTGCTCCCATTTTACAGGTGAGGAGACTGAGGCCCTTGGAGTGTCAGGAACCTGTCCAGGGTCACACAACTGCAAGCAGAGAAGCTGGGGCTGCAGCGCAGCTCCGTCTGACCTCCAAGTCCCTTCCTCAATGCCACCGTGCCTTCCCGAGGGGTGGGCTTCCTTGGGGATTTCCCGTCACTACCCACACAGGGGAGGGCCGCCCACAAACAGCCCAGCACCCACTGCGACCCTCCCTGCCCTTCTCCGCTTCCTGCGCGGATAGTGGGGCTCAGTGGAGACAGACACCGTGCCCCACCCCAGGCCAGACAGAGACTCTGTCGAGAAGGCATCCATTTGTCGCCCCCAGGGGAATGCAACCTTTACATCACGGTGACATTTTGCCAAGATACTCCCCGTCACAGGGCTTGGCACCCACCCAGTCTCTATCTGCTGACGCACATTTGACTAAAATATGACGCCCGCACCGACGGACCCTCTCTGTCGGGCACCCTCCAGCCCTCCTAACATCCCCGAGGGGCTCACACTTCAGGGGGTCGACCCGAGCTCCCTTCGGTTCCTGGAGACGGAGGCCCACGCTCTCCAGCCCTGCACTTTTGTCCCCGCTTTCTCCTAGGGTTGCCAAATGCAAGCGTCATTTCTAGAGAAGCCCTTCTCCACTCTCTGTTCCTGGCCTCCTACCAAAAGCCTGAAACACCCGCGTGGACGGCCGTACGAGTCACAGAAACGCTGTCCGGGAGACATCGTCTCCCTGGCCCCAGTTGCAAAACCCAGCCCGGGAGACCACAATAAACAAGATAACGGCGCCAGGGTCCCATAAGCACATATCGGGGGGCGGGGAGGGGACCAAGAAAGCTTTCAAGGCCCACGGTCAAAGGCCAGACCCAACCTGGGGTCAGATTCCGGCAGCGCGGCCTCAGCTTTCAGATGCAGTTGGACTCTGGCTGTTTTCTACCCCATTTTCTGGAAAACAAACTGAGCCCGGCAGACATCACGTGGTATATCTGTGAGGTTGCGCGTCTGGTTTGAGGTGGAAGCAAGGCTTGAAATCCAGCTTTCCGGAAGCGTGTGGAACTCTTGAGCACGTGGCTGCTGCCTCGTCAGCTCTGCCATCTCCCCTCTACCCCGGCCAAGGCTCTGGGGACATCTGGGGCAGCCACAGCCCCGCATGTCCCCGGTCTAGCCGGGCGTCTCCTCGAGGGCTAGCTCCTGGGGGGTGCTGCCACCAAATTCAACTCTCAGGAATGAGAGAAAGAAAGAGAGAGAACGTGGGGCTTCCCTGGTGGCGCGGTGGTTGAGAGTCCGCCTGCCGATGCAGGGGACACGGGTTCGTGCCCCGGTCCGGGAGGATCCCACGTGCCGCGGAGCGGCTGGGCCCGTGAGCCGTGGCCGCTGCGCCTGCGCGTCCGGAGCCTGTGCTCCGCAGCGGGAGAGGCCACAGCAGTGAGAGGCCCGCGTACCGCAAAAAAGAAAAAATAAATAAATAAAAAAAAATAAAGAGAACGTGGTTGACGTTCGACGTCATCCCGCCTGGGCTGCCTTCGCCTACGATGAAGAAAGCCTGCCAGAAAGATGACTCTTAGCACGGAGCCTGCCAGCCGTCAGCCCCAAGGCCGTGCCAAGCTCTCCGCTTTTGCACATGCTGTTCTCGCGGCTCATCCCATGACCCCAGCCCGCCCCTCCCCTGCCCGCATCCCGCTGATGAATGAAGTCCTGATCGTGGGTTAAGACTCAACTGCAGGGTCGCTGCTTAATCACCGCCCCAGACCTGTCCGCCTTGTTCACCGTTGAACCGCCAACGTCTGACGTCGTTGGGACGAGGAGATCCGTACACTCACCTCGTAAATATTTATTGAACACCGCCGGCGCCTCTGTGGGTGAACAAGACTGACAGGTCTGCAGGTATGATTCAGCTCCAGGAGGCTTCCAGAAAGCAAGAGCCCTTCGGCTGAGTCTCCACCGCTGAGCAGGGCTGGATCAGCCTGCAGGGGAGGGGGCAGGCTGGGGTCAAGGGACGAGCCGTGGTACGAGGAACGGTGGAGATGAGGAACACGAGCGTTACGGTATTGCAGCGTTCGCTACGCGGCCCATGGCTGACAGCACTGGCTATGGCAATAGCGATGGAGGCGCTATATGCGCCACAGATGCATTGTGCGGAGGGATGTGGGGAAGGTGGGAATTAATCACGGGGAACGCAGTGAAAAGGCTATTCTCTCTTCACCACATTATTTCAAAGCCCCACCTCTGCTTTGAGACAAAAATCTAATTTTTTTTTTTTTGCGGTACACAGGCCTCTCTCTGTTGTGGCCTCTCCCGTTGCAGAGCACAGGCTCCGGACGCGCAGGCTCAGCGGCCACGGCTCACGGGCCCAGCCGCTCCGCGGCACGTGGGATCCTCCCGGACCGGGGCACGAACCCGCGTCCCCTTCATCGGCAGGCGGACTCTCAGCCACTGCGCCACCAGGGAAGCCCCAAAATCTAATTTTTAAAAATCCAATAAATGTCTAACGCTTGTCGGGGGCGGGGGGAAGCCCACCCCTAAACTTGAAACATGCTTCGGCTCACCGCACGCCTGGGGCCTTGGACACTTCTGCCCAGCTTTCTGGGGAAGTGGGTTCCGAGACGTCACAGACCGGGTCTGCGGCGTGAACGTGACCAACTGGCCGGGGACCGGATTCGCAGTGGTGACAGTCATTCGGTTCAGAGGCCAGCGCGGTGGCGGCGCTGGGTCCCCTTCCAGGGCTCAGCTCGGCTCAGTTCACTGGCCGCGGGGGTCAAGGCCTCAGCAGCCCGCCTCCTGTCTGCTCACGCCTGCTGCCCTGGCAGCTGAGACTGGGCGCTTCTTGATGGCTGGAACCACTGCTGTACTGGTAAATGTTTAACAACCGATGCTCCAGACACCCCAAAATACCCACCCTCATCTGTAATGTCTGCCAATTCTCTTGGTGTAAATATTCCCACCACGGCAATTTGAAGCCAGCAACGTGGGGTCACTGAGCATGGAGTTTCTGGAAAGAGCCTCATGGTAACACAAGAACGACGTCGCTTTTCCATCGCGTGCACAGAACAGACATCAACCACCCCAAGGGCAGAGAGAATAGTAAAGCGAGGTTAAAAAAAAATAGGATGCGCTAAGTTTTGAGTATTTATTACCTTTGTTTTAAATAAGACTTATTTCCCTATAAGTTTATATAACATTTAATGTTGGTGGTGTTCACAGGGCCTTATACTCAACGTTTTGTAATAACCTATAAGGGAAAAAGAAATATCTAAAAATACGGGTATATATACACATATTTGTGCATATAACTGAACCACTGTGCTGTACACCTGAAACTTACACGACACTGTACATCAAGGATACTTCAATTTTTTTTTAAAAATGATGGTTGGGTTGAACTTTTCGGAAACTTAACCACAACTTTTCTGAGTACTTAACCATGGGCTCTCACGAGCCAGGACAAGCCGGTACAAGCCAGCATGACCCAGTCGGCCAGTTCCAGCACAGCACTGGCCGACTGGGTCTTATTCAACTTGAATCCTCAGCGCGTATTAACTGCCCAGCAAACTCTTATCCCCAGTAACCCAGCCAACGCTTGATGAGTGAGGGCAAAGCGGCAGACATTGTTCTGGGTCCTCTACTCCCAGAATCTCGTATTTCACCCTCTGCACAGACCGACGGGGTCACTGCAATTAAGATCCCTACTTTACAGATGAGGAAACTGAGGCTCAACACAGACAAGCAGCTCACGGTCATACAGAGTGCCTGCGGACAGTGCCACACTCTGGCCGCCTACCCATCCTGCTCTCCAAAACGCCAGGGCAGTTCTGGCCTGGGCCCCGACGTCAGCCGGACTCAGCGAGAGACCCCGAGGCTAACCCCCAAGCCCGGGGTGCCCCAGGCTCCGCTCTCCTTCAGAGGCACAAAGGAGAACTCAAAATGTGAGCGAGGCCAAGGGCAGAGCAGAGTCAGACCCACAAACCACCCAGAAATTCCAGGAATTAAGTGGTGGCTGGGAGGAAGGGGGCGGGACACCCCAGCCTGTCTCAGGCAGATCCCAGGACTGGGTGAGTATCAGCCACCCCAGGGGTGGGGACCTCCCTCCTCCATTGGAGCCAGTTTTCCTTCAACCCTTCTCAACAGAATTAGGGCAGGACAATGGAGGGAACAGGCCTTCCCTTCCCTTGCCAACTGCTCTGCCCTCAACCCCACAGAGATTGACACTAGGCTTAACAAAAATGCGCCCCCCCCCACCCCCCGCTGCAGGCACTTTCTTTCCTCCTGTCCCCTCAGCCAAAGATACGTCCTTACGGGATACACAGGGCAGTATCTGGGGATGCTTAATTGAACAAATACAATATACAAAACCCATTCAGTTTTTTAAATACTATGCTGAGAATACACACAATTCTTTTTTTTTTTTTTTTTCTTTTTTTTTGCGGTACGCGGGCCTCTCACTGCTGCGGCCTCTCCCGTTGCGGAGCACAGGCTCCGGACGCGCAGGCTCAGCGGCCACGGCTCACGGGCCTAGCCGCTCCGCGGCACGTGGGATCCTCCCGGACCGGGGCACGAACCCGCGTCCCCTGCATCGGCAGGTGGACTCTCAACCACTGCGCCACCAGGGAAGCCAGAGAAAATACACAATTCTGAACAAAAAGAGAATACTCGCTCAACAAACATTTACTTAATCTACTCTGTGCAAAAAAAAAATAAGAAGAAGAACTAAAAACCAGGTTTGTTCAGTGCAAGCCAAGATAACATATAAGAGAAGCCACTTTAAAGTGACTGGATAATAAATTAATATGTTCTTAAAATACCCAGTACATAACTCCTGGGGCCCCTTTCTCCCTTCTTGCAGATGTGTGGATGCTTCCTTGGAAACAGTGCTCCCAGCGAAACTTTAGATAAATGGCAGGAAACCTCCACCTCCAAAGGACCGCCAGGAGGCAGCGTAGATAAGCGTGGACACTGGGTCAACCCCGGTTCGAATCCAGACTCCACAGCATTGAGCTGGGTGCTGCCCAGAGGGTCCCTCAACCTCGTGGAGTCTCCACTTCCTCATGGGCAAAACGAAGCCCTGAACTTCTCCCAGGGCTGGGGGAGGATTTGCAGAGTACGGAGAGCGTGGTTCTAAAGAGCCCAGCAGCAGAGTCCCAGGATTTACTGGTGTTTAATGACTGCTTCTCTCCCTCCTCCTCCTGGGTGAATTCGGGCACCCCAGATCATCTCTGCTCCAGGCCACGAGGCTGACAGCATCTGGACCAGCCTCCCACCTGAAATGCAGGATTCACTGGTATTGGGTGGTACCTGCAAGGAAGAGTCCACAGCCTTGAACCAAGCTCAAGAATTCTACAGCAGCAGGCTATGGAATCTTCACACTGCTTCACAGATGAATATCCCCAGGGCAAACCCTCAGGTGGCCACGGAGTCCTTGGGATAGGTCAGTGAACAAGACTCTGTCCCCAGGAATCGGGGTGCGGGGAGGGAGGGAACAGCACAGCAAATAGACGATACAGAGGCTGGAGGAAGACAGGCCTGGGACATGGGATGGTGAGGTTGGGCAGCGAGAGGGGCAGGAACCACCCTGGCTGGGGTGAACTCCAGGCGGCAGGAACCGCAAGGACAAAGGCTCTGAGATGGTCGCCAGCTTGGCCTGACCAAGGAGGGGTGCTAAGCCAGTGTGGCGGGGGAGAAATGGGGTCACAGAGGCAAGCAGGGCCAAGCAGCCAGGGGCCTTGAGGGCCACCATGACAAGGATTTTATTCTAAATGCAAAGAGGGGGAACTTCCCTGGTGGTCCAGTGGTTAAGATGCTGAGCTTCCACTGCAGGGGGTGCGGGTTGGATCCCTGGCTGGGGAGCTAAGATCCCGCATGCCATGCAGCATGGCCATAAAATAAAAACAATAAACATTTTTAAAAATAATTGCAAAGAGGGGTGTGTGTGTGTGTGTGTGTGTGTGTGTGTGCGCGTGCGCGCGTGCGTGCGTGTCGGGTGCAGGGCAGATGAAGACGATGGTGACGGGGTCTGATTTATGCTTTGAGAGCCTGGCAGATGTAGCATTGCAGATGAAGCTCACAGACATAACACTGAACCAAAGAAGCCAGACTCCAGTGATGAAACATGCATGGTTCATTTATGTAAAGTTCAAAACCAGGCAAAACCAACCTATACCATCAGAAGTCCAGAAATGGTTACCCTCGGAGGTGGGGCTATGGGAGAGTTCCTGGCGGACGGTCAGGCTCTGAGGCTCTGGGGCCGTAGCAAGGGCATGCGCACTTGGAGAAAATTCATCCCCCGACGCACGAAGGCGTGTGCATTCTTCTCTAGCATGTTGAACTTTAATAAAAAGTCTAAGAGAAATTTAAAGAAGCCTGGCTTCTGTTGGAAGAACGGCTCCAGAGAAGCTGGAGAACTGATTAAGCAAGAGGAAATCCTCCAGGGCTCTCCCCAGGAGGCTCAGCAATGAGACAAGTCCGGGGCCTGGTCTCCTACAGCCCTTCAAAGTGAACTTGAAGGTGCTGGAGCCCAGATAAAGCTCCGTGCTGCTAGAGCCTCCCGCTTGGGCCAGACACCGACTCTCCCAGACAGGGCCCAGTTCATCTTCAGTCTGAAGGGCACTTTGTCCAGCGATGCCAAAGCTGAAAATATCTCAGTCCCCGGGAAGCCCGGCCTCGAAGGTTCCCGGGAATAAACAGTGTTTTTGCAGCAGCCCGTGCTTCCCCCATGAGAACAGACTGGCTGTGTTGGGAGCCGGTTTGGGGGCGGGATGGAGAGGCGCAGCGGACACGTGCGTACACACAAATGTATTTTAAATGCTGGGAAGGAAACCACCCATTCTTTCACAGGGGCCGCTTAGGGGTTACAAACAGACGGACTTCACAAGCTCCTGGGCACACGGGGCTCTACATACAGGCTCAAGGAAAAGGCGGGAATCCTCAGGACGCTTGATGGGGCCCCAGAGCAATGGGCGCCAACAAGCCGAGCGCTCTTCCGGAAGGAAGTCCTAGGCACACGTCAAGAGCCTGTTCTCGGGGGCCTCGGCTCTGGACAGAAGAGGTCATTCTAGCTCCCAAGGCCCTGGCTCCATTCTCGCCACGTGACCCGTTTCTGGTCACACCAGGCCCTGTAAACAGAACCTTCCGCCCCCATCAGCCAGCCCCGCCCACCCCATTCTGGGGCCGGGGCCCAGGACAAGTCTTCTGGGCTTTCCAGGGCAATGGGTCCCACCCTGGAGCCCGCACCAGAAAGTGCTGGGAGCCGCGTGAAAGCGCAGATTGCCGGCCCCACCCCCATAGCTTTAGGAGGCCTGGGGCGGGGCCTGAGAATCGGCATTCGGACGAGCTCCCGGGAGCCGCTGCTGGTCCAGGGACCCCACTCTGAGAACCGCTGCTCTAGGTGGTAACAGCCTCTCAAATCTTCTCACGCCGCACCTCAGTCCAGTGTTTCCCAAACTCCAGCCCTTGGCACACCCCCTTCCCCAAGCTTTGCCCACCTTCCTACCATCTCCCCGTTCTAGTTCATACTTCATATTTTACTGAAATTGGCTTGCTTTGGGCGTTCAAAGGAATTTACTTTAAAGAGGGAACCTTCTCTCATCAGCAGGTGCAGAGAACCTGAGGCTGGAGTAAAACGGAACACGAGGAAAACGGAAGAGAGTTGGGGCCAGGGGCTTCTCTGTAGAGGGCGCTCTCTGCTGTATCGAGGTCAGGGTGGGGCGGCATTTGGGGCAGAACGCAGCCCCTGAGACGGTCGCCTTGCTGTGGCACAGAGGAGAGAACAGCGCCCGGGTGGGAGGCCTTTGCTGCTGGGTCACTAGACAGGCTCAGTCGCCTCGGGGGCCGGAAGCTGGATTCTTTTCCCTTCTGGGATTTCACCATTCTGTACTCACAGTGGGATGCGATCCAGAAACTTGGACTGAAAGTGTGGGATTTCATAATTTATATATTTTTTTAAATGACGGTCCAAAAGTTGCATAATCCTCATTAGGACTTTTCTTTTCCCCCTCAATCTGTGGTTTTCGTCTAAGCTGACACAGCATTTGAGACAATCAGAGCAGATATATCTCCCTCGGGCTGAATCATGAGAAACTGTCTCTCCCCACAGCCTCGAAGAGGGGGTGTCTGTCGGTGAGTACCCGCAACGGCACCGGCCGGGGTAGAAAGCTGAGCTCCCTCCCCCACACGAAGCTCTGTCAGTTGCTCTCCTGCTGGGGCGGCAGGGGAGGTGTGAACACCTCCCCCCAAACACCCAGATGCCAAGTTCTCATTCCTGAATGACATGATCTCAGTTGATGTTTCTTCAAGAGGGAAGTCAAGAAAGCGGGACACGTGTTCCTCAGTACCATGTGACCCAGCTACTCTACTCCTAGGCGTAGACCCCAAACAACTGAAAACAGGTGTACCAACAAAAATGTGTACACGGATGTTAACAGCAGCATTACGCACAAGAGCCACAAGGTGGAAATGGCCCAAACTGCCGTCGATGGAAGAAGGGATAAGCGAAAGATGGTCTATCCGTACACTGGAATAGTATTCAGCCATAAAAAGGGAGGCAGCGCTGACACAGTCTACGTCATGAATGAACCTTGATAACCTTATGCTCGGTGAGAGAAGCCAGACACAAAAACCCACATACTGTGGGATTCCATTTACATGAAATGTCCAGAATAAGCAAATCCAGAGAGACAGAAAGCAGATGAGCAGTTGCCAGGGGGCGGGGAGGACAGAAAGGGGTTGTGATTGCTAATAATGGTTATGGGGTCTCCTTTTGGGATGATGAAAACGTTCTGGAATTAGACAGTGGTGATGGTTGCAGGACATTGTTGATGTACTACATGCCACCAAACTGTGCACTTTAAAATGTAAATCTTACGTCGATGAGTATTTTACCCCAATAAAACCTTTTTTGTCAAGGAAAAGAAAGAAAGAAAAAAGAGCATGGCTGCCTCTACCAACCACCACCCAGATCTGCCTGACCCTCCCTGTTCCAGAACAGAGTGTGCTCCCTTTGGGACTTTATGAGGGGTTCCAGATGCCTTATCCCAGGAAGGTCTGAGAAGCTATTCAGCTCAATGAACTGAAGACGAAATGAAATGTCGCCTGTGTTATATTTTCCTTTCTTGACAAGCCATGAGCCCCTTTGAGTGATGCTGGGTTTGCACATCTGGGACTGATCAAAAACCAGTGAGTCTGCAGAAAAAGGGGGGGGGGGAAGCTTCCTAGGTCGGGAGCAAGCAGACACAGAGGCACCTCCCATACGCAGTAAATTACTCTGGTGACAGAGAAAAGAAATGTTCCAGCTCCCACAAGGCCAAAGAGGTCGGCAATTGGGGCTCCTGCCTCTGAAAGCCAGTTTTCAAAATGCAACCTACTACAAAGCCCAGATATCCAACGTGAGGTCTCCGAGGGAGGGATGCAGTTCGGGGGCTTTCAGAAGCTCACGCTCTTCTGCTGAGCTCCAGCCCCTGCCCATCAAGCCAGCTCTTCTCTCCAGACGCAGGACCGTGGGAGCAGCTGGCGCTGCTCTGGGCTCCCCAGCGGGGCCCCTCTGCACGTTGATACAGGTACCGGTCAGCAGAGTGGAGCCCAAGCCCCTCTCCAGGCCCACTCCTAACCGGGGCCAGGGATCCCGAGCCCACACGGCGGGAGGCTTGTGCGGCAGCAGGCTCTGCGCTGACAGTCCTGTGGCTAGCCACCGGGCCGGCAGCTTCTTCCAGAACCTCGGGTGGGGTCCAGCCAGGGTGGCAGCTCTTCCCGGCTCTGGCCGTGTCACGTGGGGTACATGCCTTCATCACTCTGAGGCTCGACCCCCTCCTTGTAAAAAGGAGGACAGTCCAGCTCTTAAAGAAGTCAGCAGGATAGGTCATCCACGTAAAACCCCAGGCACGTCTGGGCCACAGCAAGTGCCAGATAAATGTCATCTGCCGGTAGGATTACAGATGCTATCGTTACTATTCCTACTCCTATTTTTCAAGAGACTGTAAAAATCAAAATCACTCTCTTCGTTCTCCTCCCTGGCCACGTCATCAGGGACGGGGCTGGGGCTCAACTCTGCTGCTATTTCACGTGGAGCCCCTCTCACACGAAACGGTTCCTTGTTGAAGGTCAGGTTCAGCGTAGAGTCAGCAGTTGGGCAGAGAAGTGCCTTCAAGGAGGCAGGACACAGCCACTAAGCGTGTAGGGTAGGTAGACAGAGAGACCTGGGGTGACAATGTCACACACAAGCTAGGGGACCTCGTGCAAGCACTTCACCCCTTTGGGCCTCGGTTGCCTCATCTGCAATGAAAACCTAGTGGCCCTGCGCCCAGGCGTGTTGCAGGTAAAGAGGACAGCAAGGGCCCTCACAGCTGGCACCCCAGCAGCACAGCTCCCACACCTTCAGCTCCTTCCCCCACGGGCAAACAGCCAGATCAGGGGCAGAAACAGAAAATCAGGTGCACAAGACCAAGAGCCCTGAGAGTTCCCCTCTGGGTCTATCTGGAGAAGGGGGCAGGGCCTTCACCTTGTCCTTCACATGGTCTCTCATCAGTCAGCCTCTAGACCCTTGGTGTCCTGACCCCACTGGGGAAGGCAGGCTCACCCTAGTCTTCCCCGGGCAAGGAGACCAAAGGTTCAAGGTAGAAACTCACAAGCCCACTCTCGGTTGGAAGTTGAGCTGGGCACCTGCCAGACTCCCAGCTACTTCTCTTGACCAGAGGAGTAACTCACCTCTGGCTAAAACACACCCAATTCAAAATCGGACTTCGGTTGAGCAGGCGTCAGCTAAGCCCTTCCCGGCTTGTCCACCAGCCCAGCCCTTTCAAGGGAGCTTCGGGGTCTGCACTGCACGAGGGGCTCGCCCTGCCTCTTCCACCTGGGGCTGCAGATCTCCTAGACCCCAGAGCTGAGCCCTCAGCTCCCAGCCGCCCCCCCCCACAAGAAGTTTATGCAGATATCCACTCTGGTTGAAGAGACCCAGGAACTCTTCCCAAACCTGTAGAAACTCTGATAATGCCCCACGCCTGGACGCACCCACAGCCATATGGAGCTTTGGAGGCAGACGGAACTGGGTCCCAGCCTCCGCTCTGCCTGGACACGTCACCTCTCTGACCCTCAGGGAGACTACCGGGAAGGTTTGTTGCAAACAAAACCATAAAGGGGCGTGGTCCTGTAAACCTGCCGCGCAGAACGCACACGCCGTTAGGTTCACCCCTGCCCTCCACACGTGGGGAGGACACATTCGAAGTCCTGCCCACACACACACCATCGGCTTTCTCTTTATCGACGCCCACCGTGTACACAGGAAGGCAACAGATGCTAGCGAACTGCACAGGTGAGGGAGGAGGACACAGCCTCAGGGAGCACGATTCTGCGGTCAGATAGCCTTTGAGTCCTGGCCCCCTCGCTTCCAGCATGTGAGGTCTCGGGCAACTCGCCCTCGCGGGGCCTCAGTTTCTCCGTCTGCGGACGGGCATGCGGCCGAGCACGGTTCTGAGAGGCGGGTGGCACGCTCAGCTAAGTGCCTGCACACAGGAAGCCCTAAGAGGTGGCATCTGCTCTGGCTGTTTCAGCTCCTCGGAGATTGCGGGAGCGGATCGTACAGGGCAGAGAGAACAATTTAAGTCACGCTTACCTCCCTCCGCAGGGCTCCAGCCACCTCCTCGCCGGCGTCTTCTGAGTGGAGTGGCGGCAGCGGCAACACGGGCACAGCGGACCCAGAGGGCAGGTCGCGGGACACGGGACTCCGGTGCCGCCGAGAGATGCAGTGCGTCCGAGGACCCTGCGCGCCGCCTCTTGTAGCTGCCCGGAGCCCCGGGGCCACGCCCCGCGGCGGTCGGCGGCGCTGATGGGGCCACGCCCCGCGGCGGTCGGCGGCCCCGCCCCTGTCCTCCCCCACCCCACCGGCCACGCCCCTCCCGGCCTCGCCCCACCCCAGGAGCCCGGAGGACACCCGGAGGCGCGGGCGCCTGGGGTCGGGTGGTGGTGGCCTTCGCAGGGAGGGCGGGACCACCCGCGTCCAAAGAACTCGGCTTGACAAGAGGAGGCCGCGCTCAGTTTTTCGTCATGACCGTAAAAGTATCGTTTGCATTGACAGCTTAACGATGCACCCAGCGCGATACCAGGCACTTTCCACCATGGGTGTGCAAATTTACCGAATTCCACTTCTCTGCGGCTCAACTGGAAAATGGGAAAAGGGAAGCTATCTTCCGCGGATTGCAGCAAATGAAACCAGGAAGCGCAGGGGCTCCATCAACTATGGTGCAGAATACACACTTGCGAAATTTATTTCCATCCTCTACGCGTGGATAGAAAACTTCACTCTTGCCACCCTCACACACACACACACACACACAATTTTCAGGGTGCGAATGAAGACAGGAAGACCTTACTGGATGAAGACAGTAAAGCCGAGGTCCAGGCTAAGCACTTTACTGTCATTATCCCAGTACAGGTTCACAGGAATCCAGTGAGATGGAAATGACCCCATTTCACAGATTGGGCAACTGAGGCTTGGAGTAGAGAGTGCCCAAGTCCCCGGAGGACAGTGCAGTTTAACACCCTAATCAACTGAGAGCCAGAAGCAACTGCCTTTGAGAGATGTAAAGCCAAGGCCCTTGTTGGCAGGGGAAGAAACCAAGGCTGCAGGAGCTAAAGGACTCCCCCGTGCTCCCCACTCAGTCACATAAAGTGGACCTACTGTGTGCTGGTGGCACCCAAGGGCGAGATGGAGCCTGTTCTCACCACGTTGCTTATTACTGCATGAACACACCGAATCAGCTCACTCAGTATCGACTCACCCCACTCAGCCCCCATCCAGTCACTCTGCACCCGCCCCTGTGCTATGCGGGGATCTCAGAGTCTGGGGCATCCGTACAGGTCAGAGCACACGGGGCAGGGAGGGGGTGTGGACAGGGACGGGGCAAAGATAAGGGAAGAACCTCAGTGATTGGCCAGGCATGTGTGACACGGATTCAGAAAGCTAGAAGCTCTTAAGATTTTGGTGCAGCTCAAATGCAGATTTAAAAAGTTATCTTTTTTTCAACTCATATTATTCTCATTTCTTTTACTTTTCTTCCTTTTCTCAGTTTTTGAAGCATCATTCTCAGCTCAACATTCATTCATCCAATACTTATTAAGCACCTACTATGTGCCAGGCTCTGTCCCAAGTACTGGGGCATTTAGTGGTGAGCAAAAGACTGCTGCAGAACAAGTGCCCTCGGTTTGACAAAGAGCAAATCCAAGGGGAGAAGAGATTTGTATTTTTTTTTTTTAAATTTACTTATTTACTTTGGCTGCATTGGGTCTTCGTTGTTGGGTCTTCGTTGCTACACGCGGGCTTTATCTAGTTGCGGCGAGCGGGGGCTACTCTTCGTTGTGGTGCGTGGGCTTCTCATTGCAGTGGCTTCTCTTGTTGCAGAGCACGGGCTCTAGGCGCACGGGCTTCAGTAGTTGTGGTACGCAGGTTCGGTAGTTGTGGCTCGCGGGCTCTAGGGCACAGGCTCAGTAGTTGTGGCGCACGGGCTTAGTTGCTCCGCGGCATGTGGGATCTTCCCAGACCGGGGCTTGAACCCGCGTCCCCTGCATTTGCGGGTGGATTCCCAGCCACTGCGCCACCAGGGAAGTCCCAGATTTGTATTCTTGACGGATGCCTCTCAGGTACGCAGCCTCATACCCATCGTCCTGGCGAACTCCCCGCTCCCAGCGGCCCTCTGAGGCCGGTGCTGTCGTCATCAGGAAACTGGGCACAGAGAGGTAAGTAGCTTTCCCAAGGTTACACAGCGCCCTAGTGGAAGAACTGGGACTTGGTTTTTGGCTTGTTTTTGTACTAGGGGAGAAATTTTATTTCACATTTACAAGTTCAATTAAACTTTGGTAGAAGAGTGACCGTGCATTTGACATATCTTAGGAATACTGAGCAGCTTTCTTAAGGCCTCACTCACCTCTCACCTCCCAGGCTGGTTCCCTGCTCTCAGGCACACTCCCTCCCATCACAAGGAACTGGGATTTCAACTCAGGCTCACCCCCACTCAGCTGCCACCACCTTGTGTGCCATGAAACCTGGGGTCCGGTGGAGTGGGAGAAAGTGGTCCCTGCCCCAGCAGAGGGGAAGGGAAGCCGCACAGAATCAGATTTCTCGTGGGCCCAGCATTTGGGTGGGGGTGGGGGTGGGGAGGCGGGGTCAGTACCGAAACGTCCACAGCTCAGCGTGCTCGGGCCTCCGCCTCCTTTGTGCGGCAACTCTGCAGGCTCCTCGCTGGTCCCGGATGGCTCTGGGGACACCTTTCCCAGCTCAGGTGTTCCAGGGGGGCTGTTGGCAGAGCTGCAACCCGAGGGCACCTCTCTACAATGTCGCCCCCCAGCCGAGCTGCCAACCCCTGTCCAGACTGGCAGCCGCTGCCCCAGCACCCTGCACCAAGGAACTTCCGGACCCCCAACTCCCGTTTCTCCTTTCCTCTCCCTCTGTGGTCGCCTCTTCATCTGTCCACCTGCTTCTTGTCTGCAGTGCTGAGAGACGGGATCCGGCCGTGCCCAGCACTGCCCGCTGACTTCCATCCAGCCGGCACTCACGCCTGTGACCTTGGCCCTGCACCAGGTAGTCTGAGAGGAGGGAGCAGGATTTGCCCGCAGTGCCAACCCGCTGGGCGTCCTGAGCGACTTCAGTTCCCTTTAACATCTCAGTGCGGTTAACGTTTCTCAAATGGGATGTTACGGTCACTGGTGCCGTGTAACAAACCATCCCAAAACGTAGTGGCTTAAAACAACCACCTTATCTTGCTCGCAGTTTTTTTTTTTTTTTTTTTTTTTTTTTGCGGTACGCGGGCCTCTCACTGCTGTGGCCTCTCCCGTTGCGGAGCACAGGCTCCGGACGCGCAGGCTCAGCGGCCATGGCTCACGGGCCCAGCCGCTCCGCAGCACGTGGGATCCTCCCGGACCGGGGCGCGAACCCGCGTCCCCTGCATCGGCAGGCGGATTCTCAACCACTGCGCCACCAGGGAAGCCCTTGCTTGCAGTTTTATAGCTCAGGAATCTGGGACGGGCCCCATCGGATGGTTCTTCCTTGCTTCATTGTGTGGTTGCAGTCAGATGTCGGCTGGGCTGCAGACGTCGGAAGGTTCCACTGGGCTGGTCGTCTGAGCTGAGTCACCCACGTGGTAGGAGAGCCACGTGGCCTTTCCAGGAATGTAGCCTCAGGGTAGTCAGACTTTTTACTAGCCCCCAGAGCAAGTCCCAAGAGAACCAGGCAGAAGACGCAGGACGTTTAGTGGCCTGGCAATGGAAGTCACAGAACATCACGGCTGCCATACCCTTGGTCAAGACACAGAGCCTGCTTGGGGTCAAGGAGAGAGGGCACGGACCACACTTTTTAACGGGTAGACATCAAAGAATCTGCAGGCTTGTTTTAAATCCTCTCCAAGTTTTTAAACGGACACGGGGCTTCCCTGGTGGCGCAGTGGTTGAGAGTCCGCCTGCCGATGCAGGGGACGCGGGTTCGTGCCCCGGTCCGGGAAGATCCCACGTGCCGTGGAGCGGCTGGGCCCGTGAGCCGTGGCCGCTGAGCCTGCGCGTCCGGAGCCTTTGCTCCGCGACGGGAGAGGCCACGACAGTGAGAGGCCCGCGTACCGCAAAAAAACAAAAACAAAAAAACGGACACGACAGGGAATTCCCTGGCAGTCCAGTGGTTAGGACTCTGCACTTTTACTGCCATGGGCCTGGGTTCTATTCCTGGTCAGAGAACTACCGTCCTGCAAGCTGGGCCGCGTGGCCAAATTAATTAATTAATTAGTTAAATAAATAAATACAGCAGACACGATATGTGAAAACACACAGACAGTGCCAAGCACCAGACAGACACTCAGTGAAAGATAATTAATCCTTCTCAGGGAGCTAACTAGTTAGTCCAGGGCAAGGAGGGTCTAGATGGATGTTCGAATCCTGACTCCACCAGCTTTGTATCTTTGCTCAAGTCACCTGACCTCTCTGAGCTGCAACTGCCTCCCGGGCTGGATCACCCAAGGGGCGGGCTGAGCTTGGGTCTGTAGCTTGTGGGTGGTGCCATCTTCTGGAACCAGTAGAGCTGAGTTCAAATCCTGGCTCCTCTACTTCCAGGCGTGGCCTGTGTTCAGCTGCCCATCTGTAGAGTGGGGCGATGATAACAGCACCTTCCTTCTTCAGGGCTGCCGTTAAATGGTTAATATATGGCAAACAGAACAAAGCCTGGCACTTAGCGAGTATTAGTTAATGTCATTGTTATTAGGGGCCAACAAGGTACAAAGAGAGAGGTTTGCTTTCCATCGACTTTTCCATCAACTTTTCCATCATTGTGCAATCTTAGACTCTAATTTCCAGAACATAACATTTGAATCTGAATAAAATGCCGTATCATGGGCAACACGGGCTCCCGGGAGGTCCTGGATGAGAAAGAACCAAGAGGCACCCAAGAGTCCTCCTGAGAAGGGCCTGGCCACTTATATCCTTGGAAATCCCAGCAAAGGATCCCATCTGTACCCAGGCAGGAGTTAAGTCATGGAGAGCTTGAGACCAAGGAAAAGGCCCTTCTGGTCATAATGAAGCCCAATCTGGAAACAGGAACGCTCCGGCCTGGAGAGGTTCCATCCCTCTCTTCACTCGCTCTCTTGGAACCAAGGTGGGCTGATGGCAGGACCGTACACGTCTGCAAAACGGTGGGGTTGCCCCAGACGGCATCGAGGTCTTTCTTTCCTATCCCGTGAGCTGGTTGCCCTAGAACTAATGGGTCTTGAACTCACACCAACATCTTCTCACCAGGTGTTTTGATTGGCGTCTCTGATTTGGACACCAAGAGCCAAGGCTGTGGAGTTCCAGCTTCTCGTTTGTTCCTGTCACACTCATTCAGCAGCTGCGGAAAGCCACTGAGCCTCAATTCGGCATCAAAGACCACTAACAATTTGAGTCAAGGAGACGTAGGCGTACCATTTTGTGATGCGCACGGCTTAGAAAGAGGAACGAAAAGGACGGGAAGGATGATGACACCTCTGTGTTGACAGGTGCCGATTATGTGGTCCTCCGGGATCTCAGTGGGATGGATTTGCTTGACTCGTTGGAGAGGAAAGGTACAGGTGTGAGTTCCACATCTTATATTGGCAGGCAACCCTCTGGGGGAGGGGGTGTAAATCTAGGGTAAGATCTTGATCGATTGAACTTGCAAGTAACAGAAACCCACTCAAGTTAGAAGGGGGGCTCTTGGTAGGATACTGGGTTACTGTGCAATTCAAGGACTGCCAAGACCTTCAAAGAAATAGCATTAGTCCTGGAAGGGTGTCAAGCACGCTGGCAGTACTATTTCTCACACTCTGAAAGGGGTCCCTCCCTTCTCCCTCTGAAGCCAGGCCTTTCCCATCGCCTGTGGACATGACCATCCCATCAGCACGGGAGTTCACACCTCCCTCGTTCCAGGGACAGCTCGGGTTGTGCCCAATCATCTCCCAGTTCTAACGTCGTAGAGAGAGAGAATCTAACTGGCCCTGTTGGGAGCAAATGTCAATCCATGGCCAATCGAATGAGACCAAAGCCCCAGAATGCCTGGGACTTAACGCCCCTGAGGCATCGGCTGACAAAGGCTAACAGGGCTGGGGGTGTAAATACCCCAGATCCTCCGCTCTCGGCTGGGATGATTCAGAGGTGGATGTTTCCCAGAAGGATTCTCTAGCTGATCACATCGTTGTCGGCTTAATGCTGTACACATTACCACGTCCCCCACCTTCCCTGTATCTCTTTCCTGTATTCCTTGCATCTCTCAAATAAGCTGCCTGCCCTCATATCCTCAGTTCAGGGTCTGCTTCTGGGAACCCAAACTAAGACAAGGACCCTGAAGTCTGGGGAAAGGAATCCAGGAGTCTCTGTATTCTCTGAGGATATCTGTGCCTTCGTTCTTCTATGCACTGAATATTAGTTGAGCACCTACTATATGTCAGACAAAGTGCGGGCAAATATAGGAGAGAAATAGGAAAGAACTGAAAAAGTCTAGCCATATGAAGAGGAGGGCTTTTTACAGGAAGAAATTGGGAAGCCAAAGGCTGAGCTGTGGCATTATTTAACTATATAAAAACTATGACTCACATAGGAAAAGTGAACACCAAATCCCAGAATATGATGAGCAGCCCCTTAAAGTTCGAGAGAGGTAGTTTAGAGCAAATTAGAGGAATTCTTCAGCCAACAGTGAAAAGCAAATTTATCCACCTCAAGTTACCCCACAAGGAGTAATACAGGCAGAAAATGTAAACATATTTTTAAAATAAATGAATGCTGGAGTTCACTTTTTATTCTATTTGATGACATTTACTGAGGACTTCCTTTGGACCAGGCATTCTGGGAATAAAGAGATGAATAAGGCAGACATGAGGCAAGCCTTTTGATGGGGGGACCCCGGGTGGACAGTCAATGCATCCTCTGTGCTGTGACAGGGATCTACAGGCTTCCAAGGAGCCCAGAGGGGACGGGTGTCTGGACCGAGGGGTGAACAGAGGCGTCACGGATAGATGTGATGCGGGGCCAGATGCAGGTTATGGCAACGTAACTAGGACAGACCGAGGAAGAAAAAGAGGTGATGTATCGGCTACTGTGAGTGGGAGGCCCAGGGGAGAGACAGTTTCAGGTACACCTGGGACCAGGGCCTCAAAGAAGATGGTCACATTCCCCTCCCCTCCCCTGACCTCCCCCCTTCTCTCTGGGCTCTGCCTGGCTCCTCTGGTCACCCCACGAGGCAGAGAAGGTGGCCGCTGGCAGCTGTGATTCAACAGGCCACACCTTCCACCTGGCTACAAATTGAGAAGTAAAATCCCAGGCAAAGACACGATTGGCCCGGCTCAGGCCACATGTCCGCTGTGGCAGATGCTGTCATGCCCCATCCTGGTCCTTGAACCCTGACGGCTGCAGTGCCTGCCTGCCTGCCTGCCTGCCTTTCAGCTGTCGGCACAGACATTCCTTTGCCTCTGGGCACGGTGCCCATGGCAGGTCAGAGCTGGCATGGAATCACACCCGTTGGAGGAGCATCTACCAATAATTGAATAAGACCTGGAGTATAGGTACCCCAGCTCCTTCACCGCTCAGGGGATGACACTTGCTCCCAGAGAACCCCGGGGACTACACTGCAGGTGCCCCAGGGACAGCTGATGTGATTGATGCCCACTCTTCATTCGCTCTTTCCCTTTTCCCCCGTCCTCCTGATATTTCCTGGGATCGTCTCCCCAATAAACTACTTGCACTCACATCGTGTCTCAGAGTCTGTCTGGGGGGAACCCAAACTAATACACCCAGCCATCACCACAAGCCTGTGGCCGGGGGACAGGACCCGGCTCACGTGTCCCCCCAGTGGCCGGGGCAGCCAGAGCTGTTGATCCGAGTGGGGGAGGATCCAAGGCAGGGGGTCTGGGCAGAGAGATGGCCCAGAGAGATGGGTCTAGAAGGATGAACAGGAGACACAGGGCCCATACTGGGGGGGCGAGGCTGGGGGGGGGAGCCTGAGTGAGCCTGCTAAGCAATGTAGATGTGAACCTGGGGCGAGAGAATTAGGAGCCCCCAAAAGGCAGACTTCCATCTGGGGCCGACCATGAGGCAGCCATGGGGAGGATGGCCTGGGGCCAGGGGAGCCGGGATGGATGTCTCGGGGGGAGCTCCTGGCACCAAAGAGGACAGTCAGCCACAGCCCCCCAGACAGCTCCCTTTCTCTCCGGGCACCTGGGTGCTGGGTGAACCCCGAGCCCACAAGAGGGAACTAGGAACCCAAGCTCATCATCTACGGAGTGCTTTACATGAATCCTGTCTCCCATCCTCATGCTGGTAAGTGTGAGGTGGGATCTGTAGCATCCCCATTAAACTGAAAAGAAAACTGAGGCTCTCACGCATAAATAGGTGGCCCAGGACCTCACAGCAAGAGATACAGAGGGTGTGAACCCAGTGGACTCCAAAACCTGGGCTTTTAACACATCTGTGATGTGGTAATTGATCACTAATAGGTCCAGTGGAGGGCTCCCTCTCTGCCTTTCTTTCACTCCCTCCATCCCTCCCTCTCTTTCTGAATCTATTCAGGTCCTGAGATCCAACTGTGAGCTTCCAGCTAGCAAGGGATACCTGCTGAAGCAAGGAGGTGGTCATAAGGGAGTAACCTATTAAATTCTTTGGTTAGAAAGTACTGGAACATTCAGGGAGCTTTTCTTTACAGGATTTGGAATGGAAACGCTTTAATGGTTTTGAAGTATAAACAGTTATCCTGGAACACTCATGAATCCTTCCTCCTCAACCAAGGAAAAGCTTATGAAAAGTGATAAGGTCGCCAAATCATCAACACCCAGGGTGACACAGTTTGTGGCCATCCTGGGACAATAATGCCAGCTTCCCAATGCTCCATCCCAGGGCTAGATCCCTTTCACCACAAAATTCCCCAGCAGCAACACAGAATGCTCAAGTTGCCTCCAGATAGCTCAACTCCTTTCTTCCTTAAAAATAGGAAGATTCTTGATTTCTAATCGAGTGCACTGTCACTCAGCTAAAAAAATGATACTTCTCAGCCAGACTTGCGCCTTCTCCTTTCTGTAGAACTTCATCTAAGTCAAAGAGGAGTGAGTGGAATAGTTTTGTGTGGCTTCAAGGAAGTCTCCCTAAAGGGAGGGGGAGGTTTGCCCTTCGCCGTTCTCCTTCTTCCTTCCTGCCTAGAATATGGGTACGATGGCTGGAGTGCAGCAGCCACTTTGGACCACGAGGTACCTTGGGAACAGAAGCCATAAATGGTGGCACTTGGGCTCATGACTGATATAGGTCTCTATATCAGTTCTACCACCTACATCAGACTTCTTTTATATAAAAGAGAAATAAACTTCTATCCTTATTTAGGTGGGGAGGAGGGGTGGGGTTTTTGTTCCTCCCTAGTAGCCAATCCTGATAACGTCTTTAGTTAAAAAGTGATAATAAATCTAATGTTAGAACAAGGGAATCTATTTTTTGCTGTTATTGTTTCTTTGTTTTCTCTTTTGTTTTTTTGTTTGTTTGTTTGGTTGGTTGGTTGGGTTTCTTTTTTTGGTGTTTTTTTGGCCGCACTGCGCGGCATGTGGGATCTTCATTCCCAGACCAGGGATCGAACCTGTGCCCCCTGTGGTGGAAGTGCAGAGTCTTAACCACTGGACAGCCAGGGAAGTCCCTGTGTTCTCTCTTTTGAATCATCCGTCCGGAACCTCTTCATTCTTGGAGGCAAACAACAAAATGGAAGTATGATTATATCTTTGTGAAACGTGGTCTTGCCATTTTCGTAAAGATATAATCATACTTCCGTGGTCTTGCCATTTTTGTAATTTCATGAGACTCATTGCTCACACTGCTTTGAAATCATTAACCTGAAACACGCCTGGGTTCCCGCCATCACCAGGGTTTCTGCCCCCCTCTCTTCTCTCCCATATCCAAGGAGAAGAGCCAGAGAACACGGATGACTTGGCCGGGAACGCCTCAGGAAATGTAGCTCTTTTGGCAAAAACGCTACAACGGTGATTGCTTTCTCCCCAGATGACAGTCAGGCTTTTCCAGAGGAGGCTGGGCCCTGGGTTTCACACCCAGGGTGTGGCATTTCTGGAAGATTCTAAACCTTTCTTTAACCCCGGGGGGAAGCCAAGCATCCCAATGCTGCCTGTTCTCTCACGAACGGCATCCCCCCCAGCGTGGGTGCTGGGTCCTTACGTGAGCTGGACCCCTGCACACCAGTCGGGGGGGCGGTGAGGGATGAACAAGAATGAAAGCTGGTCTCCCCTCCAGCCCCCAGCAAGGGAATCACAGCACCGCACCCTCCTGCTAGGGAGGGGCCCTGAGCCTCCAGATCTCCTGCTGGACCTTGAATCCAAGCTCCGTCCCTCTTGGCTTGAGACCCTGGGCAAGGGCTTTGACTTCCCCGTCCCTCGATCTCTCCATCTGTGAGATGGGAACAGTAACAGACCCACTTCACAGAGCTGCTGTAGGAACGAGTTAATTGTCGAGAGTTCTCAGTATCGTCCCTCTCATCCATGTCCTCTGAGTCGTCAACACAGCTGTTTCTTTCTTTTTTTTAAATATATTTATTTATTTATGGCTGTCTTAGGTCTTCATTGCTGCGCGCAGGCTTCCTCTACTTGTGGCGAGCAGGGGCTACTCTTTGTTGCGGTGCGCGGGCTTCTCATTGCGGTGGCTTCTCTTGCTGCGGAGCACGGGCTCTAGAGGCGCAGGCTCAGTAGTTGTGGCACGTGGGCTCAGTAGTTGTGGCTCGCGGGCTCTAGGGCGCAGGCTCAGTAGCTGTGGCGCACGGGCTTAGTTGCTCTGCGGCGTGTGGGATCTTCCCGGGCCAGGGCTCGAACCCGTGTCCCCTGCATTGGATTCTTAACCACGGAAGCCCTGCCACTCCTGCTTCTATAAATACCATACCTCCCAAGCACTATCGCCTATGGGACACCCTCCCTAATCTCCCCCACCCCAGAAAACTATCAAATAAATGGAGTCTGCGGTCAGAGTTTGAAAAGCAGGGTGAATGAGCATACCCGCGTCACAGGTGTGCCAGAACAAATGACCACAAACTGGGCGCCTCAAAACAACAGAAAGTGGTTCTCTCCCACTATCCGAGGCCAGAGTCTGAAATCGAGGTGTCGGCAGGGCCAGGCTCCCCCTGGAACCTGGAGGGGAGGGTCCTTGCCCTCCTCTTCCAGCCTCTGATCTGCCGTGTCCCCTCCTCTCCATATAAGGACACTAGTCACAGCGCATTAGGGCCACGCTAGTTCAGTATGACCTCATGGTGCTACATCTGCAGAGACCCTTTTTCCGAACGAGGCCCCATTCTGAGGTTCCAGCGGACATGAGTTTTGGAAGGACCCTATTACCTTGACTCTGAACTGTGTGACCAAGAATATGGCAGAAGTAACGCTGTACCAGGCCTTAAGAACCTGGTGGCTTCCACTTCTTCCTCATGGGACGCTTGTACTTGGCAGCCCACCGCCATGCCCTGAGGAAGCCCAAGCTGCCGGGGAGGAGAGCCGGCAGCCAGCACCGACGTGCAGCTGCAAGTGCGGGTCCTCCAGACCCAGCTGATGCACGAGCGAAATCAGTGACCGGTGTTGTTCTGAGGTGTAAGTCTGGCGCTGGTTTCTCGTACAGCAGCAACGGAAACAGGAACAGGAAGGGTCAATCTGCTCCTTGCTTTTACAGCACAGGGCCGGGCGCACACAGAAGGCGGTCACTCAATGTTTGCTGACTGTTAACAGAATCATCTCCGCCTCCCAAGAAAGCACTCGGCAGTGGCAACCGCCGAAGTCATGAACAGCCCGTGACCTATTGAACAGAACGTGACAGGGCTCTGTCCTCCTTCTTGCCTAACCCAAGATAAATTGAGATTCTTACTTCCAAATGATGGGGTGGCCTCTGTGCTCCTATTAAATACTGGCCCCGACGGAAGACAGACTTCTGGAGTCCCCGGCGGGCCGCGGCGGGCGGAGGCAGTGGACTCGTGCAGATGTGCAAGTCCTGGCGGGTCTCTGACCCGGGGGCAACTGTGAGGACGGCCTCTCCCTGCGCGCACGCGTTGCCAGTTGTCAGCCGAAGGGCCTGGGTCTGTGGCTCACTGGGTCTTGCTTTCAACCCAAGCCGAAGCTGGAATCGTCTCCTCGGGAGACTCATGGCCACGTGGTCCACGGTCTGCAGGACGGCTCCCAGTGACACCCGCCTCCCCGTGTCCCCGCCCCGCCGTGGCTCCGCCCCTCAGCTCCTCACCACGTGGAGTCTGTCCTTCCGCCCTTATACCTGGCTTGGCTGTGTGCTTTACTTTGAACGACAGATGGTGCTGGAGGTGAGGGGGCACCCGCTCCAAGCTTGGCACCCACGGGGTCCTGCAGCTTCTGCTGTCACTCCCTCACACGCAGAGCCAGCTGTGCTATAAAGAAGCCCAGTCTGGCCCACTGCAGGATGAGAGCAGGGGGAGTGGGGGGGCGGAGGACCCCAGGACCTGAGCTGACCGCCAACCCCAACTGCCAGGCACATGAGTGAGCGGCCTTGGACCCTCAGCCCCAGCCAAGCTGTCAGCCCCCTGCAGTGACACCACGGAAGGACCACCCCACAGAACCTGAGAATACCACCCTGCATTGTTTGAAGCCCCTGTGATGTGGGATGCTTTGTGGCGTGGCAAAGGCTGACCGAAACAGACCAGGCCACGTAACCTGGTCAAGGACAGAATGTCCGGAAAGCCATACATTTCCCCTCCAAACAGCCAACATTCCAGTGAAAAATCCCAGGGAATAGTCTGTATTTCTCTTATAGGCTGAACTGTGTACCCCGCCCCCCAAATCTGCATGCTGAAGTCTGTTAAAAAGAAAACCGCAGGCCTGAAATGGCGTCACTTGCGCTAAAGCCCGTGGTAGCAAACGTAGACTTCACACCTGGGTTAACTGCGGTCTCCAGCGATCCAGCTCCTCCCCAGCATGGAGGTTTCTCCTCACCTCGAAGGCTCCGCGACAGGCTGAATAATGGCCCCCTAAGACGTGCACACCCTGACCCCTGAAGCCCGTCAAGGCTGATTTACATGATGCATTCGTCTCCTAGGGCTACTACGGAGGACCAAAAACGGGAAGGCTTCAAACAACAGAAACTTATGCTCTCACAGTTCTGGAGGCCGGAAGTCCCAAACCCAGGTGTCAGCAGGGCCTTGCCCCCTCCAAGGCTCTGGGAGAGGTTGGGTTCCACGTCTCTGTCAGCTTCTGCTGCTCGCCAGCAAGGTGGGCTTCCTAGGCTCTACCTCCCTCCAACCTCTGACTCCACTGCCTCGCGGCCGTCTTCCCTGTGTGTCTGTGTCCAAATTTCCCTCTTTTTACGGAGACACCAGTGACTGGATGAGGAGCCACCCTGTTCCAGGAGGACCCCAACTTGATTACATGTGCAAAGGCCCTATTTCCAAACAAGATCACATTCTGAGGGCTGGGTGGAGATGAAATTGGGGGGAACACTCGTCAACCCGCTACACATGGAAAAAGGGACTTTGTTAATGTGATTAAGGATCTGGAAATGAGGACCTTATCCTGAATCATCCTGTGGGTCCAGTGTGATCACAAGCGTCCTTGTAAGAGGGAGGCGGGGTATGACAGGAACGGGGGCGACACGGTGTTCCGGAACCAGAGCGGGGCGTAAGTAACCTTGCCGCTAGCAATGGCCCTTGCATCCATAACAATGGATGCACTCCAGCCAGGTTGACTGGGCTGCATTGGCTCAAGCTTGGATTGCCCAAAGAGAAGCTTTAGGACAGCAAAGCACGGCAGAACCACCACCAGGAATGATGCCAAATGGACAAGATATGTCTACAATGGAGTCTGGTCCAAACTGTCGTGGGGATTTCCAAGGGGATTCAAACTTTAACAGAATGTGGCAACCAGGCTGACAGCGGCTGGGGACACTGGAAACCTCACTTACCTTCCAGGGAAGACAGCATTCTATGTCTCTGTGTTGCAACCTATGGCCTATTTCGCAGCAGCACTGGCAGAGCAAAACATGTCTGGTCTCTAACTAAACAAAAATTGCGTCACTACGTGACACATTCGTCTGTCAGAGATACTCTGCCCCTACCATCCGCCCTTCTCTCTCTTCCCTTTCTTTCGGATAGTGAAGATCTTCCATAAGTTTTTATCTGTTTATTTTTTGTTTGCTTGCTTTTTTTACTTCACAGTATGATTAGGTTTCTTGATGCTAGTTCAGTTTTCTATGACTTGCGTTATTATTTGTAAGTCACTTCAAATTGTTGATAGGTGAATCTTATTTTGATTATGCTAATGGTGAAGTTATAGCTCCTTTTCCTTATTAGTACTTATTATGGTTTCTCGGTGTAAGAATGGAAAACTCACTGGCCTTCCCCGGTGGCGCAGTGGTTGAGAGTCCGCCTGCCGATGCGGGGGACGCGGGTTCGTGCCCCGGTCCGGGAAGATCCCACGTGCCGCGGAGCGGCTGGGCCCGTGAGCCGTGGCCGCTGCGCCTGCGCGTCCGGAGCCTGCGCTCCGCAACCGGAGAGGCCACAGCGGTGAGAGGCCCGCGTACCGCAAAAAAAAAAAAAAAAAAAAAACTCAGGAAGTAATCCTCTAATATCACTTTTAAAAGAATAACGAATATTCTAATCTTTAATACTGGGAAGTAGTTCATTTCTAGTTTTCTGGAATCTGTGCCAAATTTCCCCACATTTGAAAATGTTTTGGTTCCTAAGTTCAGCAGTGATTCACCCCCCGACTTTACTCTGCTGGTGTTCTTCGTGTCCCAGGCAAGTGATTTAACCTCTGTGTGCCTCAGTTTCCCTTCCTGAAATCGGCAAAAATAGTACCTGATTTCTCCCTACCTCACAGGGATGTTGTGAGGATAAATGTGTTCACGGAAGAAAGAAATTATATAAAAATCTCAAGGTATTATTTTTTGGTATTGTTACTGGACAGAAATAGAAAAATTCAACCGAAAAAAAAAAAAGGGAGGTGGGGGTCAGAGTCGGAGAAGGCGCTGTGATGACACATGCAGGATCAGAGAGACGCAACATTGCTGACTTTGAGGCTGGAGGAGGGGCCACGAGCCAAGGGATGCAGGCGCCTCTAGAAGCAGGAAGAGGCCAGGAAACAGATTCTCTCCTGGAACCTCCAGAGGGAACCAGCCCTGCGACACCGTGACTGTAGCCCAGTGAGACCCACTTTGGTCTTCTGACCTCCAGGCCTGCAAGACCACAGATTTATGTTGATTTATGCTGTTGTAAGTCTCTCAGGTTTGGCTCACTTATTACAGCAGCCATAGGACACTAACACTGATCCGTGATTCGCTGTGACTGCAAAAGGGCATCGGGGCATCAGGAAGCTGGGCCACAGGCTCCCGTGCTGCCCCTCAAAGGGGAAACTGTGAGTCAGCTGCAACGCAGGGAACGGCTTCCAGGCAGCGCGGCTCGCACACCACACAGCGCTCGGCTCAGCCCCGACTCCTCTGGTTCCAGAGGTGCCTCCCTAGAGCCTCTTCACCGGAAACGACCCGGCTTCGCCTGGTTACTTTTCTAGCAATCAAGTAACACTCTCCAGATGCAAAAATCGGACACAGGGGCCAGGCTCAGCCTTCATCCTCGTGGGCAGCAGCCCCCCTCCACCACTGGGGGAGCCCCAGGACGCCTGCGGAAGCTCGGACCAGACTGGACGTGACCGTGGCCGAGACCGTGGGCATCCTCGGCGTCTCCCCTCGCCGTCCTCCCCCTCCGTGCACTTCTCATCCCCGTGGGACAGACAGCTACGCTCACACCTGTGCTCCGAGGTGTGTCTCTATTTTCTATAACGGGGCGGTTGGAGGTGGTGTGGGAAGTGGTACTTGGACTTGACAATACACAGTACCCCAGTTTCTCTCACTTGACAGCATCTGTGCTCATTCGAAAAGTCTCAGGTCACTAATCTGAGATGCGCCACCCAGAGCCTCTCACGGCTGCTTCTTCCTGACTCTCTCCTTCCTGTGATGCCTCCTGGGGTGGGAGGAAAGTTTAGGGTCTTTGTGGTTTTCCAGGGGGAGGGGAGGGGAGGGGAGGGGAGGGGAACCCACCCAACCCCCAGATCCATTTACGAGACACAGGAGCCAAGATGCGTGTCCTGGGGCTGCCAGAACAAATGCCCACAGACAGGGGGGCTTAAGACAACAGGAATTCATTTTCTTGCAGTTCTCGAGACCCGAAGTCTGAAATCAAAGTGTGGGCAAAGGGTCTGCAGAAAATCCTACCTGACCTTTCCAGCTGCTGGGGTCTCAGGCGTTCGTTCCTGTGGCTGCAGCACCCCAATCTCTGCCTCCGTCCTCACACAGCCTCTCCTCTTCTCAGAGGGACACTGGTCATTGCACTGAGGGGCCCACCTGGGTGATCCAGGATGATCTCATCTTGAGATCTGCTCCACGACCACTTGATCACATCTGCAGACTCTTTCTCCAAACTCTTTCACACTCGCCATTCTGGGGGTTGGCGCGTGGACACAGCTTTCTAGCAGCCCCTTCAACGCGCTACAGCAAGCCTGGGCTCATCTCTGGCCCCTCCCTCCTAACCAGGCCACTGCAGCAGCCTGGGCCCACGGCGCTGCCCCATGCGGGAGCTCACCCGGTGCACGGCGGTCTCCCCTCCACGTCGCACTGGGGGTGGCTCTGACTCCTGCTTTCAGCCTCCCATTTAATCTCCCTCCCTCCCTCCGCTCTGGCGGTGGGGGGGGGGGGGGATACCCAGAGGGACATCCCAGGGCACTTCGCCACCATTTCTTTCTCATTCCCCCCTCACCCGGCTTGGAGCTGGGAAGGAAGGATTTCCAACCTTCTTGTGTTGCAAGGATGCCCCTTTCATGAAGCCCTGAAATTTACTCCCCTATGGCTGATAATCAGTTTGGAGGCCAAGTTCAATGAGCTTTTTTTTTTTTTTTTTTTTAATTGCAGTACAGTTGATTTACAATGTTGTGTTACTTTCAGGTGTACGGGAAAGTGATTCAGTTATATGTATATTGTTTTTCAGATTCTTTTCCATTATAGGTTATTAAAAAATATTGAGTATAGTTCCCTGTGCTGTACAGTAGGTCCTTTCTTGTTTATTTTATATATAGTAGTGTGTCTTTGCTAACCCTAAGCTCCTAATTTATCCCTTCCCCCTACCCTTTCCCCTTTAGTAACCATAAGTTTGTTTTCTACGTCTGTGAGTCTGTTTCTGTTTCGTAAATAAGTTCATTTGTATCACTTTTTTAAGATGCCACATATTAAGTGATATCATATGCTATTTGTCTTTGTCTGGCTTACTTCACTTTGTATGATAATCTCTAGATCCATCCATGTTGCTGCAAACGGCATTATTTCATTCTTTTTTATGGCTGAGTAGTATTCCATTGTATATACGTACCACATCTCCTTTATCCATTCATCTGTAGATGGACAGAGGTTCCTTCCATGTCTTGGCTCTTGTAAATAGTGCTGCTATGAACACTGGGGTGCATGTATCGTTGTGTTTTTTTTTTAATTTATTTTTGGCTGCATTGGGTCTTCACTGCTGCACACAAGCCTTCTCTAGTTGCGGCGAGCGGGGGCTACTCTTCGTTGCGGTGCGCGGGCTTCTCATTGTGGTGGCTTCTCTTGTTGCACAGCACGGGCTCTAGGCACACGGGCTTCAGTAGTTGTGGCATGCAGGCTCAGTAGTTGAGGCGCACAGGCTTAGTTGCTCTGCGGCACGTGGGATCTTCCCGGACCAGGGCTTGAGCCCATGTCCCCTGCATTGGCAGGTGGATTCTTAACCACTGAGCCGCCAGGGAAGCCCACATGTATCTTTTTGAATTAGAATTTTCACCTTTGCTGGATATATGCCCAGGAGTGGGATTGCTGGATCATATGGTAGCTCTATTTTTAGCTTTTTGAGGAACCTCCATACTGTTCTCCACAGTGGCTGTACCAACTTACATTCCCACCAACAGTGTAGGAGGGTTCCTTTCTCTCCACACCCTCTCCAGCATTTGTTATTTGTAGAATTTTTGGTGATAACAGGCCTGGCTCTTGACGCATAAGTGGGAGCTAAAGGGATTTAGAAAACCTTTGTCTTTACTGGTGTCCGCTTCCAGGCCTCTGATCTCAGTAAGAACTCGAAAAGCTAGACTCTGACTCCTCTCTCCTGCTGAGCTCCTGAAGCATCCCTGGTCCCCCAGAGGCAGACAGAAGACTCAGCTGAGAAGGGGAAAGGCCAGGTACCCCGAAACACGAAAGAGGAAGGGGCATCTGCGGGTTCTCACATGATCCCCGTCCACTGACTAGTGGCGCCCACAATGACCCAAACTCACCAGCAGGGGGCCTCAGAGGCGTTTTAAAAAATCAAACCTATAGGCGGTCGACTTCAAATAGAGCTCAACCAGTTCCAACAAACTATACCGCACAACCACAATCACAGGTAGAATGTTTCCACCACCTCATGCCCCTCCCCAGTCAGCCCTGGGCCCTCCCTCACCTCCCACCCCCCTCTCACCTCCCCCAGCTTTGCCTGTTCCAGAAGGTTCTGTAAATGCAATCATCCAGTGCATTAAGAGATGACCCTTCCCTTCCCCTACAGGTGAGCACATTTCAAGCCTCCAGCTCGTCAAGCCTGGCCAGCGAGGAAAGACTTTACAAGAAGCTAAAACTCACTGATTTGTATGCTTAAAAAAAATAATATCGGGGACTTCCCTGGAGGTCCAGTGGTTAAGACTCTGCGCTTCCAACGCAGGGGGCGCGGGTTCCATCCCTGGTCGGGGAAGTGAGATCCCACACGCTGAGCAGAGCGGCCAAAACATAAAAAATTAAATACTAACACCCCTCCCCCCGCAACAATAATAATACAGATGTCACGAGGTGGTTGTGAGGTTTAAACGCAAAGTGCCCGGCACTTCTTTAAAAACCTGTAAGCAACAGTCATTATTGCTGTGCCTCCTCCCCTCTTCTCCACTTTGCGGCCAGACTGTCATCTGAAAGTTCAAGCCTGACCAAGACACTCCAGCTTCATCCCTGGCTGCCTTCTGGGGTCCTCTCCCGCTACCGCACCCACTTCCCTGCGCCTCCCCTCACACACACAGCGGCCCACGCTTCCGCCTCCTGCCGCTGAACCCACAGGGGCCTTCCGTGCCCCGGGGCCTTGGCACATGCTCCACCCGCTCCGCCTGGGGAGCTCCCGCCTCGCGTGACCCAGCACAAATGCCACCTCCTCTGTGAAGACAGATGGTTGGCAGGTCACAGGTGCTTAGGTCACTCTCTTCCTCAGCGGCACCTTGTGCTTCCTCTTTTTTTGCATTTATCATGCCATTTACTTTACTCACCTGTCAAAACAGAGGAAGTAAATGCAATCAACTGAATTACTGATTTGTCACTAGGCTGGAAGACTGTTCTGCGGCCCCATGGCCTGGGGGCTTGCGTGGCTGGTGGGCAGAGGGTACTTCCCATCTCTTGACTTTGAACTTGGCCATGTTTGATCCCTTTCTTTGTTCAAAGGGCTTCTATGATGGCCACAAGGAGAACAGGCCACACTTGGGGGACTGGGCACAGAACAAAGATGTGGGAGCTGGAATGGGATCCAACCTGCAGCCTGGAGGCAAGCCCAGCGGAACCTGGCAGAGATCAGGTGACCCCCCACCCCCATCCCCAGCTACCTGCAGACGTGGACGCCAGGTAACGTCAGCAACAGCATCTCTACGACAAAGACCATGTCTCGTTCCCTCTGTCTGCTCAGCACCAGCACAGGGCTGATTCCTGAAGGGGAAGACGTTTCAGAAGGCCCTGTTAAATATTTTATTGTTCATCTCAGCCGTGGGGAAGAACAGACAAAAATAGGAGATCCAAGCACGACGGGCCCTCCCGGGCACAGCTCCGGGGTTCAGAGCGTGGGTTCTGATGGGTGGACAGCCCAGACATGAATTCCGGCCGCTGCTGAAAGGGCTGGAGCCTCAGTTTCATCACCCACAAAGTGGGGCTAATTACAGCGGGGACCTCCCCGTGCTGTTGGAAGGAGCACATGAACTAATGCAGATAAAGCTCTGAGTGTGGCTCCTGGGGCGTTGTCACTCACGCCCTTCACCAAGATATGCCCTAAAATCGACGCACCGGAGAGGCACGCCAGCTGACCCAAGAGCTGGACTTCGCAGTTACTGGTAAACACTAGTCAGAAGTATGCTTTGGCTATAGGGACGTTTTGGAGCGTGGTACACGCAGCTCCGGAGAGGGAGCCTTAGCACAGGGAAGGGAGGAGAACCACAGGGAAAAGGGGAGCTGAGGTGAGCTCGTCATTGCTGAGGGCTGGGCTTTGAGCCATCACCTCATCTCTCCCAAATTTCCAGAACTCTCCATCTTGCTCCTTGGACAATTCAAACCATAGACACCACACCTGTGAGCCTAGGGAATAAAACGCACTTGGCTTCCAGGGTAGGTTTACTCTGTTTCCCACTGGTAACCAGAGGCAAACCCAAATATCCATTTTTATCATTACTGGCCTTTTCCTTAACCAATGAATTGTCTCATGATTGGTCTCAATATTTCAGGGAAAATGGCTACTTTCTATACATCCCTAATGAAACTTCAACTTTCTAAATATCCACAAGTAAACAGAAGAGATAAATTAGAATCAGACAAGCTATGCAACTAATCTAAAAGAAGAGAAGGAAAAATGATAAAAAAGTAACAAAGAAGAGATAAGACAAATGGAAAGCAAAGAGCAAGATGGCAGGTTTTAACCCAACGATGTTATTTATTTTAAACATAAATGATCTCAACACTCCAATTAAAAGGCAGAGGTTGTCAGATTGTATAAAAAAGCAAGGTGCTGGGGGCTTTCCTGGTGGCGCAGTGGTTAAGAATCCGCCTGCCAATGCAGGGGACACGGGTTCGAGCCCCGGTCCGGGAAGATCCCACACGCCGCGGAGCAACTAAGCCCATGCACCACAACCACTGAGCCTGCGCTCTAGAGCCCACGAGCCACAACTACTGACACTGCACGCCACAACTACTGAGCCCATGCGCCACAACTACTGAAACCTGTGCACCTAGGGCCCGTGCTCCACAACAAGAGAAGCCACTGCAACGAGACACGCACCGCAACAAAGAGTAGCCCCCGCCCACCGCAACTAGAGAAAGCCCGCATGCAGCAACGAAGACCCAACCCAGCCAAAAAAAAATTAAAAATATTTTTAAAAAAGAAAAGATTTTTTAAAAAAACACCTGCACCCTTATGTTCACTGCAGCATTATTTACAATAGTGTAAGGTATGGAAACAACCTAAGTGTCCACTGATGGATGAATGGATAAAGAAGATGCTGTGTATATATACAATGGAATATTACTCAGCCATTAAAAAGAATGAAATCCTGACATTTGCAACAACATGGATGGATTTAGAGGGTATTACGCTAAGTGAAATAAGTCAGAGAAAAACGAATACCATGTGACTTCACTCATATGTGGAATCTAAAAAACAAAACCAACAAACAAAAACTCATAGACTGTACACTTAAAACTAGCACATTATAAATCAACTATACTTCAATTAAAAAAAAAAACTCATAGATACAGAGAACAGATTAGTGGTTACCAGAGAGGAAAGGGGCTGGAGGGTGGGTGGAAAGGGTGAAGGGGGTCCACTGTACGGTGATGGATGGTAACTAGACCCATGGTGGTGACAACTGTGTAGTATGTACAGACATTGAACGATAAGGCTGGATACCTAACGCTCATATAATAACAACAAAAAATAATACTCCCAGCAAGTTCTTTTGGGTAGACATTAACAAGTTGATCCTAAAATACATATGGAAACACAAAGAATATAAAATAGTCAAAATGAATTTGAAAAAAGAGTAAAAGTTAGAACGCTTACATTCGTATTCAAGATTGTTGACATAAATCAGAAAGCAAGACCCACACACGTATGGTCAATTTTTTGTTTGCGAAAGTGCAAAGGCAAATTTGATGAAGAGGGCTTCCCTGGTGGCGCAGCGGTTGAGAGTCCGCCTGCCGATGCGGGGGACGCGGGTCCGTGCCCTGGTCCGGGAAGATCCCACATCCGGGAACCCGTGAGCCATGGCCGCTGCGCCTGCGCGTCCGGAGCCTGTGCTCCGCAACGGTAGAGGCCACAAGGGTGAGAGGCCCGCGAACCGCAAAAAAAAAAAAAAAAAAAAAAAAAAATTTGATGAAGGAAGGAGAGTACCTTCAACAAAAGGTGCTGGAAGAATTAAATGTCTAGATGCAGAAAATTAACTTTGATCTATACCTTGTACCATATACAGAAATGAACTCAATCAAATCAGAGACCTACATGTAAAACCTAAAACCATAAAACTTCTAGAAGAAAACATAGGGGAAACTCTCTGAGACCTTGGGCTAGGAGGCGATTTCTTAGATACGATATCAAAAGCACAACCCATAAAAGAACAAGTCGATGAATGGGATGACACAGAGCTCTTGGTTTACAACGTGAATAGAAACGCTATACGTGGCTACAGGAGCGTTCACTATGGGGGAGGGGGACGTGAAAATACAGCGTCGCAAGGGTCTGGTATTCTCCTGGGGTACTTCAATGTGAACACTACGTAGGTTGTGATCAGTTAAAGATGCATATTGAAATCCCTAGAACCACCATTAAAAATAATGGTGTTTCCATGACAAGAGGGAATGCTTCTAAAACATACTAAGCAAAAACAGGGAAAAAGAGCATCATATAAGAGTACAAGCCTAGGGCTTCCCTGGTGGCGCAGTAGTTGAGAGTCCACCTGCCGATGCAGGGGACACGGGTTCGTGCCCCGGTCAGGGAAGATTCCACGTGCCACGGAGCGGCTGGGCCCGTGAGCCGTGGCCGCTGAGCCTGCGCGTCCGGAGCCTGTGCTCCGCAGTGGGAGAGGCCACAACAGTGAGAGGCCCGCGTACTGCAAAAAAAAAAAAAAAAAAAAGAGTACAAGCCTAAAAACATATAGATATATACATATATATATATATATATGTGTGTGTGTGTGTGTGTGTGAATATAAAAAGGCCAAAAAGAAATATTCACACATATGAATGTTGAGATTACAGAGGTTTGGGATTTTTTTTCCTTACTGTTCAATGACTAACAAACACGTTTCCAGTGAGCATGTATTACCTTAGGGGGAAATGTGCAAAACAGGAAAATGAAAGAAATATGAGGAGGTTGTGACCACCTAGAGGGGTGGGATAAGGAGGGTGGGAGGGAGGGAGACGTAAGAGGGAAGACATATGGGAACATATGGGGATATATGTATATGTATAACTGATTCACTTTGTTGCAAAGCAGAAACTAACACACCATTGTAAAACAGTTATACTCCAATAAAGATGTTTAAAAAAAAAAGAAATATGAGGAGGGAGGGAAGAGAAAGAAAAAAACAAGGAGAGAAGGGAGAGATCGAGGAACAGAGGGCACCAAGGACCACCTTTAGCCAGGGATGCTGGAGAGCAGGTGGTGGAGGGCCTCCCCGCCCTCTAAGGTGCCATCAAGTGTACGACGACCTGCCGGGTACCTGCAAGAGCTGGGCATCCGGTGAACGTGGAGGAGACACGTGCCTGTCAAACAGTTCACACCTGGAGCCCCGTGGTCTGTCCTCAGTACGGACTGAGGGCAGCTGGAGGCACGCGGCTACCTTCCTATTAAATGGGAACGCAACCAGATCCACTTCCTGCATCTGTGCAGGTGCAGGTGCACAAGTGTCGGGGATTTGGTGCGTGGAGGGGGCCCCAGGGTAGCCCCACTTGGGGCCTGTTTCTGAGATTGATCAAAATGATGAGGAGTCAGGGACATTCCTACTTCCGCCTCTTGACAAGCCCCAGGGGACGGGTCGGGGTTCGGGCCGCTGAGTCAGTCTTGCTGACCAGGACAGGGATGGGTCAGCGGAAGAGAAGGTTCTAAAGTTCCCGTGAGTGACGGAATCTTGCTGCATCCGCAGAGAGAGCCAACTCTGGCGCGGAAAGGGCAGTTCTCTACGGAGAAAGGCATCTCTGGCTTCCCAGAATTCTTAATCCAAACAAAACATCATCAACGCACAAACTCTTCAAGGATGACTCTTCTTTCACCAATACTTCCTGCCAGCAAACAAAACTCATCGGAGAGGTTAACGACTTAGCTGCTTTACGAGGTCTCTGTGACACAGGGGCTGATCTGCCGGTTATGAATCAGAAAGGTTGTGATCAGCAGGACGCTTGCAAAAGTACGCCCTTGAAAGATAAGCCAGCCAGCCCGCTGTCTTTACCAGGAAGACGTGTCTTCAGAATTGGATTTTTTTAGCTTATCCTGGCTAAGAGGCACCATAAAGATGGGCCTGGGTTTGAACCCCTGCCATAGTGCTTCCCTGCTGTGTGCCCTTGAGAAAGTCACTTGCCTTCTCTGGCCCTCACTCCCCTCTCTAAACGAGGACAGTAAGCATGATCTACCTCAAAGAGCTGCTGTGGGGATAAATGAGAGGATTGTGAAGTACGTAATGGTCAGGACGCATTAAGTGCTTACTAAGTGGTAGCTCTTACGATTAGTATTTAAAATACAGACCCTGCGCCACGTGCGTTTGACCCAAGTGTTCCACTGCCTAGACGCATCGTGCTCTGTTAGCCGAGACCCCCAAGCACCCTCCAGTGGTGTCACAGCCTGGCCCTGGGACGCGGAGACCAGGAAGGACCCTCACTCTGCCACCCCTGTCCTCTCTGTGGCTTACTTCTCTCCATCTGTAACATGACTGGCCTCGGCCAGCTCCCTAAGAACACGATCCACTCTGACCTTCTCCACTTTTCCAATGAAAAGCGGAACGAAAATCAGCTCAACACATACAATCGGGATGGAGATGGACGCACACGCGCCCAGGAGAGGTGAATTCAGGGTGAACCTTACGCTACTGTAGAGGAAAAAGGCTTCTAAGCTTAAACCTGATTGACTTCTGGGTCCCTGCGACGCCAGGACGTGCTCTGAGTTCCCTGACCCCCTCAGCTGCCATGGGCTCCCACAGTGATTACCAGTATTAAAAATCAAACCATGGAGGTCTGGTGCTGTCAAGATGAACCAGCACTGTCCCTCCTCCCTCTCCCACTGAAATCAACTCGGAAGTAAACAGAGGCAGACAGACTGGGGGAGGAGCCAGAACTCAAGGCATCCTGGGGCGGCGGTGAGTTTCCACGCTTCTCCTGGTATCTCCTGGCCTGAGCTCATAGGCGCTGGAAGGGGACCGTGCACCAGGCAGGGCAGAGAGAGCTCCGAGAGAACCCTTCTGTTTCTGCACTGGGCAACACCAAACGGAAGAGTTAGAGAGAGTGGGGAGTGCCCTGAGTTACTCTCCGTTTGTTCCGTTTCTCCAGTTGTCTCCTGTCCCGGCCCCCGGGGAGTCTGCGGCAGGGAGGCAGTTGGGCAGGCACCTGGAACTTCAAAATCTGAAAAGCTTCTCTCTAACCAGAAAAACTGTGATCCCAAGAATGCGGAGGCACCCCTGTAGCTTTTCCCTCACTCTGACCTCTTGCCACTTGGTCCTGGAGGCAGACAGGGGCGGGAAGAGCACGGCAGAGCCAGGAACTAAGGCCCAGGCTCTGTGGCCACGGGAGGGGGGAGGAGAACTGGAGTTAGGGGAGGTGGGAGGAGGAGGGAACTCAAGAAAGCAACCCCATGAAGTGGCAGAGGAATTCCTAGGCTCATCTCTGTGCTGCACATGCATGGAACTCTCAAAAGACATATTAGAAAATGTTTTGAACTGAAAATGAAAATACAAAGTATCAAAATTGGTGGGATGCAACTAAAGCCATCTTTAGAGGGAAATTTATAGCATTAGAAAATACTAGGAAAAAAATAATAAAGATCTCAAATCCACAATTTAAGCTCCCACCCTAAGAAACTGGGAAAACAAAAGCAAAATAAACCCAAAGCAAGCACAAGAAACAAAATAGTAAAGACAAAAAGCAAAAATTAATGACACTGAAATCAGTGACAGAAAACCAATGAGAAAAATCAATGAAATCAAAAGCTAAAACTTTTAAAAGGCCAGTAAATGTGACAAATCTCTAACAAGGCTGACAAAAGAGAGAGACAGACACACACACACAAATGGCCAATATGCAGAATAAAAAGGAGTTAACACCATAGATAGACCACAGAGACACTAGCAGAATAATGAGAGAACACCTTGAGCATCTCGTTGCACTTAAACTCAAAAACTTAGATGAATTAGAACTATTCCTGAAAAGCCACAGATGACCAAAACTCACCCAAGATGAAACAGATTATCCAGGAGTCCTATATCTATTAAAGTAATTGAACTTGTAGTTTAAAACTTTCCAAAAAAGAAATCTTTAGGCCCAGATGGTTTTACTAGTGAAAACTACCAAATGTTTCAAGTAGAAATAACACCAGTCCTATCCAAGGAGAGAATACTTACCAATTAATTTTAAGAGGCCAGTACTATTCTGACACCCAAACCGTACAAAGACAATACAAGAAATGTGTATGGACCAGCGTGCATCACAAACACAGACACAAAAATCTTCAACAAATATTAGCAAACAGAGTCCAGCAATGTATAAAAAATACACTACACCATGACCAAATGGTGTTTATCCCAGGAATGCAGGTTGGTGGAGTATTAAAAAAACCAATCAACACACTCCATCATATTAATAGACTAAAGAAGGAAAAACACAGAATCATATGAATTGGCACAGAAGAAAACATTTGACAAAATTCAACATCCATTCATGATTTAAAATGCTCAAAAAACTCAGAGTAGAAAGGAACTTCCTTAATCTGGTAAAAGACATCTACAAAAATCCCACAGCTAGCATATTTAATGGTGAAAGAACTGCCTTCCCTTAGGACCAGACACAAGGCAAGTATATATACTCTTTTTTTTGGGGGGTGGGGGGGTCACATCATGTGGCATGTGAAACTTCCCCTATCAGGGATTGAACCCATGCTCCCTGCAGTGGAAGCATGGAATCTTAACCATTGGACCACCAGGGAAGTCCCAAGGCAAGTAAACATATTCTTTTTTTTTTTTTTTTTTTTTTGCGGTACACGGGCCTCTCACTGTTGTGGCCTCTCCCTTTGCGGAGCACAGGCTCCGGACGCGCAGGCTCAGCGGCCATGGCTCACGGGCCCAGCCGCTCCGCGGCATGTGGGATCTTCCCGGACCGGGGCACGAACCCGCGTCCCCTGCATCGGCAGGCGGGCTCTCAACCACTGCGCCACCAGGGAAGCCCAAGTAAACATATTCTTAACATTCTTATGCTTCATCTTACTGGAAGGTTTAGCCAATGAAATATGGCAAGAAAAAGAAATCACAGATACAGACTGGAAAGGAAGAAACAGAACTGTTTACATATATCTTTGTCTATGTAGAAAATCTTAAGGCATGTATAAAAGCTTATATGAGGGCTCCCCTGGTGGCGCAGTGGTTGAGAGTCCGCCTGCCGATGCAGGGGACACGGGTTCGTGCCCCCGGTCCGGGAGGATCCCACGTGCCGCGGAGCGGCTGGGCCCATGAGCCGTGGCCGCGGAGCCTGCGCGTCCGGAGCCTGTGGGCCTGGTCTGTAGGAAGCCCCACGTCTCCTTAGCTAATATGAGCACCTTAAAAAAATATGCTGTCCGGAGAGGGGAAGGGAGGTGGGGAAGCTGGAGGGAGGTGCCTGGGGGGGGGCAAGCAGGAGCGCCCCAAGGGTGACCACAGAGGACGCTGCTGTGAGTCGCTGGTCCCGACACCCCTGGATCTGCTCCAGGTCACGAGCCTCACGTCGCCAAGCGCCCTGGTGGAGGGCTCCACCGGAGTCAGTGGTCTTGCAGTGGGAGGTGTGGTCCCAGTGCAGCCGGGAGGGTTTGCAGCCGTAAGAAACAGGAGAAATCTTCCTAGAAAGGGAATGTTACTCACTGCAAGGGTAACTCACACCTTCACGAACACAGAACAAATTTCACATCAGTGCATCACCCCCTTGCTGGCCTTGGATATGAAGAGTGGGTGTCCGCAAGGTCAGGAGGCACCGGCTGATTCTCCACCGAACACTCCTGTGCTCGGCTTTCAGCGGCAGGTGCTAAGATAAGCACAAGGCAAATCTGACCCAACAGGTATCAGAGTCCAGAGCTGGGCCCACTGCTGACAACAGGGAATAAATGAGGATGAGTCAATGTTCAGATCGGGCAGGAAATCCACGCTTACGTAATAGTCCTTCAATCTTTTTTTTTTTTTTTAAGCAGAGGGATTTTTTTTTTTTCTTAAATCGTGTAGAGAATCCCCAAATGCTCATAAAACGCGTGACATGGATAGGCCCACAATTCACCCGGGACCCGAGAAAGCACTGGATGTGCTAGAATGATCGGGTATTCTATCCAAGGGCGAGTCAATCACTGCAGGGACCAAATGCAGCTAATCGTGAACTCCAGACTAGCCTCTCCTTGCTATATATTCGGCCCCTTTATGAGCTTTGCTCTTCGTCTGCAGCTGGGTGGGCCGATCCCACTCAAGCACAGGAAAATTGGGAAGCTGTCACCTGCCATAAATACAACTGGAGCTGTTAGTGGGTGTGGCATTATGCATGCTCTTTCAGACGACACACTCACGTACAAGGTAACAGAGGAGCCACCTGAGCGCTACCAGACAGCTCAATCTAAAAGTCCGATGTGCCAGAGGGGACAGCAGCCTGAAGAGTGAATGAATACAGGACTTGCCTGGTGGCGTAGTGGTCAAGAATCCACCTGCCAATGCAGGGGACACGGGTTCTATCCTTGGCCTGGGAAGATCCCACATGCTGCGGAGCAACTAAGCCCGTGCGCCACAACTACTGAGCCGGTGCTCTAGAGCCCACGAGCCACAACTACTGAGCCCTGTGCCACAACTACTGAAGCCCACGCAACTAGAGCCCGTGCTCTGCAACGAGAGAAATCACCGCAACGAGAAGCCCGTGCACCGCAAGGAAGAGTAGCCCCCGCTTGCCACAACTAGAGAAAGCCCATATACAGCAATGAAGACCCAACACAGCCAAAAATAAAATTTTAAAAAGCGAATGCAATACCTCCACACGTTACAGGGTCACCGAGACGCCGGATGCCCCACTGCACTTAATTCACCTCTAACCACTTTTTGACAGAGACAAGACCTTCCAAAGGAAGGCCTTAGTATCTCAGTTTCCAACATATTTTGGGCTTGACAGAATATGTGACTTAGCAATTTAATGATTACGTAGAGACCCTCGAATGACATTTGAGGGGAAATTTCCTCATCTAAACCCACCAGATGTGTTCTAACACCTGGAAGCAGGCTGGTGTACCAACGACGGCACCGTGTGTCCGGGCTCTTGTTACAGATCCCTGAGAGAGGACTTGTTCTGGATGGGGCGTTCACCGCCTCACGGGGACACTTTAGCCAACATCGCTTATGGAGGCTGCATACTCAGGACAGATAAGCCACTTGTACAGATCGGACCTGACCTGGCTCACAGATCACAACGCAGAACTCAACACTGGGCTTCAGAACATCCTCCTTATTCCACGTGTGGCTGGGCTACTGCTGGTGTGGGTTGCATGTCCCAAAGTTAATTTAGCTTTCGAAGTCCACGTGTTCCGTAAGAATTGGACATTATTTTAACGAGAGGCTAATTATGACTTGTAAGTAGCTAAGCAAATCACAGTAGGGTTACAGCAGGGCAGGCGGGCCAAGGGGGCAACGTTAGAACTGCACGTTTTTTAAAATTTTTATACATATATATTTATTGAAGCATAGTTGATTTACAATGTTGTGTTTCAGGTGTACAGCACAGTGATTCAGTTATGTATGTGTATATATTCTTTCTCGGATAGTTTTCCCTTTAGGTTATTACACAATATTGAGTACAGTTCCCTATGCTCTACAGTACTGTAATTTTAAAGGTAAGCTCCGACCCTGTAGCAGCACATGGCTACAATTGGGAACAGCGGACAGTAAGAGGAAGAGCTTGCGGGAGAGGCTTGGACCACGGAAACCCGCTCCTCTGGGGACCCCAGCACACTACCGTCAGCAGCCCGCACGGGGCCTTCTGGAACCAGGGTGCCACGGACACAGGAGCTGCCGGGAGCGGCCTGACATGTATGACGGGCTCTTCTCTCCATCTCGCCCATCTCGAAGAGCTTCCTTTCCACGTCTGGAGGTGGCATCTGAGGTGCAGGGAGGATGCTTGGTAGCAGGCAATGACAAGGATGCTTAGCCATGACCCACATCCGTCCCCCCCTTGAACAGAGCAATGCAGGGGACAAAACAATGGAGAGAGAGCTTACCTCCTCTTTTCTGCTATTTGGAGATTTAAAGAAATTCATTTATCCAAATCACTAGAGTTAATAACTTTGGAAATAGTAAACAAGAATCATCTGAGGGCTTGGGTCAGCTTTCACAAACATGTCAGGCTGCCCCAAGGGCTTATTTTAATTCCAGCAGCCCAGTCTTGCCCACTTGAACTCCGGTTACTGGAAAAGGTATTTGCCGTCAAAGAAACACCACACACGCAGCTTTAAACCAACTGTGTGATTTTTATTGATGGGCGACAACTTTATACTTCTAGCTATCACTAACCGTGTACAATTAGAGACGCGGCATCGTAGAGGAGCAGACAGCAGAATTAGACAGCAGACGCAGGGAATTATCAATCTTCATTATTTTGCCCAGTTTTCATTACGTGTACACAGAAGCATGAATGCAATTTGAAATCTTTTAATGGCAATAAAGTTACAATCACCCATCTATGTGACTGACACCTGAACTCCAAATACTTGATCTGCAATGTGTACGTAAGCAGCTTCTCATCGCACAATTATTAAAAGGTATTTTTCCTATTAGGAACCAGCAACTTATTTTTTGTGTTTGTTTATCTTTTGAAGTAAGAACTATTTCTTCTCCTATAACTGGCTCATTTTTATCATTTATCAAAAACTAAAGGGTGAGGGAAGAAAGTGTGATGGATTAAAAAATTTATTTTTTTAAGGAAAGATAAAATTCATTTTCACAAATTTACAAGTGTTGTTGCTGGTGCAGGATTTATTCTACTATGCAGTTAGACTGGGAATCAAATGCAAGTTCGCCTTTTTACTCAGGAATCGGCATTATTTCGGAAATGTGGGTTTTTTGCGTGTTTGCTTAAATCGAGCGACAGTCTGTTTCAGCCAGATGATTTTGATTTGGAAGTTAGAAGTCAACATAAACTATGTTGTGCACAAACCCCAGGCGTCTCCTTTCATTCTAGCCCATTTTTGCAACAGGAAGAAAGAGCTTCTCTCTAAAGAGCCACTAAAGAGAGGAGGGGAGTCGGTGAGAGCCGGTGCTCTACAAGCGGCGCCGGGCGCACAGCGGCGGCTACAGCAGGTCCACGCGGCGGTAGTACAGGAGGTAGGCTGTGCGCTCGGCAGCGGGCTTCACCACCTGGTGCTGGCTAATCACCTTGACCGCCTGGTCGTCGATGCGCAGCCAGCCGTTGAGGCCGATCTGGAAGACGTCCGTGGTGTAGTGGCCGCCCGTGGCGCTGCTGCCGTGGTGGTAGACCACTGCAAGAGAGGGCCCGCGCGCCCGTGAGAGCGGCTCCGCACACCAGCGCCTAAGGGGCCCCCCTGCTCCCGCCACAGACCTGCCTGTCCCACGAAAGGCCTGGCACCAAGGCAGCTGGGACAGAGAAGCGGGATTACACAAAGCAATGCTGGTTCAACTCAAAACCGGTCGGCAATTTACAATACAAAGTCACACATCTACGTCTTAATAATATATTTAAAACGCTCAATACCTCACAGACTATAAAAGAAATGTCAACTAATGGGGTCGCCTCATCTGTCAGCCCCGTAGGCAGGCTCGTCAGCCGCCTTAACACTTGATACAGCAGACAGTCCCCTGGGAAGCAGGACACAGAGCCGCCCCCTGCAGAGCCGCCATCAGACAATGGCCCTCTGGGAACGCACACCAAGGCCCAAACATCCGGCCCTGACCCAGCCAATTCCACTTTTAGACTGTTCTCAACAGAGTATCTGAATCTTGGACAAAGTGAAAACATGGAAAAGCCTATATTCACACAAGAAGGAATGCTGAGTGCATTACATGACAATAAGGTGAATTTTTTCGTAGACCAGGTGAAGAAAAGTATCTGGTGGTATAGGAATATGCTTACATTACATGAAAAAATCAAGAATCTGAGGTGAGGTTTTCTGTGGCCTGTCGCCCGTGACAAGGACAGCACTGCCCCAGGAAGGTCGCCAGCGCAGTTGGTTGGCGGGGCCGGGTGGGCAGCTGTGGAGCACCCTGCAGACACCAGTCGTCGCTCTCTTTTTCTTTTAAAACAAATTCCCAATTTTTCTACAATCATGTTTTAACAGAAAAAAATACCTGCCATGTACTTGTTCATTAAAATTGTGTAATTCACGCAGGAAGCCTTAGTCAGAGGTCTAAAACAAACAGAACTGTCAGAAGATGCTGACAAGGCATTAAAGACAGGGGAGGGGCACATCCTCCCCCTTCTATGCAGAGAAGGGGCTGGGAGGTGGCCCAGCCCCCAGCAGACCTGACCCTGTGTGAGGGAAACGGCCTCCAGTGACGTTGTGGGGAGGGGAGGGGGCAGCAGCGTGGCCGGGGGGGCTGTGCAGGGCCCTGAGTGCCACGAAGGACAGTCACGCGGAGAGAGGGGCGCCAGCTGGTACAAAATTTCAGCAATACACGGCCTGAACGCCAGCGCGCGCTCCCACTCGTAGGGACGTCCAAATCCGCCCTGAGCCAGCGACCTGGGCTGCTCCGAGCCGGGCTCTGCACAGAGGCCACTCTGCTGGGGCTCAGAGGACACTGGGGCCCTGGCCTGCCGGCGATGAACTTGACTGGTCACTGAGGGGACAGCAAGACTGTTGGCCCATCAAGCGGGAAAGCCGCGACGGAACCAGCACCAGCTCGCGGCTGCATCTAGTACTGCAGGTCACGGCGGTGGAGAGCCTGCCGCAGGGCAAGGGAGGCCCCGACACCGGCGTGTCCCTCTGACCCCAAATCCAGCTGTGGGGCGTCTGTCCTGGATTTTCACCTCTCAGACCTACCAGACTTGGTTTCGGTTTTTTTAAAGTGGCCAGGTCAGCAGGATTTACACGACCTGTGGGTTTAACCGATCTGCGTTTCCCCTGCGACACTTCATGTTAAGTACTCAAAGAGCAGCGCTCTGCCCGTGTTCAGGTTTCTCAAGCAGCACACCTGTACCTAACGTGGCGATGCGTCACAGACACCCAGCAAGCCTGCGTCACAGAAGCAGAGCTAAGAATGAGTTTTCCAAAAGCTCACGCACTACACTAACTCGTTTTCTTTGTCCCGCGATCAAAACCATTTTTAAAAGTGCCTCTTTACTCACAGTTTACAGAAAACTGCAACCAATCCGGTGACCGTATTCCTGAGATTAGAAGGCTCAGATGAGGATTCCGGGGTGCAGGCGAGAGCGACTCCAGAAGGAGCCCCGGGTGCGGGTGGGCGGGAGGGGTAGGGGTGCACTCACACCGGGGCCCCCTGACCAGGAGACAAGACTTGCTAACCCTGCCCCTGACCATCACCTCGCCCTGACAGGGCCCCGAGGGAGGCTGCAGGGAGACTCGGAGAAACACGTCATCACCCTGGGACCTGAGTGCCCAACCCCAGGGAGCCAGGCCAGACCCTGGGGGCCCTCTGGTCGCAGAGGAAGACCACAGAGAGGCCCCCAAGCTGCCAGGCGAAGGCAGGTCGCGGGGAGGGCGGGTACACCCCGGGAGTGTGTTGCCCACCGCCGTGATCAGCCACCTCCGGGGACAAGAGTGGCTCACAGCGAGCACGTCCCGGCGGGAAGGGCCAACCGGGCCCAACACCTTCTAACCTGGCACCTGACCCACCCAACGACCAGGGCCCACCCGACATCCCAAAAGCTCAGGGGTGGGCCGAGGGCAGGAGTGTGAAGCTCTGCTCTGCCACTTAGGGCACAGCGCGGCCAATGTCCCTCCACGAGTTTCAGTTTGTCCTTTTACAAAATGGGGAGAGCGCCACAGACCTCTCAGGACACTGTAAGGACTAAATGAGATACTACATACAAAGCATCCAGTGAAGAGGCTCAATGAACGTGTGAGGGCCAATAACCAGCAGTCGTTACAGACAGGCTCACCAAAGGCAACACAAAAGGAGCGATGGGAGAGCAGCTAGAAAATTCTAATAGAAACGGCCAGAAAAGCAAACACAACTGTTGCAACCAGCAACTCTTAAAAGACCCATAAGGCCTCAAAGGCATAAAAGACTCGGGCTGTAAAAGAGAAAGAAGAATGGAAGGACAGGAGGCGGAGAGGACGGACGGGCTCCGCGGGGAGCTCTGGGTGGGGGCAGGAGGTGGTGGGCGGCTGAGGAGCCCGCGCTCCCCTAGCTTGGCTGGGGCCACGCCTCAGCACCCACTCCTACAGGCACCACGACTGCAGCAGGGAGGGTTCCCAGCCTGGCAACCCCACACCTCTGGCTCCAAGACAGAGACAGTCATATTAAACGACATCTCAGGTTGGGCTGAGCTTTAGAGCCAAGAGAATATTCTGTCAAATTCCAAACACACCAAATTTTAGGTAAAACGCACATTTCAAATGATTTCCGGACTTACAAAGTGCACAGGGATACCAGTCGCCTATTCTCTACGTTACGCGGCATCACAACAAAACTGTGCCTCAGTATAAACCTTTGCATCACCGCTTCAATAGGAAAATGTCGTACAGATTCACTTACCTGCAAATAGCCTATAGGTTCTGTGGCATTTAAAATTCTTATTTTTAACCCCTGGAGAGAGCAGTTCTGAAAAACAAAATATCAAGAGCTTTAATCTATAAAAGCGCTGACACACAGAGCTCCCAGAAAGGGGCAGACAGCAGCCTCCATTCAAGTAACCCACCCAGTGCACCAGGGAGACCAAGCAGAACTCCACCCCCTCATCTGCATAAAAGCTGAGCAGCAGGAAGACCAGCTGCAGGGTAGGCAGGGGCGTCCCCATCAGAGGACAGGGCGACAGGGGCGTATACAGGGCCTCTAGCTCCTGCTAGAAACCCCTTACAAGCAGATGTCCTAACAAACGGGAACGAGAAAAACAAAAGCAAAGCAGCCCTGGAATGCCGAAGGTTTACAATGTTTTACACGGGAGTCAGACCACAAAACCCCAATGAACAGGAAGATGATTTTCGGCTGGCGTTTCTTCCCCTTTCCGACCCTCAAGCGGACCACGAACCGGCACAGGAGGCAAACCTATCAGCCGGAGGCGGCAACTCGTGAGAACAGGGCTGAGAGCCAGGGCCCGAACCTTAGGGGGAAGGAAATGCCACGTGCCTGGGGTGCAGGGGATCGATGGTGACCCCAGGCCCCGCTGCCCGGCAGGTCCCAGTGCCGGGCAGCGTGGGGGAGGGAGGAGGAGGAGGAGGAGGAGGAGGAGGATGGCAGTCTCCGCCTCCAGGACACCAGGGACGACGTCCCATGCCCTCTTTTCTGTTCTCCAGGCACCCGGACGCTTTGAGAATCACCTCTAGCTCGTCATGCTCCTGAATGAACTTCATTTTTGCACAGACTATTTCTCACAAATTCTGAAGCTGTCCAGGAAAGTTTTCCTTCAAGCTCACTTTTAGCAAGACAACTAGGTGCTTTCACCACGATGTGCCCCAGCTGCCGAGCCCCGGAGACCCGGCAGAGACCTGGGGCTGGGGCTGCAGCTCTAAGGCCGGGGTCCCTGCCACTGGAGGGCAGAGCAAGCCCCGGGGCCCACGGGAAACACTCCCCACCCACTACAAAGCCCAGTTAGCCAGGCTGCTCCACAGAGCTGTTAACACTTAGCATAAGGACACGTATTTTCTACCACTGATCCATAAACTCTTCACATTTAGTATTCTTCTCACCTAGTAATATTTTCATATGGTTTATTTTTGCCTTTATATTTAAAAGGCCATTTTAGTGAGAAACGTTAGCCTAAAGGTCTATTAACAGTCAAGAAGTTTAAAACAAAGAAGTCACGAAAGAGAGCTTCTGAATCCCGGCGCGGCACAGAGAATGGTGACGCATCGAGAAGCCGGCTGAGCTGCAGAGCACTGTCACGTCACAAACGCTGCTGCCTTACAGAGTCATTACCTTTACTAATTTCCAAGTCCACAGGATATTCAATATTTTTGGTAAGCTTCTGACATCCACCTGTCTTCTCGTAAACAAACCGTTTCAGGTGCAGCACGAGGACAGGAGGGAGCTTTTCCAGAGTCACCCTTCGACTGATCTCAACCTGGGACACACAAAGCACACAGGAAACGCCATCTTACTCCGAGCGGCAGGCGCCACCCCACCTCTCGCTCCAAGACTCCAATGTTCCGGGGCAGTGCTTCTCAAAGCTTCCTGAGTCACAGGGTCTTCTGAGACTCCAATGGGATCTTTTGAGAGGTACTGACCTTCCTCTTAGAAAAATGCATATAACCTACAGACACAACTGCAGGGGGACCCAAAGGGCCCTGAGCCAAGTTAAGAACCTTTGTCCTAAGGCATTAAATTGGCATAAAAATTTAGAAGCTTACTTAGTAATACCTGGATTTACATATGTATTAACTTATTTTTTAATAACTCTCACAGTATTGATAAAGCTGAAGCCAATGTGTTTCTTGAATTAGACGCTCTAAATAAGTCTAAAGAATTTGGTATATAACCATTGGTTTTATAACAGTTCCGCTTTTATCAATTCAAAATGCCCCTTGTGAACTTTCACTGTCCACTGAACGCTGCGTTTTATTAAAATGCATCTTCACAAGCAAACTTAACCCCTTTATGTACTGTTCTCTGTTATCCGTAGATGCTTCCGGTATTTAGACAGAGAATGCTTTCAACAGAAATACTTGTCCATGTAACAATCCAAAAGACAGCGAAAAAAAAAAAAAAAAAAAAAAAAAAAACCAAAAAACAACAACAAAACAAAACAAAAAAAAAGACAGCGGCATGTAATAAACGCCCAGAAAGCTTTCGGAGGACTACATGTGTATCTAGCGGAAGGTACCTGAAGTGAGCCTAGCGGTCACCGCCACCTGGTTTATTAGGGTTGCAGACCCTTTCAGGCCTGTCTTCCCACCCAGACTGAGGTCCCAGGCATGGAAACGGCCCGATCACCTCGACATTCCCATTGAGTCTCTGCAGTCCAGCGTCTCACATCCAACAAGAATTGTGAATGAAGAAAAGCACGACGCCAGTTCCACAGTCAAAACCAGCGATGGCGACGTACGACTCCAGCCTCCTCATTTGGAAAATGACAGTCAGAGTAAAGTGCCCCTGGGATGGTTTCTCAGTGCTAGAGACCCGCAGTCCTGTTCGTTAAGGGGCTGATCTCAAACCCTTAACTGACTGTTCCGGGTTTCCAGAGAAACTGAGCCACACTTTCTAACACCCAACAAAACCAGGCCTTTTTTATTTAGCTAGTATTTCGTATAATCATATTTTCCCACGATCTTCCTGTGTTCCCACAGAAAAACAACTTTTGACCTAAAAACCTAATAAAAATTAAAGTAGGTACTTCGAAAAGTAAATTTAAAAAATCACATTCCAGAAAATGTGTTACTTGCTCTTCACAGACACGCTGTACAAGCTCCTTCCTCAGACACCTGCTTCCACAGCCACGGAGCGAGAATGGCCAGCAGCCTTCTCCGCCGTCCTCAAGGCTCCACCGAGAAGCCACTTCCTCCGTGACTCCTTCCTCCAAACCTGCCATCTAGATTCCACCACCTTTTCCTCACCCTCCTCTCACCCAGGCCAACAACCACAGCCACCGCTACCTCAGTCATCACGCCCCACCCACCTCTGCCCAAACAGCACTTTAACTGCAGCAAACAAGGAAAACAGACATACCCCCGAGGGCTCTCTTGGGAGCGCGGGGAAAGGCTGCCCGCCCCCCCCCCAAGCAGGATCCATGGCTCCAGTGGGGAGGGGCCATGATGGCGAGTCCACCTGTGGACACGGCTGCCCCAGACGAGCAGGTGGACAGTCCCAGAGCCAGTACATGACCCGGCCTCCCAAGAACAAGTACCCACTCTCTCTCTCTCTCCCATTAAGTTCCACCGTTTCTCTAAGGAAAAACTGCCGGGATCCTCTTCCGGCTCCTGCCACTTTTACTTTTTGAACAAAATTGTCCACGAGAAGCAATTAGAAAACACGGGGGAGAACTAGGCCTAACTTCTGCAGATACCCCAAGAGATTGGCTTGACCCACCCACAGCAGACGGACGGAAGCTCTCCACACCCTGCCTTTGCTCCTCTTCACGTGGATGGAGGCCGAGCCGCGAGGCAAGGGCAGGGCCATTGGCCCCATGAGGTGCTGGCAGGTTTCCTGCGCTGGGCCGTGCCGTGCCGGCTCACCCCGTAGCCATCACACAAGGCTACTGAAATCAGGCCTCACAGGAATACTCTGAACTGTTCAATAAGGCACCGCCCTGGCCAGTCTACATTCATCTCCCCAACACACCTCTAGGAACGCACAGCCGCGACCTAGGATACCTAACGGAGAAGGCACAGTCCACCGCGGAGGAGAAGTCGGGCCTAACTGGCGTATCCGGACAGCCAGCAGCTAACAGGCCCTCAGAGAGCAGAGAATTACTGCCTCTCTCGACGGAGCTCACATGCTTCCTCCTCTTGACTCCTGAACACTGGAAGACTCAAGACTTTATCTTTTTTTCAGATCAAATCAAAGAGTAACAGGCACCAGAACAATTACTTTCACCTTTTCAACGTCCTTGAAGATCTACAACCAAATGCAAAGCAGATTAGAACATCTCTTACATCCTAACGATCTCATGAAGTTGTGCTCTATGGTATCAGGAATGTGAATGAGCGACCGGCCTTTGTCAGAGATGCTCACTCTACGGTGCCGTGACTGGATGGCCAGCAACTGAAACGCAGCTCAGAATCAATAACCCCCAAGATCGTGACCTGTGTCTCATGACTTAGAGCCAAGGGGAGCTGGGAGGATCATCTGTTTCAACCATTTCATTCTCAGAATGTGGAAGCTTTCAGTCCAAAAAAAGTTAAGCAACCGATTTGAGAGGCAGAGCTCAACCCCACTTCTCCTCGTTCCAGAGTCTGTGCTCTTTCGCCCACCGCAGAGGGCCCCCGGATAAAGGTCTGAGACCAACTGTGGACGTACCTCTTGTTTGGTTTTGGTGGTATAACCCTGGACAGACTCTCTTGCCACCAGGCTTTCCAACGCATCCTGGACGGTGCGTATCTTGTCCGACTGGATATCTAGCTGCAGCGTGAAGAACGGCTGCAGGGTGGCAGATTCTTTTGAACTCTGCTGGTAAACCACAGACCTGCAAGTGGAAACACACCACATCTAAGAGCTCGCCTCCCCACTCTCCCTGAGGTTACCCAGCAGGACAAGGGGAACAAACACTGCAAGCGAGATTATTCAATATCACTGCCAGAAGACCAGAGAGAACAGAAATGCTAAAAATACACTGAAGAATTTTAAAATAATTCCACTCAATACCACCTCGGAAGAATTTCTAGCAACTCAACCCACCAGCTGAAAATTTTCCCAGCTTGACAGCTCTGGAAGAAGACCTATTTCACCTTCCAAATGCCTCCCCTCCACTTTATTTAACGCACAGGTTAGCAAAGGTGATGATCCTCCCAGAGTCAAACCGCTGACGCTTTTTATTCTCTCAGGCGTCACAGCCTGTTGTAATAAAAAAGAGGAAACCCTCGAAGTAACAGAACGATTTGGAAAGCGTTTCCCTATGAAAGCGACTTTGCAAAGGAAGGGGAGCGGGGTGTGTGCGACACAAAGGAGGCCACCACCCTCCAGGAGGAGGCGGCCACAGCTGAGCCTTGCTTCCTTAGCTGGGTTTTCATTTCGTTTTTCTCTGTCCAAGTTTTCCTGAGTAAAAACTTGTGTTGGGCCCACGTCTCACGTAGCCTCAGCAAGGAGATGTTCCAGGAGTTTAACGTGGGATTCACCCTCTGCAGTCTGCGTGCCCCCGTTTACACACGAATAAAAGGGGTGGACAGGGAGCCAGGCTGCTGCGAAGGGCAGGCGAGCGGCTCTCCCGCCAGCTTTCCGTCGCGCACGCTGCTTTCCCGACACAGCACGCGAAGCACCTCCAGGCTCCCTGTGAGCACGAAGCCTTGAGGGGGCGGCCGTTCCCTTGGTTCCAGAGAGGAATAGTGGGAACAGCAGTAAGCGGCCTGGACTTTACCAAAAGGGTGGACAAGGTGGAGAAAGGTGCTGGTCTTTCTGGGGAAACTGGAAAACCACCAAAAGAGCAGGAATTTTAGGAGAAAACCTTTCAGTTGGTCTGAAAAAAGAATAATGCTTGGGAGTTCCCGGGTGGTCCAGTGATTAGGATTCCGTGCTTCCACTGCCAGGGGCCTGGGTTCGATCCCTGGTTGGGGAACTAAGATCCTGCAGGCCACACACCATTAAGAATCATGCTTGGGCTTCCCTGGTGGCGCAGTGGCTGAGAGTCCGCCTGCCGATGCGGGGGACGCGGGTTCGTGCCCCGGTCCGGGAGGATCCCACGTGCCGCGGAGCGGCTGGGCCCGTGAGCCGTGGCCGCTGAGCCTGCGCGTCCGGAGCCTGTGCTCCGCAACAGGAGAGGCCACAACAGTGAGAGGCCCGCGTACCACGGAAAAAAAAAAAAAAAGAATCATGCTCAATGGTGCCTACTACACACACAAAAGCGGCTCCTAAGTTAAGGAGTAGTTCTGTATCTTTGCTCTGTAGTTTAAAAAAAAAAAAAAATCAACACCCAATTTCAACGCAAAGAGCCCAGAGAGGCTGAGGCTACAGGGCCATGAAGAGTCATCTGGGGCAAGCTAGAAAGTTCTCCAAAGTGGATTCCGGCTTTTCTCACTGCTTACTCTCAAACACATTTGGGATCTTTGTGGCCTTGCAATCCGGTTGCTGTGCCTCCCCACAAACACGGAGCCCTCATTCCCCCCCCACCCTCAGTGCGCACCCCAAGGGGGACAGCACCAGGCTGCTCGGCTGACCGACAGTTAGGGGCACAGGCAGCCTCCTCTCACTGCTGCTCGCCAAAGTGGAGCCCCGCTTCCCTCTCCCCAAAGGGCCCCTCCCGAGGATCTGCATCTGGCGACAAGTTGCAGCCACAGTGGTGGGGCTGGGCGTCGGGAGGCTGACACGAGACTCCGAAACAGAAAAGGGCCTGCGAAGTCTAGCTCACAGCGAGGGCACAGGAATGCCGTGTTCGGTGTCACGTGACCAGCTGGGAGGGGTCGGGCACATTTCTGAGACTTTCATTAGCCTGTTGAAAGGTGCTCAGCCTACGCTGTTTTAGAGCAGAGACCGAACTGACTTTTCGATGCCTTGAAAAGGGTGTTACTTCTTGTTTGGGGACGACGAAAGGCTAAGAGGCTCACTAAAAAAACCAAAAACACACTCCTGTAGGTGAAGCTGTAAGGTCTTCAGAAGGAAATCATGCTATAATGCAGGCCTGTCAGACTCTGGATGAGTAAGGAGGTCCTCAGAGTCAGTGCAAGTTCTACTGTATTCCACATAACGGTGGTACTGAACGGCTCTAACGTAAATAAGTAAAAACCTTCCAGGGCTTCCCTGGTGGCACAGTGGTTGAGAATTCGCCTGCCAATGCAGGGCACACGGGTTCCAGCCCTGGTGTGGGAAGATCCCACGTGCCGCGGAGCAACTAAGCCCGTGCGCCACAACTACTGAGCCTGCGCGTCCGGAGCCTGTGCTCCGCAACGGGAGAGGCCACAACAATGAGAGGCCCATGTACCGCAATGAAGAGTGGCCCCCGCTTGCAGCGACTAGAGAAAAGCCCTCACACAGAAACAAAGACCCAACACAGACAAAAATAAATAAACAAATGTGGGGTTAAAAATAAAGAATATTATTTTTTTAAAAAACAAACAGGGCTTCCCTGGTGGCACAGTGGTTGAGAGTCCGCCTGCCGATGCAGGGGACACGGGTTCGTGCCCCGGTCTGGGAAGATCCCACGTGCCGCGGAGCGGCTGGGCCCGTGAGCCACGGCTGCTGAGCCTGCGCGTCCGGAGCCTGTGCTCCGCAGCGGGAGGGGCCACAACAGTGAGAGGCCCGCATAGCACAAAAAAAAAAAAAAAAAAAAAAAAAAAAACCTTCTAGAAGGACTCCATGAATGAGCAAAGGGCAGCTAGTTTGAGGGAACTGGGGCAGGGGAGGTGCCCAGGTACTCCAGAAGGCCACGTGTCCTCCTCTGTGTAAAAGCATCTCCCTCTGCACTCTCTCAGCTTCCGAGCTCACCTGGCTCCCGTGCCTACAATTCCTCCAATCAGATACATGACAAAACATGTATTTCCATTAACTTGTCTTTCTCTTCCTACCCTGCTGTGCTGTGAACAGCTGGACGTCAGTGTCGCTGAGGCGTGAGGAGCCCCTGGCAGACAGGCAGGGGCAGCGCCCTCTGCAGGAACCCACCGTGGGTCGTGCGCGAGCCATGGGGCCGGCAGGATGAGCGTCAGGAAGTCCAAGAACAGAGTGGGCACAGAGTGCGAAGGCAAACCATCCGGTCCCAAATTTCTTAGGACAAATCTTACACCTCCCCCCTGCAGCAAAATGGCAAAACCCTGAAAAAGGCAAATGCTAAATTATTCCAGAAAAGCATAAAACCTGATGTGGCCACCAAAAATGCCAGTGATGGGGGTCTGAACAAAATCCGCCTGGCGAGTGACCGAAGTCTTGTTTCGGGGGCCCACTTGCTCCCATTCGTCCTCACTTCCTTCGCCTGGTTCTTCCTGCTCGTCTTCGTTCACTGAGTGGCTTCTGGGTCCATTGGAAACAGTAAGTTCTGAAAAGCAGACAGTCTGCTTAGGCTACTATTTACACAAAGAGCAAAATATAAAAATAAAAGTTCTACCTAAACCACCTACACAGAATTGTCAACTGGAGCTTTAAAGTGAGATCAGGGTATATTCTACACTGAGGACAAACGCAATGTGTGCGATGCTACAGCATCTCCCTGCTGGTGTGACCGGCGACAGAAGATGCCGTAGGACACCTGGAGAACTCAGGTGGGACGGGGAAGCCAACTGTACTGCATAACTACAGTCAGACTCCATCGTTTGTGAAGGGACTCAGGTCACACGGGAGAGCCATCCCTGTACCTCAGGAGACCCATGCTTTAATTTACCATTTGGGGTGAACTCAACTGCCATCTGCAACTTGATTTTGAATCCCTTGGGGAAAAATGTCGTGGGGGGCTGGGGAAGTAGAAAGAGAGATCAATAAGGACGACACGGTAGCAACTGTGGAATCCAGTGGTTATGCAGGTAACCAACCTATTCTTTCAGTTTTTCTCTACGTGTAATCATTTTCCTAATGACAAACTGAAGGGGGAAAAGCAGAGGTTCTGGAAATACATTTATATATTTGAAATATACAAACACAACATTCTCAATGGTACATAATAAGCAATGTAAAAATAACTACTTATCTTAATGAGTAAATAAGTGATTTTTGAAGGACGAGTGACTGTTGGGGGGAAAGGCAACTTATTATATGAGCATATACATAGCATTTAAGAGTAATTCTTAAGAAAATGTTCTACACAGTTCTGTAGCAAGCACACCATAACCTACTTTCATTATTTGGTGAGAGAAGTTTCTTCAGGTTCAGCATCTCCTCGTGAAGTCCATTTAGAATGAAGCCTAAGTACTCCTCAGCATCTTCCTGTCGGCCCTGAGAAGGTCAAATAGGGTCACGTTAATCTTAACCAATTAGTCTTCAAGGCCTGCACGGAATGTGTTACCTGCATATACAAACCATGCCTTCTCTTAAATTTTCAGTAAGATTTAACATAAAGTGTTTCCCAAAAAATCACATGAATTTTTCTTTGGACAGTTAAGATGTGTGAAGTGGGGCCGACTGGGTGTGCGAGTGGGGGAGGATTAAATATCTATCTCTAAGCAATGGATCACCGATTTCTTTTTAATTTTGCTTTTCAGTATTTTCGAAATTTTCTACAATAAGTACACGTTACCTTTATAATAAAAAAAGTTATTTTATAAGTTGCTTGTTTGTGTGAACGAAACAGAATGCACAACCCCAGGGGTTACCGCTCCCACTGCAAGCTGTAAAATTAGCAGCCAGGTACGTACGTCTCCTTTTATTTTTGCTGATGGGCAACCACAGGAGAAAGGACCCAAATCACATGTGAAAAACTCTACTGATTTAAAGACTGAGCTGCCTGCTTTACAAACACACGTCGGCACAACCATCCGCCGGTGAATCACACGATGTGGTCACCCACTAGTCATGTGACCTCACGCTGGCGCCATCCCATTATGTCGTGGAGCGCGACTGGCTCCTACTCCAGGCTTTGGGGTAGAGCGGCAGGGGCGCCCCGAGGGCCTGCACGTTCTCCCGCTTGCAGTCTCTGAGTCCATCTGTCTGCCCCAACGGAGCGACAGCTGGGGGCGGGGCTGTGCGCTGCGAGTGTGTCTGTGGGAAAGGGCAGAGGCTGGCACAGCCCAAGACGCAGGAAAGAGTTAACAGTGCTGGGGAAGGCCCGCTCGCGGGGCTGGTCCTCGGCTGGCACCCGGGAACGTGGATGTCAGGAGGGTCCCCACCATTCCAGGAACTGAAAAGGGAGCCAAATCGTGCAGTGTGGTTTGTGCTGAGCACTGGCTTTCCCCCCAGGAGTCTGGACTGGAGTCTGTGTGAGGCAGAGGGTGCCTATGTGACCAGCCCCTAGCAGAACCCTAGGGCGCTGAGCTGCTGAGGGGCTTCCCTGGCGGACCACACGCCACACGGCTGCCACAGCCTGATGTGGGAGGCACTGAGTGAGTCCTGTGTGAGTACACCCGGAGAGGAGTCCCGAGGTTTCCTGCAGACGTTGCCCGAGTCTTTACTCTGCGCTGATCTTGCTTTGTGTCCTTGGGCTGTACTGAATCCGAACTGAGGGTAACGGCTCCTGAGTCCCGTGAGACCTTCTAGCGAACCCCCAACCCTGAGGGTGGTCCCGCAGACCCCAACGAGCCGAAAGTAATGTAACTTCGAAAGCTGCAGGATCTCAGCGCCGCTCAGCCACAGGAAGCATCCTGAACTTTACTTCTGCTCCCCCTCAGCTGGGGGCCCGCCCCCGGCCTCTAAAGCATCTGTTCACTCATCTGTCTTCCTACTCGTCTTGTCTGCTGCCTCAGATGACAGACCTGACCCCCCAACTGGACAAGGCGCTCTCTGAAGCAGAGGGCACCGTCCACTCCGCGCCCGCCTTCCTAACACTAGCAACGCCCCCAAATCCTGAGCTGAACACCAAAGGCTGTGCCATGGGCACATGAAGAGCCCCTGGTGGTATGCTGCTGCAGTGCCCTGAGTATCCCCGCTTCTTCGAAACAAAGGGGCTGCAAACAACATTACTTTAGTCAGTTTTAACACAATTTTCTCAAATATTTCCTAAAGAATTCCCCTTTTCCAGCATCATTTCAATTGCTTGTACTGACTCATCACAAACTCTGTCGGGGAGGAAAGAAACGCTCCGGTTAACGGTGCAAAGGGTGCCCCTGATTTACCCTGAATGCCGCCAGGGCCCTTTACAAGACCTCCGCGGCCCCTGGCCCCATGCCTCCAGCAGCCAAGAGGATGATTAGAAATGAAGGCCCCGAGGGAGAGGGCGTGGCTCCCGGCCCCACGGCCCCGCCCCTGCTGCTGGGCAGTCCGTGTGGCAGTGAAGGAGCTAATTCCGCTGCCAGGCTCTGCCACTTCTTCGCTGTGACCTCGCACAATGACTTCACTTTTCTCACATGGAACAAGCAGACAATAACCACACTTTATTCACAGGGGTAAGTAAGTTAACGGATGGAACGAACTCACAGCAGTGGTGGGTCACAGTAAATGACACGAGCTGTCTCTGATTACCATCGTTACCATCCCATACTCTAATTCACCCTAGCAGCTGACTCCAGAGCAAGCCTAGATCCACCGAACACCCACTTAATCGCCACGCTGCAAGCAGAGGGCAAGCAGCGAATGCGCCACGGGTGAGGCACAAGCGTCGCACTGGCTACAGAACGGCAGTCCCAACCTTTTCGGACAGGCTCGACTTGATGACGGTCAGGAGTCTATAAATATACGTGGGCTCAAAGGCAGCTCCCGGGCGGATGTCCCTCACGACTTTATCCCCAAGAGCTGCAACGGAAACAGGACACAGGTCTTTACGACTGAAGTCTTAAAATGACAAAAGGCATTATCACCAAAACTCCCCCCAACACCCGCCCAATGTTGAGAACAGTACAAGTGTAGCAACCTGCATGTAAAGAGACATTTTCTTTCCAGCAAGCCTGAATTTCTCAAACTCAAATTTCTCAAACTCAAAACCTGACTTCGTAACTCCCAAAGTGTAATGGCACCAGAACCCTTGTTCTTACTCACCTTGTCTGGGTTTTGGAGGTACTGGCATATTAGTAAACTCATTCATTAGCCGAACACTAGACACGGAGGGGGGAATAAAATGTTAGTACATTTTTTTTTTAAAAAAGACATACTATTACTAAAAAGCCTTGATGGCTAAGTAGAAGGTTATCTAGTATGAAGATAGCAAACCTTAGATAACCAATGCTATAATAGCTAGTGAGCTCATAAATCTTTTCTACATAAGTTTTTGGCATATTTCAAGTGACATAATTCGGTAAACACTAAAATTTATTCAGTTGAATCTAAAGGACACAGATAAACAATGTTCCAATTCCATTTCTGGTTAACTTCCATAGAAAATCATGAATAGCACATTTTTAAAAAAAACAGAATTACAGGATTCCTTTGCAGGAAATCAAGAACTTTGCTATTTGAATCTAGTTATCAGAGGGGGGAAAGGCCCACCCCTTAACACACTCTGGGCAGCTTACTTACAAGCTATCTATCATGGGTGTGGACGTACAAGGCCTTTGCACTTTTGAAAACAGAGGGATGAACTTCATCAGGTGATACATCGGAGGGCAAGCAACCAACGCCTGCAGTGTCTACGTGACGGCAGTAAGGAAGCGTGTAAAGGAAATAAACCCGAGGCTCCACATTGTGGAAGGGCACGTAAAACACAAGAGCATATAAAGCTACGCAAGCCAAGGACACTGAACGTCTTAGGTATGTAAACACAAAAGGGAATAAGCCAAATAATCCCGGGGATAACTGCCTTGTGATATCCAAGCAGTTTATAAATAAGAACTGGATTCAACCAAGATAATCAAGTCAAACAACACAGGATTTCCCGCTTAAGGGGTCACTCTGCCCTGTTACTCAGGACCCTTTTAATGAGAAACTTGCCTGATTCTGTCAGTCACAGGTCAACAAATCATCTCTCTCTTTTTGGCCACGAGTAGCCCAGTTAATAAGCAGTAAGGAACCGAGGTTTGGGATTCAAAATGTGGGGCGGACACCCCACAGAAGCGGAACTAAGTGGAACGTGCCCCAGCGAGAGAAAGCTGCAGAAAGGCGGCCCTGGGGACGGCCTCTGAGAAGGATACAGCGTTAATGTAGCACCAGTTTCCTTTATTGACCAGCCCGCGGGGTTGCAATGACACTGGTTTATGAATCAGGGTTACGTTCTCCAGTAACTCTGAAAGAGGGAAGCACAGGGAAGACGTTAATGGCACCTCGTGAACGATTCTCACGCTCTGCTCTGGCAGGGGGAGCCCCTTCAACAGAGCACACGTCACATCCAAAGGGAAGGCAGGCTGCGTCACAGCTTCGTTCCGTTCAACATCACGTAACTATTTAATGATTAAAATTTTCAGAAATATTTCCCCCCAGACACTGATGACATTTATTTATCTTCCTGTGATAACATCACGAGGGAGCACACGGACTGTTTTAATAAGAAGCAGAAAGGGCTTAAAAAACAACGTGGCAGTGTTAGGAAACAGACTTAAAAGATACAGGCTCTTTTAACACTGATAGCTGGGCAGGCCTCCTTAAGCGTGTGGTCCTCAGACAGCATCCAGCAAGGCGTTTACGTGCAGGACCGTCTCACTCACGGCTGGATGCCCCGCACATCACAGTGGGCGTTCGGTGACTGTTCAGCAAGTGATGATCCCTCTTTTAGGGACAATTATCTCCTACGAACTGAACTGTATTTTCATCCGAAGTCCCACTCAGAATACTAAAAACCCTCATTCCATTAGAAATAAGCTTCGTTATCCTCAGATTCACCTTTTGACATCACTCTTCCCCACAGTCTGAAAATAGCCGTAAATGCCATCTTTACAAAAGAATGCTTTAAACATTGGTAAGTAACTGGCCCCTTTTCTTTTTAGAAATGTGTTATAACAAGGTCTCCCCGTGTCCCTTAAGAATCCTTTAACAGTGACAGTCACAATTTTTGGCCACCTTCTACTCTTGGCAAGTGTGTTACAACTTACAATGTTAACTCGCTGAACTTATTCCTCAGGGATCCCAGAGTACCACCAACCATCCCGCTTTCATCAAAAGGAAACCGAGGCTCAAGGTTAACGCGCCTGCCTGTGACCTCACAGGAGCCAGGCAGCACAGTCGGTACCCAAATCCATGACGCGCGGCCACACGACACAGCCCCTCCCGTAACTTTTAGACTGTGTACTAGGGAGCACGCATTTGATATCAGCACCCAGCCAAAGCATCACTCAAACAAACGAAAGAAGCCTTTTTTTCCTAAAAACACAGTTGCACTGGCATATGCCAGACTTAAGAATTAAATGAAGAAATTAATTTGCAAGATTCTAATGTCAACACACACACTCCCTCCCTCCCTCTCTCCTATGAGGGTAAATGCCCTCTGGCCTCTAACTGAGGAAGCACAGAGAAAAATTTTCCCATTTATTAAAAAGTGAAACATAAGCGACTCAAGAGAACCCATGGAATCTGTTCGGTTAGACTAAGCTTGCCAAGGTCCTCTTGTCTCTCTCACTATGGGGCACAGCGCTGGGCCTTCACGGAGGAACAGATCAGATACAGAAGTGAACCACATGCCCAGTGACTGACACCCAGCACAGAAACCGCTAGGGGCTCCATCGGTATTATTCATAACCAGCCTAACAACCCTGTCACAGAGACACCATTATCATCCCCATTTCACAGGTGACAAAACTGAGGTCCAGGGGGGTTAGGGAACTGGTGCAGGGCACATGACTGAGCTGACACGCGAGCCTGGATCCCAGAAGCCGGGCTCTTTGCTCTCAGTAGACAACGGACTCTGCTTTAAGATCCTTTACTCTAAGGTTCCTGATACTAACTTTTCCCCAGAAGCTGAAGATCTTCTTCTCACAGGGGATTTTTACATCCGTCTTTGAGCCATTTTATCACGACAGCCCATAATTTCCAAAGCGTACCACAGAACGGCAATCATTTCACATAGTTACTCTGCAAAATATCTGTGCGTTTGCAAACAAGCATCAGTCGGAAATGAACGCTCCATCAAGACACCTGTGAATCTTTGCCATAGTATTTTTACATCTAAAAACAATATTAAGCTTTCACATAATCATACAACTCAAAACCAACTGCCTTCCTAACACAAGGACCTCTGATAAACGGCACGCTGCAGTTGGCTAAGTCTTGCCTGGGCACCAGGACCTGCAGGTGCAGAGGCGACTGAGCGGTGGCCCCGCTGCAGCAGGGCCCGAAGACCAGGGAGGCGGGGACCACACAGTGCAGGCTAAGCTGGGCGGGGGCAGTGGCGGGGATGCCCCGCCCTATCCAAGAACTGGAGAAACCTGAGGTGGCCCGGGGCCTGTGACAGCAAATGGTACCAGGAGAACGTCTCCAGCTTGGGGTGATGGTGCCTTCTACCCAGAGGAGAGATGCAACAGGACAAGCGGGTTCTTTCCTGTTTTGGGCAGTGATGAAATGAGTTCAGTTTTAAGAGTTTTAGAGGCTCAGATAAAAAGGTATGTGGAAGACACCAGTAAACAGTACACTGACACTCACAGACCAGCCAGTAACATATCTCCTCCCCCTCCCTCCCTCCCTCCCTCCTCTCTCTCTCTCTCTCTCTCTCTCTCTCTCTCTCTCTCTCTCTCTCTCTCTCTCTCACACACACACACACACACACACACACACACACACACACACACACGGGACCCTGCAGCTCGGGGCCTGAACTGTACATTCTGACAGCAGTGGGTTAGAAGCGGAACCCTTGGAACCCTACGCACCAAGTGACAGGCTGAGGGGAATCCGTAACGGTGATTAGAATGATAGGACAGCTGGAATCAGTAGCGGAAGCAGAAGCAAGTTCGAGGGGCCTCAAGGAGGAAAGCAAGAGTGGAGACCACTTGTGCAGGCTCCCCTGGCCAGAAGCCTGGCTGAGGAGTAAGAAGGGGGTCACTAAAGGGGCTCCCAGGATCGCAGGAGGGAAGGAGCTAGGGAAAGGCAGACTCACCACAGTTTACGGTGGGGAAAGAAATGAAATAGCAACCTCAATTTTCTGGATGATACTGGAAGCAAAGTCTCCCGGGGTTGGGGGGCAGGGGTGAAGATGGGAGGGGAAGTGGCTTGACAATATCAATTCCTGTTCAATACAGACACTGAAGGAAAACAGAAAGAAAATGATCAGGGGCAGGCATGCAAGATCTATCTGAAAATTCCCTTCCATGCATCTGTTTTAACAGACTCAAAAATAAGTTTATACGTAGTCAAAAGTGCTTTGGATGCATATCTTGTTAAACTAAAAACAATCATTTATGACAGGCCAACTCCACTCTCAAAGGGGAAGCAAGGGGCTTCCCTGGTGGCGCAGTGGTTAAGAATGCACCTGCCAGTGCAGCAGACGTGGGTTCGAGCCCTGGTCCAGGAAGATCCCACATGCTACAGAGCAACTAGGCCCATGCGCCACAACTACTGAGCCTGCGCCCTACAGCCCACAAGCCACAACTACTGAAGCCCACATGCCTAGAGCCCGCGCTCCGCAACAAGAGAAGCCACCGCGACGAGAAGCCCGCGCACCGCAACGACGAGTAGCCCCCACTCACCCGCAACTAGAGAAAGCCCGCGCACAGCAACGGAGACCCAACACAGCCAAAAATAAATACATAAATAAATAAATTTATATTTTAAAAAAGAGTTTGAGAGAACCAACACTTTTCAGTTCTCCAAAAAGCAATGTTTGCTTCAATTCCTTAAAATTAAGTGTTGGATATTTTGTGAGTATACAGTATATTAATAAAGTCACATTTCAAAAGGAATGAAAGGTTGTAAAAAATTACGGTTAAATCTCTCATTGCCGAAGATTTTCTCTTAAAAGCCAAACATCCACCCAATTTAAATGTTCCGTTTTATAACACACTGTACATCGAGCGTTCCTCCCCCTGAACGGCTTCAATGACCACAAGCTGAGCCAGACGCTAACGTCTGATGGGGCCCATCGTGCTCTGCTCGTCTCCTGCCAGCCAGTCAAGCGGCACCGGTGCAAAGACAGCGCCAATTCCTGTAAACAACCTCCATGCCTGTTACTGAGTGGTCCGAAAATAAATGAATCTTACTGCTATATTTCACAAGTCAATACTCATGAACGCAGACAAGCGAGTATGAATACTGCTTTTAATTTTTTGGTGTAAGAGGTGGCTCTATTTAATTAAGTTCCTTTTATAACAGCAACATCACCGTTTCCATTTAGATTTTGCTCAAGTCCAATGAGCACTGAAGGGCAACCAAAGACGAGAGGGAGTGGGGTATTTCCTGAGGTTGAACCTTTAAATCTCACCTATGGTCCCAAGTCATCACTGTTGGTTTTCTATTTTACTTTCTTTTAGGGCAAATTATCAGAAGTCGACTGTAGTAACACACTTTCCCCGCAGAGGCCTTCTTTTCTATCCATTGTTGGTATAATTTACTACTCAGATCTGTTTAGAGAGTAACTTTAGGAAGGTGGCCTCCTCAAGCCATCTTTTCCACAGGAGTTGGCAGGGCTGCCCAGGAATGATGTTACAGGCACGGCACAAAATGCCAGAATGACTGCATATCACATACAAGAGATGAACCTGAAACCGTTACCTTCACCTCCGCAGCAGCTCAAACACTGACATGTATAGTAGCCCACACACATACCACAAGGCACTCAAATGAAACGATCCATAAGCTCAGTAGCAATACTGGCATCGTAAACTTTTAAGTCCGTATTAACTGTGACTATTCTTAGATTTTTTTTTTTTTTTTTTTTTTTTGTGGTACGCGGGCCTCTCACTGCTGTGGCCTCTCCCATTGCAGAGCGCAGGCTCCAGACGCACAGGCTCAGCGGCCGTGGCTCACGGGCCCAGCCGCTCCGCGGCACGTGGGATCTTCCCAGACCGGGGCTCGAACCCGTGTCCCCTGCATAGGCGGGCGGACTCTCAACCGCTGCGCCACCAGGGAAGCCCTATTCTTAGATTTTTATGCATCAAATTCTGTTTTCCTAAAATTAGCATTTAGGTCATATTACCATTTAAAATCCATGAAAATGCAAGCTGCAGAACTTTCACTGATTCTTAAGGCTCAATAACTGGCTCGTAATTGACATTCTGATGCTGCTGACCTGCTTTTCTGTCGTCTTCCTAACTGTCCAGAACATTCTCCAAGTGTTTTTCTTTTCCTCATCACATCACTTTGGAAGAACACATGCTGTCTTGGTTACCTAATCAGGTGGAGGGCAGCAAAGTGACCAAAATGTACCGCGACCCGTTGGCTACAGATCAACTTAACGTTTTGTAAGCGGAGGAGTGTCCATTTAGTTCTTTAAAAGAGACATGACAGAAATATTAGCAAGGACATACACCTGTCGGGTTAGATATGGACTGAACTCTCACCCCACAAGTGTGATTTCTGCAAACAGGTGCTGGACCTCCTCAGCTCAGGGCCTGCTGCATGATCACTGCCTGTGTTGCTTCGGAGAATTTGAAGAGAAAATACAAAATGTTGGAGAATTATTTCCCAAGGACAGGGAAAGTACTAAATATAAACGTGATTTATAAATCACTAAAACAAAGATCAATCGGGGTATATTTTTGTTTACAATAAACAGAGACCCAGGAATTCATTTTTCTGAGCAGATCCCAATTGTAGTGATTTTGTTGCTCTCTCCAGCAACAATTTTTAGGTATAAAACAGTGCAAAATCATGTATTAAGTGTGTTTTACTAAAATTCATAATAAATGACATTACTAGATACCTCAATTCCCCCACAGAATAGAATTTTTTTAAAGTTTTCTAAGACCTCAGTTTACCTAGTTCTCTCTCTTTTTTTTTTTTTTTTTTGGCGGTATGCGGGCCTCTCACTGCTGTGGCCTCTCCCGTTGCGGAGCACAGGCTCCGGACGCGCAGGCTCAGCGGCCACGGCTCACGGGCTTAGTTGCTCCGCGGCATGTGGGATCTTCCCGGACCGGGGCACGAACCCGTGTCTCCTGCATCGGCAGGCGGACTCTCAACCACTGCGCCACCAGGGAAGCCCTACCTAGTTCTCTTACACCGGCATTTTAACTCCTATTTGGGCATTTGGCCTAGTCTGTCTCCTCGCCCACCATTATTTACACTCCTTTAAAACAAAATACACTGACGCAAAACATAAAATACAAAAAAGCTCTATTTGTGATTTGAAAGCATTTGATACAATTTAGGTTTGAGACAGGACAAGTGATCCTCAGTAAAAAGCCAGGAAGACTGTAATGTTCGGGACAAGGATATGTTACGTCTCCGACTCTGACCCTGAGCTAATGGAGGGAGGACAGGCAGAGATCACGCCTACTTTTCTGGTATTTGTCATACTTACTCTCCAACAGGGGTGGTGCCTCAAGTTTTGCAACTGCTTTCAATACAAGCTATAAGAATTAAGATTTTCAAGTTTCTTTTGCTCACCTCCTAGCTCAGTTACTCCTACAGAAAAAAATGGCACATAACCCCTCGCAGACACAAACCACTCACTGAAACGCGGACCCCGCAGGCCCCTTGTGCAGGTTCACACTCCCTGCGACGTAAGGGGAGACATTTGGTGTTTCAGTGTAAGTGCTCTTCCCTTCCATCTCCTTCTTAAGGAAGAGTTTACACTTAAGAAAAACAGCAAATGTTGACAAAAGACACCAAGAAGACGGCCTTGCCACCAAAAAGGTAAAAGCAGAAGCTATTACAGCAATGGGTAAACAGACCATGGGTGATTGAAAGCTGGCTATATTTCATTTCAAAAGGCTTTATGTGATTCTTATTCTTTGTTTACAGTTGATTTGTCTTTCTAGTTTGTGTCTCACTTGTGGTTATACAAAAACTACTTGGCATTTGTTAAGCACAGACCTAATGACAGGGCAGATGATCCAGAAATGCAGACATCCAGAATAAATGACCCTGGGGTCAAAAACTGGCTGTGGATATGTATATTATTCTAAGAACTCAAAAAAGAATAAACTTATCTGAACTGTTGTTCCCTCTTCTTTCTTTCCCAAAAGTTAATAGATATAATGATAAACACAAAAATTATTCTCTCAGTAGAACCACTTAGACACTAATGCAAGTTAAATTCTATGATAACCCACATCAACAGATCTTTTAATGGAGCTAGAATTTCACACAGTTAAATACTGCTTAAAATAAGTGGGCCTATGCTTAAAAGCGGGACCCTAAATGGGCAGCAAAGAGAAAATGCAAAGGGGAAGTCGGTGGTAGTGACCTGACCTACAATAAACTGAACCTACCTTATCGTTTTTATTAAGTAAAACCTCTCAGGAGGAGAATATGACAGAAGAAAAAATTCCAAACAATCCTCTTCGCCTAAGCTCAGTATGATTCGAAGAGTGGCGACCATCACTGCATTATTTTACAACATGAGATACTGAAAACTGTCAGCAGCTACATTGTGTATTTCTAAGGTTCAATACGCAGTCTCAAAAGAACGAAGTTTTTTTTTTTTTTTTTTTTTTTCAGTACGTGGGCCTCTCACTGTTGTGGCCTCTCCCGTTGCGAAGCACAGGCTCCGGACGCGCAGGCTCAGCGGCCACGGCTCACGGGCCCAGCTGCTCCGCGGCACGTGGGATCTTCCCAGACCGGGGCACGAACCCGCGTCCCCTGCATCGGCAGGCGGACTCTCAACCACTGCGCCACCAGGGAAGCCCAAGAACGAAGTATTTTAAAAGGAACCACACTTCTGCTCAGACAATTAAAACACCTTTACAACTGACCGAATCAAAAAGAGAATTAAGAAAATAAATGGGGGTCCCGCACGGCAATGGAAGAGCACACTGCATGAACTCAACGATGCTCAGACTGCGGCAACACTCTCCACGAATACAAATAACTAAGAGCCTCTACTTGTACATCATTTTAATTTACTTTTCTTTTTCTGTTGTTGTTGGCCGTGCCGTGGGGCTTGCAGGGTCTTAGTTCCCCGACCGGGGTGGTGGTGGGGGGGGGGGGGGAGACCAGGCCCCAGCAGTGAAAGCACCTAACCACTGGACCACCAGGGAATTCCCTTCACAGTGTTTTAGAAAGCAGGTTAACATTAGATTTTAGCAGGTCAACAAGATTTTAACATACACAGCAAACTACGTATCAAACCACATTGAAAGTCATATGACTAGAACGCTTTAAAACATTTAAAATGTATCTTTTCTTTCTTATTTTAAATGAAGACTGAGAAAATTTCCCAGGAATGGGAGGTTTTTCCTTTGTGAAGCAAGTTTTAGGAACAGAAAGACAATTACAATGCCTTCTGACTTTAAACTCAGAATGCACATTTTCAAAAGCGTCGCACCATGTATCTCTCATTACAGACTAAAAATAAACTTTTAACTTAATGAGCTACTCAAAGGCTTTTACTTCCCTTTCCTGACCTTGACAGCTTTCCCTTGCAATGCACACATTTTAATAATAATAAAACATTACTAGCATTTTAATATTTATAATGAAAAATTCACCCAAATAACCTAAAAGTTATCACTTTAAAGCCCAAAATGGTGATTCATCTATCAATTAACTTCATTTTAAGAGAACTCCAGACACTTAGATTATTCAAAATAATGTACTCTGTATAAGGAATAATATGCTCATTTCAAAAAATGTTAGTGTTGCTTGCCGTCAGCTTCCTGCCATCAGAAGGATGTGTTTTCTGTCTGAGGGAGTTCTGACCACTCAGAAAAGGGTATGCACTTGGCGTCTTGCTACCGCTTTCACCCTCACCCTGGTAATGAATGCCGTCACGCATACCAAAATGTTAAATCAGCAAACACCACATAAAGCCTAAATAAGACAGCTAACTTTAACTCGGCTAAGGGGCAAAACCCTGAAAAGGTGGTTACTAGTAAACTGCTCGGTAGAAGGAAACCTGAAGAGCAGCCCCGGCTTCTCAGACGTATATAAACAGACACGGCGCCTCTGCTTCTGACTTACTACTTTAACTTTAAAAATCGCAAGTCATGCAGCTTTATAGTTTTACTGTGAACTGGTCCTACTTTTGAGCCTCAGCACGTCGAATAAAACATTAACTTTAGGCCAAACTGTTACCGTTTCTCTCATCTTGTCAAGAGTTGGCCTTGGTGTGCTGAAACTGAGTAAAATCCATCTACTCAATCCAAAATAGGCATTGAAAAGGAAAAACCCCAAATACTTTCTCATATCCTGAGGAATAAAGAAACAATGCAAAGTGAGTCCAAATCAGGGGTTATGACACCAAAGGTATACAACAGCTGGAACACAGATGGGACTGCCTATTACACAGTCACACAATGGAGTACAATCACTTGATCAAAAGGCAAGAAATGAGAATGTAGTTTGTCAATAGAAAAGGACTGGTAAAAAAGTGGTGTCTAGGACATGGATTTTCCACTTAACATAGAGGTATGACACCCCCCTCCCCACCCCATTTTGCTCATATACCATTATACTTTTAGTAACATTTAAGGTACAGGCATTATTCAGAAATTCCTCTTAACACACGGGTGATCAATCAACTACGGCTCTGGGTAACAACATACCACCAAAGTTTTTAGCCCAGACTGTCAGCTCCCACCTTGGCTTCACACTTGTGTCTTTTGAACTATACCTGCAATCTTCATGGCTACAGGATCTTCTGAAACTGGAACCAGCCCTTCCTTGACTTCGGCCTGCTTTTCAGAGACCAGGGAAGATGTGGCAGGAGGGGAATACTTAGTTTCCATGGAAACCACAGGCAAGGAGGAGGAGCAGGAGGCAGAGGGCTTAGAATCATGAAAAAGACTGGCCCACGACTTGGCGGGCTGACTCTGACCGGCAGGGGCGGTGGCTGCCGCAGAGGCCGGGGTGTCCGCGGGAGGGGGGCCGCTCTCGGCCTTGGCGGGGTCCGAGTCCGAGCTCTCCACAGTGTGCAACTCCACCCCGTTGGCAGCTGTGCCCTCACCCAAGGATTCAAGTATTTGTCCGTTAGTGACTCCAAGGTTCTCAGTAGTATCGGTCCCAACGGCAGGCTGAGCCACAGCTGTCCTCAACAGGGTGTCCCTGCTGGCCTCTGCAGGGAGGTGAGAGGGCTCCAAGTTGGCCCCGGGGCAGCCCTCAGGCTGCCCTGCAGTCCTGGCCCCGCTGTCAAGGGCTCCGGGGAAAGAACCAGCAGGCACTGCGTCGCTGACGAAGTCCGTGGTGTCCTGGGGGCTGCCCCAAGTCCTGGGTGTCCCCACGGGGGGCACGTCACCCATCGAGTCCACATCCTCCGTGCCGACACTGTTGGGGACTGCTGGGCCGGCGTGGCCATTGACCAGGGCTTCTGTGGAAGGACCACCCTCGCCGCCGTCTTTCAAGTAACTGTAATATCCAGGGGGGCGTTTTTTCTTCTTTTTACGCTCCCTTTGTCCAAGACCACCCGAGACGCCATCATTCTCTAAAACTTCCGCCTCCACGTTAGAGCTGCCATCCAGGGCGAGGGCAGAGCCTGGGTACTGGCAGTCAGCTGAGCTGTAGTTCACTTCTTTATCGATGTCACTGGGGATCTTTCTGGAAGTCGTGCAACTAAGGATAAATTCCGGGGCCTGAGGATTCAATGTGCTTGAAATACTGTAGGTGGGAGTTCTCAGCAAAGCATCATTGGGTTCAATTACTTCATTAACACCAAATTCAATTCTCTGACAGTCCTGCCCTGTTTAGAAAGAAAATGATCAGTAAACATCCCATTAGTTAAGAACACAGCTATACAGACTATAAAAGTCTCAGTAATTATGTCTTTTTGAAAATGAAACCTAGAGTCTTGTAGTAATTAACGAAGCTAGGACATTTCATTTCTGTGCTGAATAAATAATCTGCTGAAATAAATAATAACCACAAAATTATATTTAACCTGGGGATATGAAATACAGAAGCCTGTATTTATTTTCCACTTTCAGGGTAGCTAAGGGAGACTTTCAGAAGGTAGAAATTAAAACAGAATTATAACAGAAAACAAATAATATTCTGCCTACCTAAACACATCCCTCCATAATGATATCTGACTTTATTAGCTGACTCTGTAAGCCTGAGACAAGGGCATATGTATCTTGGAAAACTTAATTTTAAAAAACCAAGAAGACCAACACGGGGACTTAAAAAGCAACGCCATATATCTATACACGGCTCCTCTAATTCATGGAATTTACTAATCCCCAAAATATCAATTACACAAAAGCACTCTTTCAAATTATCCATCTCCCGGATCTTCTCTACTGACAACCTTAACTGAAGTCCAAAAATGGCCTTACATGAGTGCATGTGAATTCTACTAAATTAATTCATACTGGACTAACTCCATGGGTAACAAAGGTACTTCCCAAAATCCCAAAAAGATAAAGTTAGGACTGCAAACCTTTAAAAATCTCCTTGCAATCCTTCAATTACTTTCTCCCCACTGACAACCATCGACACGTTCTATCCATTCTAACATGGACATTTTTCCATAGGTAACATCTCAGAAACTAGGTTGAGTTTTAGAATCAACTGAGCCTTTCAGTGGACCCCGAGCACCAATGTCATCTTGTACCTGACGAAGTAGTTAATACACTTGGAAGCTAAGGGAAGGACACGTGCTTTGTCACTCATTTTTCGTGCATAACTGAAGATTTCTCCAAGTCTAGCACAAGAGCCCCACTTTCTTCTTCCCAAGGTACGTATTTCAAGGAAACAAACAAACAAAAAATCACCATACCAAAATAATCATATTCTATTAACAAAACTGAATATATTTTACTTTGGAAGTGTTTTTAGAGAAGAAAAAACAGCCCCACAGAGGGGCCAGGTCCCTAAACAGTTTCCTAATTCTCCATCTGTTTTGATATCACACGCCCTGCAGGTGGGGGGAATACAACAGCCTGACAAACAAAAAGTTCCCGAAAAAAGAATACTAATCATGGTTATGCCTAACAGCAGGCTTTACTATAAAGCCACCGATAGGACAATTTGAATCCTTTGGTCCCTGAGAGCTGGTCGGTTGTTTCCTTATTTTGAGAACAATCACCACGGAGAAATTGATTTCTCTATTATTATACCTAAAAGTGAACTGTCCAGTCTGCTTCCAGGTGTCCCCTATCCTGTGAGGTTTCAAGGGTACAGTGGACTGAAATGGGTGTCCCTGAAGAAGGGAAGGGCATCGGCATGAGGAGGCTGCCCTGTGGAGACTGCTCGTGAATCACTAAAAATTAGTATGCGCTGTATCATGCAGTGCGTGCCAGATTTTGATTATTTCTGATAGACACAGTGCCTTCCACATCTCAATTCTTAATCTTATCGTTATCATACAACATTCTAGAATGTGATGTGACATTAACGGAGCCATTTCAATACGCTACAGCTGTCCTCAAAACATTTACCCAACAAAGTATCTGATCAAGTCCCTGCAAGTCCCATCCCCACCCAGAACAGCTCCTTTTCCTACTCAGGAACACTGGCCGCGGGCACACATGTGCAATGCACTCCAGGGCAGAGGAGTCAGGCCAGAAGAGCGGAGGGAGGCCTGGAGGCTCCCGAGCACCGGGTCGCGCAGGCAGTGGATTTGCCGAGGGAAGGAGAACCAGCTCAAGTAAAACAACTCCACCCTAACACGGCACTGCTCAAAGTCTGCGCACTGGAGCACACACGGTACGGTGGCCTGGGGGGCCCGGATGGGGTCCCGGAGTCTGCAATGTTCTGAGGCCCCCAGGTGATTCTCATGCCCAGGACTGTCTCAGAGCTACTGCTTAAGTGGCTTCCTCGGCTGATTTCTCCGATCAACTCTTAGTGAGTCAATTCAACAATCATGGAGCACCTAGCTATGTGCAAAGCTCTTATTATTGGGGAGGGAGGTGTGGTACAAAGCTAAGGCAAGGTCTCTGTCTCAAGGAGTTACATCTACGAGGGAGACAAACATTTAAGACGGGACATGACAATGCAGAGGGTGGGTAAGATGAGGCCTCAACAGCTTTACAAAAAGAATGCTTCCTGACACAGGGAAAAAGAGACCTACTTCGATCAGAGAAGCTAGAGACAGGTCAGTAGAATCGACAGGATAATTGGATGGGGTGGGTGGTGAGAAGTAGGGGCTATTTCCCGCTTTGGGAAGTGACTTAAAAGGACAGCAGTATAAAAGGCACGCCGCGCAGGAGTCCCCGCCAAGAGCGTGCGTCGCTGGCTACGGTGGGCCGCAGAACAAATCCCTCTAGCGTTCATCCAAAACCACCCTGAGGGCCTACAGCACGGCAGACACTACACTGTGCAGCTGCTAAACACAGAAACGGCTGAGCTGTGCTCTCTGCCACCCACAGCTGACCTCCACCTACAGACCGAGGCAGAGTGAGCCAGCACTGCAGGAGAAACAAAAGTGACGGAAACAGAGCAGAAGAGGCCTTGGAGAAAAGGGGCCTTTAAGCTGGCCTGTCACTAACAGTGTGAGCAGCAGTGTTTTTGGAGGATTAAAAGGTGGACTTGAGAAGAGAGAGGAGAGAATGGAGAAAAAGAGCCAAGAAGGGGCTTCCCTGGTGGCGCAGTGGTTGAGAGTCCGCCTGCCGATGCAGGGGGCGCGGGTTCGTGCCCCGGTCCGGGAAGATCCCACGTGCCGCGGAGCGGCTGGGCCCGTGAGCCATGGCCGCTGAGCCTGCGCGTCCGGAGCCTGTGCTCCGCAACGGGAGAGGCCACAACAGCGAGAGGCCCGCGTACCGCAAAAAAATAAATAAAAATAAAAACCTGCTTTTTATGGGAACATATGTATACGTATAACTGATTCACTTTGTTGTAAAGCAGAAATTAACACACCATTGTAAAACAGTTATACTCCAATAAAGATGTTTAAAAAAAAAAAAAGAATGCACCTGCCAATGCAGGGGACACGGGTTCGAGCCCTGGTCTGGGAAGATCCTACATGCCGTGGAGCAACTAAGCCCGTGTGCCACAACTACTGAGCCTGCGTTCTAGAGCCCGCGAGCCACAACTACTGAGCCCACACGCCACAAATACTGGAGCCCGTGCACCTAGAGCCCAAGCCCCACGGCAAGAGAAGCCACCATAACAAGAAGCCCGCACACGGCAATGAAGAGCAGCCCCGCTCAGCGCAACTAGAGAAAGCCCACGCGCAGCAACAAAGACCCAACGTGGCCAAAAATAATTTTTAAAAAAAGAGCAAGAAGCGTAACTGAGCAGGGATGCCAGCCTAGGAGGAGGGCTGTGGCGAGAGAGAAGGAAGTGGATTAGAGGTGAGTGACACTGGAACAGGGCGGGAGGGGGGGGGGGTCAGACGAGGGGAGGAGGGGGAGGTGCAGCCCCACCTCCAGCCTCAGCGACTGGGAGGATGGTGAGGCCAGTACCTGGACGAGGACGGAAGGACTATTCTGACAGGGAGAATAAAGAGACATCTGTTAAGCACTGAGTGAACACCTGTGGCTCACCTCCTATGCGCCAAGTACACGAAGACAGGGAGAACCTCGACCCACAGGTAACAAAGCCACTCTGGAGGCTGGGCGGCCCTGCAAGGGCACGTGGGTCCCTGTTGCATCGCTGAGTTTACTGCCGTCCTAAGTCGTCCTTGGAACTGTTCTCTCCCTTACGTTCCTTACAAAGTTGCTGATAACTTTAGATGTAATCACTTTCTCATTTTATTATAGACAGAAAGTTTACAGAGTCTTTCCTGGGTTTATATTTAAATCTAAACTATAATAAAACCCTTTCACAGGTCAGACAGGGCTAAAGAAACAGGGAACCAAATCCCTGCTCTCAAAGAAAAGGTTAGGCTTTTAGCTTCTCCAAGGCCAGCAGGGACCTTTAACACAATGCAAACTGAAAAATGGTCTAACGGGTTTGACGTGCGCAAGGCCCCTGCCGTCAGTAACACTGGGCACTTAAAGAATACGAAAGGGCTGCGCCATCTCCACCGACCGGCTCAGTGTCTGCGACAGAGGCAATCAATCAATCAATCATAACAGGCCAAGAGTCAATCAATAATAACAGGCCAAGAGGTGAAGAGGTCACCTGAATTCCCAAGAGCCTTGGTGACAGACGGGAACATAAACACAAACTGCAGGACAACAGACCCGAGCTGAACCAGGCAGAAAGCACGTGCTCAGAGAATCGCCAGCTCTGGACCCAGCAGCCAGCGCATCCAGAGAGGAAGCTCACCTCAGAACCTTTACAAAGAGCTTTGGCTGTGAAGGAATATATATCTGTGTCACTGAGGACTGTCAGGAAAAAACAGAAATGAGCAACTATTTCCTTAACTCACCTTTGCACGTCTGGCTCTCTGAAGCACAGAACAAACTTTAATTCATCCGTCAAAGTGGTTCGGTGATTGAATCTGCTATAGCTTACGGCAAAAACACCAGGCAATAAGGGAATGCTTATCCAAAAGGTATGGACCAACAGAACACCGCTTCCAGGAAGCCTGCCCACCCAGCACACACGTCAGGGAATGAAGGAGAGCACAAGCTTACCATCGGGCAGCTCACCAGCGGCCTGTGCGCCACACAGAACTGCTCCACCGTACGGAGGAAGCTGCACAGGGAATCGGAAAACAAATTTTAATTCAACAAATTGTTAAAACACAAAACATGCAATTTCATTAAAGCAACCTTCATTAAAGCACTTTATCCATGCAACTTCTCGTGACATTTTAACAAAATAACACAGACGGAGAGACAGTAAGATTAAACATCTTCATTTTAAAACACCATTGGAATGCTTTCAAACATTCATTGTTAATAAACAGATCCAAAAATGAAAGCAAAAAATAAAAATGGGCTCCAATGGACATGTCAATCCAGTACAATAAAAGGCTCACGACACACCCTTCATTTCACAGGAGGTGCAGACTGCCCACGAATGCAACAGGGCCTGTCTTTCTCCGTCCGCTAGTAGAGAGTCTCCGTGACCATCTGCGCTTGACGTTCACCATCACCATACGTCCACTCAGCCAGACGCAGGAACCAGGCCCAGGGGCAGAGAGTGGACAAAGCCTGGGAATCGTGGCTCCCTTTTTAACAGGGTGCCGTAGATAACTGAATTAACGGCCAGTGATCACATTCCTTGTTTGGAAGAGAGAAAGCAAAATAGCAGGTGTCTTGAGCTCCTTGTAAATGCAGGAAGGTATCATGAATATACCCAAATTTTCCTTCCTAGCTATTCCATAATCCTTAGAGGAGTCAGAAATGTTTCAAATGGATATGTCTGAGATGAGAAAGTTTAGGATGGGAAGGGGTAAGGTAAGTGGACGTATAAGTGCTACCTGAAAGCAGAACAAAAGAACACAACAATTGTCGATACACCCTAACGCAGAACTTCTCGAAGTCTGCACACTGCAGCTCACACAGTACAATGGCCTCGGGGGCCTGGACGGGGTGCCAGCGTCTGCGATGCTCAGAGGCACCCACGAAATCTCAAGCTCACGACCGTCCGGGAGCTACTCAAGCGGCTTCCTCGGCTGCTTTCTGCAACCGCCTTACTAAGTCAATTCAACAACCACAGACATAAAAGTTCTCCCCTGCGAGAATTAATGACAAATAAGAAGCTAAGAAAACAAAGGCAGATTTGAAAGGAACTGACCGCTTTCTGGACGTGAGAGCAGCGCAAGCTTCCACCACACGGGGGCACCCCAGCATTCATCACGGCAAAGCCCAGGTGGGCTGCCCTCGGCCTGGCACCTGCAGCGCAAGACCAACCCACACACCCAAACGCTCACACCCGGTGCCCCAGCATTCGCCTCTGGTATGGACACACGGAGCAGAAAGGTGAGTGTGGGGAAGCCACAAATCAGGGTGGTGTCCCTCGGCAGTCACGAAGGATGTTTAGCAAACGCCCATACACAGAACTGCCTTTTTGTTTCCATCAGTGATACTGGGGTGCCCCCTGGTGAAGAAATTACACAGTTGTAAGGTGCTCAAAGTATTTTACTTTGTTTTTTAAAATCACACTGCACTTCCACAAAATCTAGGGAGTGGCAGAGGCAGGGCCTGAAAACAGAGCACCTGGCACTCCCGGGCAATACTACCACTTTCTGTCAGTGTGTTTAAAACACTTACTTTGATTTACTAATCTGGTAAGTGCAAAATTGTGCGAATTACTGAATGTTGGAGTGAGTTCAGGCCCAGAAAAAATGTGTTTTATTTTTACTCTATAGCCTCATACATGGCGCCTCTAATTCAATGAACCTCTGTCGCTTGTAAGATGCCCCTTAGTCTGTGCTAAGTGGATATAATAAACATACAGCGGAATAAAAGTGTAAGACGTGTTCAAAGTTCTCATAGTTACTTATAAGAATAAAGAATTTTAAAAGCACAGGAAAAATGTAAAATCTCACACACAAATGCAAACTGAGCAGTGTACAAAATGGAAATCTAATTAAATTAGATTCAAAATCAAACTGACTCCGTCTGAAAATAGCGCTACCACACTGTGAGGTCAATACTTGGGCCCGTCAATAAGAAGGTAATATTTTAAAATCTTTTTGGTGCTGCCACTAGTTATTGTGCTCTCTCTGTAAGACCCTCACAAACCTTGAATCTCCCCTCTGAAATCCCGGTGAGACACCAAACCACTGAGAATAGCCGTCTTCACTCTGCATCACTATCCATACCGCCCCCCCCACACACACACCTCTCAGCTTGGGCTATGCTATCCCGGGCTTGTTCATTCCACGGCTGCTTGAGGTGTACGAGTTGCCCAATGTGGAGTTTCTGGAAAGTTTCAAGAACAATAAGCATTCTCTCCTTAGTTTTGAACACCAATATAACAGGATTATGACTGGAGCTCAAAACACCCTTATTCAGGAAGTATCCTGTATATATTTTCCAGCTGGAGAAATTCATGTTTAAATTGCCCTGGCTGATCAACTGCAAGACAGCTTTAGAAAAGATACCAAAACTCTCAGTTGAGAGGGATGATGCTTTTGTAGGAAGTTAGACTACTTTTACATTTTAACACCCTGTATTTCTCAAATTTGGTTTCTTAGTCCTTGGTCCCAAGCAGAGAAAAAATACTTTAAAGTTCCTAATAGCCAAAAAAATATACCACACGGTTCTAATTTGTGCCATGGCCACATGGAAGGAATCGTGAAGGTATGAGGTGCAATTATTTTACCTTTGAGATGAAAGGTCAGACAAATGATTATGCAGTGGAATGAGATTACCGTTCCTCACCCGCCAATGCAACCACACACCACCCCCATTAAGCAGTCCATGCCCCAGGTGATGATATTACTGTTATAACCCAGCCCCCTGTGTTATAATAATTATACAGTGAGAAACAACTCAGCCTAATCATGTTAATTAGCCTGTGTTTCTCTTTTGCAGGTTACTGGACCATATGTGATTTTGATAGACAACACTTGTCATACCTCCCCCCAAACACTGATGACACACAACTATAGCTTCCACAAATAAAAAGTCTGGGGACGGGCTTCCCTGGTGGCGCAGTGGTTGAGAATCCGCCTGCCGATGCAGGGGACACGGGTTCGTGCCCCGGTCCGGGAAGATCCCACATGCCGCGGAGTGGCTGGGCCCGTGAGCCACGGCCGCTGAGCCTGCGCGTCCGGAGCCTGTGCTCCGCAACGGGAGAGGCCACAACAGTGAGAGGCCCGTGTACCCCAACAACAACAAAAAAAGGCACAATGAGATGGAGGAAACTGCCCAAGACCATCAAGCCTGTTTAAGTAGCAAAGAGGGAAAGGAACGCAGCTCTTTAGACTTGATATATGGTACATTCTCCATTTTCGTACCACAGGAAAGCCCAAGTTTTTATTCTGACACTTACTCGCAAACAGAAACTCCCCACACACACACACACACACGCACGCACGCACGCACGCACTCACTTGAGACAAGCTATAAGGTAGAGAATTGGGCTTTTATTGTTTTTTTAAACTCTTAATCACAAAGAGCACAGTTACAGCTAGACTGTGGTGTTCCCAGCAAGTACCACCATATTTTAGCGTGAGTCAAGACAGAAATTGTTTAAAATCTGAATCATTAGTATAGTACACAGAGTACAACCTCAATTAACACTAACACGTGGGGAATACAGGATTTGATTATGTTTGTCCTAATTAACTGTTTTTTTAAATCATTAAAGACTAAACTTCAATCCTTACTCCACAGAATTCTAAAATACATAGATACATTTTGCCTGAGGAAATACAATATACAATCTAGCTTTCACTATTTCCCAGCTCATATCCTTAGATTTCTTTTTTTTTTTTTGAAAATTTAGGATATACAATTAACCATTTTATTTATTTATAGAAATTTATTTACTTTATTTATTTTTGGCTGCTTTGGTTCTTCATTGCTATGCACTTCTTTGGCTATTCTTCAGTGCAGTGCACAGGCTTCTCATTGCGGTGGCTTCTATTGTTAAGGAGCACGGGCTCTAGGCACGTGGGCTTCAGGAGCTGTGACACACAGGCTCAGTAGTTGTGGCGCACGGGCTTAGCTGCTCTGCGGCATGTGGGATCTTCCCGGGCCAGGGCTCAAACCCATGTCCCCTGCAATGGCAGGCAGATTCTTAACCACTGCGCCACCAAGGAAGCCCCCTTAGATTTCTTAAAATTGTAACTGCTAACATCAACAAACATAAGAGACAGAGATGGCACTGAGCTGAATTCATTCAATTTCTAAAATAAAACCTGATATAAGCTTTATCTTCTCTGATATGTTTCTTTTTCCTAAAGTGGAGAAAACAAGTAATAAATCTTTCTTATATCTGCATAGCCTACATAATGCTTTCAATATGTTCTCATTTAATCCTACTTCCACATTCCTAAAAAATTTTATAATTCAAGAAGCCAAGGTGAAGAGCCAAGGACTTGCCAAGGTCACATGTAGGTGGCCCACCCAGACCCTAACCCTATTTTAAGCACTTAACTTCTCCTGCCCCATTTTAACAAACAAAAGAACTCCTCCATACATGAATAGCTAATATGCATGCAAATATCCAAAATTAAGGAATCTAAAAGGCTAGTTAGATTTCATTAAAAGTTAACTAAGGGGCTTCCCTGGTGGCGCAGTGGTTGAGAGTCCGCCTGCCGATGCAGGGGACGCGGGTTCGTGCCCCGGTCCGGGAAGATCCCACATCCGGGAACCCGTGAGCCATGGCCACTGCGCCTGCACGTCTGGAGCCTGTGCTCCGCAACGGGAGAGGCCACAACGGTGAGAGGCCCGCGTAATGAAAAAAAAAAAAAAAAAAAAAAAAGTTAACTAAGATTTTACTTAATATATAAACTTACTTCTCCCTTTTCTCCTTTTCAATGAAATTTCAACAGTCTTCATATTTAACACATCAATCTGAAAAAATGTTCCAGATAAGTTTCTATTAAACGAAAACAGCAACCATCAATCACATGAAGAGTGGACATAAAAGAGGACGTGGATGGAGATACAGCACAATCCTGTTCAGGAAACTATCATAGAGGTGTTAACTCTCCTACAAATTAATGCATAATTTTAAACACAATTCCAATTGAAATTTCAATAGGATTTTTCACGGAACCTCAAGTGCTGATCATAAATTCCTAGGGAAGAGTTATGGATGAATAAGAGACAAAATACCTGTAAGTATAAAAAGGCACCTGTCCTATCATAAGACTGATTATAAAGCTGCTGCAATTAAAACAGGGGGGGCCTTCCCTGATGGCGCAGTGGTTGGGAATCTGCCTGCCAATGCAGGGGACACGGGTTCGAGCCCTGGTCCGGGAAGATCCCACATGCCGCAGAACAACTAAGCCCATGTGCCACAACTGCTGAGCCTGCACGTCCGGAGCCCGTGCTCCGCAACAGGAGAGGCCGTGATAGTGAGAGGCCCGCGCACCGCGATGAAGAGTGGCCCCCGCTCGCCGCAACTGGAAAAAGCCCTCGCAGAGCAACGAAGACCCAACACAGCCAAAAATAAATAAATAAATTTTTAAAAATAAAATAAAATAAAAATAAAACAGGGGAACCAGAACCCACTGAGCCCATGTGGAGATGTACGGCCTGCCTGTGGCACCGCAGCAAAGGGTAAATGGTGCTGGGACAACGTGCTATTGCCATGGAGGGGGGAGGGTAACATCCCAGATACACACACGATCAACATCACAATCTCAGTTTCATTACATACTAAACTGAAAACAAAATCTTTAAAACTTTTTCAATGTCTTTGTTACCTCCAGGAAAAGAAGAATTTCTTAAAGGTGTTTTTTAAAAAACCCAAAATCCACAAATCATGAGGAAAAAAATCAATACATTTAACATTAAAACTTAAAAATGTACTCCCAAAGATTATTAATCCTATAAATCAATTTTAAAAAAGACAAGCCATTTGATAAAAATATGGACAAGGGATATAGACCAGGTAATTATCAGAAGAGTAGAAATCTACACTGCCAACAGACATATGAGTAATGTAATGGTGCTCAATTGTTTGTAATCTCGAAAATGCAAATTAAAATAATGAAAATCCATTTATTACTCATCAGATTAATAAAAGAATTTTTTTAGGGGCTTCCCTGGTGGCACAGTGGTTAAGAATCCACCTGCCAATGCAAGCGGACACGAGTTCACTCCCGGGTCCAGGAAGATCCCACGTGCCGTGGAGCAACTAAGCCCGTGCACCACAACTACTGAGCCTGCGCTGTAGAGCCCGCGAGCCACGACAACTGAAGCCCGCACGCCTAGAGCCCGTGCTCCGCAACAAGAGAAGCCACCGCAATGAGAAGTCCGTGCACGGCAACAAAGAGCCAAAGCAGCTCCAAAGAGAAGAGAAGAATTGTTTTAAAAAATGAGATCTAAAAACCCTCATGCACTGCTGATGGGAAGGGAGACCGTTAAAGCCACTTAGAAGGCAGAACGCACAGTCTCTAGTAAAACTAAAGATTCTTATGCCTTGCAGAGCCTCGCAACTCCACTCCTAGGAATATTTCCTGGAGAAACCCACAGGAGCATGAGGAGACATGACAAAATATGCTTACGGCCACATTTTCGTACGAGTGGAAGAAATGAAGACTTAAGTAGTCCTCAACAGGGGAAAAGGTGTATGTTCAATATTTAACAATTAACAGGGAGTTCCCTGGCGGCCCAGTGGTCAGGACTCGGTGCTTTCACTGCGGTGGGCCCGGGATCATCCTCTGCTCAGGGAAGTGAGATCCCACAAACCACGCAGGGCGCGGCCAAAAAAACAACAGACAAACAAAACAATTTAACAATTAAAATCAAAGACCAAGAACAAAATGTACCGATAAATGTAAAGAATATTTAACTTAAAATAAGCAAACTACAAAATGATGAATACAGTACGAAACCACTTATGTGACATTTTTAACCACAAAAACAATACGCTGTACTATCTATCAATACATATGTATGTAGTACAAGGCAAAAACCAGTCAGGAAACAATGGTGCGCAATTTCAGCAGAGTCAGCATTCCTGGAGAAGAAGAATGAGAGGATACAATGGGGGCTTCCACCGTGTAATGCTTTGCTATTTATATAAATATAGCAAAATGTTAACAGTAGTCAAATCTGATTGGTGGGTTCAGTCATTTCTCATGTTAGTCTCTACACTCTTCTGTACACTGGAACTCTTAATCAAAAGGCATAAATTAAAAAACAAGAACTAAAACGTAACTGTCAATTAAATCTATGCACGTACTCAATAAAACAAAGTTGTGTCTTACCTCAACTGAAGAGCGAGGAGTCACAAAGAACTGATTGAATTCATCAGGGCTAAAATCTCCAAAAATATACTGAAAAAAAGAGAATTACTGATCACATAAAATACACAAATCATACAGTTTCAGGAAAAAAGTGTTATATCTCAATCCTATGAATAACTGGGCCAGAACCCCCAAGACCCTTTCTCCATTTAAACAAATGAAGGATCTGCAAACAGATTTCTAGATGGAGTGTTTTCCAACTACAAATAAGAAAATACTTAGGGTTTTCCATAAATTGTCAAAGAACAGCCTAAGGTTAATAGAGCTTACTTCTGTTACCAAGGCTGTTGCCCCAGAATCACACCCCTGCCCCTCCCTCAAATAGAAACCTTATTCTTATCGAAGTTTCAGGAGGAAACTGCAAAGAGGAAAAAACAACTGGTTAGAACCAACAAGGCCCAAGACAGTGTAAGACGTGACTTCCAGCAGAAGTCGAGTCTCATTGCATTCTCACTGTAATACGTTAGCACGTGCTAAATGACCCACCCACCGGCACAGCACCACCGGCACGGCACCACGGAGGGGGGCCATGACAACAATTGAGAAAGCCCGCACAAGGACTGAAAAGGAGAAGCGCAACAGTCCCAGGCCCACAGCACACCCCTGCTCTCCAGTGAGTCGTGACCATTCCGCCCACTCTTTCCAAACCCCTCTCTTTCACCTTGACCCTCCTATGTATTTGGTATCTCTGCCCAAATTGGGTTGAGAAGTTGATTTGGAACTAGGTTCGTGCTTCTCCATTCTTTGGCCATTGAATAAAGCTTGTGCCGTTCCAGTCTCAGCATCGGTTTTGTTATTGGCTGCACAAATCTGATCAGAAAAAGAACCTCCCTGGCAGAGATAGGTGGCCTCAGCCAGGGCTTAGGACCACAGCTTGGCAACACTTTGAAACAGGTCAACTCTGTACATCAAACTTGTAAGTAGACTCCTGCTTGCAGGAGAATGTTTTTGGTTCACAAACATTTCTAGTTGTTCCATTTACCTTTCAGCTGACTCACGTCACTACCTCCATTTCAGCTTTCCCTACCATACATACTAAAGAAAAGCAGAAAACGTGGTTCCAACGGGAAGATAGGGAAATCCAAAAAAGGGAAATGTGAATGACTCTGATGGATGAACTTAAAAAGATATGTGTAAATTTTTTAACCTTAAAAGTACACTGGAACATGATACACAGATAAACATATTGTTCGACAGACACAAACCTCGCTGTGAACTCTCCCTTCATAGAATTCTGAACATTACTTTCTGAAAAACTGGTTAACCCGCACGGAAGTAAGTTTGACGAGTGCCAAGCAGTTCATATTCTCCCTGAAGCTTCAAGAAACAAGTCACTGATAAGAATCAGTGTGACGTGATTTCTACAACAATCACTCACTTCACCAATAATTATTTAGAGCCTATTAAGTGTCATGCACAACAATCGGTATTAGATATAAAAATGGCAAAAGCAGAGCTGTGGTTTCTCTACTCTTAACAGAACTGCAGTCTAACAACTTGTGGGGAAATTTACAGTATCTAAACATATATAAATAGATAATAACCATTATTACTGTAACTGAGTAAATGGAAACTAAGTCTCAAAATCTGTTGGTAAGAATGCACCAGTAGGGACTTCCCTGGTGGCGCAGTGGTTAAGAATCCGCCTGCCAATGCAGAGGACCAGGGGTTCAATCCCTGGTCCGGGAAGATGCCACGTGCCTCAGAGCAACTAAGCCCATGCATCACAACTACGAAGCCTGTGCACCTAAAGCCTGGGCTCCGCAACAAGAGAAGCCACCGCAATGAGAAGCCTGCACACTGCAACGAAGAGTAGCCCCCGCTCGCCGCAACTAGAGAAAGCCCGTGCAAATCAACGAAGACCCAACACAGCCAAATAAATAAATTAAATAAATAAATTTATTTTTTTTTAAAGGGAATGCACCAGTATTTCTAGGGAAAACATTTTTTTGGAGGGCTCTTTCACAGTAGCTACCAAGACCCAGAATATGTATTAAAAACAAAAACATCTTGACATAATATTTACGTATACTTGCAAAAGTCCACAAAGAAATTGTGCACTGACAGTAATAGTGAAAATGCAGAGTCCCAGAAACAACTTAGAAACAGTCTTCTTCTGAAATACTGTCATTGTGAGTTTAATTAGACTTATCACCAAAACTGGGGAAAAGCTGATTTTAATTTCACTCCAGCACAACACAAAGCAATGAGAAGAAAGAAAGGTGGGGTGGGGGAAGAAATGACACTGCTGCTTGGCATTCCTTTATAGTCCCACAGCAGAGAGATCTTTAAGTCTAGATATAAACCTTAAAATTTACTCAGAAGAAAATAAAAAGATGAGCGACACAATGGGAGAAAATATTGCAGACAATGCCAACTGCTGGCAAGGATGTGAAGCAACTAGGGATGCGGAACGATAACAGCCACTCAGGAAAAGAGTTCGGCACTTTCTTATAAAGTTACTTACCATACAACCCAGGAAGCCCACTCTTAAGTACTTACCAAAGAGAAATGAACACCTATGTCCACACAACAAAACAAAACAAAACCCTGTATGCTGAAGTTTACAGCAGCTCTATTCATAACTACCAAAAACTGAAAAGAACCCAAATGTCTATCAAGAGGTAGATGTGATACATCTACATGATGAACTACTACTCAATGACTCTCAAAAGCATCACGCTAAGTGAAGAATTAGACTTAAAAGGCCACAAGCTACATGACTGAATGTATATAGCATTCTAGGTCTAAACTCTAAGGACAGAAAACAGCCCTGTGGTTGTCAAGGTCTGGGGAAGAAATGATTACAGAAAGGCACACAAGAACTTTTAGGGGGAATGGAAATATTCACAGGGCAAGCCTGTCAGAGAAACAGTAAACTTCCTACCTGCCAAGGGAACACACCCGCGACAATACTAATGATTTCAGCCCTTGACAAGAAAAACTCACAAGACACGTGAGGGAGCAATCAACAGCAATAAAGAGAGTCATGATTAAAATCAGGGTGAAATGAAACTGAGTAAACAAAACATAGGAAACAGAAAAGAACTTAAAATTCTCATCTGTATCCTGAAAGAAATTCTAGCAGGTAAAATAAGCACATTGCCATGAAAAAAGGACGTATTAGGGACCTCCCTGGTGGTCCAGTAGTTAAGACTCCATGCTCCCAATGAAGGGGGCCCAGGGTCAATCCCTGGTCAGGGAACTAGATCCCACATGCTGCAATGAAGATCCTGCATGCTGCAATGAAGATCCTGCATGCTGAAACGAAGACCGGGTACAGGCAAATAAAAAAATTTTTTTTATTTAAAAAAAGGGACCGGGGGACTTCCCCAGTGGAGCAATGGTTAAGAATCCACCTGCCAATGCAGGGGATACAGGTTCGAGTCCTGGTCCAGGAAGATCCCACATTCTGCGGAACAACTAAGCCTGCACACCACAACTACTGAGCCTGTGCTCTAGAGCCCACAAGCCACAACTACAGAGCCTGCATGCCACAACTACTGAAGCCGGTGCACCTAGAGCCCGTGCTCCACAACAAGAGAAGCCAACGCAGTGAGAAGCCCGCGCACCACAACAAGGAGTAGCCCCCACTCGCCACAACTAGAGAAAGCCCATGAACAGCAAGGAAGACCCAACGCTGCCAAAAATATAAATAAATAAATAAATTTATTTTAAAAAAGAGGGGGGGACCAATTACAGAACCAGAAAGTATTCACAGAAATCAGAAGATTATTAAATTTAAATTACTAAATTTATAAGCTCAACAGATCTTATAGTAGAATCAACAAATACAAAGCAAGACAGCAATGCCTTGAAATTTCCAAGAAAAAAGTATTTTTTGTTTCCATAGAAATTTATTCTATAGTTTATTACTCAAGTGCAAAAGGCAAAATAATTCTCTGACACTCATACACCCTTGGGATGGGTGGGATGGGCTGCTTAATAATTCCAGAAAATGAATTCAGGAGATACATGAGCAGTAACAAAGAGGAACCAAAAGATGATTGACACTGTAGCTGTGAAGCCCAATGCAAACATGAAGACTCATGTTGTTTTATTTAATACCAACAGTAGAAATGTTGTCCACGTAAAAGATGTCCACTCTACCTTCTGAGTGGCTACTTTAATTCAGAATGTGGGGAAGACATTAGGATGAGAACTGAATGTTCTATAGGATTGCTAAATTATTCTTTTTGTGTGTGTGTGTGTGTGGTACGCGGGCCTCTCACTGCTGTGGCCTCTCCCGTTGCAGAGCACAGGCTCCGGATGCGCAGGCTCAGCAGCCATGGCTCACAGGCCCAGCCACTCCACGGCATGTGGGATCCTCCCGGACCGGAGCACGAACCCGTGTCCCCTGCATCGGCAGGCGGACTCTCAACCACTGCGCCACCAGGGAAGCCCTATTCTTTCTTTTAAAATTTAATTTATTTATTTTTTATACAGCAGGTTCTTATTAGTTATCAATTTTATACATATTAGTGTATATATCTCAATCTCAATCTCCCAATTCACCCCTTGATGTCCATACGTTTGTTCTCTACATCTGTCTCTATTTCTGCCTTGCAAACCGGCTCATCTGTACCGTTGTTCTAGATTCCACATGTATGCGTTAATATACGATATTTGTTTTTTTCTTTCTGACTGACTTCAGTCTGTATGACAGTCTCTAGGTCCATCCACGTCTCTACAAATGACCCAATTTCATTCCGTTTAATGGCTGAGTAATATTCCACTGGGAGCCACATCTTCTCTATCCATTCGTCTGTTGATGGGCATTTAGGCTGCTTGCATGACCTGGCTATTGTAAACAGTGTGCTGCAGTGAACACTGGGGTGCATGTGTCTTTTTGAATTATGGTTTTCTCTGGGTATATGCCAAGTAGTGGGATTGCTGGGTCTAAGTTATTCTCTTTAGGGTGGTCTTTTTGTTTTTTTAATTTGTATTTATTTTTATTTCTGGCTGCCTTGGGTCCTTGTTGCTGTGCGCACGCTACTCTTCATTGACGTTCCCAGGCTTCTCATTGCGGTGGCTTCTCTTGTTGCAGAGAATGGGCTCTAGGCTCACGGGCTTCAGTAGTTGTGGCACGTAGGCTCAGTAGTTGTGCCTCGCAGGCTCTAGAGCGCAGGCTTAGTAGTTGTGGTGCACGGGCTTAGTTGCTCCGTGGCATGTGGGATCTTCCCGGACCAGGGCTTGAACCCGTGTCCCCAGCACTGGCAGGCACATTCTTAACCACTGCGCCATCAGCGAAGTCCCTAGGCTGGTTTTCTCTTGGAAAAATAAAAATAAATGAAATGCTCATTTAAATCACATTTCTAAGTAAATTTCTTTATTTGAGTTCCTATATAAAGTCTTTTTAAAAAGAGAAATAAATTGGCCAATCCAATAAGAGAATTAAAATTCCAAAAGATTTAATACAATCTTGTCAATGGAGGGGGAGGGGGGATAGAACCATGACACACCCCCACCCCCCACAAGCCTTTGTCAAGTCCCTGCGCCAGTCTGCTGGGAGCAACGTCAAGGTCAACAGTCAGAATGCTTAGAAAGGTTCCAGGGAAAGCCTTTTTCTATTATTTTCAATTTTACTATTTTTACTTAATTCTTTATTTCTAAAGTATTATTTGAAAAACTTTGCTATAGATTTTAAATGTGCTTTCTCATTACAATTTCATGTTAACAACTTCAAGGATATGCACCTTTAACCTGATTACAAAATCCACGTGGGGCCACGGTGGAGTGGGGGGTGGCAGGGCACGGATTCCCCAGCAGTCCAGGGGTGAGGACTCCACTGCAGGGGGCACGGGTGCAACCCCTGGTCACAGGGAACTAAGATCCTGCATGCCGTGTGGTGAGGCCAAAACAAAACATCACACACACCAAACTCACTGAGGGGGTGGGGTGGGGGTGGGGCTGAGGAAGGAGCAAGTACAGAGAGCAGAAATCTCCAGACCCAGGGAGGGTGGGACGAGGGAGATGCAAGAGGGAGGGGATACGGGGATATATGTATACATACAGCTGATTCACTTTGTATACACCAGAAACTATCACACCATTAGAAAGCAATTATACTCCAACAAAGCTGTTTTTTTTTTTTTAAGAAATTTTCATGGCAAAAAAAAAAAAAAAAAAAAAAAAGAACTTTCCAAGACACTGTTAAGTAGAAAACATTCTTCAGGTAAAAAAAAAAAGGAGGAAAACAGAAATATTGATTTGTGTTTGCATAAAGAGATAGATATCAGAGAGGGAACCAAGAAAGGAGTAAAACCCTTGACTATACAGAGTCGGGGATGGGGTGGATCCCTGTGGAGCTACTGGAGCAGGGAGTGAGATTTCTTAGCGTGTATCTTTTCAGAGTTCTTAGTTCTGAACTATATAAATAACTATCTATTCAAAATATTAACTGCAAAAAGTCAATGTAAACAAATCATTGTACAACTATTCAAATACATGCATTTTGCAAAGACGTGTTTGCACCTATGTTAGTTTCAAGATCTCCCTGACAACAGAGACTAGGACTTGATGAAAACATTTAATCCAAAAAAGATACCATAAGCAATTGCCAACTATCAAATATGCAACGCTAAAACATCATTTAACACCTGACAAACTGCTAGCCAGAGCTGCTCTGAACTCCAATGTAATTCCTGTAACACCAGCCTACATATATCAATAAACAACTCCAACAAAACACACATGAATCACATCCTCTTGCCCTAATCGGACCTATTTTCTATCTTTAAAATGCATGAGTTGTTTAAAATAAGTAGTTACATTTCAACAATATAAAAAATAGTCCTTTCAGCTTTGCGACTGAGATAACAGAGGAGGTTGCTAAGAAGCTGGTATTATCAGCGTCTCTGCAAGGTACTCACTGCCCAGAGTTTTGGTTAGGATTTCTATTTCCTGTACAATGAGTATTTCCCATATGCTCATTGCAGATAAACTACATGTATCTTTTTCCTATGTATCGGTACACATATTTCTTAGACTCAAACAGGAATTCAAATGAAACATAGTAACTGCAGATAAAGAAAGGCCTAATAGTTGGGGAGTTCATTCTCAAAGGTCAAGTCACTGAGGTCTCAAGGGGAGATAAAGAATAAAAGACAATTTCCTGCCATCACAGTGCATGTGAAAAAAAGGTAAATAGTTCTTTCACAGGCAAAGAAGGTCATGTTTCTTTGGTAACCACTCAAACATTTGTGGGAAGTGATATAATAAAATACCCCACATAAATCTGGAGGCTATGACATCATTTCAGTGCTTATCAAAATCATCTGCACCATTCAAAAAACAATTACAGGAAGCATTACTATGAAGAAGCATTTTTTAACCACACTGTTCCAAAAAGGCAAACAGAAATACTGCTTGTACAGTAAAATTTACCTTAAGTAAGGAAGAAAAAAAAGTTAAATTACAAAGTTAAAGCTACAAAAGCAAGAAAAGGCCAAGTATTTATTCAACTGCAAACCCCAGTGAGTGGACTGAAGCCCGCGCGCCTAGAGCCCGTGCTCCGCAACAAGAGAAGCCACCGCAATGAGAAGCCCGCGCACCGCAACGAAGAGTAGCCCCCACTGGCCGCAACTAGAGAAGAACCAGCGTGTAGCAACGAAGACCCAACACAGCCAAAAGTAAAATAAATAAACTAATTAATTTATTTAAAAAAGAAAAAGAAAGAAAAGAAACACATCAGGAAAAGGGGCACGCCCACAGCACATTTAGGGTAGAAACAAGCCACTTCACTGCAGCCCAGCCCCAGGGAAATGGCTGCTCTGGGTTGTGTCTTCATCTTCCGAGCCTGGCCCCAGAGGGCCTAGGGCTATACAGCCTGGGGAAGGGGCAGGCCGAACTGGAAATACCCGTGTTCCTCCTAAAGGAAAGCAAAGACACAGTCTCTGCCCAAGGGAGGTAAGAAGAAGGAAAGACATTTGCCAGTCGCCCGCATGACCTACAGTTGGTTCTCCACGGATCTCATGCAGTCCCAGGAAACAGCACTTTCTTGCTTTCTACAGAAAGCAGGGGACCCGGAGGACGACCACCACAATGCAGCACTAGGGGGCGCTGGAGCACAGCTTCCCAAGCTCCATCTCCAGAAACACGAGTAATTAAAGACTGCCACCAAATCCATGTCCTCTGCCTTCAAAAGGACTCAGGAAAATAAGACGTCAGCCTTTGAGGTAAAAAAAATTAGGATACAAAGGCATGATCAATAAACACATTGCTGCGTGTGCACTGTACACACTGTACAGGTTCCAAGGCAATCACTGGAACCACTGTGAACTCAGCCCCCGGGACAATGTCCCAAGAACAGACGCAAAGCCAAGCCTCGCAGGGTTCAATGACAGAACCAAGCACAAAAAGTACAAAGTCTTCTCTCTTCCCAACCCAAGGAAACTGAATTTGGGAGATAGGAGGAAACATTTTTAGGAAACTGTTTCTAGCAATAAAAATTAATTTCGGGCTTCCCTGGTGGCTCAGTGGTTGAGAGTCCGCCTGCCGATGCAGGGGACGCGGGTTCGTGCCCCGGTCCGGGAAGATCCCACGTGCCGCGGAGCGGCTGGACCCGTGAGCCATGGCCACTGAGCCTGTGCGTCCGCAGCCTGTGCTCCGCAACGGGAGAGGCCACAACGGGAGAGGCCACAGCGGTGAGAGGCCCAAGTACCACAAAGAAAAAAGAAAAAAAAAAAAAAGTAAATAAATAAATTTATTTAAAAAAAAAAAAAACTTTAATTTCACCTCTAAAATAAGGGTATGCCAGACTAAACAACCTCCAAAGTTCTTCCCAGCTCCAAAAGGATCTCCTGGATATAACCAGGAGAAACACATGTTTGGAAATGCTCTCAGACTAGTATGGCTACCAGGTGGCTGGGCCCTGCACATATCATGCTGACTGAAAGAGGACAGACTCAAAGGGCCACACGTTGTATGATTCCCTTCCTGTGAAATGTCCAGAAGAGGCAAACCCCTAGGGACAGAAAGTAGATGGTGGTTGCCAGAGGCTGGGTGGGGAGGGGATTAGGGAGTCACCACTGATGAATATGAAGTTTCTTTTTTTTTTTTTTAATACATCTTTAACTGAAGTATAATTGCTTCACAATGCTGTGCTAGTTTCTGTTGTACAATCTTTCTGCAATGATGAAATGTTCTAAAATTGACTGTGGTGATAGTTGCACAACTCTGTGAATATACTAAAAACCACCAAAATGTACAGCTATTTAAATGGGAGAATTCTATGGCATGAAATTACTTCAACTAAATAAATGAAGTAAAAAAAAAAGCAGGTAAGTACTTGCATAAGAAAACATTTAGATTTCTTCACTAAACTTTTTTTGTTTTGATCAGGACCCAGTACTTGAGGACGCTAGCTGACATCTACTGAACAGTCAGTGTGTGCTCTTAACTTTGGAAAGTGGTGTGGGTGGCCTAGGGAACACCTGGAGATGACACTGTTCAGTGAACGCACAGCAGAAATTTCACTGATTTAACAGGATGGATTGAGCACCTACTCTCCACACTGAACTGTGCTCGATTGTGAGAATAAATTTTGAATAAGACAGACATAAGGTTTGGGACATCATGGCAATTACAGTTTTGTCACAGTGCAACTGGACTGCAAGTTGCAAAGAGCGTTACAAGTAGCAGAAGCAGACAAAGGAAGAGGGGCGCAAAGAAAGGCTTATTCCTCCACTGACTGGGTAGCAGCAGGATTCTGCTTACTTCCTTGGGGCCAAGGAGTCCAAACTGTGACAAAGCCACTCCCACAGAGAGCATCCCTCCTTAGGATTCAAATTTCAACCTACTACAGTTTAGTGTTAGCTTCATGTGGTTTGTGTATTTCATTCTGACTACTAAAGTCCTATCAAAAGTTATTCTCGGGCTTCCCTGGTGGCGCAGTGGTTGAGAATCCGCCTGCCGATGCAGGGGACACGGGTTCGTGCCCCGGTCCGGGAAGATCCCACATGCCGCGGAGCGGCTGGGCCCGTGAACCATGGGTGCTGAGCCTGTGCTCCGCAACGGGAGAGGCCACAACAGTGAGAGGTCCGTGTACCACAAAAACCAAAAAAAAAAAAAAAAAAAAAAAAGTTATTCTCTCACTTTTCCAAGTAGGATTTTTGACAGGTTGGATGTATTTCTTTAAGTGCCCTCGTGGAGAGTCTAAGCTAAAACTTGTTTGCACAGACTGCATTCTCCAAATTAGAAAACATGATTCACTTAACAGAAGTCCACTTTTACCAACTTTCAAGGCCTACTGTACATTACACAATGCCAGTTAAATTTTAACTTGTTTTGCTCTAAACTATTACTAAACAGCCCTCATTATACAATAACTTGGTATACAGACTTTTTATCACATGCAACAGAGCTGATAAATTAGGGAGTCAGTGCTTGTTATGTGGGATGGCCCTAGTAGACAGAAGTTCAAAATTCCACCTATTTTCATATCCATTACAATCACCTTGGTGCTAATCTAGGAAGGAAAGGGAAGGGATGGGAAGGGGAAAAGCAGAACACCAATAAAAAAGAAACATTTGTCAAAACTCATCAAACTATATACATTAAATGAATGAAATTCACTGCACATATATAACACCTCCATAAAGCTGGTTTTAAAAAAGGAACAGGGGCTTCCCTGGTGGCGCAGTGGTTGAAAGTCCGCCTACCGATGCAGGGGACACGGGCTCGTGCCCCGGTCCGGGAAGTTCCCACGTGCCGCGGAGCAGCTGGGCATGGGCCATGGCCGCTGAGCCTGCGCGTCCGGAGCCCGTGCTCCGCAACGGGAGAGGCCACAGCAGTGAGAGGCCTGTATATTGCAAAAAAAAAGGGAACAGACACCAAGTTCAATTCATCTTTCCATCGCCTGCAGTTAATGCAGTACTTGGCTTATAGCAGGTGGTCGAGTTCTGTTGAAAAAATGAATTCAGGTAGAGGAGGAAGAAAAGCAAAGCCTACGACAAATACAAGTTCCAGGGCTAAGGAACGATGACCTCTCCCTACTCTACAGCAATAGTTCCACTCCCAGATGTCAGCAGGCTGACAACAAAACTCCAACTGAACTACTCATTATTTCTTATGCTCCTGTTTTTACTATCGCCAGAGATGCACCAGCAGGGGCACAATTTTCATTTTTAAATATAAACTTTTAATATAGTCACGATATAACATTTAATTTTTAAAAGTAACATTTAGGGCTTCCCTGGTGGCGCAGTGGTTGAGAGTCTGCCTGCCGATGCAGGGGACACGGGTTCGTGCCCCGGTCCGGGAAGATCCCACATGCCGCAGAGCGGCTGGGCCCGTGAGCCATGGCCGCTGAGCCTGCGCGTCCGGACCCTGCACTCCGCAGCGGGAGAGGCCACAGCAGTGAGAGGCCCACATACTGCAAAAACAAAACAAAAAACAAAAAACCTGAGGCACAGTAAAATTAAGAAGACTGACAGTACCAAGTGTCAATGAGGCTGCAGAAGGGGAATTAGGCACGGCTGGCGCAGACATAAAAGGATATCGCCACTTTGGAAAAGCTCGGCAGCTTCTTACAAAACAAAACATATTCCTACCTTATGGCATAGAGCCACTGTACTGCTCGGTATTTTAACCACGAGAAATGAAAACGCATGTCCACACAAAGACTTGCACGTGAAAGCAGTCGACAGCTTCATTCATAGTAGTCAACGCTCGAACAACAAATGTCCGTGAGAGGTGAAGAGATAAACTGCTCCATCCATACAGTGGACTATTACCCAGCACTGAAAAGGAAAGAACTCCTACATCATGGGCAAATGTCAAAAATGTTACGCTGAGTGAAAGAAGGCAGATAGAAGGGTACTCTCTATATAATTCCACATAAAGAAAATTCTAGAAAACAGAAACTTAGCCTATAGTGACAGAAAGCAGATCAGTAATTGCCTGGCTAAGGGATGGGGATTCATGGTGAAGGGGCATGAGGGAAATTTCTGGGCAATGAAAATGTTCTATATCTTTATCATGGTGACAGCCTGGTATACACATTTGTCAAAACTCAAACTGCAAGCTTAAAATTGGTACATTTATTGTATTAAATTATACCTCACTATGGTTGACTAATTAGACACACACCTATAAATAAGGTGGATGAGGCAGCTGTATTATAAAAACAACTCTTGAAGACCAAAGACCACAATATTGATTTTTCGTTTACCCAAGTAGAATTCTTAAGCGCTCTATAAATATTCACACATCAGGACTTTTTTTTTTAAGATTTCATGTTCCTTGGTTCAAAGACTAACTAGTGCTACACAACACCACCTAAACTAGTATGCATGTATATTCTGCTACCTGTTTCATGGTAACAGACTTCTTTAAGCCTCCAACCTCAGATTGTTCGTGCCTGGCTTGGCTTTATAACTAACTGCTGAGATCCCCTGACCACCTACTCAAAGTCCACACCACATACAGACAATAAGTGCCAACAACACTCAGCCAAAACTTGTGCTGCATTGAACGCAGTGCCCATGAGCGGAAACTCGCTAAATCCATGTGTCCTGCAGGATTTTCCACTTAATGAGAAATATGCTGGAACCAAACCAACAAAAGCTTGGCCACCGAAGGCCACCTGCCGGAAAGGAAAGGGCACCACTAAACCAGAGGCTCCACGTTAGAAGACATTCAGGAAAAAAGAAGTGTGGCTACCTCGATTATTTTCTTCTAATCTAATAGTCACTGCCAATGGTCTCTTCAAACACCTTGGAAAATCTAGAGATGCCTAAGAAAAAGGACTCGTGTTAGCTGTTACACACACCCCTCTCCTTCCAATTTTAAGGAGGAAGTATATAGAATGTTCCCTTTCATGAATTACTTTGGTTGTTAATGAAAACCAAAGTTAGAAGAGTCGGTCGAAGAAGTAAAAGCTGCAAAATTACTATCTGCTGAAAATAAAAGAATGCAAAATCAGGTGCTGAGGGCTTGAGGACCACCATGCCTACTGAGGAAGCAGTCCACTGCTTACTTTTCTCAGTTTCACTTCCACCTAATGGCCTGTTGAAAAACAGCCTCCGAAGACTGTAATTACGGAGGTACAGTTTACTCTACCAGCAAAACAAGAGACTGCACTCCATTCTTGAATTATGTAAGTTCACTGTTATGATTAAAAATCTTTTATTAGAAGAATGAAACTCAGGACTTCCCTGGTGGTACAGTGGTTAAGACTCTCCGCTCCCAAGGCAGGGGGCCCAGGTTCAATCCCTGCTCAAGGAACTAGATCCCACACACGTGCCACAACTAAGAGTTCACATGTCACAGCTACGAAGCCCGAGAGCCACAACTAAGACCCAGCACAACCGAATAAATAAGTAAATAAATTTAATTTAAAAAAAGAAAAATGAAACTCAAGACTTTCCAGAAAGCCTCCCTTATGGTAAATATGTGAAGCTCAGGACTTCAGTATCCTAGAAAAGAATTTTTTTTCCGCCAATCAACTCACAATACTCTGCTTTTCATACTAAGGCAGAAAACCAACCCCAGGAAGAGCTCACCAAGCAGGGGAACAGGGTCAGCTGTGCAAGACCTTAGAATCATCTGAGGATCCTCAGGCCACAATTCGGGGTTCAATGGCGGGAGGCAGGCTTCCTGTGTGACTCTGCTGTGCGGTCGGGGTTCAGAATCACTGAGCACAGGGGCATCCCCACAAGCCAGCGATTCCGGACGGGAAGAACGAAGCAGAAAACCGCAGGGAGGGCCAGGAAATCTATTGCGACACTCAAGTGTGCCCCCAGACCGGACAGAAGAAACTATAAAACAATTTGAGGTGACTGTCCGCTCCATAGGAGGACCCACTGCTGGATGAACAACAACCAGAGCAAATGTTTTTAAAATGGGAGCTATTTTAGTGCTTTTAAGGATTTATTTATCATTAACAAGTTAAAGGCAAACAAGCAGAAGAAAAACTATAATGCAACTAAGCTAGAAATAATTTGATAGAAAAATTCCACTCCAATGCAACTTTTCAGAAATGTCTTTCCCACAGAGACAATTCTTTGTAACTGAACTCATTTCCCATTTCCTCTTTTGACTCAGTGAAATTCTTCACCTCCAACATTCTGCTTTTTCAAAAATAACCTCCCAATCTAAACCAAGATCATTTTACCTCCTTAAGCTAGTCAATTTATCAAGCACTTGATTAGTAATAAGACCTCTCTCACGCACACTTTTCATAATAATTTTACCTTCAGGGGATTCCGTAACTTCAAAAGACTCGGTTCTGTTTCTTTAACCATTCTCTCTCCCCTGGGATGGCACCTGGATATTCCCCCACTAAGCAGCTCCCCTGTGCTCAGCTTCAAGTATGCTGCTGAACTCCAAACCCACATCTTCAACTTGGACTGCCCAACCATACTCCAGTTCCATATTTCAAGCTGCTAGCCCCTAGGCTCTTCCTTCCACTGTTATGTTCTAGTTTAACCTTAAAATCAAAAGGTCCATTATTTTCTCAAAACCAGGTGTTACACTTCTACCAATAGCAAACTTCACTGTTCTTCCAATCTTCTAGATGAGAAACCTTGAAGATTATCTTGAATTATTATACCCCAATTCCTGGCACAATCTCATCAAAATGTTCAAAAATTTTTATTTGGTAAAAACAGTAGCAACTGCATGAACTGAAATAAGCATTCCAATTAAGTGATGCATCCTGACATCCCATACACCTACACCTGAGATTCAGAGAACAGGATCTCAGTTAAGTCAAACGCAAGAGCAGAACCTTTCGGAACACAGAATATACCTCAATAATAAGATTACTAAAAAAAAATTAGGGGAATTCCCTGGTGGTCCAGTGGTTAGGACTCTGCGCTCTCCCTGCTGAGGGCCCAGGTTCAATCCCTGGTTGGGGAACTAAGATCCACAAGCCACAGGGCACGGCCAAAAAAAAAAAACAATTTTTTTTTTTTGAAGCATCTCCTCTTCGATCCTAGTGTTACTATCCAGCCCAAGTCCTTACAACCCACAACCCCTCCATGCCAGGGTATCTGCAATAACCAAGATTAGACTTCAGCATCTCAATACCTAATAAAATTCTTGGCACATAAAAGACCCTCAAATGTTGACAGAATGGCCAACAGTCCTAAAACAGTCTGTCACCAAACTAAACATTTTTATTGAACACCAATGGCACAGAAGATATTAAAAAAAGATATCTTAGGGGGCTTCCCTGGTGGCGCAGTGGTTGAGAGTCCGCCTGCCGATGCAGGGGACATGGGTTCGTGCCCCGGTCCAGGAAGATCCCACGTGCCACGGAGCGGCTGGGCCCGTGAGCCACGGCCGCTGAGCCTGCGCGTTTGGAGCCTGTGCTCCTCAAAAGAGAGGCCGAGGCAGTGAGAGGCCCGCGTACCGCAAAAAAAAAAAAGAAAAGAAGAAAAAGAGTGGGGAGGGATGAAGCGTCAGGTAAAGTCCTTTGCAGCCACCCTCCCAATGCTCATTCTCTTTCTCCCCTGTTGGACAATGGTCACCCAGTTCAGAAGGCTGACACCCCCCACTCCACAGGGGAGCCAGCACGGCATGCCACCCCTCTAGCCCAGAGCACTTGGTTCAGGGTGACCCAGAGGGCACAAAGCTCAGGGCACTGCCAAGAATTCCGGACACACTTTCTTGCGCCGGTTTGCGTGCTGGGCACAGATGTGAAGCCCGCAACTACTGTAGCCATTTTGCCACTGGGGGGAAAACTAGCCTTAGGATAATAGTAATACAACACAAGTGAAGAGAAACCAGGTCTTCAAAGATGTCACTGAACTGATGCATCAAACCAACCTTGAAGCCTGACCTACCTACAGAATTTCTAGTGCCGTGGGCCAGTAAATCTCTAGTTTACGGTGTAAGCCAGTTAGAGCTGAGCTTTCTTTTACCTGTTATCAAAAGCATCCTGAGACAGAAATGGAGGGTGAGCGATCCAGAAGATTCATACCAAGTAAGATCACTCAAAAAGCAAAAAAAAAAAAAAAGTTAACCTGAAACCTAAGTCCTACTCACTCTCCCACATGGAATGCCCTCCCCCCTTCTCTCCATTTGCCCAAATCCTATTCATTTTCAACGTCACTCATTGCCCACTTCTTTCACTCCCTGAATCCCCCCTGCAGCACGTGACATGTGCACCACCTAGTTCAACACATTACACACCTCAGAACCTGCCCCAGTGGTTCTCTCTGCCTCAGTCAGCTGCTGAGTCACCCGCTACCTGCACAGGGTAAGCACGCTTTAGTTACCCTCCTGAGCAGCTACAAGCATTAGCTCAAACAGCCCGCAGCAAACAGGAGCCAGCGGGCTGACAAATATTATATAAAAAGATCTTTCTCAATCTTTTTCAAATATTTCACAGTGTAACTTGCTTTTGATCAAATTAGTATGTAGTTTTAAAATAAAAACATAAAAAAACTTCATGTTTTAATTTACCACTAATTATTTCCTTAGTATTACTAAACAAAATTTATCTCCCATTCTGCCTCCAAGTAACCAATGATTAAAGATGGTCATCTTTCAGTTTACAATACTGCTCTTTAATTATCTCTGGGAAATAAGATCATCCCCTCACAATGAGAAACAGCTAATAAATGGATCCAAAAACGCCAAACATCACTGCTTTTACTATGCATAAAATATAACTTGTGGATACTCCACAGTACTTAAAAATAACATTGAAGAAAAATGTTTAATAATCAGGAGTGTTTACAAGACAAGAAATGGGGAAAAAATACTAAACAACACGGAGCACAGTCCTAGGTTATGAAAAAGGAAAATACATTATCACAAATACATGGCAAAGGAGCTGCCTTGCTCCCCAGGCATCCCAGTTCCAAGCGGTCACCCCAGAGCCTTCGCTTCCTCCACCCCCTGCCCCAGGCTGAGCTGAGGCCTTCAGCACTTCTCACCTGGATCACTGAGTGCCTAACTGGTCTTCCCGCCCCCGGACTCATCCTTCACCCTCCAAACCACATGCAGCCACCACACTGCTTTCTCCAAAACGTGAACCTGATTATTTTGGTCCCTAGGAAGAGGCTGGCAAGGCCCCGGAGGCCTCTCACGACAAGAGGCTACAGCAGAGCACGCAGAGCCCCCAGGGCTGCGCCCCACCGCCCAGAACCGCAGGCTCAGGGCCATCCACACAGGGTCTCTTACCCACAGCGCCTTCTCGCCCGCCAGGAGGGGCGCCACCGGCTTCTCCTCACATTACAGAACTCAGTTCCAAAGTCTCCTCTTTGGGAACGACTTTCCTAACAAGCTGATGAGTTACTCACTCTGGATTTCAACAGCTGATGAGACTCTTTCCCACATTCAACCATGGACTTCCTGAATATACTGACAGTGTTATATCTTGCATTAATTTATTTATCAATAAATATTTTTGAGCACTTACTACATTCTAGGGGAACGTATCAGTGAACAAAAGAAATCCTTGCCCTTGTTAATCTTACATTCTAGTAGGGAGAGAGGAAATGAACAAAATTATGTTAGGATATTAGATACAGGGTATCAGAAGGTGGCAGGTGCTCTGAAGAGAAAGCAAGGCAAGAAGGTGGTGAGGGTTCAGGAGGCAGGAGGCTGGATTTTAAAGAGGCCAGGGAGGCAGGCCGTCCTGAGAAGACATCACCCACACCGAAAGCTGCCCAGGGCCAGGCAGCAAGCTCGAGGACAGAGGCCGGGCATGCTGCAGCAGAGGGTCTTGGGTAGAGAGGACTTATTTGTACTCATTTCTGTGGCACTTAGCTGAGCTCAAAAAATAACCAGTGGATGGGGCTTCCCTGGTGGCGTAGTGGTTGAGAATCCACCTGCCAACGCAGGGGACACAGTTTCAAGCCCTGGTCTGAGAAGATCCCATATGCCGTGGAGCAACTAAGCCCGTGCACCACAACTACTGAGCCTGCTCTCTAAGAGCCCACGTGCCACAACTACCGAAGCCCGCGCTCCGCAACGAGAAGCCACCGCAATGAGAAGCGCGTGCACCACAGTGAAGAGTAGCCCCCGCTTGCTGAAACGAGAGAAAGCCCATGGCAGCAATGAAGACCCAAGGCAGCCAAAAATAAGTAAATAAAACAAAATAATAAAATAAATATTTATTAAAAGTAAATATATAAATAACCAGTGGATAAATGATGACACTGGCTGAGACATCTGAGGTGACAAAGGTGGCAAATACAAAAAATAACTCTGGCAAGCCAAGTTCTTTCCACACTCACCACTGACACACATTTGGGCTCTCCACCTTGGAAGGCAGACAGCTCTGTGGCTCTTGAATTTGGGGATAGCAGCATTTGTTCAGAGCAGGTCAACAAAGGATCAATGCTATGGACGACTAACTGGGACTGGGAAGGCTATGGTGAAGACATCTTATTTACATCAGTAAGGGTCCTCTGATCTCAGCTATACCTGTTGAGAAACAGCCCAAAGAACGAAACAAAACAGCTTATTAGCTGATACACAGATCAGTCACCTGGATCCAAGAAACTACACAGAGATAAAGAGAGTCGTGAAACCCTTAAAGAAAACTTAGAGGTCACCTGCATTCTTAATGCAAGAATTACAACCGATCTGAATACCTCAGGAGCAGCCCACCTCTTCTTCAGCAGCTCTCATTACTATAAAGGTATTTCTAGGGAGGGCAAAGCTGTCCCGTGGGGCTCTGCACACCCTCATCCTGATCTTCATTACTAGAACTGGAAACACCAAAACAAACCCTCGCGCAGTCCCGAACCTGACAGCCAGCCAGCTGCTCCCACATGCAGGACAGGATGCTGCGCCCGACAGTGGGGCCACTGGAGGGGAAGCAGACCCCTCAGAGCTCAAGAAAGCCTTCCTGAGCCCCAGGCCGCTCCCGGGCCCCTGTGCTCATACCTTGGACCACCTGCCAGACGACCGTCTGCGTACTGTGCCCTCCGCGAGGCAGGGCCATGCTGTCCTTCCACCACTCAGGCACTTGCCCCATTCGGGGCCAGCAGGCTGCAGGCCTCCGGGAAGGGCTGAGTGACCAGGGAGGAAAGACACGGCACTCCCAGAATCAAAGTCCACAGGACCCTCTAGGCTCGCTGTGCACAACATACGTGGGCATCCTTCCCTTCTTCACAGAAAAGGGAGGAAGCTAACTCAGATCTCTGTTTTCAACCAAAAAGAAATCAATGGCAAAGAAACAAAATGGCAACGTATTTTACTTTCTGTCCACCTTAAAAAGAAAAGAAACTCATTTTTCAACACCTCAAAAAGAAAAGAAACTCATTTTTCAATATGTGTCAGGGGATGAGAGGCAAACTCTTTGCAAACTGAGGTGCAGCAACTGTGTCCAGGACTAGTCATGGCTAGGGTATTGCTACAGTGTCATTGCTTGTGAAGTTCAATTTATAACCAGCTAAACTTCCAGCCAAAACTGAAGAGAACGCTTTTAAAGATTTTTTTTTTGTAAAGCTATCTCTTAGCTCGTTCTCACTGAACAGAACTCTAGTCACAGATGAAAAAGGAAGTTTGTGCTCCTGGCACTTAACTCATACTGTGCAGTGTGGCATGGAAAAGCCAAGAATTCAGTAAGAACCAAGACGGAACCAAGAGTGATTATTTCAACACCAATTTGTGACAAACTGGAGACAAGAACTTCTAAGCTGACAAATCCATGAACAGCAACCAAAAGAAGGCAGCAAGAATTTCCGACGGCAAACTGGCTTAATGCTCTGCACAAATCCCCAAAGAGATCTGCACCACAAATGGGCTTCGGGATGAATTAGGAATTTTGTTCCATCTCGCTGGAACATCAGACGGTCACAGTTAAATCGAGCTGTGGCCTAGTCTGTGCTGCCCGCACACCATCCACAAGGGCCCCATCTCACCGCACAGAGCACAGCAGGTTCTAGTGGCTATGGGGAACATAATGTTCATGTGCATATATGTATTTATTTGTAATTGTGTTTCATAGCTTATGAATCCCAACACAGGCCTCAACATAGAGCAAGAGCTGGATACATGTTTGTTGAGAAGGAATTAGTCAATGAGTCAGTTACTGAACTTCAAACAAAACTGAACTCTCATTCTGAAGACCCAGTGCCGCAGGTCTTCAAATAGCAACATTTTCAGGCTCCTCAGTTGGTTCTGTTCCCAATTCACTCCACTCAGTGCTAAAATTAATATTCTCCCTCAGAGAGCCACAAACCTGTATCTTTTGTTGTTGTTCATACCTAACCTAGACTGGAAAAGTTTTAAAATGTCCAAAATATGATTTAGTTAATCCTATTCATGGAAAAGTGCTCAGCAGGTTAAGGGAAAAGGCTGTAAACAAAACTATGTGGAGGGGGACTTCCCTGGTGGCGCAGTGGTTAAGAATCCGCCGGCCAATGCAGGGGACACGGGTTCGATCCCTGGTCTGGGAAGATCCCACATGCCGTGGAGCAACTAAGCCCGTACGCCGCAACTACTGAGCCCGCATGCCTAGAGCCCGCGAGCCACAACTACTGAAGCCCATATGCCACAACTACTGAAGCCCGGACACCTAGAGTCCGTGCTCTGCAACAAGAGAAGCCACCGCAATGAGAAGCCCGCGCACCGCAACAAAGAGCAGCCCCACTCGCCACAACTAGAGAAAGCCAGTGTGCACCAACGAAGACCCAACACAGCCCCAAAACTTAATTAATTGATTAATTTTTAAAAAAACTCTGTGGAAGCTCTGACACCTGCGTGTGGCTGAGGGAAACACAGACTTGGGGGCCTAATTAGGAGTCCCTACTTAGTGTGTCTGGATGGCCACCAGGATGCCAGGTGACCTGATGAGAGAAGACCATGACCAAGGATGACAACTTAAAACATACTATTATATAAAAGGATCCCAAATGTCTAAAATTTACCACAAAGAGTACCAAAGGGAAGCATTTCGAAATATTAACAGAAGTCATCTCAGAGTCGTGAGATATTAGGGGTGATGTCTTTGCTAATATTTTCTTTATTTTCTAGGAGCATAATCAAGTACCTAATGCTTGTTTTAAAGGTGCCCCCCAAAAACATACAGGGAATAATGTCCCCAAATGACCTTCCCTAACGACTCTATCCAACTACCAGTGAGGACATTCAAGGGCTATTTGCCTTGCATTAACCTGCCTCAGATGACCCCCAAAGGAATGTCCTAGCTTTTCCCCCCTCAAAGTTCCGAGGTTTAAGATGCCTGAGGCGCCGCGGTGAGCGGAGCGAACACTCTGGAGGAGATCTGAGGAGCCAGAGGAGGGACACACCCTGCCACCCCACGCAGGACCCCAGGCGGGCCCCTGCACAGCCATCCCCCTCAGCAATGCCAACACAGAGCAGGACGACCCCCTTCCTGGAACCCATGCTTTCCCACAGGCGCCCACCTGCTGACAGGGGCAGACGCCATCCAGGCTGGACTCCCCAGGTCCCTCGCCCCTCCTGACTTCGGTCCGGCCCCTCACCCTACCCACCAGTCCCCCATCGAGCCCACGTGCCCCGGCGTACCCGCAGGCTTTGAGACCCTGTTCCTCCACATGCTTTCCCCCCACACCCTGTCCTGGCGCTTCTCTGCCCAAATGTCGCCTTTCTAGGAGAGTCGTCTTCCCAGCTTCCCCCGATGCTCCCCCTTGTCCAGTGCACGTGACGCTGCCACTCCTCCCCACCTCCACGGCACCCTCGGCACGGTGGCTCGTGGGAGGCCGCCGTGAGCCCACTGGGACGGTTCTGCAGGGCAGGCAGAGTGTGAGCGCGTGCCGCCCTCCTCCACACTCTCCCCGGGGTAAGGCTGGCCGCCCGCACCTCGGCACCCAGCGTTCCCAGTTCTCAGGGGCTCCCCACACCCTCCAGCTGCAGAGCCGTCCTCGGCTGGGTACCAGCCAAGGCGCCGCTTCCGGGAGCCCATCCAGGGCCACGCCGACAGACCTTGTGCCCTCCCTCCCGACACAGTCCTCGGTTCGGGATGACACAGGCATTACTGTGACTATCTGATTAGCGTCGGTCTCCCTCACCAGACAGTAAGCTCCCTGGAGAGGGACAACGCCCGTCTCTGCTCACCACTCCATCCTCAGTGCCTGGTACACAGCAGCCACTCAATAACTACTCGCCAAATGCGTGCGTGCATGCGTGCGTGCATGCGTGCGTGCGTGCATGCGTGCGTGCATGCATGAATGAAAGTTTTTGACCGTATTGTTCACACCTCTGTTACAGGAATTAACACCCTAAAACAGTATATACCAATCAGCCTGTTTCCCTCTCCCACTACCCTGTGAACTTCTAAAGCACAGAAACGCTTTTCAGCTCTATCCTAATGCCTGGCCACCAAAATTTTTTGTTTGAACAATTACAAAAGATATAAAGTCCTTTATATGTAGTTCTGAATAAAGGTGTCTGGTATCCTACAAATTAATTCCAAAGGACACAGAATGCTACCCCTAAAAGACCCTATTTTGCATTTTATTAGAAGTAGTTGAATATGGTTTCTGGGGAGAGGACCTGACATGAGATATGGGAGAGTTTTTTTGGATTTTTTTCTTTCTTTTGCCATTGCAGTACTTTGATAAAAACAAAGTGGGAGGGACTTCCCTGGCAGTCCAGTGGTTAAGACTCCACACTTCCACTGCAGGGGGCATAGATTCAATCCCTGGTAAGGGAACTGAGATCACAGCGTGGCAAAAAAAAAAAAAAAAAAGATAAATAATGATAAATAAATAAACAAAAACACAAAAGGGGAGGTGAACAAAGCCTTATTTTGGAGAAGATGGGGAAAACCCAGGTTCATTACCCAATTCCCCACTATTCACTAGGGTTGATGACCTATCAACCTCTGCAACTAACAAAAGGTTTGTCCTCTCAGTAATCTTCTTTAGCGCAGAGGTGACCAAGAGACAAGAATTTAACTTTGAATCAGACATTTTTTTTACAATACAGAAACTGAACAGCATGGCTGCTATAATTAAGGGGTTGAACATCTTCAAAGTATCATTTCTTTTTAAACAAATGGTTTGGGCATTTTAATAGTCATAAATTTTTCTACAGCACTTCCACAGTTCTCAGTATACTGGGTCCCAGGGAACCACTTTAAGCTCCAGAACATCTGCTCCATCCCCTGGCAAAATTTGGTAGAAATAAGAACCCTTCCTATACTTGAATAGATGGCTTCAATAGTTTTAGAAACAAGACTAGCTCCAAAAAATCCAGCTCAGTGACTACCTGGTTAGAAGCGACTGCATTATGAGACAAGGGAACAAAACAACAATGCCCAAACACAAAAAGGCACATAAGACAGACATCAGGTGAGGACCAAGGATCAGGGAGGAAGAAAGAGAGTGACATACTTTTTACTTTAAATATTTCTGTTTCAGAAATTGCAAGTCTTTATTTTGTATTTAAAAATAAAATCAGTGGGACTTCCCTGGTGGCGCAGTGGCTAAGAATCCGCCTGCCAATGCAAGGGACACGGGTTCAAGCCCTGGTCTGGAAAGTTCCCACATGCCTCGGAGCAACTAAGCCTGTGCGCCACAGCTACTGAGCCTGCGCTCCAGAGCCCGCGAGCCACAACTACTGAGCCCGCATGCCACAATGACTGAAGCCCTCACGCCTCTATAGAGCCCATGCTCCACAGTGAGAAGCCACAGCAATGAGAAGCCCGTGCATCGCAACGAAGAGTAGCCCGCGCTCGCCGCAACTAGCGAAAGCCTGCGCGCAGAAACGAAGACCCAACACAGCCAAAAATAATTAATTAATTAAAAATAAAATCAGTAAGAACTTTCACCAAAATGCACTCTACGCAAAATCTTGTAATTAATAATTAGTAGCAGATTAGCAACCCTTAGTAATTACTAACACATTAATGTCTTTAAACATGTAAACCTTTATTTCATTCATTTGGCCATTCCATGAATCTTCACTGAGGAACTACCATGGGGAAGTCACACTGTGAAACATCAGGCCTTTATCAGTTCGGCCAAGTAGAAAAGGCAAAGGATAGAAGTCCAAAGACCTGCTCTTAAGTCCCTGATAGCTCATTTAAGAGCCATGCGACTTCACATCACAACCTCTTTTTTTTAACTTTTTTTTTTTTTAATTTATCTACTGATTCATTTATTTTTGGCTGCATTGGGTCTTTGTTGCTGCACACGGCCTTTCTCTAGTTGCGGTGAGCGGGGGCTACTCTTCGTTACGGTGCGCGGGCTTCTCATTGTGGTGGCTTCTCTTGTTGTGGAGCACAGGCTCTAGGTGCACGGGCTTCAGTAGTTGTGGCACGCGGGCTCAGTTGTTGTGGCTCACGGGCTCTAGAGCGCAGGCTCAGTAGTTGTGGTGCACGAGCTTAGTTGATCCGCGGCATGTGGGATCTTCCTGGACCAGGGCTCGAACCTGTGTCCCCTGTATTGGCAGGCGGATTCTTAACAACACCAGGGAAGTCCCACAACCTCTTGAGTCTCACTTTATTCATCTGTAAAATGGTGATAATAACAATACATTACAGAGTTGCCGTAAGGATCAAACCAGTCACGGCACTTCATAAACCATGCAGCTTACGCACTGCACAACTTTCTCCACATGCTGATTGCTGCAATGCTTAATTTTATAATAAGTATGTTCTTCCTTATCCAATTATCAGATCTACCCAGAAGGCCTACTCTCCAGGGTCTCAAATAAATATACACATCTTGGCAGCCACTTAAGGGGAATTACTACTTAAATATCAAGAGAAGTTTTTTATAACATCAGGCAAGAATCTCTGAAAACTCCAGAATTAAATGCCATTTTCAAATTCTCTTCTATTCCCCCCCCAAGTCCTATCACAAGAAAAAAAATTGATGTTTTCAAAAAAAAAAAAATAGAAAGGGTATATATTTTAAGGATGAAAGTCTCTCAAAACAGGCAACTGCTTCACTCCTCTGGAGTTATGAACTGTCTAAAATAGGAGAGACACAAAAGAAGAGGAACACTAGAATTCCTCTTGACAATTATCAGAATATCAAATAAATTCACAAGTTGACTGGCCCAGACTAAATTTAAATGAACATAATAAAATTTAAAATGTATTGCTTATATGCAGAGTAAAGGATACCATCATGTTTATGCAAGAACAATTAAACAATGCAGACTAACTCATTAGACCAAAAGACAAATCAAAATTTCCCCCTGAGCCACGTATTAAACGTTCTTGCACAGTGCTAGCTCTAGTTCACACGGCCCACGGCTTGCAACATGTAATTTATACAGATATCCAGCTTTACTCAACATATTTTAAAACACAGAGATGAGTATTTTTGACTTGTACTCACAATAATGATAAACTTCTATTTTTGTGAACAGTGAGGAGAGTAAGTTGAGAAAATGGTCTGAAAAGCTGTCCCCACCACTTCCCGTGCAACCAATGCACCTCACGGGACTAAAGCCCCAGGAGCAAGGGGGAGGGGCGCACGTGCTATTCATGGGACCCCTCCCTTCCCACCCCAGCCAGCTCGTTCACAGTAACAGGCCTGTAACATGAGCCCCTCTATTTTGTGCGGTCTTAAATGCGCGTTTTTTCCTACATTCGGTTTCTTACAGCAGGAATACCTCTAATATTATTCAATTAACATTTAAGTGTTTTTTTTTCACAGTAGCTCCAATGACAACATAAGTTTGCAGCTGTCATGGTGAATCTTGAAACTTTAAAGACTACTTGCTGCAAAAGAGCACGGGCATGCCAGCATTTCTTCATAAAACAAGTACAAATGGGGAAACAAAATTGTACCATCAGAGAAAGAGAGAGAGGGGGAGAGAAAGAGAAAGGCAGGCAGCTATATGTGAAACTCAGGTACCAAAGGCACAAGAGTGAGGCACCAGCCTCTCTCTTGGGAGATACTTTCCTTTCGAACGCACTACTTGCGAGACTCTTAAATCAGCGAGTGTAGTCTTATGAGATGGCCCTTGAGCTGATACCAGACAAAGAGAGAGCGCGGATCTGAAGAAGGACAACCAGTAAAGCTGCGGACGAAGCCCCGGAGGGAGGGGCTGGAGGAGGGACAGGAGCAGGCGCCCTCAGTGGGCGCACCCTTGGTGCAGACCCGGGCTGACACTCTCTCCAGGCACGCGGTCATCTCTCAGTTCTCAGGTGAGCGAGAAAGGGAGAGTCCGGGAAGACACGCTGTATTCTCTCACTCCCTGCCCCAAACCACACTTCCACTCCACACCTCCCTGACCCTGTTCCCAGGAGAGGGCAACCCGAGCACAGTGCCTTTCACAACAGGGAGCAGCAGGGAGCTATTGGTTTCTTGGGTCTCCTGCGGAAAATGGGGTCACGTCTGAGGAGCTTCTTAAACAGTCAAAAAGTAGCCCACTCATGAAAAGTCTACATTCTGAAGACTCCACATCTAGGTTTACGACAGATTCTACAATTTCTGATTCTTGAAACCAACAGTACTATAAACCTACCCCACGGGCTACCTTCATTTTGCCTATTGTTCTTAGTACAGACTGCACTGACAGAAACGGTCACAGAAAGACCTATTGGGAGATCACTTCAATAAACAGGAAAACTGCAGTCCAAGCACATGTAAGTCTTTGGAAATGAACATCTACACTGCTGAAGTAGCACTAAAGTGACAAATGACAGTAATCCAGTGGCCCAAGGCCAGTAAATTCCATTGCAAACAGATTTATCTGTCTTGTGCCACAGTGATTCTTGCATGTGTGGCAGTAAAGACAACTGTAACAGCGTAATTACAAATTCAAAAGCAAGTGCTTCCCACTGTTTTCATATTTAGTATATTATCAGTAAGAAGTGTCCTCAGCACCCACCCTTAATATGCCACTTGAAAAACCAGATCCATTAACAGCAAGTACTTGCCCGTCTGAAATTTGTAAAAACACAAGAACAAACAAAAAATAACCTCGATGAACTATAATTCAAGTAGAGATGATACAACTTTTCTCAATTGCTTCAATATTATATTCTGAACACAGCACAAAGTAAATGTGCCACTAGGCCTGGCATTAAATAATCATTAAGCTTTGGAATTCTTTTCTCCTTTAAGTTTTCCTATGCAAACCACTATTCAAATCACTTCAGTTCCACATAAAAAAGCTCTCGAATCTATGTCCTAACTGTTGCTCTAAAGAGGAATTTGGAATGAGGCGGTCCACTTACTATTTGCTCATTTCAGGACACTGGTCCCCACAAGACGGGCTCCAGAGGGTGAGGGTGAGGCCCTGGATAAGGCTCGTCTCCACTGCTCCCGTGCAGAAACCTCTGAGGCGAGCATCAACGCACAAGCTTTAAATGGCTTATCTAGTCTTAGGACATGTTTCAAGATTTTGCTGTCACTATGCAAAGGAAAACCGGTATCTCCAAATACCCCATATTTCAAATAATTTTATTTACTTCAGTTGCTCAGTATGAAACTCCAATAAAAATGTATCCCTTTGGAAAACTACTAACACAGCTGTCAGTTACAAAGATATTCAACGATACGGCAACACTCTACCATATGCTGTAAACTGGATCAAAGAAATTCCAGTGTAAAATGTGGGTGCCACAATGCTGTATGTGAGGCAGTGAAAAGATGAGGGTGAGCCCCACCGCACAGGACCAGGACGGGAGCAGCCACACGACGTCCAAATAGGGTGTACGAAGCATTACCGTAGAGATTTCACTATAAATGACTGCAATGATCACAAAAATCTCTTCTGGTTTACGGCAGAATTGGTCAGTTCAAATTAATTACCCCTAATCATTTTAATCAGTTCCCTCATGCAAACAAATGTCAGAGATGTACTTTCACTTCAACTGTCAAAGTTCGTTGTATTTTTAAAATGTGTTGAAAGCTACTGGCATTAGAAATGTTTCTAAGTTTTGCACTGTTTCATGTCAACCCAGGGGAAAGGGTTCAATCAGTGGTATGGAAATAGGCTATAAACTACATAAATGTTTTAGATTGTAACCTTAAAAATCCAATTTTAAAATAGGACCCTTATAAAAACTTAATAAAAGAAAAAAGAAATGAAAATAGGACCCTTACTGTTCATTTGTGATTGATATCCCCAATAATAAACAAGTAACACACATAATAACAAATAACAGTGCTTAGCAGAGCACGAGAGCCCAACCAATATTTGCTGAATTAATGAATGTCCTTGACTATGGCAGGACCTTCAGGACAGCAGGTAACTGAATAAAACAAAATTATTAAAATGCTTAGCCTGACTCAAGCAGGATCCAATCATTAAATCCTATCACATATGATCTCATTACTTGTTTTCATTACTATTCGTCTAAAAAGAAAATTATGAAAAGAAAAGAAAGAAAAATATGAGAACTCATACTATTTCCTTTCCTACCTTCTGCAAGCTACAACTTAAAAGCATTTTAATCATACTTTAATTTTTTTTACAAATTTTTTTATTTTTGGCTGCATTGGGTCTTTGTTGCTGTACACGGGCTTCCTCTAGCTGCGGTGCACGGGCGCCTGGGCTTCTCACTGCGGTGGCTTCTCTTGTTGCAGAGCACGGGCCCTAGGCACGCGGGCTTCCGTAGTTGTGGCACGTGGGCTCAATAGCTGTGGCGCACGGGCTTACTTGCTCCACGGCATGTGGGATCTTCCCGGACCAGGGGGCTCGAACCCGTGTCCACCCCTGCATAGGCAGGCAGATTCTTAACCACTGCGCCACCAGGGAAGCCCTAATCAAACTTTAAAAGAATAAACCCAAAGTGCTGCTAACATTTATGTTCAGCTAACTGTTGCCACTCCAATTTTCTGAAGATGTGTATAGGCAATATTGCTGTATAAAACATAAATACTAGGACATTTAGGAAAGTAAAATAAATTACAATCACTTTTACCTATTATCACCACTCACTAACATTTCAGTTTGCATTGCGATTGGTGCTTCTGATAATGGAAGTGGGGACTTCCCTGGTGGCGCAGTGGTTAAGAATCCACCTGCCAATGCAGAGGACACGGGTTCGAGCCCTGGTCCGGGAAGATCCCACATGCCACGGAGAAACTAAGCCCGCGAGCCACAAGTACTGAGCCTGCGAGCCACAAGTACTGAGCCCGCGAGCCACAACTACGGAAGCCCGCGCACCTAGAGCCCATGCTCCGCAACAAAAGGAGCCACCGCCATGAGAAGCCTGCGCACCGCAACGATGTGCAGCCCCCGCTCGCCACAATTAGAGAAAGCCTGTGCGCAGCAACAAAGACCCAACGCAGCCAAAAATGATAAAATTAAAAATTTTTTTTAAATTAGAGCAAGGCTTAATTTTTAAAAAAATTTAAGTTGAGAAAAAGGCAAACACGAAATCTCTTAAGGAAAGAAATCTTTGAATTGCATACTTGTAAAACTTATTCAACCGCTACTAGGCCCTTTTTTTTGTGCAAAGAACTATACTGAGTTACTTTAAAACGCAGATGTACAAGTGAACAGAAGTTTAAAGGGGAAAGTTGTAGCGCAAACTAAAGTGCCAAAAGTTTAACAAAATTGCTGCTTCCTGAAAGATCTCTTTTTTTTTTTTTAAGTTATCGAGTCTCAAATTCCGCGACATGCGTTAATTCCAATAGTTACTAAAACCGACTCCATGTCCAAAAGGGCAAGAAAAACCAATTGCTTTGCAAGGGTTACAATTTACCGGCCACCAGTTTTCCAACAGCTACTTTGTTTCATTTTCCCTTATTTAATACAACAGCACATTGAGATGATATAAAAACGCGCAATAACTTCTAGGGCTTAGAAGTCAACACATCAGCGGTGCACAGCAAGCCTGACAAATAATACCACATGCCGATTTTTATCCAGACCAATTGTATTTGAGGGAGTGGGGAGAGGGAAGATGAGTTCAACTCTACACTCATACCTCCCTAAAAGCGTGCGTTTTACTTTCTTTCCACTACGGGATTATCACAAACGACCCCTAAGATACCGCTCTGACAGGGTGAGGCGGATTCGTGCAAAAGATGTCACTCAAAGGCAGGTACAAGTATGGTCCTGGCGAGTTATTTCGAGTTTTCTTTGCACCAGTAACCTTAGGCTGCTTCTTAGTGACTTGAGTCTAAAAGTCAGAACACCGGCAAGCCGCCGCCCCGCCCCGGGTCAATCAAACTGCGAAAGCAACCTTTGGGGCCATGGGGAAAACGGGGCACCCCAAATCTTGGTTGGCTCGTTGCGGGCAGAGAGGCGACCACAAGGCGTGGAAGGCTGTGCCGCCCCGAGGCCTCCCAAAGATTCCCGGCTGCCTCCCGGGACAGCCAGGGCCCCATCTGCACCGCCGGCTCGCCCCGCGGTCCAGCCCCGAGGTTAACCCCTTCGCGCACCCCACGCCCTCTCCGGGTGCCCCCTCTCCGCCGCCCCTCTGAAGCGGGGCCCGGTGGGCTCTGGCGCAGGGCGGGCCGGGCTGCAGGCGGCCGAGGCGCGGAGGCGGCGGGAGGCTCGGGGCCTAGTCCCGGGCAGCGTGTCCCGGCGCCCTCCCCCACTCCCACACGCTCGCTCGGGGCCGGGGTGAGCCCGCCCGCCCGTCCGCCCCGGCGCCCACCCGCCCGCGACCCGGGGCCCCTTCCCGCCGAGGGCGCCGGCCGGCTGCTACCTGCGGGTTGCGGAGGGCCATGGCGGCCCGTTTCAATGAGCCTCGGCGCTCGTCCGACTCCTCACGCTGCTTCCCCCGCCGCCGCCATCTTCTCGCCCGCACATACACACTCGCATCGGCCGCCGCGCCTGCGCACTGGCCGCGGGGCGCGGGGCGCGGGGAGGCCGGGCGCGCCGAGCGCGCGCTGCGCATGCGCGGTCGACAGGTGGGCGTGCGCGGCTGGACTCGGCCCGAGGCCGACCGTGAGCTCGCGGCCCTCGGCGGATGCGGGCCCGCCGCGGACCGGGAGCTCCCGGGTCCGGCTGCAGCTCCGGAGGGGAAAGGGCAGTGGACGGAGGTGATAACGCCAAAGCGCCCGGTCGGCCTGGGTTTCTCACCAGCCGGGAGGCCACCTGGGTGCTGGGCGGGACTCGCGATGTCCGGAGCCAGGGAGCAGCGGCCTGAAGTCCGCCCGCGCCCCCGAACCCCTGGGTCGTCCTGGGCCGGGGTCTCCGAAGTGCGCGCTGAAGATCTCAGAGGAGTCCCGATTTATGGAGGTCACATCCGTCCATTCATTACTTTATTCACTTTTCATTCATTCCACAAACACTATCTGAGCGTCTACTCTGTACCACGCTTTTAGCTAGGCATTGGAGAATATTTTGAAAAAATAAAAATGAAAACGCACCGGTAAAGCGTTTAGGATTGGGGCCTGGCAAATAGTAAGCACTCAGCGTTGCCTATCACACGCATACATGCACGCATACAGACAGATCAGCTTTCGGGTCATTGGTTCAAGAAAACAGTGAACCCCCTACCTGACCATGCAGTTTATCACCTACTTCGGCCCTTCTAGCTGAGTAATTGGAGCAAGTTAATTCCGTTTCCTAAGTCTTTGGTTTCCTCACCTGTGAATGAGGCTAATAAAATTTCTTAACTCCCAAGATTTCTGTGAGGATCAAATTAGATGAGTGTGAACACACCAGCCCTCAATAAAGATTAGCTTCTGTGATTATTATTCATAACCATGATCGCTGTTTTCAAGTGCTCAGCGAACAGAGAAGCTACTCTTACCAGACCCTGTGCTGAGAAGAGGGGATCAATAGTAAGATCCATTGCCACATTCCATAAGGCAGAGGGCCTGGTCTTTTCAAAAATGGGATGCCATGAAAAATATAAGAAGGGGAAGGGATTGTCTAAAATAAAAGAGCTAAACTGATACAAACTACTATATATAAAATAGATAAAAAACAAGGTCCTACTGTATAGCACAGGGAACTATATTCAATAGCCTGCGATAAACCACAATGGGAAAGAATATGAAAAAGAACATATATACGTATAACTGAATCACTTCTCTGTACAGCAGAAATTAACACATTTTAAATCAACTATACTTCAACACGAAATTCTAAAAATAAAATAAAAGAGCTTAAAAAAAAAACTTAACCGAATACAAGGTGTGAATCTTGATTGGTTACTGGTGTTTTTTAACCTGGTAAATATTTTTTGACAGTTGGAAAAAGTTGAGTATGGCTTGGATGTAGATGATTTTAGTGAATTATTGGTAGCTTCCATAATATAATAATGATATCACGCTCATATGAGAGAATGTTCTTTTGTCAGGATAGGCATCTGAAGAATTTAGGGGTGGATGTCATAATACCTGAGTTATTTTTTAATGGTGCAACAAAAAATAAAATTATATAAGCACACACAAATACACATAGAGGGAGAGAAAGTAAATAATGCAAAATGTTAACAGTTGTTGGATCCAAGTGGTACCATCAACTTTTCTGTATGCTTGAAAAAAATTTTAACAAAAAGCTAGGGAAGGGAATTCCCTGGTGGCGCAGTGGTTGAGAATCCGCCTGCCGATGCAGGGGACGCGAGTTCGTGCCCCGGTCCGGGAAGATCCCACATGGCGCGCAGCGGCTGGGCCCGTGAGCCATGGCCGCTGAGCCTGCGCGTCCGGAGCCTGTGCTCCGCAACGGAAGAGGCCACAAGAGTGAGAGGCCCGCGTACCGCAAAAAAAAAAAAAAAAAAAAAAGCTAGGGAAGGGAATTCCCTGGCGGTCCAGTGGTTAGGACTCCGCGCTCTCACTGCGATGGCCTGGGTTCGATCCCCAGTCAGGGCAATATGATCCCACAAGCCCCAAGGCTCGGCCATAAAAAAAATTAAAAAATGAATCTGGGAAACATAATACAATACTGTATCCAAGCTGTGATTAAAACCACAGAAAAATTCTGCCTACATATAGAGAAAGACAGGGAGGGATATGAAAACACATTGGTGACATAATGGTTGATATCTGATTTTCATCATAAAGGTTCTTGAACAAAAATTCAAAATGATGGGACTTCCCTGGTCCAGGAAGATCCCACAGAGCAACTAAGCCCACGTCCCACAACTACTGAGCCCGCGCACCTAGAAGCCGTGCTCCGCAATGAGAGAAGCCACCACAATAAGAAGCCCGCGCACCAAAACGAAGAGTAGCCCCCACCCCGCGCGCAGCAACAAACACCCAAGTCAGCCAAAAAAAAAAGTCAAAATTATGATCAATGAGACCCAGTTCTAATTTTCAAATCACTTACAGAGATATTACCACAAATTTTGTTTGTTTGTTTAATGTTAACACTCTTGGGTTTTTTTTGGTTGGTTGTTTTTTGGGGGGTTTTTGGCCGCGCTGGGTAGCTTGCAGGATGTTAGTTCCCTAACCAGGGATTGGACTCGTAGCATGCCCCCTACAATGGAGTCCTCTCACCACTGGACTGCCAGGGAATTCCAACAGTATGTTGTTTGTCTGTTTGTTTTTCATGGTGGCACCACATAATTTCAATACAAGGAGATAAATGTGAAAAGGAAAATATGAACAAACACTGTGGGCCCTGCAGTCCTTAGCAAACCCTCATACTTGCACTAAGAGCCAAGGAAGGAACCCAGAGTCGAGACAGGCCAGAAATAAAATCCTGAGTCCCTCACTCACTGGGTTGCATGAATTTCAGCAGGTTACTTAAACTTTCTATGACTCTTTTGTAAAAGGTGGTGTGGTAGGCGGAATAACCTCATCCCAAAAAGTTCACTTCCTAATCTTCAGAACCCGTGCAGATGGGACTTTACACGGTAACAGGGACTTTGCAGATGGGATTAAATTGAGGACTTTGAGATGAAGAGATAATTCTGGATTATGTGGGTGGGACCCATATAAACACAAAGATCCTTAAAGAAAGGAGGGAGGAAGCCGCTTCAGAAGGTCAGACAATCAGAGAAGTAAGAGAGGGTGGGGTGTGAATTTCAAGATGTTAAGCAGCTGGCTTTGAAGATGAAGGCAGGGTTATGAGCCAGGGAATGCTGGAGGTTCCAGAAGTTAGAAAAGAAACAGACTCTCTCCTAAAGCCTCCAGGAGGAACAAAGCCTTGCCTACACCTTGATTTTAGCCCAGTGAGTCTTCTGACCTACAGAACTATAAAATAATAATTTGTAAACCAGTCCATGTGTGGTCATTTGTTACAACAGGAAATTAACATAGGGGAGAATACCACTTCCTTTGCAAGTCTGTTGCCAGGAGGAAACAAAGTAATGGATCTAGCACATGGAGTATGGTGCTGAGCAGTTTTTAACTATCAATCAATACGTGATAAGGGACTTTTTATTGTATCCCAGGAGGCTGTAAGTTTTCTCCAAGGAGGTAACATTTGAGCTAAGCCTGGATGGCTATGTCCTGAGAGGGCACCCATATTTCCCCATCTGAACCAATGGATACATGTTCTGACAAGCAGGAGTTAACTCTTGGGCCCAAGGGGTCAGAGTATTTCAGTTAGACCTGTCCTACCTGGAAAATTCTTTTCTGAAACTCTGATGGTATAGAAGAGTACCACTAGCTGTGTGACCATGGGCGAGTACCTACCTCTCTGGACCTCAGTTTCCTCATCGGTAAAATAGGAGGAATAATACCTTTCAGGAATGTAGTAGAAATGAATATAATGACAAGAAAAGGTATGTAAATTGCTTAATAAGACGTTCAGCATAGAACAAGGGCTCGATGAATGATGGAAATTATCATTATGATTCCCAGACTTTTTGGAAAGGAAGGTGATGTTTGCACAGGCTCAGTGCATTTGACAGGATTTATTGCCAATGATAGAATTCAAGCTTTCAAACAAAAATTAGAATTTGAGGAAATGTATCCACCATTGTGAGCTGGGCAGCTTCCCAACACTGAAGGACTTTTCTGATGAGATTGGTGGTGAAAGTAACAAATGAGATTTTTTTTTTTAATATATTGACTAATGGAACATTTCAACATTTGGAAGATGTGTATAACTCACTGAATCAATATTTTCCAAATGACCCATGTAGGATGTTATAAAATCATGCATGAATAAAAGATCTATTCAAAGTACAAGATAGACCAATGTACTTTAATCTAACAGTGTACGAAAAATTCAGAGATGATTTCACATTCCACTTTCCATTTTCCTTTAAAAAATTTGTCTGGGGCTTCCCTGGTGGCGCAGTGGTTGAGAATCCGCCTGCAGATGCAGGAGACGCGGGTTCGTGCCCTGGTCCGGGAAGATCCCACATGCCGTGGAGCAACTAAGCCCGTGAGCCATGGCCGCTAGGTCTGTGCGTCCGGAGCCTGTGCTCCGCAATGGGAGAGGCCACAACAGTGAGAGGCCCGCATACCGCAAAAAAAAAAAAAAAAAAAAAAAAAAAAAAAAAAAAAAAAATTTGTCTGCTTTTCACAGAGCAACAGAGAAAAATATTCATTCCTTTTTTCTTCTTTTTTTTTCTTCAAAAAGGCCATTCCTTATGAGGACTATACTTTTCAGGAAAATACTCTTCTCTCCCTTTCCCAACTCCATGCTCTGTGTGAGGCTGGATTTTCTTCACACTTCAATCAAAGCAATATATCACAACCAGCTGAAGTCACAAGCAGGTATGAGAATGCAGCTGACATGAAAAAGCTTTAAAAAAATACAAAATAACGCCACTCTTCTCACCAACATGTTTTGTTTTGAAAATGTTTCACTAAAAATATGTTATTTTTTACATTGGCATGCAATGAGTTTATGAGAAAAAAAGGGCCATACGTATTTGTAAATGTCTTCGTTTTCATTCCTAAGTGGTAAATAGCAATAAGATAGAACACACAAATACAAAAGAGTCTGGGGGTCAGCAATAATTTTGCAGGTGAAAGGAAATCTGAGGACCTCCCTGGTGGTCCAGTGGTTAAAAATCTGCCTGCCAATGCAGGGGACACGGGTTCAAGCCCTGGTCTGGGAAGATCCCACATGCCACAGAGCAACTAAGCCTGTGCGCCACAACTACTGAGCTTGCGAGCCACAACTACTGAGGACCGCGCTCCGCAACAAGAGAAGCCACTGCAATGAGAAACCCGTGCACTGCAATGAATAGTAGCCCCTGCTTGCTGCAACTAGAGCCCATGAGCAGCAACAAAGACCCAAGGCAGCCACACACACACACACAAATTTATTTTACTGAAGTATAGTTGATTTCAAATGTTGTGTTAATTTCTGCTGTATAGCAAAGCAATCACTGACACATATATATACATTGTTTTTTACATTTCTTTCCATTGTGGTTTGTCACAGGATATTGACTATATTGATAGTTCCCTATGCTATACAGTGAGACGTTGTTTATCCATCCTATATATAATATAATAGTTTACATCTGCTCACCCCAAATCCCAACCCATCCTTCCCCTAGCCCCCTCCCTCTTGGCAACCACAGGCTGTTCTCTGTCTGTGGGTTTGTTTCTATCCTGCCGATAAGGTCATTTGTGTCATATTTCAGATTCCACATATCAGCGATACAATATGATATTTGTTTCTCTTTCTAACTTACTTCACTCAGCATGAGAATCTCTAGGTCCATCCATGTTGCCGCAAATGGCATGGCATTATTTCATTCAAAAAGACATTTCTGAGACAACCTAGTAGTGTACGTAAGGCCTAGAGGAGACTAGAGAATTATTCACCAGCAAATGTGTTGAGTGTGCTAGTGGCTTTGAGATTATGCTAGAAAACACTACTTCCTGTTTTAAGGGATATACGCTGAAATACGTACAGGTGAAATGACAGGATGTATGGGATTTGCTTCAAAAGATTTGAGACAGAAAGAGAAAGGAAAAAGGAATAGATGAAGCAAGAAAGGTGAAATCTTGAAAACCATTGAGATATGAGGGTGTCCGGTCAGGTCCTCTGAGAAGCAAAAGGGATCATGGGAGGGAGCTGGGGGGCGGTGGGGAGAGACCTGGACTGGTGCCTGGCTGTCCCCTGGGCAGGAGCGGGGATGGGGAAGGGCTGGGTAAAAAGTCCTTGAGCCAAATTTGCTCATCAGAGCAATCCCATTCCCTGGGGAAAGGACCTGCCTAGTAGGGCACACTGCTCATACTGCCTGTATGAGTTTCCTAGGGCTGCTGTAACAAATAGATGCTCTGCGGAAGCATCCGGCCTCTGGTGCTGCTGGAGATCCTTGGCTTAGAGCTTCAGCACTCCAATCTCTGCTTCCATTGTCACACATTCTTCTCCCCTCCGTGTCACTTCATAAAACCAACTCTGAGGGTTTTTCATCCAGAGGCGAAAGGAAGGGAACCTCAGGTTGTCCCCCTGAGGCCCTCATCACGGCTTGTTATCTCAAATATGTTAAATCTTTAAACATCAACATCAAATTCAGCCCAGCAACCTGCCCGAGGAGGGAACACAGGTTGCTGCCTCTCATCTCAGCTCCCTGAACGGTGTGTTCACCCATTTATTTCTTCTCCTTATTTTGCTCTTCTATTCTTGGTGGCAGAACTCGTATAGTTGATGTCTCTTCTTGAGTAAAATAGCCGCACAGTGCCAGCACCATTCTTCCTCCCTTCTCCGTTGTACTTATTTCCTTGTCTCTGCCACTGTCCCCAGATAACAGAACAGGTGCCACTATCCCAGAGGACCTCGGCCAGGGGGAAAAGCGCTCAAGAAAAGGAATAAGACAAGGTAAGATGCACCATTGGTCTGGGGTGCATTAATTCTGGCCTCAGGTCACTTTGAGAACTCAAAGGAATCATTGATTTTCTGTAACTAGGTTCCTACATAAGCAGGAAAGGCCAGTGCGTCCTGCCTGCCTCTTGGGTTAGATACTGAGATCAACTGGGACGACGAAAGGCAGCTTGTACCGTGTAGATTAATCCATTAACTGCAACACATTCATATTACTAATTAGTTAAAGTGGCGACATCACTATTTAATACCCTTTCATGTTTCTTGATTCAGTCACCCCTACAAAACCTTCCCCTTTCACATTCATCAAAGAATTTCTTTTCTTTTTTTCTTTTTTTTTTTTTTTGCGGTACGCGGGCCTCTCACCGCCGTGGCCTCTCCCGTCGCGGAGCACAGGCTCCGGACGCGCAGGCGCAGCGGCCGTGGCTCACGGGTTCCCGGATGTGGGATCCTCCCGGACCGGGGCACGAACCCGCGTCCCCTGCATCGGCAGGCGGACTCTCACCCACTGCGGCACCAACGAAGCCCAGCAGTGACTCCTCTTAAGGAGGCCACTTCCTGCTGATGGGATTGAGCAGGAGAGTAGGCGATGGTTTTGTCCCAGCACACACCGGTTTCCGGTTCAGCCCCAGCAATCACGATTCTGCTCTGGGGAGGTGGGGACCACGCTCACCTTGCCTTCCACTGTAGTCTCAACACGAGGCAGAATCTCTAACACGTGGTGAGTCCTCCACGAGCTCCTGATGACTTCGTGAAGAATTCGGGCCCCAGAGAACATTTGAATGGTAGCTCCAGCCTCTCCAGACAGGGAGGTGACAGCTTCAAGCCTTCAAAAACCACCTTCCTGTCTTTTCCTGAGTAGAGATTCTCTTTTTCCCATTCCAGGACAATCTAGGTTTGGCAAACTTGGCAAGCTCACCCAGCTAGTTAGAGGCAGAGGAAAAATTAGCCCCTCTCTCCTTGCCTGGACGATGGCAATTCTCTACTAATAGAATATGCTACAGTCTCACCCCGGTCTCTTTCCGTTACCGTCCGCGCAGCAGCCAGAGGGATCCTGTTAACACTCAGACTGGACCCTGTTCCCCCGCAGATCAGAGCCCTACGCTGGTCCCCATCGCTCTGAGGACAAGTCCATACGGTGACCTATGAGACCCTAGGAGAGCTGGTCCAGCCTCACTTCATCTCCTGTTCCTCTCCCCCATATTCTCTCTGCTCCAGCCCACTGGTCTCCTTGCCATTCCTCAAACAGGCCAGGATGCTCCTGCCCCAGGACACGTGCACTAGCTGCTCCCCCTGGCTGGGATGCCCTCCCCACTTCCTAGTGGCCACTCCTCCCTTTTCTCCAGGGTCACCCTCTCGTGACAACTTCTCTGGCCGCCCCCGATAAAACAGGAACGTCCTTCCCAATGCTGCTTATCCTCTTGTTTCATTTTTCCCCTTAGAACTTATCACTCACAAGCCATATATTTAATTCATTCATTTCCTTTCATGTCTGTCTTGCTCCCTGAAATGGGACCTCCTCAAAAAGCAGAGATATTTATTCGTTTTGTTCACTGTAATATCCTCAGCGCATAGAGCAGCAGCCTGACACATAAAGTGTTCCGTGAATACATGCCAAATGCCGAATCCGTGAAGCAGTTAGTTAACGAACCAGAATGCAGGTCTCCTGAGAGTCAGTACAAGTCACTTTCTGTATCTGGGGTCTTTTCTAGCAACACAGGGAGGATGGCCTCAAATTTCCAAGATCTCTTTTATCTCTGAAAACTGTTACTTCCAAACATCAAGATTTTGACTCTTCATACATTGGTTCCAAAACATTCCTTCCCGCCACACCCCCTCTTGAAATGTGCTCGAAAGCATGCTAGCCTGTAGCTCCGCCACGTTCAAAGTCACCATGGGGATTTCTTCCTGAGTGGACACCTCAGAGCCACCTGTGTGGAAGATTAAAGATGGCAGCCAATCCTCGGCACTCCACGTAGAGAGATGGAGTCTCCTTTTCTCCCCTTGGACCTGAGCTGGCCCTGGGACTTGCTTTGACCAACAGAAGCCCGTGGAAATGATGCCGTGTAGATTCCTAAGCTGAGCCTTTCTCTTGAGCACTTGGAGCGTTTCCTTGGAAACCAGCCTCCATGGTGTGAGAAGCCCAAGTGACAGAGAGACCCTGTGGAGGAGAATCAAGAATCTCTGTCCAAAAAATAAATAATTAATTAATTAATTAAAAAAAAAAAAAAAACAAAAAAAGAATCCCTGTCCTCACCCTGGCTGGGCTCCCAGCTGACAGCCAGCACTCACTGCCAGCCACGTGAGGGAGGCCCCCCGGGACGTCCCAACCCGTGTCTGGTGAGGGCCTGCTTCCTGGTTCATAGGTGGTGTCTTTACCCTGTGTCCTCACACAGCAGAAGCAGGAGGGAGCTCTCTGGGCTCTTGTTATAAGGGCACTAATGTCACTCGTGAGGGTTCCACCCTCATGACCTCATCAACTCCCAAAGGCCCCAGCTCCTTCCTTTTTTTTTTTTAATTTTTAAAATTTTTTGGCTGCAGCCACGCAGCATGCAGGATCTTAGTTCCCTGACCAGGGATCGAACCTGTGCCCCTGCAGTAGAAGTGCAGAGCTCTAACCAGTGGACAGCCAGAGAATTCCCCAGCCCCAGCTTCTAATACCATGATGTTGGGGGACAGATTTCAACATACAAATTTGGGGGGTGGTGTGGGGGCCACAAACATTTTGTCTGTGGCACCAAACAACCTGCAAAACACAGATACAGACATATTCCTAGGATTCCTGTCCCTTAATAAGATTGCCTAATGGCAAATGGAGATATCTAGCCAACTCTGTATTTAGTTGAATTTTACGCACTTATGTTTTTTTTTTTGTTTTTTTGTGGTACGCGGGCCTCTCACTGTTGTGGCCTCTCCCGTTGCGGAGCACAGGCTCCGCACACACAGGCTCAGCGGCCATGGCTCACGGGCCCAGCCGCTCCGCAGCATGTGGGATCTTCCCGGATCGGGGCACGAACCCGTGTCCCCTGCATCGGCAGACGGACTCTTAACCACTCCGCCACCAGGAAGCCCCGCACTTATGTTTTGAAGGACTAAAATTCAGATCCTAGGGACTTCCCTGGTAGTCCAATGGTTAGGACTCTGCGCTCGCTTCCACTGTCGAGGGCGTGGGTTCAGTCCCTGTGTGGGGAGCCAAGATCCCATAAGCTGCGTGGCACGGCCAACAAAATAAAATAAAATGCAGAGCCTAGAAGATTAGCCTTTTCACCTGCAGGAGACTTTGTGGAGACACCGGGCAAATAATCTTGTGTTTCTCCTGAGTCCCCAGGACCTCATCGCCCAGGGGATGGATATGAAGTCATGTATAGGGGTGGTAATCCCTGATGACACTCACTACTTAGGCTCTGGGTTGATATTTTGTGTCTATAGGCCTATGTAACACTCACCACAACCTTATGAAAGAGGAGCTCTTATCATTAGCCCCATTTTACAGATGAGTAAATTGTGAATTTGCCTACCCTAGCTCCCTGGTCAAGTCAGGATTTGAACCCAGGTCTGTCGGATGCCTGAGACCTTGGCCGTAACTTCTACCCTCACTGCCTTCAAATATCTCAAGTTTCACTGCGTCTGCACCTTTACTCTCTGAAAAGCCATTGAGTTTCGGGGATAGTTCCCGTGTGCTGAGCAATAAAACTGCTCCCACCTCCCCCACAAGCACCTTGTCGGGCTCTGTAGCTCTCCTCCTGTTACCTGAAACCCGGGTTCTTCTCTTGGTGGGTGTCAGGTCAATAGACACAACCAAGACAAAGATGGAGAGAAGGAAGTATTTATTATCACTTGCAGCAAGTAAGGAGAACACCAGGGATCTTTCCCAAAGCAGTGTCTCCCCAAGAGCCGAAGTGGGGAAGTTTGAAGCTAAGGGAATATGCCAATTCATGCAGGGCCATAAGCAGAGGAGGATTTGGCATAGAATTGGGGCCAAGGACGACAGAGTCCAAGTCTTGGTCGACTGAAGTCAAGTGGGTCGACATCCCGCTTCCATCCCCCACCTGGGTGGAGGCCTTCGTTCCTGCAGAACTCAAAGATATATTTTTTATGTATATCCCTTATGGAGGAACTAAGGCTCTGCTGGTCACTGCCTTTTCTCTATTCCAGCATTCCTGTGTTCTTTTAAGATCATTGACGACTGAGACCTGGTCAAGGGCAAGCATGGTGGCCGGGCTTAGCTCACAAAATGGCTTAGGCCAAAATGGCTTCTCGTATGTCAAGAAAGCCGTTCCTTTAAGGGACCCCCCTAACGTATCTGCTTACGCTACCATCTGTCACTATAACAGGGCCCCAGGTGACCTGGGTCCCAGAGTGTCTCTGACACTGGTGTTGGTCCTTGTCTCTTTGGTAACAAGAGTCATCTGCCTGCAGAATCTGGACTTTGCTACCACGCTCGTGCCGTTACGTGAAAACTTCTTGAGGAGTTTTTGCTTTTGCTTTTATTTCTAGTTTTAAAATACTGACACTGGGACCCAATCCTAGACCAATTCAATCAAAATCTCTGGGTGTGTTTAATGAACACCCCATCCCCCCAGCTGTTTTTTTTTGTTTTTTTTTTTTTTGTCCTTATCGTGTCTTCGTTGCTGCACGCGGGCTTTCTCTAGTTGCGGCGAGCAGGGGCTTCTCTTCGTTGCTGCGCGCGGGCATCTCATGCGGTGGCTTCTCTTGTTGTGGAGCACGGGCTCTAGGTGCCCGGGCTTCAGTGGTTGTGGCGCACGGGCTCCGTAGTTGTGGCACGCGGGCTCTAGAGCGCAGGCTCAGTAGTTGTGGCGCACGGGCTCAGCAGTTGCGGCGCATGGGCTTAGGTGCCCCGCGGCATGTGGGATCTTCCCGGACCAGGGCTCGAACCCGTGTCCCCCGCACTGGCAGGCGGATTCTTAACCACTGGGCCACCAGGAGAGTCCCCCTCCCCCCAGGCGTGTTAACACGCAGCCTGGACAGAGAACTACCGTGAGGCTCTCTGGCCTGGCCATGGCCTTACTGGGTTGCGTTCCCAGTCTCCACACAGTCTCCCACTGCTCCATGGCTCAGCGGTGCCCTTCCCTCTGTCTAAAACCCCGTTCCCTAATCCCTCCAGTCTAACCTGGCAGACTCCTAATTTATTCATCTTGCAAGCCCCAGCACAAGCACTACTGGAAACCACACAAGCTTCGGATTTGGATGGACTTGGGTCACAATCCCTGTCACTTATCAGCTGTGTAAACTTGGGTGAGGTACTTAGCTTTTCCAAGCCTCGGTGTCTTCTTCTGTGAAATGGAGCTAATGCCGGTAGGAAGAATGCGGAGCTGTTTGAGATGGGAAGCAGGTTAGGAAGGTCAAGCATTTGGCACAGTGCTGGCTCCTTAGCATGGACTCAATCATAAATACAAGGTATTGTTATTCTTATTATATATATATATATATATATATATATATATATATTTTTTTTTTTTTTTTTTTTTTTTTTTTTGGTGGTACGCGGGCCTCTCACTGCTGTGGCCTCTCCCGTTGCGGAGCACAGGCTCCAGACGTGCAGGCACAGCGGCCATGGCTCACGGTTCCCGGATGTGGGATCTTCCCGGACCGTGGCACGAACCGTCGTCCCCTGCATCGGCAGGCGGACTCTCAACCACTGCGCCACCAGGGAAGCCCTATTATTATTATTATTTTTATTTTTTGTTGTCGCAGGCACAGTAGAAACAGCAGTAGTAGTAGCAGACTACAGTAATCGTCTGTAGTAACAGAAGAATTATGCTGGTCTGCCCGGCGGCACCCCACTCCTACTCCAGAATCATCTTGTTCCTCCTGGGGGCGGGCCGCTCCCGCGCTCCCCTACCCCAGGGTCAGGCCCTGACCTGGACCCAGCTAATCAGAGGATGCTTCTCATCAACTGAGCTCAGTGTTTGGCTCCTCGAGGGCACCTGACCCAAGCTGGGTCCATCGAATTGCTCCCAGGATATATCAGAGCCCATGAGACAAAGACCAGCACTGCAATGGCGCCACACACTGCATGCCAGGCTTCCAGTGGGTGGGCAACCTGTGGTCACGTGAGAATCACCTCTTTAGAAGCGAAGCAGGAACTGTATGCAATACCCTGCACTAAACCATAATGGAAAAGAATATGTATACACGTATAACTGAATCACTTTGCTGTACACCTGAAACTAACACAATATTGTAAAGCAACTAGACTTCAATTAAAAAAAAAAAAAAAAAAAGAAGCCAAGCAGATTTCAGCAGAGACAAGATGGAGAGAGGGAGAGAAAGACAGAGGCAGAGACACAGGTGAGAGAGAGCTGACAATATTTCTTGAGCCCTTGGGTACAGCAGCTTGAAACTGGAGACAACTCAGATTTCCACGTGAACTGAGACCTCCCACTCCCTTCAAACTTCTGCTACTTTGGACTGGAATTTTGTCACGTACCACCAAATGAGTGCCATAAATACATGATTATTGTCGGTGTGCAAGTGTCATTTTCCAAAAGTTAAAACATGACATGAAAATAAAATAGTGAGCCCATGTCAGAGGTTCGCTCAGCTCAGGGAAAGCAGCAGGGTCGGGGGGTGGGTTCAAAGGAGAACACAAGACACTGAGTCTGTATAGTTAATGAGAGAAAGAATGCTGGAAAAAAATGATAAAGTCCAAAGCAGAAAGGTTAATGCCCTGCAAGGCGATAAAATGGTAGCATTTGGGGTTATCTTTTCTTCCAGAAGTAAATCATTTTCATCTCTGTGGGACAAAAGTCATTTGTAACTTACTAATACTCCTACAAGTTAACATCTAAATTGACAGAATGTAGGTCCTAATGATAAATAAGAAGTCAAACAGAATGACCATTCCTTGGAGAGGCAAACTCTGGGTCCGATAAGGCCCGCTGGCTGCTTGTTTATGTAAACAAAGTTTTAACAGAACACGTTCAAGCCCATGCATTTACATATCCCCTCTGGCTGCTTTCCTGCTGCAACAGCAGAGTTGAACAGTTGCAACACAGATCATCTGGCCCAGGAAATCTTTACTATCTGGCTCTTTCCAGGAAAAATTTGCCCTAGAGCTGAGGTTCTTAAAGTGTGGTCCCTGGACTAGTTGCATCAGCCCCAGGGAATTGTTAGAAATGTAATGCTCAGGCCCCACCCAAATTCAGGCCCACCAAATCAGAAATTCCAGGAGCGGGCAGGCCAGCAATCTGGGTTGTGACTCCTTCTGGGGGCTCCTGACGCCTTGAGAGTCAGATGACCCTGGAGCAGACTTGAGATCCTGAGGGCGTCCGGTGTTCCAAACTGGGGGTAATTTTTCTTTATATGGCACGTGGGGAAAAAGAGTGGGAGGTGAGATTGGGGAGCTCGACATATGACAGGTTTTGCCAAGAGAGGAGTTAAGATATCCTGCCCCTGAAAGCTTTTGGTGATCACATTTTCATTTTAGAAAGACATCTCAGGGATTGGCAGGTAAACGGATGGGGTTGGGCTGGGAAGGTGGTGAAGCTGTTGGAGCACAAACAGATAGGAGGACTTGGTGCTAGTTGAGAGCCCGCAGCTGAATCCCAGGCTGGAGACACTTTGTGAACTCCTGGATACAGCCATACCTGAAGCTAGAGAAAATTCATAGACTTCCCAATGAAGCCATCCTGAACAGAATGCTGCAGAGGAGCTGGTTCACGGGGGAAAGAATTGAAAGATACTGACGTAATGGAACTCATCAACTGTTGTGGAAGGTGAGAGAGAGGCAATGTTATCCGAACGGCATACGGATTTCTGTTTTGCTGGGCTGGGTAGATGGGACAGTCTAGGACATGGAGCAGGATCCTGTGGGGCCGTCCCGGGTATAAGCCCTTTCTGTGTCCCTTGTTTCTTGGTTGTAGGAAATAGGCTTTATTCAGCCTCCTTGACCTTCCCTGAGTTGCAGAGGGCAAATCCAAATGGTTGCTAATCAGGGAAGGGAGGGGATGCAGAAACAAAGGAGGAGCCGTCAAGAAACAATAGTGCAGCCATGGGGCAGGGTCCTGGTTCCTCCTCAAGGGATATACATAAACAATTTTTTTTTCTTCTTTTTGTGCTTGCCATATGGCTTGTGGAATCCCACACCAGGGATTGAACCCAGGCCATGACAGTGAGAGTGCCAAGTCCTAACCACTGGATCGCCAGGGAATTCCCCATAACAATGTCTTTGAGCTCTTCTGCGGAACTAAGGTCCCGGTCCAGGTGGAGGATGGTAACTTCAGGCTGAGCCCAGGAGTCCTGAAGCACCGCCCTGTTACCTCACCACCAACCAATCAGATGAAAGTCACAAGCCCTGCAGCCCTTCCCCCAAATTTTGCCTATATGAACATCTCCCCGAAAACGATTGGTGAGTTTGGGTTTTTCTGAGCATGAGCTAGCCGTTCTCCTTGCTTAACCCTGCAATAAACCTTTCTCTGCTCCAAACTCACGCCTTTCAGTTTGTTTGGCCTCACTGTGCGTCGGACACACAAGCTTGTGTTCGGTAACGGAACCTCTCCGATTGCTCTCAGTCTGATGGGAGAGAGAAACGCAAACCAAGGGAGTGACAGTTCTCCGCTAGAGGCATAGTGCCTCATTTTTTCCTTTGTTTGCATCAACGTACCTTTGTGAACAGAGGTTAAGAACACACCTGTACTGACAACGCAGCATGCTGGCTAACATTACCCCACTTCTGAGCTACATGCTCCAAGGCTTAAATTCCAGCTCTGCCCCCTCGACAAGAGATTTAAATTTTCTGTCTTTGTGTCTTCATCTCTAATCTCGTGATTTACGAGATGCATCTCCATCATGCAAGTGAAGAGACATCACACCCCAAGGGTTCTCCGTGATGCCTGGTCCATGATAAGCATTTCATAAAGGGTGGATGTTACCATGATCATTCTGGGCCCTCCAAACAGACAAACATTTTTTGACTAACTGGCTTGTGTGACATGGATTGTTTCTTTCCAATTTAAGAGGCTTTCTTTTCGTGGAAGTTTAAAAAAATAATAAAACCGTAATTACCGTTTGTTAGGTAATTACTATGCTGCGCTTGCTCTGTGATTAAATAAAAGTGTTTTGCATATAAGATAGTGTGGCCGCTGTTAGCAGTATGGATACATTCGTTATACAATGATTTTGAAGTTAACTTCATGAGCAGATTCTGGGGAGGGTAGCCTCCTGGGAGAGGGGGAGGGGCTCCCAACCACCTGTCATCATTACCCCCATTAGGACCATGACCTCAAACAAATGGGATGAAGGGTCGGAGGCAGGAGATTGAGGCTCCATCCTACTTGCGAGATGCCAGTTTCGTTTAGTTCTTTCCAATTATGAAGGCAACACAAGCTCAAAGTGTTAAAGAGAGTAAAGCAAAGTAGAAAGAAGAAAAACTCATTTCTTTTCAAAGACAAACACTGTTGGCTTCTTGATGTATCACTTTCTTTTTTTTAAAATAAATTTATTTATTTATTTATCTCTGGCTGTGGTGGGTCCTCCTTGCTGCACGCGGGCTTTTCTCTAGCCGCGGTGAGCGGGGGCTGCTCTTCGTTGGGGTGCGCGGGCTTCTCATGGCGGTGGCTTCTCTCGTGGCGGAGCGCGGGCTCTAGAGCGCAGGCTCAGTAGTTGTGGCGCACGGGCTTAGTTGCTCCGCAGCATGTGGGATCTTCCTGGACCAAGGCTCGAACCCGTGTCCCCTGCATTGGCAGGCGGATTCTTAATCTCTGCGCCACGAGGGAAGCCCTACTCATTTATTTTATAACAGCTTTATTGAGATATAAGTGACATACCATAAAACCCACACCTTTAAAGTTTTCCACCAGGCAGAAGTCAGAGCCTAAAGTCTAATGGGGACTGTTCCGTGTCCCTAGGTGGAAACGTTAACTCCTCTGAGAACTTGGACCTCTAGACCCACAGAGCCAAAAATTGGAGGGATGAGAAGCACACCTCTTACAGGGTCGCTGGGAGTGGTACCAACCAGGACCAAATGTGCTTCTCTGTCCCTTGCTTCCAGGACCAATGTACTCTACCTTTTGGGGACACATCATACTCTATTGGTAGTTGAGTTGAGGAGTAGATTGCATTTGGGGAGATGGTATGCCAAACTCTCAGGGAATCATCTCTAAGCTGGCACCTTGACTGTGCTTTCAGAAGATCTTTCTGTCATGTTATCATGCTGGAAGCTTCTGGTATAGGTGATAGGACCAGGAATCCTATGGCTCTATGCTCACCTCCTTACCTCCTTTCCTATAAAATGCATCTTCCGGTTCAAGGGGATGTTGTGTTGGATTCCATGTCAGCAGATCAAGCATTCTGTAGGCCATCAGATGGTGACGCTAGCAGAGATCCTTTGGACAGAAAAAGCAAACCTATACCTGGATTATCATTAATTTCAGTCTAGATGAATTGCTGAGCCTTCCAGGGTAGAAGGGGTCCGATGTAACCAACCGGCCGCCGAGCGGTATGTGGGTCTCCTTGAGGGATGGTACCATATGTGGGGCTTGACACTGGTCTGTGTTGGTGGCAACAGCTAGATGAGTCTTGGTAAATGGAGCCCATGCACAGCCTTCGTCACTGTTGCCATGGCTACTCTGGTCATATGCCTGTTGTGTCAGTACTGGGGTGGCCTCTTCCATGGTGAATGCTCTCTAGTGAACACCGCACGTGATACAAAAACCTACACGCTTGGTTTTAGTCCTCTTTTTCTTCCAGGTCTCTGACCAACCAGTGAAGCTATTTATCACTGTCTGTGAATCTATATATATTCTTATCTCAGGTTACTTCTCTTTCCCGTAAAGCGGGTGACCAGCTGCATCGCATCGGCAAAAGTCTGCTCTTGGAAGGAGTTCCCCTTGCTGAGTTCTTTCAGAGTCTGGCTCACGTAGCGAGTTCCTTGAGTCTGTTCTTTTACGGGTGCCGTGTCAGTCAGGGTTCTCCAGAGAAAAAGAAAGAATGGGATGTGTACCTATATATAGAGAGAGACATTTATTTTAAGGTGTTGGCTCACACAGTTACGGAGGCTGGCAAGTCCAAAATCTGCAGGGTTAGCCAGCAGGCTGGAGACCCTGGGAGGAGCCAGTGCTGAAGTTCAAGTCTGAAGGCCGCCTGCTGGCAGAATTCCCTCTTGCTCTGGGGAGGTTGGGCTCTGTGTTTTTAAGGCCTTCACCTGGTTGGAGGAGGCCCACCCACGTAACGGAGGGCATTCTGCTTTACTCAAAGTCCACGGATCTGAACGCTCAAACACCTTCACAGGAACACTGAGAGTCATGTTTGACTAAATATCTGGGCACTGGGGCCCAGCCAAGTTGACACAAAATATTAACCATCACAGATGCATTAACCAGATCAAGATTCTAGATATGCAAAATTAAAAGCCAGACCTTAAAACACAGTTAACCACATCAAGCCAACGTCCTCCATGGGGAATCCTAAAAAATCAGCTGACCATCTTCTTTGACTTTGGTGTGGCATCTTTCCAAGTGGGTGATGGGACAATCGCTGAATCTTTGACTGTCAGAATTGATGGGGCACAGAAATCTTGTAGCTTCCTATTCCCCAAGAGGTGTTATGATGACATAAAGTCTCTAAAGTTATTAACAGAGGGAAAAGCAGGGAAGGGGCCGGGGGCAAACAAGCTCAAGAAATCCTGGGTTATCTATAGTCAGGTAAGCAACTTTTTTTTTTTTTTTTGACTGCGCGGCTTGTGGGATCTTAGTACCCCGACCATGGATCAAACCCACGGCCTCAGCAGTGAAAGTGTGGAGTCCAAACCATTGGATCGTCAGGGAATTCCCAAGGTAGATGTCTTTAATGGGATTTTCAGAGGCTGTAATATACAAACGTGGAGCCTGATGTGAATCTCCAAGAGTGGGACTTCACCTCCACAGCCCCCCCCCCCCCCAATTTCCTGGCCAGAGCTCCTTCAGGCAGCTGCTTAGGGGACAAGGGTGATGCAGGTCACACCCTGAGGGACATCTCATCCCACAGTGTAAGGAACTGAGATTTAAGAGATAAAATGTCTTGTCCAGGTGGCATGTGACAGAGCCATAGCTAAAACCCACATTCCTGGCACTTCCCCGCTGGTCTAGTGGTTAAGGCTCTGCCTTCCAATGCAGGCGGCATGGGTTCGATCCCTGGTCAGGGAACTAAGAGCCCACATGCTGTGGGATGTGGCCAGAATCTTAAAAAACACCACCACCAACAAACCCACGAAATACCCCACATTCGTGATGCACAGCCCCGTGCCCCAGCCGTGTCACACAGGTGGGATCTAGTCCCCGTTCTGAAAGGAGGAGGCACCAAGCACAGCCTTCTTCGAAGCTAATGAGTTACAAAGATCAGACTGGAATCCTGGTCTCTTGCATTTCAGCCTGGAACAGAAAAAAGAAAGCCCGCAGCATTGGGGCACTTAGAAGTTCAGAACTACATGCAGGAGTGATATATTTTTAGCGCCTTTAGGTGACCCCTGAGAAGATGAATCATCACTGTTGGGATTCCATTGAGCCGAGCATGAAGTCCCAGAGCCAGCGGATGCTGGAGACCATTCAAAGGGTTGGGCCCCACCCCAGGGCTTCCTGCCTCCTCCCCTCTCCCCCACCAACAGGAAGTCCACAGATGAGGTTCACTTTCCCTGGGATGCAGCAGGTGTGTGGCCCCTGCAGGGGTTTGCTCCAAGACCGCGCCAGCCTTCTCAAGCTCAAAGCTTCAGCTAGCCCTGGGCTGGCTTGTATTTAACCAGAGGGAAGCCCCCTGGTTCAGGTTTGGCCGGTGCAAACCAGGCTCAGCCGCTGGGGATCTGGCCGACTCACAGCTCAGGACAGCCTTTGGGTGCAGAAAGGAGACAACCCTCTGGAGAGCAGCGATTCCCAACCGAGCAGGTGTGAGGCTCTCCAGGGGGGCTTGCAGAAAAACACACGTGGCTGAGTCAGCCGATCGGGGCCGGGGCCTGAGAATCTGCATTCCCAAACTCCCTGGGACGCAGGTGCTGCTGATCCAGGCACCGCTGTTTGAGGACCCCTGTGCAGACCACGAGGTCTGCACACACAGAATTGCTCCCTGGTGGGCCTGAAATCGACACTTACCTCTATGCTTACCATTTTATCCCCAGTTTTAGAACCCAGCTAGGGAGGTTTCTATCCTGGCGCTCAACCTGTAGCTATCTCGGAGACTAACACGGGAAACTCAGAGAACAGGGTGAATTACTGCTTTCATATTTTAAACACATTTAATGATATGTAATTCACACATCATACAATGCAAAAACTTTTCATATAGTCACAGATGGGTGCAACTACAACCCTTGTCAGTCTTAGGGCATTTTCATCACCACAGAAAGAAACCCATACCCTTTAGTTCCTGCACCCCTATCCTGTCTCATCCCCACCCCGGCCCTAAGCAAATACTAATCTACTTTCTGTTTCTAAATTTGCCTGTTCTGGCCGGTGCATATAAACAGAATTCTACAATACGTTGTCCTTTGTGCCTGGCTTCTTCAGCTTAGCATAGTGCTTTCAAGGTTCATCCGGCAGTGCTCCATTCCTGTTCATGGCCAAGTAATATTCCATCATCTCGCTAGACCACATTTTGTTTATCCATTCACCCATTGTTGGGCTTTAATTTTTGCAGTGAATAGTTGATTGGTTATTTGTTTAAATTCATAGAACTATACACACACACAGAGTACATTTTACTGCAGGTTATTTTTAGAAAAAGGACATCGGCGGCTTCTACCTCTTATCTCTTAGAACAGGGCTGCCTAGAGCCAGCAGGCGGGAACGCCTCAGCCTTCTCTGAGACCACCCTGTGGGAAAGGCCAGGGGTGAAGTTATGGGTCCCAGGTGAAGCCAGCCTTCCCCTCCAAAGCAGCCACACAAGCGAGGTTGTGATACCGAGGGGCCCCGGCTGAAGCCACGTGGGACAGTAGCATATCTCCTAGTTGAGCCCCACACCAATTCCTGACCTACAATATTGTAAAATATAATTCAGTTGTTTTGAACGCCAGCAACAGGGGGCTGGGACAGCTGGGGTGTGTTCCCACGGGGGTTTATCGGGGAGTCTCTGCTCCCAGCCCCCAACACTGGAGCGCATGGCGGTGATGGCAGAGGCCTCCGGATGGCTCTCCTGCCCTGTGTCCCTTTTCCCCCTCCTCTGCTCAGACGCTCTGCCATTTGCCCGCAGCTCTCTCTCATTCAGCGCCTTTTGTTCCCCCGACCTGCCATGTGAACTCCCCGTGCAGAGTTTGAAAAAAAAAAAAAAAAAAAAGCTTTGCTGAGATATAATTCACACACATAACATCTGCCCATCTAAGGGTACAGTTCGATGGGTTTCAGTGCGTTCTGTCTCTATCCCTACCTGACCTGGGTTTGTTGGTCTGTTTCTCCCACTGGGATGTAAGTCCTCGGGGAGGACGTCTTGCTGTCTGTTCACCACCGTATCCCCCCCTCACCCCCCTCGGAGCCTGCCCGGCACAACGCGAACACCTAGTGACTCTGCGGCAGCTTTGTGGGCACAGAGTCGTCAAGCTCCACGGAGGACGTAGGCAGGTCCTTGAGACGATGGCCTTGGCCTCGGCCGACACGCGGTGTGGACAGCTGTAGGTGGGCCTGAAAAGATGGGCTTGGGTCCTCACTCTCCCCTGCCCCGGACCCCTGCAGACTTGCCTGTCCTGCACCGACCGCCTCTCTGCTAATTCTGCGTTAGGGACGGCACCTGTGCCAGTGGTTGAGTGAAAGGTAACGGCTTCCCTCCTTAGCCTCTCAGCTCACATATTTGCATCTCACCAGGGCCTTCTGGGGACATAATATCCCATGCAGGGAACTTACATGGTGATCATTTTCAGGTAGTTGAAAGAGCTGGGTCTGAGCTGGCAGACTCGGGTTAAAATCCAGCTCCAGATGTAGCGGGAGCCTCTGGGATCCGACACAGACGCTCTGCCCTCCTCTGATTCCACTACAGGGTGGGCCCCGCTGGCCTCAAGCTGACAGCATCCCCCTCCGTGAGAGAGAGAGAGAGAGAGAGAGAGAGAGAGAGAGAGAGAGAGAGAGACAGACAGAGAGAGGGAGGGAGGGAGGGAGGGAGAGAGAGAGAGAGAGAGGGAGGGAGGGAGGGAGGGAGGGAGGGAGAGACACCAGTGGTTTGGGGCAGGGGCAGGGGGAGGGGGAGGGGCAGTGAGCCTCCAGGAGCCGCCACCTGGCCGGGACTGTGTGAGACCCAGGTGAGAGCTGCTTACCTGAGCCCAGGCAGCTCTCAGATTTGTCAGCAGAAATAACTGATGCTATGGCTTTAAGCCACGGCGTGGCGGGAGCCTGCTACTCAGCCGTAGATAAAGCACCTGATTAGCAGCTTTTCCTCCTTCCTGGGAACGTGAGGACCAGCTCCAAGTCCTCATCTAAGGCTCTCTGTTCAAGAGGACCCGAACCAAGACGAATGCGGACCTGCCGGGGAGGTAAGGTAACTGCACTTGGGTGAGATAATTAGCTCGAGCTCTGGGTGCTTCATCCAGAAAAGGGGAGGAGTATCGCTTCTAACCTAAGATTCTTCTGGAAATGAAAGAATCCAGGCGAATTTAGCATCTGGTAGCCGGTGTCCCATTCGGGGCAGCTCACTGGCTCAGAGGCAAATTCGAATCCAGTTTCCAGGTGTGAAAAGCTGAACTGCCAAATGCTAGGGGAAGACACGCCGGAACGTGCCTGGGCTTGTCTGCTTGCTGGTGGGCCTGCAGGGAGCCATCTTCCTCTTCTTGGGTCCTAAGGGCAGTAAAGGGACTCGGTTCTTACAGAAATGTTATTGTATCTTTCTGATACACGGAACCCATTCTTTGTCTGTTTTTCTTTTCTTATCAAATTACCCCAATTGACACAAATTTGAGCAAATAGTTTCAGTTCCGGTCACAGGACTTGGGGCTGCAATCAAGGATCTGAATGAAATTCCTGGTAAAATACAGTAATTAGAAGCACAGTTGAGAGCAGAATCGAAAAGTCCCAGCCTGCAGCGACACTGAAAGGCAGTCTGGTTAATTTCCAAATTATATCTGGGCTCAACTTGCAAGGGGTTATTTTTCATTTCGGCAGAGAACATAGGACTGAAGATTATTACAATAACCACACAAGACTAGGGATATAATTATAAAATAAGCCAGACCCTAGCAGGCAAATCATGTTTAATGTGTTTTGAGAATTGAATATTCTTTATGGCATTAAAAACAGAGGGGGGAAAAAAATCAACGTGCAGAAAATTAATTAAACAAGAGGTAAGACACAGAAAAGCTGTGGGTGTCATACAACTACAAATACAAAAGCAACAAATTAAAAAAAGAGCACACACGTAATTACAGATTTCAGTAACATGAGTAGCCAGAACATACCCAATGAATTATCAATACTTAATCATCAAAGATCTTACTCATTTTGCAAGGGGGCTGGTGGTGATGATGGATTTCAGTTGATCCAAAAGACTTTTCCTTCCATCGTAAGCAAACCTGTAATGACGGCTCAAGTAACTCGGAAAAGTGGAGTTCCTTTTCTCCAAGAAAACTGACACGGGAGGGCTCTTCTCCTCCGCCCCCCTCTACCACCAAAATTTGTACATTCATTCAACTCTTTTAACTAAGGCAACCAAAAGACAATTTCTTGAGACCCCCAAACACCCTGAGAAGCCACAAATTCTACCCATGTTAAAAGGGAAAAAAAAAGAAAAAGAAAAAGAAATGAACGACCTCCAAAACTAAGGGCAGTCACTCTGCAAAGTGCAGGATGGTTCACCGCTACAGCTTCTGGGGATTTCATGTTAAAATATCTCTTTAAAAGGAGGCATGGACGGGAGTGAATCAAGACCCAGCCACACCCTGGGTTGAGGAGCGACCTGTACTGGACGGGTGATGTATGGATCAGCCCTCAGGTGTCTTTTCAACTGCACACTCTGCTGAGGTAGGACCTTGGGAAGAAATGCGCAACATCTCCGGGCGTTAGAGCGTCCTCATCATTAAGCACTGCTCTTCTGCTCAGCTGGGGGGCCCAGGACAGTCACACGCCCGGGCCACGTGGGCCCTTACACAATTCGAGAGCTTGTATCGATCGGATCGCAGCCACGGAGGAGAGTCACAGCCACGGGGAGGTGGGCGAGACCCTGGCGCTGACGCGGGGACGCCTGCCGCTGTCTAGCGCTCTAGCGCAAGCTCGAGGGGTGCGGGGGAGGTGGAGAACCCCCGGCAGGCAACTACAAAAGGTTATTAGCAAATGGTATCAAAAAGTATCAAAACATTTCAAAAAACTTTAAAAACTGCCAGGCTTGGCGGACACACAGGGCAGGCTCTCTTAAGCACCCGGAGGGCTGCCCTACACGACAGAGGTTTATCCTGGAGGTGGGGACTCCGCCCCTTTCCCTCTGAAGACGCTCGGGATCTCCACGGAGACGGCAAGGATGTCCACGCCACAGGGCTGGAACCACCCCTCCAGGTTTGGGACCAGTGGTCTGAGATTCTAGCCAGAAGTTCTGAGCGCCAAAAGCTAAGTGAGATGCTGGCAGAGCCACGTGCACGGAGGACCAGGGTAAGAGGAGGAGGAGGCTGCTAAGTCTACAGGGGGGTTGGGGTGGCGGGGTGCCGTCCTTTCCCTTCCCCCACGGCTGCAAATCACCCAAAGGTCACTCCTGGCTTAGGGGCCAGGCACTTTGAGCCACAGGTGAACCCACCTGAACTCAGAGTGGGACCTGGGAGGGACTCCACTCCCCTTTGGCGTTCGGGTTCCCATCCCAAACGGAACACCCTTTAGGGTTGGCTTCTGGGGTTCCTATCATTCAGGCCGACTTATCATTCAGGGTCAAGGGGAGGGGCATTCAGAATATAAATACACACATGAGGTTTTCTGCTCAGATCAAGATCTAGAAGGAGTCCTACCTGGTACCCTCGATTTCTAAAGCAGCAGGATGTTAAAAATACGAATTGAGCCATACACCCAAGCAAGGTGCTAAGATAATCTCTGTGTATTTTCAACAGCGGAAAGACCACTGCAAGTAACGGGGATTCTTCAGCTTTTCCGCTCTGCTTGAGCAAACGGGGTTCCAACTTGGGTGAGGATCAAACGCGAAACCTACCACTCATATGAAGTTAAAACTCTGGTTCTTTAAAAGAAAAAACTCAGAACCTGAATAAAAGCCCACCAGGCTCATTCTGAAAGATCAAAGTAAGATGACCCAAGCATTGTGGAAGTTCTAGCAGAACAGCTCGGAGCGTTGAGTTTGACAAAATAATGGAAAAAGTTGCTGTTTCTGTCTCAACGTGGCAGCCAGGAGGAGAACCCAAGGCTTCATCACCACGGTTTGAAATCACACTATCGTGATTTTGCAGCTCTAATGGCCACCTGCATAAGTACGTCCCCAAGCCCTGCCCGCCTGGGCTAGAAACCATTTTCTGCCGATCTTAGCGGCGCTGCACAGCACGGTGATTTCCCTCTTAAGACCACAGACAGCAGAGACCCGCCACAGTCCTACCGCTCTGCTCTCCCTCATCCAGGCGGGCGTTGCTCACAGGGCACGACGCTCCGCTCCACGGACCCCAGTGAACTCGAAAGCCTTCCTCAGCGCAGTGGAGCCACTGCCGATCATCTGAAGTTGGTCTCCAAAGGGAAACTTCCTCATCAACCCTACCTTTAAGGGAGCACACACCGCCTCGATCGTATTAGATTCTAAGGCGTGTAAATCATAAACATCCTTCACGGTGGCAAGGGAGACATCACGGAATAGTGGGTGCAGGACATGGTATGTCGTTAACCCTCAAGGCACAAGGAAATCAGAATAGAGGCCAGCTCTGCACCCTTATCCTGGGACGCGTCCTGGAAGTCAAAAGTACAACTGGCTTAGGCTAAAAACTCGTGCCTGTCCGCTTCCCAAGGTCAAAGCCGTCCCCGCTCCCCAGAGCACGCCTGGTCTTCCCACACGTGCTCAGCCCAACCCGCCCCTGGACTCTGACGAAACGACCACCCTCTTCGCGCGTGACCTGGGCTGAGGTGGGGAGAACAGAGCACAGGTTCTGTGCTTTCTAAAGGGGCTTCAAATGACGAAACCCTTCCTGGAACAGGAAGGGGGCAAGCTTATCCCAAAATTGGCAGTAGTTCTGCAAAACATGTTCCGAGGAGGGCTGGACTAGGTTTGAGGTAAAAGAAGGGTCTCGGGCTCCATGAAGTTTGGAAATGCTGGGTTGATGGAGGGTTAGCAGTTAATGCAGGACTCCTCAGAGCCTTTACTACACCTAAATGTTGTTTTAAAGAGCTCCAGGAAGATGGGCGGTTTTGGGGTTTGACTGTTTGTATGCCTTGCAGAACCTCTCAAGAGTCTGGAAGCCTTTAGCGACTTCCACAGGCAAGGAACCGGCTAAATATGCAGACAGGTTGCCCGCCTCACGAGAGGGGGCAATCGTTTGGGTAACCGAAGCTTTCAACTCCCAAGTGGCTCTCAGCTCTCCTGGTTACTAGAGAAAGAGGCCAATCAAAATCACAGTAAACCTTTGCGAGAAAGGAAAGGAAGTGTAGTAAAGAGGAACGCAAAAGGGAAAAAGAAGTTAACTGAGATTCTTATTCTAACAGCAGTGTCAACGGTAAGTCTTGAAGCGTTCTCGTCTCTGCAGTCAGATCTCTGCCGCAGTATAGATCACTAAGGCCTCCCTTGGCTCGTGATTAAAACCCACCCCAGCGCCCATCGTCCTGGTGTGACACAGCGGCTTGGGCACGAGTCTGGAACTCTCCTTAAACGGCACACGCCCCTGTTTTGAGTTCCGGTAACTGCGGGCCGGTCACGGATCTCATGAGGAGGTGCGGAGTCCACTTTCACAGCTTATACAGACTGAGAGCTTAACCCCTGGGAGGAGACCTGGCCATTATCTCATCTGTCACTTAATGAAGGGGGAAACAGCTCATGACTTGTGAAAGGAATCCGCCCCCAGCACAGAAGTGCTGGGCCGCGGACGGCCAGGACCAGGCTCTGGCGCTGGAGCCCAGGGAGATGCTGGGGACCCACGGGCCCTCGCTCACTCGCGCGGGAGCTCCCTGCGGCTTCTCAGAGCTGCAGTCACAGAAACCAACGGCACATTCTGCGGGCTCCCTTCTTCTTTCCTGAGTGATAAATGGAGATCTGTGGGGCTCAGCACGTCAGTCATCTGAGCAACAGCGGGTTCCAGGAAAAAGAAAACAGTAAAAAGACGAGAGCACAGACCACAGAATAAGACGCCCTTTTTTACCTTTCTGCCTTGATTATCTGCCCCCTTTTAGAATTCGGGAAGACGAGCAACCAGGAGAAACGGGGTTGTTCAGAAGCAGCAGCCACCTGAGCGAGAAATCGCGGAGGGGAGACGTCCCCGGTGGGGGGGAGTCCCAGGGCCCGCCGGGCTGCCGGGCTGCCGGGCTGCCGGCGGCGCTCTCGGTCACGCACGGCTCTCCGTGCTCCGCCCGTAAAGACGCCCTTGCCGGTGACTTCCGCACACGGCCGACGCTCAGGCATTCCGGGGACCGGCTGAAGGAGTTTCCAGGCCCCCCGACACCACTCCCGGTAGCTTCAGACTCGATAATTCTGAGGCGGGGCTCAGGAACCCGTTTTCTTCAAGGCTCAGCCAGGTTCGGGGAGGCGTGGACGCGGGACTCTGCAATGTCCCACCGCAGCCCTTCGTTTCGCTGGGAAAACGTCTGCGTCACCCCTGCCCTGGCTGTTCTCTGCGGGACGGTCGCGGGGGGGGCGCGTCGTCACCCATGGGGGTTCGCGATGTGGGAAGCAGCCCTGCACAGACACAGGGGTCGCCCCTGCCTGGGCCCCGCTTTAATTCTTCAAGCAAGATAATATGTCAAGTCATACAGAATATTTAGTCGGTTACGGTGATGTCATAGAAATACCAAGAATCATAAAAGTAAAAAAAGCTGCTAAGTTGTCAGTAATGGTTCCGGGATTCTACCAAGTGGCTGCTGGTCTGCAGACGCGCCGCAGGCGGTGGTGGTGGCGGCGGCGGCGTCACTGGCCGCGGTCCTGGGGCCTCTTGCCCTTGCCCTTCTTCTTCTTGTCCTCCAGCCGTGGCTTCAGGGCGCACACGCAGGCGGACACGCCGGCGATGGCCTTGGGCAGGTCGGTGCCCTTGCTCCACTTGTCCTTCTCGCGGTCGTAGACCTGCACCGTCTTGGAGAAGGCCGTGTTCTCCCAGCTGTAGCCGCCCAGGATGTAGATGCGGCCCTCCCACACGGCCACGCCCGACTCGCTGTTGGCGTGCAGCAGTGGTGCCACGCGGGTCCACTGGTTGCACTGCGGGCTGTAGGCCTCCACGCCCAGCACGTCGAAGCGCTCCATGGACTCGAGGCTGTCGTCGCTGCCGCCGATGGAGTAGATGCTGTCCCCCAGGCTGCACATGCTGTGCCAGCCGCGCGCCGTGGTCATGGGCCGCCGCTCCTCCCACACGTCTGTCCGGTGGTCGTAGCACAGCAGGTTCTTGCGGTAGGGGCCGATCTGGTAGTCGTGGCCCCCCGAGATGTACACGAAGTCTTTGTAGATGGTGCCCGCGTGGCCGTACGTGAACCTGTGGAGAGACAGATGGATGGACGGACCGACAGAGACAGAGGGGGAGCTCCGTGCCGCACAGGCTGGGCCTCTGTGAGCCGGGGACCCGGTCTTCTCCTCAGCAAAATGGCGACAAGCTGCCCTCTGAGGGGGTGGTGAGGATGGGAGCGGGGGACACACGGGCAGCTCTGAGGCCGGACCGCCTGGGCCAGAATCCCAGCTCTGCCCTGTCTCTGCCCCTCTGAGAAGCGGGGCGGAGACAGCAGCACAAGACGGCATCTGTCTCATGAGAACTAGAAACGCCACGCTACTGAGGCACACGTGTGGCCCCGGTCCCACCACACATCAAGCAGGGCCTGCGACAAAGTGCAGCTCCAATTACACGGCAGTCTGGAAGAGTCGGCCCTAAAGGGACAGTAAATATCAGTGGCTGCCAGCGGTCCAGGGGAAGCAGGGAGGGATGAAAAGACGGAGCTCGAGGGCTTCTTCCGGCACTGGGGCTGTTCCGTACGACACCGTCAGCGCGGATACACACCGTCACGCACGTGTCAAAACCCGCAGGATGCACAAGCCCGGGAGGGAGCCTAATGTAAACTAGAGAGCTTAGTTAATGCTCCTGTATCGACTTTGGTGCCTTAGCTGGAAATAACGTACCAGTTACGACTGCAACGGGGGAAGCTGGGTGCGCTCGGGAACCTCTGTACTTTCTGCTCAATTTTCTCTACACCTAAGAATCGCTCTAAAAAATGAGATCTATATAAAGACGACAAAGAAAGTACCAACAGCAAACAAAGTGCACACAAAGGTGGAACCGAAAGGGAATGGCGTCACGACGTTCAGGACGGTGAGTCCTCAGCTGGAGGCGGGAAGCAAGCGGGTGGGAGGCGAGCACAGGGGGCAAACGGGTCCCAGGCGGCTGGGCTACCGTCCAACGTCTTCGGCTCTTGGGTTGGGCTGTGGGTTCGTGGAGGTCTCGTTATACAAATACGTCAATGAATGAAAAAAGGTATGAGTAAACAAACGCAACAAAGGTGGGGCATGCGTGCCCCAATGGCGGCAGCATCATGGATTATGTTTATTCCAACTCTGGATGTCGACGGCCCACTTAGAAAAAAATAACGACGGGGCTGTTGTCGCACTTAAGGTACACAAACCACCCCGGCTGGCCGAGAGGAAGTGACAGTGGCAGGTATCCTTATGTAACTGAGCCTCACTTCTCCACCTGTAAAGTGGGACGGTACACAAGACCTGAGCCTGGGAGAACACAGATCTTGGTTGGCCTAGGACAGGGTCAGGATTTATACGGTTGAGCTCTCCGTTCACGGTCATTCGGGTTTGGGTAATCAATTACATGGGTTATTAGCCACCCCACCGGATCACTGGGGATATCAAGGGACTCATCACGTCAAGCACATGGCCCAGGCTGGCACGTGGTGATCAACAGCTACTATCGTGATTGTCCAATCATCTTATCCGCAGGTGTCCGGGTGTTACTTCATCGGCTTCTTGGAACCTTTACCTGAAGGTGGTGGTTACTGTGGGGTGGGGGACAGGGGCGGGGACTGGAGGAGCCATGCAGCTTCTCCTACAGGGAGCTGCTCAAATAAATGGCAGGCACCTCTGCTAAGCCCGTGACGATAACAAATGCAGTGAATGGACACCTTGACACAGCGGTACGGACATCACATCCCCTTTACAGATAAGGGAAAAGAGAGAGTGTGGGGTGAAGACACTTGCTGGGGTCAGATGGAGGACAGAGAAGCCTCACCCTCTGCACCCCTCCTGCCCAAAGCCAGAGGGATTTTCAGTAAATCTCTCACGCCCTGAACTCGACGCTCATTTCCCCGAAACTCAGGAAGTGAAGAGATTCAAAAACAGAGGGATGTTTGTCTCAGTGGCAGAGCTGACACTTGCACTCCGACGGCCCAGAACAGGCGCCCTGACAACCACGCCCTCTGCTCCCCACGCTGTTATTTACAAGCCAGGAGATTCTTCCTGGAATTGGAAGGCCAAAATATCCAGAAAGGGAGGTGGGCTCAACTGTAACCCCAAAGCCTCCAGGTCTGTAGGGTCTGCCACAAAACCCCAATCACCTTGGCAAGCCGGCCACATAGGACCAGGAGTCGGTCTTGGGACTGTAGGTCTCTACCGACGAGAGAGCTCCATTCTCATTCCGGCCGCCGACGGCCACCAGCATGTCTTCGATGGAGGCCAAGTAGAAATCCACGCGGCGCTGATTCATGGAGGCCACCTGCGGAGGCGAGACAGCTGTACCTTCCCTTCCCCAAACTCGGGTCAGCGTCAACATCCCGCACCGCCTCCCCAGACATGCTCCATGGAAGGCACAGCCCCGGAAGGGGAGGTGGTGGCCACGTGAGCCTGGGGAAGGGAGCCAAACTTGAAGAAAGGGGGGCTCTGTAGGTGGGATTTCTCAGAGCCCCCAGGACCCTCGAGACCTCGTGAATCCCCAAGAGGGGGATGGAGAATTCATTCCCCCAAACCTGTCTGGCCACGTGGCCGACCTTGTAGACTGGAATTCTGCAGCACACACAGGTCAGAACTGCTGATGTAGTGGTTTCCTGAAATAAAAGTTCATCTTTCCCCTCACCCCCCCCCCGCCCACAATCAGATATTTTAAAAATTAATGCTGACTGTCATCTGTGTTGCTGCGCAGAAAGTGGTGCTCCACAGAAAATTAGCAATGGAAGACCCAAGTGTTTTTCTTTCTTTTCTAAATCATCCAGGCAGAACACACGAATGAACATGGTCCCGCAGGAGAGCATGTCAGGCTGCCACCGCTATGAAGGTTTGAAGGACGGGCTTCAAAGCTGGGAGCCTCCTTCTAGCGCAAGTGCAAGACTTACACCTTGGTTTTAGAGTTTTGAGAATAAAGTCAAAAGGTCATCCAAGTCCCTTCTGAGCCTTGAGCTCAGAAAAGCACTGAGTTAAGTAAGAAGACTGAGGTGTGAATATAAAGATTGAGAAAGACTTTCACGGGTGGCCCTCCGGTTCTTGGGAGGAAAGGAGCACATGTGCCAATCAACGTGAGCTACAACCACCGACCCTGGAAGGTCAGCATCCCCCCCACCCGTTTCCAGAGGGAGAAGCTGAAATTTGGAGCGGGCAAGGAAGCGGTCTGAAACCCCTGGCTACGATTTAGCCAAGCTGGGGCGCGAACCGGGGTCTGACATCAAGACCCAGGCCTGTCCCGGAATCAGCTGCCACACCTGCCGAAGGGCCACGACTCCTACCAGGTGTGAGCCTTCGTGGCCTCCTTGACGAGCTCCAAACCTGTCCCAAAGAGGAGCTCAGCGGAGACTCTGAGACGCGGGGAGGGTGTCAGGTCAACGGGTCAACCTCCCAGACCGCTGTCATCCAGCACGGCAGCCACCAGCCTCCTGTGGCCACTTACACTCAGGTGTAAATTAGTGAACATGAAATAAAGTGGAGAACTCAGTCCTTCGGTCGCACGGGCCACGTTTCCAGTGCTCAGCTGCCACGCGTGGCTGGCGGCTACCGGACCGGATGGCGCAGGTGAAGAACGTTCTACTGCACGGCGGCGCTCTGGACGCCGACCGTCGCTGCAGAAGGTGGCCGGTCAGCCCTCACCGCCCCCAACCGGGGGAGGGGAACGACGCGGCCTGCCGCTCTGTCGCCACACCCCGTTCAGAAGCGGGGTGGTGGTCAGTGCCCGAGAGGAGGGGGTGGGGGCAGTCAGGGCTAAGGTTAAGGAGATCAGAAGTCCTCAAGAGTAAAGAAATAATGTGGCTTTAGTCTCACCTTGATCCACTGTTTACAGCGGGGGTCATACCTATAAAGAAGATTGGATGCCGCATCCCCTCCGTTGTCCCGCGAGAAGCTGCCGCCGGCGATGAAGATGAACCCCCCCAGCACGGCGACGCAGTGGTGGCTCCGCCGGGCCGGCAGGGGCGTCTCCTTGACCCACTGCTCGCTCCGGGCGTCCAGGTAGCAGGTGTCGTCGCTGAGCTCCAGACACCGCTCGGAGACCTCGCCGCCCACAAACAGCAGGCACTCCTGGGTGGTGCGGAGGGCCGTGCGCTTGGTCTGCATGACCGGCTGGGCCGCCAGGCTGTTGTGGTAGCGCACGGCCTCCTCGATGAAGCCCTCGCAGTTGGCCTCGCGGGGCAGCAGGGAGCACACGGCCGGCTTGACGCGGTGCAGCAGGTCGTTCTTGGGGATGAGCGGGAAGTGGATGTTCTCCAGCACCTGGTAGGCGTGGGCCTCGCGCTCGGGCTGCTGCGTCAGCCACTGCAGGGCGGCCTGCAGCAGGTCGTGCTCGCACTCCCGCTGCACCTCGCTGCTGCCCAGGTAGGCGCACAGCTTCTGCGTGGAGACGTTCTGCAGGAAGCCGGGCGTGAAGGACAGCGTGCCGAAGCGGCGGAGGACGAAGCCGTCAACGAAGGCGTCCAGCCGCTTGAGGCTGTAGATGGAGGCCAGCTCCTGCAGGTACAGGTAGTTGTCCTCGCTCACCTCCTGCTCCAGGTACTCGCAACAGAAGTCCACCACCGTCCACATCTGCAGCAGGTGGGCCGTCTCCAGGACGTAGTCGATGTTGCCGCCGTCCAGCACCAGCTCCCCGCCGTACAGGAAGTCCACCACAGCCTTGAGCCCAATGTAGGAGGCGCCGACCAGCTCCACCTCCTTCTGGAAGGCCTCGCGCATGCCGAGGGTGAACATGGAGTTGAAGTAGTCGCTGCACACGGCCAGCAGGTTGCGGTGGGCTGGCACGCGCTGCTCGTCGGCCACCAGGACCACGTCGCAGAAGAGGCCGCGCAGGCGCTGCTCGTTCAGCCGCTGAAGCACCGTGCTCGAGTGGTCGGCCCAGCGGTACACCTGCGGCGGCGGTGGAGAGGGCGTGTCAGGAGGGGCGGGGGGCCGCCAACCCGCCCCCACACCGCAGGGGCCCGCCCAGCTAGCGCTACGTACAGTGGAACGAGAGAGAACAGGAAACAAGGTGTCAGGGCACCTCGCAGAAAATCAGGCTGTTTCCCTGTACGTGCGCCACGTGTACTTGTACATTTCCTTTCGTGCCTTCTTTACAAATAAAAATTTTAACTCAATCTTTCTTTTTCCCTTTGTTTCGTTTTCCCTCTCTCCTCCTTCTTTGTAAACAGAATTCCCCAAAGTTTCCTTCCTTCTCTCCTTCCCTGTCTCTCTTTCCTTCTTAGTGTGTGTGGGTCATGGCACATAGGTTCAAAAACGCTGTCCTATCGGGAGGGTGAAGTTGCCTGGGCTGTAGCCTCTCAAGTCGGACCGAAGCTGGTGCAACCCCAGCTCCACTGCTCTGCAGCTGCGTGATCTGGGTGAGTCACGAGGAGCCTCTGAGCCTCGGGCCCTGGCCTCACAAGGGAAGATGAGCCTCGGTTCGTGGCCTCACCCAGGTCTGGTGCGGGGGAGGGGTCATGAGACGGAACATGGCACAGAGCTGGCCCGAGAACAGCGGGAGCAAAGTCAGCAGCTGTGACCGTCAGTTGCCACAGAGTCACCGTGCCGACGGTGATGCTACAGAGAGAGACCAGCCCGGGGAGGCAGAGGGTCCCAGAGACTCTGCAATATATCCAGACTAACGTGCTCTGTGGAATCTTACTTTCAGAAACACGGCTTCAACAGTCATTGCCAGAAAATGTACGTGAATTGCAGGAACGCCGTCTTTTCCCGGGAGCTGTACGTGCCGCAGACCCCGCACCGTGCACTGGCCTGCATACTCTCATTTGAGCGTCACAGGAACCCTCCAACGGAACGTCACTCATAACCCCTTATTCCAGATGAGGAAAAGCGAGGTTCAGAGAGACTAAGAAACTTGCCCCAAGTCCCACAGGGACTGAGGCTCAGGGCTGGGATTTCAACCTAGGTCTGACCCCAGAGCCCGAACCTTGAATCACCACGTTACGCTGGAATTAACGCATCAGTTGACGTGAAGAGTTCATCGGAATTCATTCAATAGATTCAGGGTGGTGGACAATGCTTGACTGTTACCTGCCTGCCCTGGGCTTTTGAAGATGCAAAGAAAAATCAGACCCAGGCAACGGTTTCTAAACCCTGGAAGAACTAATTAGGATATTTCATACTGCTTTATTTATTCCCTATAGAAACAACAAGAAAATTCAACATATGGAAAAACAGACCATTCAGAAATATCAACTAGGGAGCAGGGCGATTCAGGGCCGTTTGGGGAAAGGGGCAGGGCGGGCGTTAAGCCCGAGGGGAAGTGGTGGTGGAAAGGAAGACAGGTGGGTGAGGGCTCAGCAGGTGTGAGCAGCTGGGTGACTGGTGCACAGGTCCTTCTGGGTGACTTCTCAACATGTGTCCTACGGCAGGGGGGTGGTTTTTTCTTCCCTTCCAAATCTGTTCCTTTCCACCTCCGATGCATTAGTAATTGGGGCACTTTATTTCCCGTGGTTCTTCCCGGGCCGGCCAATTCCCACATCAGTCGCTCTGGCTGTTCAACAGTCTCGGGCAATGTCCTCACATTCCGAGGGTACCAAACAGACGTTCCCTAAAGCTTCCTTCCCTTCCAAGTTTACAGAGCCAGGCTCTCCTACCTTACATTACAGGATGGTTTCTTGTAGGTCCATACACAGATATCTCCGTCTATCCTGCTTATTCAGAGAGAGAGCCAGGCTGGCCTGGTCTGGGCTTCAACACATATTGGCTTGGGGCCCCTCTTGGGTGCGGACTGAAGGAAGGAAATGAAAAAGGCACTACAGCGGCAAGCTGCCGAGGAACAGTGAAGGCTAGTGTCCCAGGGAAGCAAGTGAGGGGCGTCGGGTGGGCTATCAGCCCACCCCGGGCTCCTGGTTGTTTCCAAGCTGGTGAGGGTGCCGGAATTACCCCGCTTAAATAGGGGCACACACGCCCCCAGGCTATGGTGTGAAAAGGGAAACAGCCCTGGGGAGGGGCAGGGACTGGGGAGAGCCCCAGATGACAGCTACCAGGGGAGCCACCTGCTGCAGTGAGCCAGGCCAGGGGTGAGGGCGGCCACTGTTTCTACAGCTGGGTCTCCAGGCTCAGTAGGCACGTTTAATTCTTTACCTGGGTCTTGACTACAGCCCGTTTCTGGTTATTTAGTACAGCAGCAGAGACCAGAACTAAAAACAGACAAACGTGCCTTCCCAACATTAAACAGGCATCAGTAACTGAGTTGCAACATTTCATATAATTTAGAAACTCCGACCTGCAACATTCTGCAGTGGTTATTAACCCTGCTCATTCCTTGGTTTCTTACTTTAGCACCTTAATTGGGTGAAGAAACTCAGGATCTAACACTGGGCAGAAAGCAGGTATGGGGTATCTTATATTAAAAAAGAACTCAGGGAATTCCCTGGTGGTCCAGTGGTTAGGACTCCGTGATTCTACTATAGGGGGCAAGATCCTGCAAGCTGCGCGTCACGGCCAAATAAATAAATTAACTAAATAAATAAATAAAAAATAAAAAAATAAAAAAGAATTCAGCATCAAAGTGGATCAACACATTTTAGAGCAGATAAATGAACAGCAGCAGCCACACAATTCCACCGCTCTGAGAAGGGCACGATCTGCCACCACATGCAGCAACCAGGGTGAACCTCAGAAGCAGGTGACAAGAATAAGGAGCCAGGCACCCAGGGGTCCCACCCCTGACTCCATTTATATAAGTTCAAGGGCAGGCAAAACTGCAGGGCTGAAAGGTGGGCGAGTGGCTGTCTTGCTTGTAGGGGCTGGAAGGGTTTGGTAATGTTCTTTAACTGGGTGTGTTGAATGTCTAGAAAATCAAGGGCACATTATGATTTGGGCACTTTTTAAATATAAATAGTTAGGAACATAAATACAACGAACCAAGGGACAGAGAAGCCTATTCCTACAAGCTTCAATTCAGAGAGAGACAAGCTCAGAATCTGGCTTGAAAGGACAAAGATTTCTAGTGCTGTCAAACTTAGAAAGCTACGCTGTCTCTGCAGCCAAGCTCCCAGACAAAGCCCCTTTGAGTCAGCAGCAAGACCCTTCTGGGGTTTCGCAGCAGATAAAGCCAGGTTTTGGCAAGACTCTTCTCAGTCAACTCAAATGGAAATAGGAGAGCATTTCTCAGGAGGACCAACCTCCCCGGAAAGTTACACCCCGTTTTTCTTTTTTACACATCTGTAGAACCTCGTTCTGTCTTCTTCTCCTCTTATCTATAGGCTGCTCCCAACTCCCTTTATCTAAAATGGTATTTCTTCGTCTTTTTTTCAGTCTGCTTTTAAGATATTTTTTTCTAATAGCTCGCCATGTCATTTTAACACATAATATATATTCTATATATCTGTGCGTGTATTATATGTATAGCTTTATACTTTAAAAGACTAAAATTCTTTCCAGACCCCTAAGAACCCATTTCATCTCCCTGTGAGCAATACCAGCCCCGTGGAGAATGCATCATCTAAGGTAAACATGACATTTAATCTTCAAAAAACGACACTCTTAAAGAATTCCCTGGCGGTCCGGCGGTTAGGACTCGGCACTTTCGCTGCCGAGGGCCAGGGTTCAATGCCTGGTCGGGGAACTAAGATCCCACAAGCTGCGGTGTGGCCGAAAAAGTAAATAAAAAATAAAGAAAGAAAAGGGTGTTATTAATATTCATAAAGAGACAGGTGTAAATTGGGGCTGTCTCACCAACTGGTCCCCCAAACCTTATCTACATCAGCTGTGGGGAAAGGGGCCGCTCCAAGTCACCTGAGGAGTTTGCTAAAGGAACAGATTTGCAGGTCCTGCCCTGAGATTTTAATTTAGCAGCTCTGCGGTGGGGCCGGGCATATGCACTTCTCAGGAGACACCTGCCCCCTCCCCGTCTCCCAGGGTGAGTCTCATGTAGTCAGTGGGCCACAGGTAGGTAGCCTCGCCATGGAGAACCCACCCTCACTGGCTCCTAGGGTCTCAGAAGGTCATGTCCGGGGGAGACTCTGAGCCCTTAACATCCAGGTATACACAGTGTTGCCCCCACTATAGGGCTGGGGACTGGCTTCTCCATGGACACAGCCTTGGAGGTTTTGAGCCCCAGTGGAAACACAAATCGCACGGCGTCCACCCTGCCCTGTAGATACCAGGCGAGGGATAAGCGAGTCAAGTTGTGTTTTTAACACCCCGCGCACCCCCCACCCCGGCTCTTTCTGATTTTCTGATTTTTCCACTCCTTGCCTGTGCCACCTCTAGTCATTGTTAAGGAGACCAACACCAACCCCAGAACAAAAAAATCAGTCTGTGCAATAAGAATGAGCTCATTAGAAAAATCTCACGCTTCTTTGGCAACGTGCACAGGTGGTGAGCGACCCATTCACAGACCTTTGAGGATTCGCTGATCTTGTACGGCCGAGACACTCGCGTCTGCCGGCTTCCCTCCATCATAAACAAGATCGCAGCCCTACGACAAGAACAGGACTTCTGAGCGTGTAGTAATAACTCGAGGTCATTCAGGAATCGCAGGCTCTGCTGGCAGGTATCAGTGACAGCAAGAGCGAAACAGTCACATGGAGGAAAGAGGGAGAAAAAACTGTGCTACAAAGAACTCCCTTACTCTGAGAGCTGGAAAAATCAGAGGGTTAGAATCAGATAAAACATTTAATAAGTGTTGCTTTTTCACCTAAAATCCGAAAACATCATGTCTTTTAGCCCACCTCCTACAAGTACCTACCTTTGGATGCTTGAGCTGAATTAGGCCTTTTTGAGAGATCAAGATTATAATGACAACAGTTATCATTTCAGAACTCAGACTATGACCCTGGAACCAAGTTGACATGTGCTATCTCATTAAACTCCCACAACTATTTGGCAGGGCTGATGTCACTTAACCCATATTATCGATGAGGGTATTGAGCTCAAGGTCACAAAGCTAGTGAATGGCTGGGAATCAAACCGGAGTCTGTCCAGCTTCAAAACTGGACAGACATGGGCCCTTCACTGGGATGCTTGGTTGAATGTGGCCTAATCTTTAAGAATCTCATACTTTTAAAATTTCATGAAGTTAAGGATATGATACAATGATGACTACCAAGTATAAAATACGTTCTAGACACAGGCACCGTCTTAAGTGTTTTCTGTGTCTCACTGATTTAATCCCCACAACAAGCCCACCAGGCCAGCACTATTATTATTTTATTTTATTATTTATTATTTTTTTGCGGTACGCGGGCCTCTCACTGTTGTGGCCTCTCCCGTTGCGGAGCACGGGCTCCGGACGCGCAGGCTCAGCGGCCGTGGCTCACGGGCCCAGCCGCTCCGCGGCATGTGGGATCTTCCCGGACAGGGACACGAACCTGCGTCCCCTGCATCGGCAGGTGGACTCTCAACCACTGCGCCACCAGGGAAGCCCAAGGCCAGCACTATTATTATCCTCAGTTTATAAAGGAAGAAGCTGATAGCAATGAGGGGAAGTCGCTTGCCCAGCACCACACACAGGAAGAAGCAGACCTAAGGAGGCTTTCCTGCTCTCAATCCCTGGGCTATTTCACTTGACCATTTAAAAAAATGCCCACAGGCAGGAAACCTCTGCAGGGGGCGCCCATGCCCCGGCTGGAACATGCAGGATAAACTTGAACAAGCAAGTTAACCTCTGTAGACTTCATGGTTTAATCTATGGACTGGGCTGGTGTATCAGGGGATGTTAAGGTTTCTTCCAGCTTTGAAAAGTCAAGCAACCCATTAACAGCACAGAGCCAGGCTTTGGGGGACCTCGGGGATGGGGGGCACACAGAGGAAGGATTAAGCTAGCAATATGGGCACAAGTCACATACTGGGACAGAGGAGGAATTCTTCTCCCTGCCAGCGGAGATGAAAAGAGTCAATTTGTTACCTACTGAACACACAGCCTCTGCTAATAAAGCACAACGTGACAAGGAGTCAGCTCTGTGTCAAGATAATCAGGGACACACAGAGGGGGCTCCAGCGCTCCCACGGAGGGTGGGGGGACAAATCCAGGCACAGTCCACCCTGCCAGCTCCCTGGGGGGAAGGAAGGGACAACTCGATTTCTCTCGACAAACTAGCAACTTCGTGACAAAGACCAGCTGTCCCCACCCCTGTCCTTTCTGTCTGCTCCTAGGACGCTGGGGGTCTCAGAGAGGGAAGAGAAGGACACCAGCAGCCATCCTACTGTTCACCTCTGACTTTCTTGTTTCACGTCCACCCTCTGAGACAGGAGCCACCATCATTTCTGACACCCAGGCTCAGGTGGCCGTGCGGCCCCGCCCAAGGTCACACAGCAGACAGTCTGCACCACCGCAGGCAGCCAGCCAGGGCTCAGGTCTGCCTTCAGTGCTAAGAGCTTTCTTTTCTAGGCCAAGATTTCTAGAGAGAGTATCCCCTTGCGGAGGCTCCCTTTTGTCTGCGGGCAAGTGGTCTGGGGCTCACTGCTACAGGAGTGTGGGTATCAGCTGCCTCCTGTGCTTTCTGCAAGCAGGTGAGGGGTCAAGGCCACACGCAGGGACGGTGGCGATCCCCAGTGAGGCGTAAAAGGTCTTTTAGGAACCGAGGCCGCGTCTCCGTACGGGAGGGTCCCCAGGGAGCCTCCTCTCCCGGCTCCTTCCCCGGGTTTCGACCCTGAACGTGCCCGACCGCAGCGCTCGGGGGAACAGTGTCGTGGAGGTGGACGCGGACGCCCGCCGGCACCCACCTACCCGTCCCGGGTCTCGCCGGCAGGGTCTCCGGGGAGGCCGCTGGCGCTCGCTCGGACCCAGCACCCCCTGGCGGAACCGCCAGCACAACGGCCGCCCGGGCGGGCTCCAGCCGACTGCGAGGAGGCGGAGCTGGTGCGCCCGCGGCGGAACGCGGAGACGCTCCCTCACCTGGGCCGCGCGGGCCGGCCGCACAGGCCGCACCTGTCTCACCTGCGGGGGCGGCGGCCCCCTTCCCCCCCACCCACCCCGGCCCCACGGCGGCCCCTCCGCTCGCCGCCGGCCCCGCGGTCCGCCCCCCGCCCCCCGAGCACAAAGAGATCCCGGGGGCGGTACCGGGTCGCAGCTCGCGGGGCCAGGGACCCTCCCGAGGCAGGCCCGCCCCCCGCCCCGGCCCCCGGACGGCGCGCGGCTCTCGACCCGGGCAAGAGCGGGGCGCGCGCGGAGGCCCACCTGGGAGGGCGCGCTACGGGCGCGGCGCGGGGATCCCGAGCAGCGGGGCCGGGCGGGCGGGGCGGCGGGGCCCGGGCGTCGGAGCCCGTGCGCCAGCCGGGTGCGCGGCCATGGCTCCGCCAGGAAGTGCGAGGCCGAGGGCGGAGGCGCGCGCGGCCAATGGCGGCGGCCGGGAGGGGGTGGGCTCTGGCGGCGCGGGGGCGGGGCCTGCCCCAGGCGGGCGGGGCCTGTGCGGGGAGTGCGGGGGGCGCGGCGTCCTCGCCCCGCCTCGCCCCGCTGTCCCCCCGGCCACCGGACTCGCTTGCGGCCCAGGCGGGCCACTCACAGTCACGCACCGCGAAATGCCTACTGGGTGTCGCCCGCCGTCTTAGGCGCGGGGACACGGCGTGGAGGGACAGGCGTGGTCCCGGCCCTGGGGGACCGGAGTGCTGGGAGGGGCCATCGCGGTGGCACCGTCGCACCCAAACCTCCTTCCAGCCTTAGCTCGGTCGGCCTCTGCGTTCACCCTACGGTGAGGCTTTCGCGGACCCCGTGATTAAAGTCACCATCCCTCTCTCCTCACCCCGTTTCCAGCTTTCCGCTGCACTTAGCTTTTACCACCGTCTAATCTTCTGAATCATTTCCTTGTTCATTTGACTTATTGTCTCTCTCCCCCACTAAAAACCCTCCAGGGCAAGGTTTACTGTCGGTTTTATTCCTGGCTGGGCCCCCAGGGCTGGCACCTAGTAGCCGCTCAATAAATTTTCGAGGAATGAAAGAGTTTAACCATCACGGATCTATCCTTGTCAAACTGATGCTACAGCCTGGATAAACCTTGAGAACATTATGCTAAGTAAAAGAAGTCAGACACAGGACACATATTGTATGAGTCCATTTATATGAAGTGTCCAGAACTGGCAAGTCCATAGAGACAGAAAGATTAGTGGTTTCCCAGGGCTAACCAGCTGGGGGGAAACGGAGTGGGTTGCTGTTAAGAGATTTTGGTGGGGGAGGGTGATAAAAATGTTCTGAAATTAGGTGGTATTGATGATTGCACAACTCTGAATATACAAAAAAAAACATTGAAATGTACTATTCAAAAGGGTGAATTTGGGATTTCCCTGACGGTCCAGTGGTTAGGACGTGGCGTTTTCACTGCTGTGGCCTGGGTTCAATCCTTGGTCAAGGAACTAAGATCCTACAAGCCACGCGGCGCCGCCAGAACCAAAAAAAATATATGGTATGAGCTGTATCTCAGTAAAGCTGTTGTGCTCGCTTCGCCAGCACATATACTAAAATCGGAACGATACAGAAAATATGAGCATGGCCCCTGCGCAGGGATGACACGCCAATTCGTGAAGCGTTCCATGTTTTTTTTTTTTTTTTTTTTTTTTTTTTTTTCTCCCGGTACCTGGGCCTCTCACTGTTGTGGCCTCTCCCATTGCGGAGCACAGGCTCCGGACGCGCAGGCTCAGCGGCCACGGCTCACGGGCCCAGCTGCTCCACGGCATGTGGGATCTTCCCGGACCGGGGCACGAACCCGTGTCCCCTGCATCGTCAGGCAGACTCTCAACCACTGCGCCACCAGGGAAGCCCCGTTCCATGTTTTTGTATGGCTGATTCACTTTGTTATAAAGCAGAAACTAACACACCATTGTAGAGCAATTATACTCCAATAAAGACGTTAAATGAGGGGCTTCCTTGGTGGCGCAGTGGTTGAGAGTCCGCCTGCCGATGCAGGGAATGAGGATTCGTGCCCCAGTCTGGGAAAGATCCCACATGGGCCCGTGAGCCATGGCCGCTGAGCCCATGCGTCCGGAGCCTGTGCTCTGCAACCGGAGAGGCCACAACAGTGAGAGGCCTGCGTACCAAAAAAAAAAAAAAAAAAAAAGATGTTTAAAAAAATAAATAAAGCTGTTACAAAACCAAACAAAAACACTTCTCTCTGTCCTTGTTTTTCTATTCCCTGCCTTCTCTGGGAAGGATTGAGAGCGTCTTTTTTTTTTTTTTTTTTTTTTTTAAATAAAGAATGCTCTCTTCGTGGTACAGGGAAGTACCTTTTTCTTTTTTAAAAAATTATTTATCTCTGTCCTTGTTTTTCTATTCCCTGCCTTCTCTGGCAAGGATTGAGAGTGTTTCTTTTTTTTTTTTTTTTAATAAAGAATGCTCTCTTCGTGGTACAGGGAAGTACCTTTTTCTTAAAAAAAAAAAATTATTTATTTATTTTTGGCTGCGTTGGATCTTTGCTGCTGCTCGTGGGTCTTCTCCAGTTCCGGCGAGCGGGCGTTACCCTTTGTTGCAGGGCGCGGGCTTCTCACTCTGGTAGGCTTCTCTTGTTGGTGAGCACGGGCTCTAGGCGCACAGGCTTCAGTAGCTGCGGCACGCGGGCTCAGTAGTTGTGCTTCGCGGGCTCCAGAGCGCAGGCTTAGTAATTGTGGCACATGGGCTTAGCTGCTCCGCGGCATGTGGGATCTTCCCAGACCAGGGCTCGAACCTGTGTCCCCTGCATTGGAAGGCTGATTCTTAACCACTGTGCCACCAGGGAAGCCCTCAGGTATCTCTTTAAAGTCTTACTTGCCCATCTTTTACCCCTCCTTGACCCTTTCCCACCCCAACAAAGCTAATCTCACATCTTGTTCTATGTCTGTATCTTGACGTGCAAATCTCCACTGTTACATGAATTCATGTATTTCTTCATTCATTAATTCACTCAGCAGACTTTTAAGGAATTCCTACTATGTGCCAGGCACTGTGGTAGTTGCCAGGGATAGAAAGAAGATAGTTTCAAGGATTTTAGGGAGAGAGACAAACAAATAAATGAGCAATTACTGTATCCGGGTCAGTCCTGTGTTAGGGATATATTCAGAGTGCTATGGGTGGAACGTATTCTTTTTTATAGCTATACTTAAAGATTCTATATAGAAAGATATGGATAAGGACAGGTAGATATAGATAAAGATATATATGGATCTCTACGCATACATGGATCTATCTATCTATCTAGAGAGATTTAGCTATAGATTTTTTATTGTATTTATTTATTTATTTTGGCCGTGCCACATGGCATGCGGGATCTTAGTTCCCTGACCAGGGATCTAAGAACCCACGCTCCCTGCAGTGGAAGTGTGGAGTCCTAACCACTGGACTGCCAGGGAAGTCCCTCGATATTTTAGCAGCCTATAACTTGGCATGGATGTCTGTCTTCCTGGTGATGGGTTCTATATGAATGAGAAGATGGTCAAACTGAAGGGACTGCCTGTAGTAAGGGCCTGGGACATGCTCAGGAATCCCCACGTGACACTGACCTGAAAGATATGCAGGCTTGGCTAAGCTGACTTTGTCCTGTTTTCCCTGTCACCACCTGGTGAACCATCCTTTCACTTTTTTTCCCTTTACATCTCATTTTCTCTCAAATTAGAAAAGTCGTGCATGTTTAAGTTAATCTGGAAAATACAGAAAAGTCCAAAAGGAAAAATAAACCACTCACTCCTGCACTGTCCAAAAATAATTATTAATACTGTTGTCTCTCCATATTTTCCCCTTATGTAGTTTTTCACAATAATATCACCACTACCACCACAACCCCTGTACAGTTCACATGTGCTACACGTTGCTCTGAGCTCCCTGTACATATTCACTCATCTAATCTTCTGGACTCTTTGAGGGATGTACTGTTTACTTCCTCTGTTTACACAAGGGGAAACTGAGGCCTGGAAAAGTTAACTCTGTGTCCAAGGTCACAGAGCTCATAAGGAGCAGAGCTGAGCTTGGAACCTAGGCAGTCCTGTGTGTATTTGTTCCCATGCCAGAGACAAACTGGCTTAGAAAAGACGAGTGGGGGCTTCCCTGGTGGCGCAGTGGTTGAGGGTCCGCCTGCCGATGCAGGGGACGCGGGTTCGTGCCCCGGTCCGGGAGGATCCCACGTGCCGCGGAGCGGCTGGGCCCGTGAGCCATGGCCGCCGAGCCTGTGCTCCGCAGCGGGAGAGGCCACAACAGTGAGAGGCCTGCGTACCGCAAAAAAAAAAAAAAGAAAAGAAAAGAAAAGACGAGTGTTTCCCAATATTCAAATTTCAATGATCAGACTTGTTTTGGTTCTAAATTTGGTCAGAACTGGGCACCCCCGTCTGCAGTCCTAACCTTGCCTTCTGCACCATCCTGCCTTTGTGCCGTGATAAAAGTGAGGCGCGCTCCATGCAGAGAACTTGGAACACACAGACAAGCACAAATGGGAAAACATTACCCACCCGAGGAGCACAGCTGTCAGTACTTAAGCGTAGATTGGCCCAGTGTTCCCCATGCATCCATGCATGTGACTCCATGTGGCCCAGGCCCTTTGGAAACTGCCCCCCCCCCCTTTTGCAAATATCAGGAGCTTTCCAAGTGTCAGTAAGTTCTCTTCTATTGGATTGTGGACTTGACCCTCCCTTATTTTTGCGCACCCAGCTGCCTTCACTATTATGATAACACAGGTGAACATTCTTGCACCCACGCCTGATGGTAAAACGAAGTTGCTGCGTCAGAGGAGCGCCAGTTTGTAAGGCTCTGACATCCCCGCAAAGGCTGTCTCGGTAAGTACCCCTAGTCAGTGGCTCAGCACCCCATCATTTCTGAGCTTCAGCCCCATCAAGTGGAACCAGGGCCAGGTGGTTCCCTGTTTGTTCATAAAGCAGGAAAAAAGCTTTTTCCTTTCTTCTGCAGTCTCTCCTGTGACCCGTTGTGGTGCTTCTTATTTGCTGTTTCATGCCTTGCTCCTCTGGACACAGGAGTACTTGTGGGACTTGTGCAGACAGACCCTCACAGGCACCTAGGGCCATGTGAGCTGGTGGGCAGGGCAGAGGCTGCCCCAAGCCTTCTTGCAGTACCCAGGCCCCCGGTGGGTGACAGTGATTGCCGGGCAGGGGCAAAGATGCCTGGTCAAAAACTGTTCTGGACTATGTATGACACAGATAACCAACGAGGACCTACTGTATAGCACAAGGAACTATACTCCATATTTTGTAATAACCTAAAAGGAAAAATAATCTGTAAAAGAATATATACATTATATATGTATAACTGAATCATTATGTAGTACACCTGAAATTAACACAACATTGTAAATCAACTATATTGCAATTTAAAAAAAGAAACAGGGGTTCCCTGGTGGCACAGTGGTTAAGAATCCATCTGCCAGGGCTTCCCTGGTGGCACAGTGGTTGAGGGTCCGCCGGTCGATGCAGGGGACACGGGTTCAAGCCCCGGTCCGGGAAGATCCCACATGTTGTGGAGCAACTAAGCCCATGCGCCACAACTACTGAGCCTGCGCTCTAGAGCTCGCGAGCCACAGCTACTGAGCCCGTGTGCCACAACTACTGAAGCCCGTGCGCCTAGAGCCCGTGCTCCGCAACAAGAGAAGCCACTGCAATGAGAAGCCCGCGCACCACAATGAAGAGTAGCCCCCGCTCCCCGCAACTAGAGAAAGCCCACGTGCAGCAACAAAGACCCAACACGGCCAAAAATAAGTAAACAAAATTATATTTAAAAAAATAAAAAAGAAAAGAAAAGAAAAAAGAAAAAAAGAGGGGCTTCCCAGGTGGCGCAGTGGTTGAGAGTCCGCCTGCCGATGCAGGGGACACGGGTTCGTGCCCCGGTCCGGGAGGATCCCACGTGCCGCGGAGCGGCTGGGCCCGTGAGCCATGGCCGCTGAGCCTGCGCATCCGGAGCCTGTGCTCCGCGAAGGGAGAGGCCACAACAGTGAGAGGCCCGCGTACCGCAAAAAAAAAAATAAACAAAAGAAAAGAAAAGAAAGAAAGAAAGAAATGGTCCTGGGGGGCAGGGTGAGGAGAGATGGAGCCTGTGAACGAGGTTCCAAGTTCCCCAGAACATGCTCCGTTGTCCCATTTGACTTTGCTTACAAAATACAATATCAAAAGATAAAATTATTAAGAATTTCAAGACAACAATTGTAGAGCATTAAACCTCCAGTGCGGGGCCTTTCTGAGCACGGGGCCCTGTGAGACTGCTGGCCCTAGATGGAACAGTTGCGACTGTCACCAAAGAACCCTTGAGGCTAATGTTATGTTCACTCTCCAAGCCTCAGTTCCAAAGCACATGTCGCAGCGGAACACCCTAGTACAGACAGGCATCACCTGGACACACAGAATAACAAAAGGAGGGAGAGGGAGGGAGCCAAGGCTGATTGTGGGAAACGCACAGGCCCCATGCTAAACACTCTCTCCATTACCCGTGGAATCCTCTTGGTACCTTGTGGGTCCATGTTACTGTTATTCCCACTTTACAGATGAGAAAACCGAGGCTCTGAACTATTGGCTGGCGCTAATATCACACAGCTGGTAAGTGCAGGAACGGGGATGAGGAACCCAGGCCATTGTATGCCAGCGCCCAAACAGTTACCCAGTTACCCAGCCTGGAAGGGCTGCAAGCTGCTTTTGTTTCAAATTACCTTCTTGGCTCTGACCTTCCTGGTGCTCAGGAGGTTGTAGCTGGTCCAAAGGGGAGGCAGGGAGAGGTGTCAGCGAGCTGCCAGCTGGGTCCCCGGAACAGCTGGGCCTGGCTGGGGGGGCTGGAGGGGGGAGGCTGGGGGGCAGGGACGGTGAGCACTGCTACTTGGAGCTGCAGCCCTCGCCCTCCAGGGAGTTTCCAGGTCCCTGAGTCTCTTGGAGGAGGAGGAGGAGGAGGAGGGGAGAAGGAGGAGGCGGGGCCAGCTCTCTGAAAACTGTTCTTCTCACCAGAGGTTTGTCCTTGGCTCAGCCTCCCTCGCAAAGCCTGAGTAATGTAGAAAAATCGCAGCCCAGCATAAACGAGTCAGCCTAGGGACCACCCGGTATCACACTGGCAAGCGGAATTCTTGGCTCAATCACTCCAGTGAGTTTGTAACTGTTTAGACTGGAGGATAAGAAGCAACAGACCAGCAAATGGGTAGAGCCACAGCGGGAATGTGGGCCCAGGCCTTGGCCTCCCTAAAATCTCAGATTAAAAGAGAAAAGACCTCCCCGCAGTTGGCACTTGATGTTTCCTCCTTCCGTCTCCCCAAGACTTTTCTCCCCAGCTCTGCCTGGATTTGAGCCCTGGCCTGGCTACTCCCCGGCTATGTGAACTGGACCAGCTACACCATGCCTCAGTTTCCCATCTCCAAATGGGGAAGCCTGTGTTCCTGTCATGGTGTTGACGAATTAATACATGATGGATGAGTGAGTGAATGAATGTATGAATAATAATAAACGAATTACTACATGCTGACCACTTCCAACAGTACCCCATGCATAAAGCTCCATAGGGGCTTCCCTGGTGCCGCAGTGGTTGAGAGTCCGCCTGCCGATGCAGGGGACAAGGGTTCGTGCCCCGCTCCGGGAAGATCCCACATCCGGGAACCCGTGAGCCATGGCCGCTGAGCCTGCGCGTCCGGAGCCTGTGCTCTGCAACGGGAGAGGCCGCAACAGTGAGAGGCCCGCGTACCGCAAAAAACAAAACAACAACAACAAAAAAAGCTCCATAAATTTGAGCTTTTGCTGATGAAGCCTGACTGTCTACCAATTAGAGAACTCTTCTTTGGCTGAAGCCTTTGTTTCCTGTTAAAATAGAAATCATTTGAAAATTGACTCTATTTTTTCTTTTTTAATGGCCAGTCTGCGCAGCATGTGGGATCTTAGTTCCCCGACCAGGGATCACCCCCTGGATTGGAAGGGTAGAGTCTTAACCACTGGACCGCCAGGGAAGTCCCCAGAATGGGCTCTTTTCTATTAGCCATTGACACCTTAGCATTCATTCATCAGCTTCAGGCACATTCTCAAGATCACACTGTTGTGTTGTGACCAGAGAGAAAAGAAGATACCAGCCCCCAGGAAAGGAAGAGAGAAGGCAGGAGGGGAGGCAGGTACCAGGCACAGAATATACAGGAAGCTCCCTGTATGTCACGGCTTCTCCGGGAGCTGACTCCGTCTTGGGGCCCGTCCGGTCAGAACTGCTTGTCCCTTATCTCCGAGGTCCCTAACTAAGCTGACATTGCCCACAGCCTGTCTCTGCCATGGTTCACCAGACCAGGCACATGCTTCCCTGTTTGCCAACTGTGAAAATGAAGCGCTTGGCATTTCAGGGTTGCAAACCTGGCTGAGGTCCAAGGTCAGCAGGTAACCCTGACCGAGCCACCTCTCCTCTGGAATCTTCAAACCTCTCATGTGTAAAACTAGGCACATGGATAAAAGCCTTCCCAGAATTGTGTGGCCAGAGGAGCACAAATGCAATTCCTTGGAGATTCATTCACTGATTACACGCCCTGCCCTCCCCGATGGAATTACAATTGAAAAAGTCTCAGTGTGATCGCATTTGACTTGGAGAACCTGAGGCTGGCGTCTAGGGCGGTCAAGGCTTCAAGCTCTAGAGCTGTGCTAGGCAAAATGGTCACCATCCACCACATGTGGCCATTTCCATTTCAATTAGTTAAAATTACATAAAATTTAAAATTCACTTTTTCAGTTGCCGGAGCCCCAAGGCACATCCTCACTATCCACCTGCAGCTAGTGGCAGCCACGTGAGACAGCACAGATTATAGAACAATTCCACTGTCTCACAACATTGCAGAGACACGGTCCTAGAAAAGTTCTTGCTAACTGCATGACTTTGAGCAAGTTACTTATCTCTCTGGGCCTCGGTTTCTTTATCTGCAAAATGGGAATTCATCTACTCAACAGCAAATACTTATTGAGTGCTGGCCATGGGTCAGGTACTCTTTTAGGTGCTGGGGATACAGTGCTAAACACAGATAAATAAAATCATGACTCTCACGGAGCTGACATAGAGGAGGGACCAGAGTACTCTTCTCCAAGAGCTGGTTTGCAGATTAAATGAAATAGAGCAGGAAAAGCATTTAACATGGTGCCTGGCACGTTATAAGTGCTTAAGAAATGTTAGTCACGATTATTACTAGTAATCTGCTCAGCTCCCTTCTCCCACAGCCCTGCTACTACCTGGGTGGTAAACACATAACAAGTATGCCTTCACTTCCCATCCAGTACCCATGGCAGACATTGCTAATCCATCACAGAACTTTTCCCCTGAGCCCGGAGGTACCGATGGGATTCTAGGAACAGCATGGAGCAGCACTCTCAGGCACATCCTCTTCAACATCACCTCCAAGTTCTCCTATGAGCTGCATGGCCCCCACAGTCCTTAGGTTCTGTCTGTAGAGTTCAAGCTCAGACTCCAGGCACAGGCCTGACCCTTCTTAGGGGAAAGAGCAAGTGCCTGGTCAGTACCTTGTCAGCCAAGCAGCTGTTCCTGCTTTGACCACTTGGCAGTAACTGGCTTCTTGCTTTGCTGCCTCTTAGGGTGGTGTCTGGCCGTGTTCTCACCAGGGCTCCTGGAGTCTTGAATACCATTCCTCTCCTTTATTCAAGAAAAAATGGATTGTGTCTCCAGGCCGGACAGATTGTCCCGGCCAAAAAGGGCTGCATGAAACCCGGCCCCATAGCCAAAGTGGGAGAGAGACACGTGAACTTGCAATTGTAATATAGTGAGATAAGGGGAAGGGTGGAGGTTGGCCCTTGGCCGTGGGGACCCAGGGCAGGAAGAACACTGTGTCCCCGGGAGTCTGCTCCACGGGAAGGGCTGCATCCTTCTGCCTGTCCTAGCTCCCGCTCTCCCCCACTGCAAGGAATGACCTGAAAAGCCCGACCTGACTCAGCAGGGCTGTCTTCTCTCTGGATCACCCATCATTTTGGTTCTCTGGTCGCCGTCACTCAGTCATTCGGTATGACATGTGGTAATGACATGTGGTGTGAAGACGTCTCAGTTCAACTCTTGCTTCTACCACTTACCAGCTGTGTGACCTTGGGCAAGTTACCCAGCCTCTCTGTGCCCTGCTTTGCTCCTCTTTGAAATGAAGTTTACAGTAGAGCCTTTCCTCCTCCCCCTCCATGGCTTAGCATGATGCCTGGGGTGCGATACTGGCTCACTGCTGCTGTCATTCACATGCACATCTCCAGGTCCCCAGAGATTTTCCTCTTTTACTCTGTTGGCCTGGTTCATTCCAGGAATGAAAATTTTTTTCAAATGCTAAACTTTCCTGGCACCCCTGGGATAAAGCTTTTCTGCTCATGACATATAACTATGGGGAACGACATCTGAGCTATGTTTGAAAGGGTAAGTTGGACGTCCCAAGCAGATGAAAGAGGAGAGGGCATCCCAGGCAGAGGGAATGGCATGTGCAAAGGCCCAGAGAAGTGAAGCGGTGGACAGTCGAGGAAGGACCCGGGCTGGCTGGAACACGGGGTGCTTTGCAGGGAAACAGCAGCAAATGGGGTCGACAGGAGGAGACTGGACACCACGAGGATAGATACCCTTCGGCAATGAGCTGGGTGCCTGGCAAGGGTGGGTGAAGTAGCTTTATTTTAATTTATTTTTGAAGTATAATTGATTTACAGTGTTGTGTTAATTTCTGTTGTACATCAGAATGATTCAGTTATACGTATGTATACATTCTTTTTTAATATTCTTTTCCATGATGGTTTATCACAGGATATTGAATATCGTTCCCTGTGCTATACAGTAGGACCTTGCTGTTTATCCATCCCATATATAATAGTTTGCATCTGGAAGCAGTGTTATTTTAAATTCCACAAGCACACCATGAACTTTGGGAGGGGAAGCTCTTGTATCCTAATTCCTTGTTACGCTCAGTATATATTTGTTGTGTCAAAAGTTTCAGCAGCCTTGAGACTCCTTTTCCCTATAACCCATAATAAACCACAAGCAGAGGATGCTGCTCAGGCCTTGCCCAGATCTCACCCGCCCTGGACAGCCTGGAAGTTTTCAGCAGCCCCCGCCCCATCCCCTCCACCCCCGGACCCCCTCTCCGCCAAGGGCAGCCTGCAGCCAGTGGCTGATCAATAGCAAGGTGTAAAGGTCTGGCTCTTGCCTCAAGGTAGAGAGGACAGTTTTGTGGTTCTGTTCATGCTCCAGGGCTCCTCTGGGATCACGCTAAGGCTAGTTTCCCCACCAAGACCACCCCTTCGTCGGGCTTTCTCGCTGCCCTGTGCTGCTTCCTTAGCTCCTTCTCCTGCAAACTCTCACTCAATAAACCACTGCATGAGAATCCAGGTCACAGGTTCTGCATCTTACAAACCTGACCTAAGGTGCCACAGATGAACAAGTGCATGAAGGGGCAGGGCTATTGGTGACAGCTGCCCTTTTTTCCCTTCTCCTCCTCCTCCTGAAACAATAGCCCTTGTCCCCTATCAATCCTTTTCTCCTTTGTCTGGGTTCCCCCAAAGCAGACCCTGAGGCTAGAATTCAGGTTCAAGTAGCTAATTTGGCAAGTGCAAGAAACAGTCATCAGGGCGGGGGTAGGGAGACAGGGAAGGGAAGAGGTCCTAACAGTGCAGGTCAAGCTGGAACTTTAGAGGTAACTCTTGGAAATAACAGAAAACACACACCCTAGAGCTTTCCTACACAAGAGGTGGGGCAGATGGGGTATTTGCACATCATTTCTGGTGCATATCGGCTGACAGCTCTTTGTGGGTGTTAATCAGCCTGCATTCCCAACCTGCTGGGCCAGTGGGCAGAACATTTTCTGTGAATGGGGGGGAGGGGGCAAAGCCTTCACACCCAGAGCTGCTAATTCGGGTATACCGCTGGAGAAGTAAGGCCTGAGGAATACGGATGGAACACCAACAGCATCTGTCATACTTTCCTTTACGGAACTATCCCTCCCCAAATTCCTTTCCAAAAGCTTCTGTTGAAGCTGCCGATCTGAGAACCCCACAAAGCCCCACCCACTAGTGTGGGCACGTGATCCATGTCTAGCCAATCATGGTAGCCGATGCCTCAGCTTCAGTGATTGGCTCAAGGAGTGGACATGTCATCCAAGCAGGGTCAATCAGAATCTTTCTCTGGGATTTTTCTACAGTTGCTGGGTGAGAGAAGTCCTACTTTTTGTCACTAACTGGAGAGGGTGTAAACTCAAAGGCCGCATGGAAGTAGCTCATTTGCAATAGAAGCGAATGTGGCCAACAAGCAAGGGAACAGAACTGAGAGATGGGAGAGACAGAGTGAGAGAGAGGATGAAGACGATGATGTTGAATTCCTGGTCCCATTGTACTTCGAGATGGTTACTTGTGCCAGTCAATTCCCCATCTTTTTTCCCCAAAAACTATTGGCTTAAGCTGGTGTGATTTCTGTTTTTCTCACTCACAACATCTGAGTCCTTACTAATGCAGAGTCTTCATACTTTAATCCCTCAGTCTCAAAAGTGGCAGCATTTCAGGGATGAAGACATATCTGTTGACTGAGAATCTTGGATTATGAGTCTCTGTCCTCGAGGCCAGGCCATTCCCATGCTTTCCTCAGCCGGGAAGGCTGAGCTCAACTGGAAGGTTTCATATTTTTCTTTTCCAAGTTATGTAATACATGTGATTCCAGGAAGCAGGAATTCAGGATGGGAGTTTGGAACAGGGGATCAGAGGTTGTTGGTCCAGGGATGTACCCTCACTTTACCCAATGCTGGGGTGACTGTGTAGTCAATCCCATGGGACTTCTTAGGGAAATGCATTTCAGAACTGTCCACCTAGGAGATGGAAGGGGCACACATTTGTTTACTGGTTCCTGCACCACCACTGTCAAGGGTGGCCCATGGGAGTTAACCCCACTGCCAACTTCTGGGTTGTGCAGTGTGAGTCCCTAGAGAGCTTTGTGGTATTTCATGCCATGGTGTCTGCGAAGTCTGGGGATTGAAGACATAACTTGGTCCCGTGTGTGTGTGTGTGTGGGGGGGGTCCCCGTCATTTTGCTTTTGCACAAAATCGGCGGGCAGAACTGCTGGCTGTAGTGAGATGAGTTAGAGGTGGGGAGAGAGGATCTGAAGAGTGAGCACTTCACCAGTGACAATTTCTCATCTAGCAGATTGAATGCCATAGTCCACCCTTACCCCTTACTCTCTTAAATCAGGATGGGGACTGCAGTTGTCTCTGCCACAGCTCTTGTCTGCCTATTGACCTTCAATCTCTGGCAAAGTCCCCTTTGCGGTCTAAGTGTCCCCTTCTGCTCGTCCAGAGATCTGGCAGGCCTGGGTCTGCATATTGGTTCCCTGCCCCTACCCACTCCCTCCGATCGCCTCGGTGGGATGGCACCAGTACCGCTCTGGCTGGCAAGTCCTCCCCTGCCCCTTCCTCCTGGGTCAGTCTCGGAGAGTTCTAAACAACGTAATGGGAGAAAGAATTCTGACAATATCAGTTATGCCACCCATTGGCAAACGAGGTAAGCTGGTTATTCTCTATTTGCTTGCTCCCAGATTCATTCTTCACTTTCTCTCCATCACCTAGCCTCCCTCCCCTATGACTTTCTGTTGGGGTCAGGCAGTGGGAGGCACCAGCTGGAGACTGGAGTGCAGGAGGAGAGAGGTGGGGGCATTTCTTTCCCTGCCCACCCCCTGCTTTGGGCTGAGGCTCTGTCAGTGGCTTCAGTGACCACAGCTCCTGCCAGGCAATCCTGTTAAAGAGAAACTATTCTGACACCAGCTAAAGATGCAAGATAGACTTTATTCAGGACTACTGCAACAGGGGAGAGAATCCAAGCTCACCTCTGAATATAACAGAGACAGCTAAGTGTTTATAGCAGAGTCAGGGGTCAGTGGATGGAAAATTACTAAGTGGAGCTCTCAAGGGTTGGGAGCTTCTTGCTAAACTGACTTAATAGGATTCTTGCTAAAGGCAGGCCAAGGGCTTAGATATCAAAGGTGGTTGATCAGATATCAAGGGTGAGGGGATTCTCCCTAAACTGACTTATCAGGATACTTTGCTAAAACTGGGCTAGTCAAGCCAAAGACCGGATGGGGCCATGGTCAAGGCCTTGTTGAGAAGAGTGATCAGCAGAGCATGACTAAACTTTGGCCAAGGAGGCATCTTTGCAATCCCTCTTCCAGGCTCTAGCCCCCCAGGCCCTAGTAATGCTCTTTCCTGCATTTGTGTTATGTCTTCCGCCCCAGGGTGGTAACAGTTCCATTCTTGCTGGCCCTGGGTACCTCAGTAGGTTCTTCTAACTCGATTCTCTAAATAGTCCCTTATTTATTTTTTAATTTAATTTTAATTTTAAGTTTTGGTTGTGCCATGTGGCTTGCGGGATCTTAGTTCCCTGATCAGGGATTGAACACATTCCATGGGGGTGAAAGCACCGAGCCCTAACCATTGGACTGCCAGGGAACTCCCTATGGTCCTTTATTTAAATTCTCTTCAGAATCCCATCTGATGTGCCTTCTGCTTGCTGTCAGCACTCTGACTCCAAACACTGGGAAAATTTGGCTTTCAATCTATTTGTCTGTCATTTTCCAAAATGGCTTCTAGAGTTGTCTGCTTTCTCCCTCATACTGTCATAAGAACCTGAATTTCGGGCCTAAGGGGAAGGGAAATATGAACCCACAGCATTACTTGGTAGGGAGCACAGGAGGATGTACAACCAGGAGGCCCAACACTTGTACTTACATGTATGTGGCAGTGGACAGATGGCTGAGCCTCAGTTGTCCCATCAATAAAATGGGCAGGGGCTTCCCTGGTGGTGCAGTAGTTAAGAATCTGCCTGCCAACGCAGGGGACACGGGTTCGATCCCTGGTCCAGGAAGATTCCACATGCCGCGGAGCCACTAAGCCCATGCGCCGCAACTACCGGGCCCACGTGCCGCAACTACTGAAGCCCATGCGCCTAGAGCCCGTGCTCTGCACCAAGAGAAGCCACCACAGTGGGAAGCTGCGCACCACAACAAAGAGTAGCCCCTGCTCACCAAAACTAGAGAAAAGCCCGTGCACAGTAATGAAGACCCAGCGCAGCCAAAAATAAATAAATAAATTAAAAAGAATAAAATAAAATGGGCACCATAAAGCGAACCTGCCAATCAGCCTGTAGCCAGCAATATGTCTAGTATTGTGAGGTCACGGAAGGAATATTTATTGAATGAAAGAATGAGTGGATGATCGATTAAAATGACCTAATGCAAAACAGGCACCTCTGGGGACTTCCTTGGTGGTCCAGCGGTTGGGAGGCTGGGACTCTGGGCTTCCACTACCGGGGGCATGGGTTTGACCCTTGGTCGGGGAACTAGGATCCTGCATGCCACACAACATGGCCAAAAAAAAGAAAGGCACCTCGAGCTTCTAATGTCTAAGCAAATTTTAATTTTTATACACTTTTTTTTTTTTTTTTCGGTACACGGGCCTCTCACTGCTGTGGCCTCTCCCGTTGCGGAGCACAGGCTCCGGACGTGCAGGCTCAGCGGCCATGGCTCACGGGCCCAGCCTCTCCGCGGCACGTGGGATCCTCCCAGACCGGGGCCTGAACCCATGTCCCCTGCATTGGCAGGCAGACTCTCAACCACTGAGCCACCAGAGAAGCCCCACTTATTTTTTTAAGATGCTCTCTTAACCAACTTCCACTTTATTGACTCACTAGATTAATGTACCTGTCCCATTTCTTCTGTGAAACACACAAGCACATTGAACCCTCCACCTATGTACTTCTTCCTCTACCTTTGGCCTTTGTGCTTAGCTAGAGTCAGTTGAATTTGCTCCCAAATTTGTGTATAGCAGTTGTGTTTATTATTGTCACTAATTGATTCAATTAAGTGTTACAGACATTGTGAAAACATGAGGGTAAAAAGAAAGAATATTGTCTCTATGAAAACTGATATGAAACTCGGGAAAACTTGAAGTGAGTGACTGAGGAAATTGACATCAAATGAGCTGTAGAAACTGGGACAGAGAAGAAGGAAGGAAATTGTGAGCCCCAGGTGGGGGGCATTGTTCTACACATTGATGGCTTTGAAAACATCTTTAGGGCTTCCCTGGTGGCGCAGTGGTTGAGAGTCCGCCTGCCGATGCAGGGGACGCGGGTTCGTGCCCCGGTCCAGGAAGATCCCACGTGCCGCGAAGCGGCTGGGCCCGTGAGCCAGGGCCGCTGAGCCTGCGCGTCCGGAGCCTGTGCTCCGCAATGGGAGAGGCCACAACAGTGAGAGGCCCGCGTACCGCAAAAACCAAAAAAAAAAAAAAAAAAAACCAGAAAAGAAAGAAAGCATCTTTAGGTTCTCCAGCTGCCGTGAAGAACAGGAAATAGGAAATTGTAGCAAAAGAGTTATAGATGTGATCCATGTGAGAAGAAAGACCCAGGCCTATAAAAAAGAATGAAATAATGCCGTTTGCTGCAACATGGATGGGCCTGGAGATTATCATACTAAATTAAGTCAGACAGAGAAAGACAAATACCATATGATATCACTTATATGTGCAATGTAAAAAAATGAAACAAATGAACTTATTTACAAAACAGAAATAGACCCACAGACATACCAAACTTATGATTCCCAAACAGGAAAGGGGGAGCAGGGCTAAATCAGGGATTTGGGATTAACAGATATACATTACTATCTTTAAAATAGGTAAACAACACGGACCTACTATCTGGCACAGGGAACTGTATTCAATACCTTATAACAACCTATAATGGAAAATAATCTGAAAAAGAATTAATATAAACGTCACTGGATCACTTTGCTGTATACCGGAAACTAACACAACATTGTAAATCAGCTATACTTCAATTAAAAAAAAAAAAAGAAAGCAATACACAGGCCTGTTTCAGCCAGCCCATATGCTCAAAGAAGAACGTACACGCATGTGTTAGGTCCAATCAAATACTCACGGTATGGATGAATTTAATGTGACTCCCTTGGACAACTGACTTTTTAGATTCACTATTAGCTGATTGACCAAAATCCTGATTTTATAGCATAAGAAAGCTTCCTTGTCTTTCTGAAGTTCTCTGCTTTTTTTCCTTTTCTTCCAATTTCTCATTTTCTGTTTTCTCTGCTGTTTTTCCTTCCTTTTTCACTACTAAACGTCCAAGTATGAAACTGGTTTTTAAATTTATTTAATTTTATTTAATATTACATTTACAATTAATTTAAAATTAATTATATCTATTGAATTCAATGGCGTATTCTCTGTTAATAAACAATATTTCTTTACCTACTGCAGGCTGCTGTTATGGGCTGCTAAAAGCCAAAGGGATGCTTATTTTAACACATACTGCAGACAATTGTGGCTTTTTATTTGCATATTGTTCACATTAATTTCTTCCTCTCTGTAGGCTTCCTCTGTATAATAGTTTCCCTTTGCCAGCATAAAAATAAACACTTCAGAAAAAAACCTTATTGGATCCTGATAGTATATTTTAAACGCTCTAGGGAAAATTATTGTTGAAAGGAATTCAGTGGTAGCTTTTTTTTTTTTTTTTTGGTTTGTGTTAGTGGAACCAAGAACCAAGGTTTTCATAGATTATGTTTGCTTAAAATCAGGCAGAACTATAAACATGTTCCTGTCTGAGAGGAATTTATAGCCTGTTAAGGGGATAAAAACATAGGGTTTTTAAAAAGCAAGTTTAAAAGTTTAATTGATGGGACTTCCCCGGTGGTACAGTGGTTAAGAATCCACCTGCTAATGCAGGGGACATGGGTTCGAGCCCTGATACAGGAAGATCCCACATGCCGCCAAGCAACTAAGACCATGCGCCACAACTACTGAGCCTGCACTCTAGAGCCCACAAGCCACAACTACTGAGACCACGTGCCACAACTACTGAAGCCTGTGTGCCTAGAGCCGGAGCTCCACAACAAGAGAAGCCACTGCAATAAGAAGCCCATGCACTGCAACTAAGAGTAGCCCCTACTCACTGCAACTAGAGAAAGCCCGCGTGCAGCAACGAAGAACCAATGCAGTCCAAAATAAATACTAAATAAATAAATTCATTAAAAGAAAAAAAAAAAGACCGTGGGTTCAAGTCCCAATCTGGGTTTCACAGTTTAAAAAAAAAAAAGTTTAACTGATGACGCAAGGTCCTCTGTGTCCTCAAACTTCTTTGTCGTGTCAAAAGTAGAATCTAGTTCAGAAAAGCAACAGTCACTAGATCAAGAATTAACGCTCACGGATCCTTTGCTGTGACGGGGGACTCACTAACTCTCAGAGGACTCCACTGGAAGGAGCTTCTTTTTTCTTTAATCTATCTATCTATATATATACATATATATATATTTTTAAACGTCTTTATTGGAGTATAGTTGCTTTACAATGTTGTGTTAGTTTCTGCTGTATAACATAGTGAATCAACTATACATATACATATATTCCCATATCTCCTCCCTCTTGCGTCTCCCTCCCACCCTCCCTATCCCACCCCTCTAGGTGGTCACAAAGCACCGAGCTGGTCTCTCTGTGCTCTGCAGCTGCTTCCCACTAGCTACCTATTTTACATTTGGTAGTGGATATATGTCAGTGCTACTCTCTCACTTCATCCCAGCTTACCCTTCCCCCTCCCTGTGTCCTCAAGTCCATTCTCTACGTCTGAGTCTTTATTCGTGTCCTGCCCCCAGGTTCATCAGAACCATTTTTTTTTTAGATTCCATATATATGTGTTAACATATGGTATTTGTTTTTCTCTTTCTGACTTACTTCACTCTGTATGACAGTCTCTAGGTCCATCCACCTCACTACAAATAACTCAAATGCATTTCTTTTTATGGCTGAGCAATATTCCATTGTATATATGTGCTACATCTTCTTTTTAAAAAATATTTATTTATTTATTTTGGGCTGCATTTGTTCTTTGTTGCTCTGCGCGGGCTTTTCTCTAGTTGCAGCGAGCAGGGGCTACTCTCCATTGTGGTGTACGGGCTTCTCATTGCGGTGGCTTCTCTTGTTGTGGCTCTAGGTGCATGGGCTTCAGTTCTGGCACGTGGGCTCAGTAGTTGTGGCTCGTGGGGTCTAGAGCGCAGGCTTAGTAGTTGTGTTGCACGGGCTTAGTTGCTCCGCGGCATGTGGGATCTTCCTGGACCAGGGCTTCAACCCATGTCCCCTGCATTGGCAGGCGGATTCTTTTTCTTTTTCCAAAATTTATTTATTTATTTATTTATTTATTTATTTATTTATTTTGGTCTGCATTGGTTCTTTGTTGCTATGCGCGGGCTTTTCTCTAGTTGCAGTGAGCAGGGGCTACTCTCTGTTGTGGTGTACGGGCTTTTCATTGCGGTGGCTTCTCTTGTTGCGGAGCATGGGCTCTAGGCGCACAGGCTTCAGTAGTTGTGGCACGCAGGCTCAGTAGTTGTGGCTTGCAGGCTCTAGAGCACAGGCTCAGTAACTGTGGCACAAGGGTTTTGTTGCTCAGCGGCATGTGGGCTCTTCTCGGACCAGGGCTCGAACCCGTGTCCCCTGCATTGGCAGGCAGATTCTTAACCACTGTGCCACCAGGGAAGTCCAGCAGGTGGATTCTTAACCACTGCACCACCAGGAAGCCCATGCCACATCTTCTGTATCCATTCATGTGTCGATGTACACTTAGGTTGCTTCCATGTCCTGGCTATTGTAAATAGAACTGCAATGAACATTGTGATACATGACTCTTTCTGAATTATGGTCTTCTCAGCATATATGCCCAGTAGTGGGGTTGCTGGATCATATGGTAGTTCTATCTTTAGTTTTTTAAGGAACCTCCATACTGTTCTCCACAGTGGCTGTATCCATGTACATTCCCACCAACAGTGTAGGAGAGTTCCCTTTTCTCCACACCCTCTCTAACATTTATTGTTTTTAGATTTTTTGATGATGGCCATTCTGACCGCTGTGAGATGATACCTCATTGTAGTTTTGATTTGCGTTTCTCTAATGATTAGTGATGTTGAGCATATTTTCATGTGTTTGTTGGCAATCTGTATATCTTCTTTGGAGAAATATCTATTTACGTCTTCTGCCCATTTTTGGATTGGGTTGTTTGTTTTTTGATATTGAGCTGCATGAGTTGCTTGTATAATCTGGAGATTAATCCTTTGTCAGTTGCTTTGTTTGCAAATATTTTCAACCATTCTGAGGGTTGTCTTTTCATCTTGTTTATGGTTTCCTTTGCTGTGCAAAAGCTTTTAATTTTCATTAGGTCTCATTGGTTTATTTTTGTTTATATTTCCATTACTCTAGGGGGTGGGTCAAAAAGGATCTTGCTGTGATTTATGTCACAGAGTGTTCTGCTTACGTTTTCCTCTAAGAGTTTGATAGTGTCTGGCCTTCCATTTAGGTCTTTAATCCATTTTGAGTTTATTTTTGTGTATGGTGGTAGGGAGTGTTCTAATTTCATTCCTTTACATGTAGCTGTCCAGTTTTCCCAGCACCAGTTCTTGAAGAGGCTGTCTTTTCTTCACTGTATATTCTTGCCTCCGTTATCAAAGATAAGGTGACCATATGTGCGTGGGTTTATCTCTCGGCTTTCTATCCTGTTCTATTGATCTGTATTTCTGTTTTTGTGCCGGTACCATACTGTCTTGATTACTGTAGCTTTGTAGTGTAGTCTGAAGTCCAGGAGCCTGATTCCTCCAGCTGCATTTTTCTTCCTCAGGATTGTTTTGGCTATTTGGGGTCTTTTGTGTTTCCATACAAGTTGTGCAATTTTTTGTTCTAGTTCTGTGAAAAATGCCACTGGTAGCTTGATAGGGATTGCACTGAATCTGTAGATTGATTTGGGTAGTATAGTCATTTTCACAATGTTGATTCTTCCAATCCAAGAACATAGTATATCTCTCCATCTGTTTGTATCATCTTTAATTTCTTTCATCAGTGTCTTATAGTCTTCTGTATACAGGTCTTTTGTCTGCTTAGGTAGCTTTATTCCTAGGTATTTTATTCTTTTTGTTGCAATGGTAAATGGGAGTGTTTCCATAGTTTCACTTTCAGATTTTTTATCATTAGTGTATAGGAATGCAAGAGATTCCTGTGCATTAATTTTGTATCCTGCTAATTCACCAAATTCATTGATTAGCTCTAGTAGTTTTCTGGTAGCATCTTTAGGATTTTCTATGTATAGTATGTCATCTGCAAACAATGACAGTTTTACTTCTTCTTTTCCAATTTGGATTCCTTTTATTTGTTTTTCTTCTCTGATTGCTGTAGCTAAAACATCCAAAACTATGTTGAGTAATAATGGTGAGAGTGGGCAACCTTGTCTTGTTCCTGATCTTAGAGGAAATGGTTTCAGTTTTTCATTAATGGTTTCAGTTTTTCATCATCATCAAATGGTTTCATCATCACATGTTGGCTGTGGGTTTGTCATATATAGTCTTTATTGTGTGGAGGTAGGTTCCCTCTATGCCTACTTTCTGGAGGGTTTTTATCATAAATGGGTGTTGAATTTTATCAAAAGCTTTTACTGCATATATTGAGATTATCATATGTATCATATGGTTTCTATCCTTCAGTTTAATATGGTGTATTACATTGATTGATTTGCATGTATTGAAGAATCCTTGCATTCCTGGGATAAACCCCACCAGACCATGGTGTATGATCCTTTTAACGTGCTCTTGGATTCTGTTAGCATTTTGTTGAGGATTTTTGCATCTGTGTTCATCAGAGATATTGGCCTGTAGGTTTTTTGTGGGTTTTTTTTTTGTGACATCTTTGTCTGGTTTTGGTATCAGGGTGATGGTGGCCTCGTAGAATGAGTTTGGGAGTGTTCCTCCCTCTGGTATATTTTGGAAGAGTTTGAGAAGGATAGATATTATCTCTTTTCTAAATGTTTGATAGAATTCATCTGTGAAGCCATCTGGTCCTGGGCTTTTGTTTGTTGGAAGATTTTTTTAATCACAGTTTCAATTTCAGTGCTTGTGAATTGTCTGTTTATATTTTCTGTTTCTTCCTGGTTCAGTCTTGGAAGCTGCTGCTTTTCTAAGAATTTGTCCATTTCTTCCAGGTTGTCCATTTTATTGGCATAGAGTTGCTTATAGTAATCTCTCATGATCCTTTATATTTCTGCAGTGTCAGTTGTTACTTCTCCTTTTTCATTTCTAATTTTGTTGATTTGAATCTTCTCCCTTTTTTCCTTGGTGAGTCTGGCTAATGGTTTATGAATTTTGTCTATCTTCTCAAAGCACCAGCTTTTAGTTTTATTATCTTTGTTATTGTTTCCTTTATTTATTTTTATTTATTTATTTATTTATTTTTGCGGTATGCGGGCCTCTCACTGTTGTGGCCTCTCCCGTCGTGGAGCACAGGCTCTGGACATGCAGGCTCAGCGGCCATGGCTCACGGGCCCAGCCGCTCTGCGGCATGTGGGATCTTCCCGGTCCGGGGCACAAACCTGTGTCCCCTGCATCGGCAGGCGGACTCTCAACCACTGCGCCAACAGGGAAGCCCTATTTTCATTTATTTCTGATCTGATCTTTATGATTTCTTTCCTTCTGCTAACTTTGGGGGGGTTTTTTGTTCTTCTTTCTCTAATTGCTTTAGGTGTAAAGTTAGGTTGTTTATTTGAGATGTTTCTTGTTTCTTGAGGTAGGATTGTATTGCTATAAACTTCCCTCTTAGAATTTCTTTTGCTGCATCCCATAGGTTTTGGGTGGTTGTGTTTTCATTGTCATTTTTTCTAGGTATTTTTTTATTTCCTCTTTGATTTATTCAGTGATCTCTTGGTTATTTAGTAGCGTATTGTTTAGCCTCCATGTATTTGTATTTTTTTTTACAGTTTTTTTCCTGTAATTGATATCTGACCTCATAGCATTGTGGTCAGAAAAGATACTTGATATGATTTCAATTTTCTTAAATTTACCAAGGCTTGATTTGTGACCCAAGATATGGTCTGTCCTGGAGAATGTTCTATGGGCGCTTGAGAAGAAAGTGTATTCTCTTGTTTTTGGATGGAATGTCCTATAAATATCAATTAAATCCATCTTGCTTAATGTGTCATTTAAAACTTGTGTTTCCTTATTTGTTTTCATTTTGGATGATCTGTCCATTGGCGAAAGCAGGGTGTTAAAGTCCCCTAGTATTATTGTGTTACTGTCGATTTCTCCTTTTATAGCTGTTAGCATTTGCCTTATGTATTGACGTGCTCCTATGTTGGGTGCATAAATATTTGCAATTGTTACATCTTCTTCTTGGGTTGATCCCTTGATCATTATGTAGTATCCTTCTTTGTCTCTTGTAATAATCTTTATTTTAAAGTCTATTTTGTCTGATATGAGAATTGCTACTCCAGCATTCTTTTTTAAATTATTTATTCATTTAGTTTTGGCTGCATTGGGTCTTCATTGCTGGGTGAAGGCTTTCTCTACTTGCAGTGAGTGGGGGCTACTCTTCGTTGCAGTGCACAGGCTTCTCATTACGGTGGCTTCTCTTTGTTGCAGAGCACTGGCTCTAGGTGTGCAGGCTTCAGTAGTTGTGGCATGCGGGCTCAGTCATTGTGGTGTGCAGGCTTCAGTAGTTATGGCTCACAGGCCCTAGAATGTAGGCTCAGTAGTTGTGGTGCATGGGCTTAGCTGCTCTGTGGCATGTGGGATCTTCCTGGACCAGGGCTCGAACCTGTGTCTCCTGCATTGGCAGGCAGATTCTTAACCACTGCGCCACCAGGGAAGTCCCTCCAGCTTTGTTTTGATTTCCATCTGCATGGAATATCTTTTTCCATCCCTTCACTTTTAGTCTGTGTGTGTCCCTAGGTCCGAAGTGGGTCTCTTGTAGACAGCATATGTATGGGTCTTGTTTTTATATCCATTCAGCCAGTCTATGTCTTTTGGTTGGAGCATTTAATCCATTTACATTTAAGGTAATTATTGATATGTATGTTCCTATTACCATTTTATTAATTGTTTTGGGTTTGTTTTTGTATGCCTTTTCCATCTCTTGTGTTTCCTACCTAGAGAAGTTCCTTTAGCATTTGTTGTAAAGCTGGTTTGGTGGTGCTGAATTCTCTCTTTTTAAAAAATGTTTATTTATTTATTTTTAATTGTACTTTTCTGACCAGTGATGTGGGTTTTTAAAATTTTATTTATTTATTTATTTTTGGCTACGCTGTGTCTATTGTTGCTGTGCATGGTCTTTCTTTAGTTGCAGTGAGCGGGGTTACTCTTTGTCGTGGTACATGGACTTCTCATTGCAGTGGCTTCTCTTGTTGCGAGCACGGGCTCTAGGCACACAGGCTTCAGTAGTTGTGGCACGTGGGCTCAGTTGTTGTGGCTCGCGGGCTCTAGAGCTCAGGCTCAGTAGCTGTGGTGCACATGCTTAGCTGCTCCATGACATGTGGGATTTTCCCAGACCAGGGCTCGAACCCATGTCCCCTGCCTTAGCAGGCGGATTCTTAACCCCTGCACCACCAGGGAAGCCCGGTGCTGAATTCTCTTAACTTTTGCTTCTCTGTAAAGGTTTAATTTCTCCATCGAATCTGAATGAAATCCTTGCTGGGTAGAGTAATCTTGGTTGTAGGTTTTTCCCTTTCATCACTTTAAATATGTCCAGCCACTCCCTTCTGGCTTGCAGAGTTTCTGCTGAAAAATCAGCTGTTAACCTTATAGGGATTCCCTTGTATGTTATTTGTTGCTTTTTCCTTGCTGCTTTTAATATTTTTTCTTTGAATTTAATTTTTGTTAGTTTGATTAATATGTGTCTTGGTGTGCTTTTCCTAGGGTTTATCCTGTATGGGAATCTCTGTGCTTCCTGGATTTGGGTGACTATTTCCTTTCCCATGTGAGGGAAGTTTTTGACTATAATCTCTTCAAATATTTTCTCAGACCCTTTCTTTTTTTCTTCTTTTTCTGAGCCCCCTATAATTCAAATGTTGGTGCATTTAATGTTGTCCCAGAGGTCTCTGAGACTGTCCTTAATTCTTTTCATTCTTTTTTCTTTTTTAAAAAAATTAATTAATTCACTAATTTATTTTTGGCTGCATTGGGTCTTTGTTGCTGTGCGCAGGCTTTCCCTAGTTGTGGCAAGTGGGGGTTATTCCTTGTTGCAGTGTGTGGGCTTCTCATTGCAGTGACTTCTCTCTGTTGCAGAGCATGGGCCCTAGAGCACATGGGCTTCAGTAGTTGTGGCACGCAGGCTCAGTAGTTGTGGCTCATGGGCTCTAGAGCATAGGCTCAGCAGTTGCGGCACATGGGCTTAGTTGCTCCACGGCATGTGGGATCTTCCCAGATCAGTGCTCAAACTCGTGTCCCCTGCATTGGCAGGCAGATTCTTAACCACTGTGCCACCAGGGGAATCTCATTCTTTTTTCTTTATTCTGCTCCCTGGCAGTTATTTCCACCATTTTATCTTCCAGCTCACTTATCTGTTCTTCTGCCTCATTTATTCTGTTATTGATTTCTTTTAGAGTATTTTTAATTTCAGCAATTGTGTTGTTCATCACTGTTTGTTTGCTCTTTAGTTCTTCAAGATCCTTGTTAAATGTTTCTTGTATTTTCTCCATTCTGTTTCTGAGATTTTGGATCATCTTTACTCTTACAACTCTGAATTCTTTTTCAGGTAAGTTGCCTATTTCGTCTTCATTTATCTGGTCTTGTAGGTTTTTACCTTGCTCCTTCGTCTGTAACATTTTTTTTTTTTTTGGATGAGTTGTGCTGTATTCTTGTCTTACTGGTTGTTTGGCCTGAGATGTCCAGCACTGGAGTTTGCAGGCAGTTGGATAGAGCTGGGTCTTGGTGCTGAGATGAGGACATCTGGGAGGCCTCACTCCGATTTATATTCCCTGGGGTCTGAGGTTCTCTGTTAGTGCAGTGGTTTGGACTTGGAGCTCCCACCACAAGAGCTTGGGCCCAACCTCCAGCCTGGGAAGCAAGATGCCACAAGCTTCTTATGCGGTTAAAAAATAATAATAATAATAATAAATAAATAAAGGAAGAAGGAAAGAAAACAAAGTAGCATTACAATATCAAAGAATAAAAAACAAAATAAAATTAGAAAGATAAAATATATATTAGGAAAAATAAAACTATAATCGAAAGAACTGGTGCTCGGGGTTCCTGCCATCCACTTAGGTGTCCGCTGTCCCCCACCAGTATCTGGTAGGTGCCCTAGTTATGAGGAGACGCAAATTCCGCGTCCTCCTAGTACGTCATCTTGACTCCACCCCCAAGTGTTATATTTTTCAAAATTGAAGTATAATTGATTTACAATGTTGTGTTAGTTGCTATGAAACGGAAAGACAACTTCTTTATATTGACTCCAATTTTTTCTTCCTGTAACTGGTGTTGATTTGCTCCTGGGAGGGTTGTATAAGAAGAGTACCATCTGCTGCAAGAGAGACCCCCTCCCAAATGGAGGGGCAGTTCCCCTGCCCTCCATGAAACTGCTCTCCTGCAGGATAAATTGCATCTGTGGCTTCTCATCCCCTCAGTGTCATCTGGGGTCCTCCTTTAAGCACTATTCCCACATCAGAACACAATTCTCAGGGTGTGGTCAGACCAATACAATCACATGTTCTCCTTCCCTGGTTCTGGGCATTAGAGCTGCTCCTCCCACCTGCCCTCCTTGGCCCTGAATCGTTGGGTGGATGGTGGCGGTGTGGGGGAAGGGTGTCCCCACTGCAGGCTGGATTTCCCAGCTCCCTGGTCAAAGGCTTCCTGCTGAGTCTAGCAGTGGGAGACCCTCATGAGAGAGTGGATGGCAGGAGGGAAGAAAAGGCAAGGGTATTTCTGTCCCTCTCTGGAGCAAATCTGCAGCAGCCATACCTCCTCTGAGGTGCAGCAAACCCTGGGTGACCCCAGCCCCTACTCTAGTGTCCCCTCCTCCCCTCTCTGTCTCTCTGGCCCAGAGCTGGTCACCAGTCTCTGGCTTGTGGCTGATTTCTGGGGGTGCGTCACCAACCTGCTCAGCTTCTCAGCTCTCCTGTACCTGCTGCAGCCAATACCCTGCGTTCAATTCTTCCTGCTTATATACTTCTCTCTCTCCCTTGCTTGATTATTTATATACATACAGTTTCTGTTTTCCAGTGGACTCTAGTGCTGTGTGTTACTTCTAGTAAGGCAGTTTAAGGTTACATACCACTTGGAAGGGGCAGGGGGCTGGCACTTAAAGTATTAGCTGCTTGTATATCCTTTGATATGCTTTTTCCACATGTGATCCTCAAATAATTCCTCTGTGGGAGGTATCCACTTAATGGAAGAGGAGACTGAGGCTCAGGAAGGGTAGGCAGGCCAGGATTTGGGTGAGCAGTTGCGTGAACCCTTAGCCATTAGACCACACTGCCCCACTCGGAGACTTGGACCCACACTGCCCTTACTCATGGTAGGTAAAATCCCAGGTCATGTTGCCCCTTCCAGTGTCTTCTTGCTGGATTTCTGGGACCCAAGTGGAGTTGTCTCAGTGATTCACGGTTCCCGAGAAAGGCTGTTCAGCACATAGGTATTACGCTCCCTCAGTCAGTTGCCCAGAATCTTCATTTCCCAAAAGTCCCTGGGGTCCTCTTTTCAGAGATTTGATAATGAGTGAGCTCAGCGCTGATTTTATAAATATCATTTTCTATAAATATCCATTCCATGTAAGGCACCTGTTTCAGAATGACGACCACCTTACCGAGAACAGCAAGTTTCAGGGTTATGTTTCATTCCCATCTCTAATTACAGCTGAGGTGGGATTTCTTTCTTTCTTTCTTTCTATAGCCCCAAGGAACGTGGGGAAACCAGGACACTGACCTTAAAAATTCTGTAAGGTTTTTTTTGCAGTGAAAGAAATAAAGCTCATGCAAAAATTATGGTCTCACAAAGCCAGCACAGGACTTCCCTGGTGGCGCAGTGGTTAAGAATCCACTTGCCAATGCAGGGGACACGGGTTCAAGCCCTGGTCCGGGAAGATCCCACATGTCATGGAACAACTAAGCCCGTGCACCACAACTACTGAGCCTGTGCTCTAGAGCCCACGAGCCACAACTACTGAAGCCCGCGCCCCTAGAGCCCGTGCTCCGCAACAAAGACAAGCCACTGCAATGAGAAGCCTGCGCACCGCAACGGAGAGGAGCCCCCGCTTGCCGCAACTAGAGAAAGCTCGCGCGCAGCAACAAAGACCCAACGCAGCCAAAACGAACTAACTAACTAACTAAATTTATTTATTTTAAAAAGGAAAAAAAAGGAGGGCAAAGTAGAAACATGAGGAAAGATAGAGGCCAAGCCCTGATGAAAACATGCCTGATTCCTGAGTTCCACTAACTTTGGGCCTTCCCATCATGGAGTCATTGCTTTCTCTCCACTGTGTAGGCCTATATGAACTGTAATCCCATAGCCCTCCTAGACTGTAATGCCCATGAGGGCAGGGAGCGTATTTGTCTAGTTCAAATTTGCATCCAGGCAGCTCTTTCATGTAACATTGATTTTACCCAAGTTTAAGAATCCAGAGATTTCACAAAAAGATTCTGATTTTTTTTGCTTTTCTTAGACAATTGGAAGGCTTGGTATGGTCATTCTAGGATTCTTGCCTGGCAACTGGGGTGGATCTGAGAGCCAGCAGCCCCCTTTAGATGGCAGTTCAGAAGAAGAAACTGACACCCAGAAGAGGATGACCTCCAGAAGAAATTTTTTACAGGCTGTGTGCTTGGCTCACTTACATTACGTGCCTGACCCCTACAGGCAAGTGGGTTTGTGATTCCCCCCTTGGACACATTATAGGCCCACTGTCAGGAATGAATGAATGAATGAGTAAATGAATGAATGAATTTATACTCTCCCCCAGTTCTTGACATAGTAGCTAGCATATAATAAGCGCCAAATATTTTGATTTGATTTCTCTTCTAAAGAAACATGACTTGAATTAGATTGCTTTTTTTAATTGTACGCATCCTGATTAAACAAATATTCACACACCGCATTTATTTCTGTTGTACAGTGTATTTTTGTGCCTTAGCTGGGCACGTGGACCTCAGGGTGCACAAAATTCGGGTTCGCCTCAAAACCAACCCTTTACACTTTCAGTCCAGTAGAGGGCAACAGCAACTAGGAATAGGAGAAACGCCGTTAAGCCATTCCCCCCCCCCCCAGTATCCCTGAACCATAGAATCAAATCCAGGATGGAAATCACCTTGCTGTTGTTATTTAATATTCTTAATAGGTAATGTATTCATGTGTTTAAAAATAGAATAGAAGAGAAGAAAATAGAAGTCAAATGGTATGTGATGAAATCTCCTTCCCTCCCTTTTTCCCCTTGTGTCTGGTTTCCTACCTCACCTCCATCTCAGGTGCAATTGTTATTTTTCTCTTGTATGCTCTTCCACAGGTGTTTATGCACATGTAGACAGATACAAATATCTCTGTAAACCCTCCCCCCACTTTACCCAAAGGTAGCAACACAAAAGGGTGTTTTGAGCGTACTGTTCTACACCTTGTTTTGTTCGATCATGAAGTAGATTGTAGAACTATCCATAGCAGTACATAGAGAGAAGGCCCCCCTACTCTCTGCCTTTCCAGCTGCAGACTTCTCCATGGCACACCTTTATCATCATCTATTCAATGGGGGGCTTCTGCTGCCAGAAATAAAGCTCAGTGAATAACCTTGAAAATATTTTGCACACACTTGAGTATGTCTATAGTAGTGGCCATTGGCTCCAGCTGCACATGAGAATGAAGAAGGGGGCTTTTAAAAATCCCACCCCCACAAGCCATACCTCAGATCAACTACATCAGAATCCCCGAGCATGGGACCAGGGCACACAGGGAGCCCTAAGTGCTGTTGACATCTAGGGGAACCTGACTGGTCGAGAGCACATAGATTTCTAAATTTGCTAGATATTGACAAACGGCTTCCACGGCTGGTTCTACCAACTTGCACTCTCACCGGCTTGTATGAGAGGGCCTGGGTGTTCACAGCCTCACTAACAAAACATGCTTGTGAAACTTTACTTTTTGTTAACCTGCTAATTTTTTTTTTTTTTTTTTAAGATATCACAGTTTCGCTTTAATTTGCACTTTTCTTATTAGGACTTGAGATTGAACATCTTCTCATGTGTTTAAGAGCCTTCTGATCTGTCTTGTCATATCCTGTGCCCACTTTTCTTTTCTCTCTCTCTTTTGTTTTTGGCCATGCCACATGCCTTGCGGGATACCTGACCAGGGATTGAACCTGGGCCCCACACAGTGGAAAGAGTCCTAACCACTGGACCGCTAGGGAATTCCCTCTTTTCTCTTTTTTAGGTTGGTTTCTCTACAAGTCAGCAAGACACATTCTTTGTGACTTGATTTACAAATACTTTCTACTGGCTTGTCTTTTGTTTTGTTTTGTTTTTCCCCCTCGAAGAAGACTTTTTACATATTTGAATGTATCCATCTTTTGTTATGGCTTCTGTGTTTTGAGTCATGGTGTTAGAAAGACCTTTCTCATTCCAGTCTTATAAAGGAAGCTTCCCATGTTTTCTTCTGGCACTTTGTGGTTTCCTTAATTTACAGGCAAATCTTTCATCCTTTTGGCATTTACCCTGATCTGTGGCGTGAGGCACGGATCCATCTTTGTTTTTCTTTCTAACGGCCGATTGTCCCATTACCTTTATCAAGAAGTAAGGTAGGAGCTGCATCGAACTGGAATTTCTTTGTTTTTGTCTTTGTATTTATAGCAACATCAGCTCCTACTTTCCTGTAAATGTGGTCTCATCCACCCCCTCCCCCCATTTACCTGTTCGATGCTTGATCGATTGATTTTTGTTTGTTTGCCACTGAGAATTGAGAATTTTATTACTAATCGGACATTGTTCTGACCTTTGGGGTTTCTATTTAGGATTTATTTTAGTTAATAAACAACAACGATGACCTTTTGTTGAATGTCTAATATATCTGTTTACAAGTATCGGTTTCGTTAATCATAAAGCAAACCTACGGTGTAAGTACTTTTATTATTCCATTGGAGGAAGGTAATCAGAGAGTTTTTCAGGCTTGTTCAAGGGCCCACAGTCAAAAAGAGGCAGGGCTAGATGCAATGCAAGAGCCAGGTCTCTGGGGTCTGGGCTTTTTACTTGCCTTGACCCTGTAACTCGTCTTTGTGGAATGATTGCAGGAGGGAATGAATGAGTCAGTGAGGGCAGAAAGAAGACAGAATGAGTCAGCTCCTGCCCTCGGAGGAACCCAAAGGGGGAGATAAGATGTGAATGCAAATAACCGGAACACAAAATAAACAGTGATCCTACCAGCATTTTGGAAGCAGTCCACTTTCTATTCCCTCTTATTTAAAAATGCTTAATTCTTTCCAATTCCTCCCTACCACTGGGGCAGGGGCAGTCTCCTTGGGTTTGATGCATTAAGTCACCCACTTGGAGGTCCCCTGTGGAGCCCTGCAGCCTGGTGGGGGGGCAAGGGGGGGAATGAGATGGAGGGGGATAGAGGGGAGGTGGGTATAGGTAGGAGGGAGGGGGGTTAGGGAAGTGGGAGGAGCAAGGAGGAGGAGGGGAGGCGAGGGAGGAAATGAGACAGACTCAAGGAGTGAGGACGGAGAAGGACAAGAGAGGGAAAGGAGAAAGAGGGCTTGGGGAGGAGGAAATGGGGGGAGGAGCTGGGGGAGTGGGAGAAGGAGGAAAGGGCTGGGGGATAGAGGAGAAGAGGCGGTAGGGAGAAGAGGAGGAGGAGGAGGAAGAGGGAGGAGGGGGAAAAAAAGTCCCCTCCTCCAGACCCCAGCGGAGAGTTGCGCAACTCACTCGGGCTGGGATTGGTCGCTGTCACGTAAAGACGCCCCGCCCTCGACGCCCTACGACCAATAGAGAGAGGAGGCGGGGCGGGCTGCGTCCTGGGAGCCCAATGGCCGGAGGGGGGCGGGGCGGCGCGGCCTGGGTCTGGCGCGCGCTCCCGGCGCCCTGGGAGCCAGAGCAGCGCTTGGAGCTCAGAGCTCGCTTGCCCTCGCCGCTGTCGCCGCCGCTGCCTGCCCGCCCCGCTCTGCTCCGATCCCTGCAGCCGTCCCGGAGCGCGCTTATCTGTCGCTGCGAGCACAGTATCCCCGTTGCGGCACCGCGGCGATGGCCACCAAGATCGACAAAGAGGCTTGCCGGACGGCGTACAACCTGGTGCGCGACGACGGCTCGGCCGTCATCTGGTGAGGAACTTTCCTTTGCTCTCCAAGCCCCGCTTCCCGAGCTCGCAAGGGGCCTGGTGCACTGAGCGGTCTTCCAGACCGGACGGATGAAGGGTCATCCCGTGCTGTCTTCCCGCAGCCTTAACCCAGGACGGCGTAGAAAGCCAGCGCTGGCTTCTCCCTAGCCAGAGCATCTTTTAGATTGTCCTCCTGGAAGCTCGGCACCATGCAGCTACCAACGCTGATGTGTGTGTGTGTGTGTGTGTGTTTCTCTTCTCCCAATCCAAAGGGTGACTTTTAAATACGACGGCTCCACCATCGTCCCCGGCGAGCAGGGAGCGGAATATATGGACTTCATCCAACAGTGCACAGGTAGGGAGACGCGCCCTCTGGGGGAGTTCCCCGTCTCTTGGGATATTGTCAGTGCCAGGGAGGGGCGGCAGAAGCCAAACTGGGCGGAGCCTGTGGCCACCCTGGGCGCCTCTGGCCCTGTAGGAACCAGATTTGAGCGTTCTAAAGCCTCACAAAGCCTTCTCCCCTCTGGGCATCCAGAGAGATCAGAGGCGACCGCCTGGCTTCCTCTCTCCCAAGGTAACCTTTTCAGGCACGGGGAGCTCCTTTGCCTCCTGCGGGTCGCTAGTTTTCCACCGTCAACTGCCGCTGTTCCAAACTCCTGGGTCCAGCCCTCCCCGCTTTCCCCTTCCACCGGTCAGTGAGCCCCAATAAAAACAGTCCTAGTGCTTGTTGCAGGAGCTAGAAACGGTCAGCTTCACCCACCCCCCACAATCATTGTCCGTGTGCTGGTGAAATGTTTTTATTTGTAGACTATAGAACCAGATATGAAAGACTACCCACCGTAGGATCCCATTTATATGAAATGATAGAAAAGGCAACGCTAATCTGTGGTGTGAAAACTCAGAAGATGGTCATATTTGCGGGTAGATAGCCTCTGGTGGGGGGCGGGAGGGGTACCCGGAAGGTGGTGTAGGGTCGGGTGGGGTTGGAAATGTATTTTGATCTGTGAGACTGTTAAACAGGTTTGTACATATGTAAGAAATCTTTCAAGCAGGATCCTTAGGATTTGTAAACTTTGTGCCCTTCCCTGTGGTGTGTTGAACCATTAGGAGGAAAGAACGCATTCAGGTAGAACCACAACCCCCCCTCCCCACCCCATAGAAGCAAAAGGCTCAACATCATTGGTAAGAAGCCCTTTTAAAGCTGAGATTGGAGAATGGGCCCAGGCTCTGGTCTCTAGCTTGGAAACAGATACATTCAGACGCAGGCAGTGCAGCCTGAAGGTTAGGGTGGGGACTCAGTCAGCAAGGTGGGTTGGGATCCCTGCGTGGCCACCCTCTAGCTGTGTGGTTTGGGGCAAGTTAGTTAACCTCTCGGGGCCTTGGTTTCCTCACTTGTAATCTTAGAGGGCTGTTGTGAGGATTGGTGAGTCAGCGCCTGTGCAAACGACACGGTCATTTGTGAAATAAATAAAAAGTACTCATAATGCCCAGGATCATGCGACGGCCCCTTTCCTTTATTCAAATGGAATTTTGCATTTACTCTAATTAAAAGAATATTTATAAAGTGTCCGCTATGGGCTGGGTGGTACTGAGGTTTTTTTTTTTTTTTTTTTTTTTTTTTTTTTTTTTTTTTTTTTTTTTTGCGGTATGCGGGCCTCTCACTGTTGTGGCCTCTCCCGTTGCGGAGCACAGGCTCCGGACGCACAGGCTCAGCGGCCATGGCTCACGGGGCTTAGTTGCTCCGCGGCATGTGGGATCTTCCCGGACCAGGGCACGAACCCGTGTCTCCTGCATCGGCAGGCGGATTCTCAACCACTGCGCCACCAGGGAAGCCCCTGAGGTTTATTTTTTAAATCTTCTTTCAACTAGAACGTCTTCCTAAGAGCTGCCTCTAGACGTTCACTCACTGCTTTTGGAAAGGATTGTTTAAAATATCAGACGTGTGAAGTACTTTCACAACTCACATCTAATGAGGTGCACGGGGCCTCTTGTTGGGAGAGCAGGTGGGACCTGGGTTCCAGTCCTGGCGGAGGAGCCCAGTCTCTCAACCACCTCTATCCTTCCGCCACCACGATGACTGCTTTTACAAGTGGAGTTAAGTGCAGACTCCTGGCTTTCCTCCCATTTGGCGTATGATTGGGAGGTTCAGCAGTATTTTTTGCCTTGCTGGCTCTGAGGCTTTCTCATAGGCCGGCTCGTGTCCGCTCTGGACAGTAAGGTAGCAGTTTCCTCCTGCGGGCCATCCATCACCCCACCCCCCATCAGAATGGGGTCTCCCCCGCCCACTGCCTCTGAAGCTATTGTTCTCTCCATCGAGGAGGAGAAGGTGACCCTAGGAAGAAAGAGCGTGCTGTGAGTAGGTTCTGAGCAGATGCTCCTGGCCATCGCGGAGGCTGTGGTCAGAGAACACTTCCTCCCTCCCTGGAGGCTTTGTGGTTTGCTAGTCAGACCCTTCCCCCAATGACGGGAATGGGAGTGGGGAGGGCCTGGTGCGAGAACCAAAAATGCTCTCCCTGCTGCTTGTTGATCTTATGAATGAGCTGTGGGGTCTGAAGGCTCCGTCTGCTTTGGCTGGAAGTCCGCCTTCCTTCCCCAGCCATCTGTTGGACAAATGTATAGGCGAGTTATGGTTGCCGTGCCTGCTCTTGTTTGTGTTAGAAAAGCTGGTTCCGTCCCACTGCCGTGTCCTCGTAACCCAGTGACCAAAGATTCAGAACACTGAGTAGTAACTTTCTATACGCAAGTCACTACACTGGACATGCCTTGTCTCCTCCGTTACTGAGCTTGCTTCCCTTCCATAGGTGAGGAAACCAAGACCCAGAGAGGTTAAGTGACTTGCCAGAGATCACACAGCAAGGTCGTGGGAGAGCTGGGGCTTGAACCCGGGCAGGCTGGCTCCGAGGTCTGTGCTCTTGGCCCCTTCTTGCTGAGGAAGTGGTTTAGGGTCTCATTTCTAAGCCATGAGGCTTCTTCAGTCATACAGCAGGTTCTGGTCAGGGCTTGGGTTGTCTGCAGGTTACAAAAGACACATTTGCCTATTCGCGTGATGCAGGGAGGCTTCTTGGTGGCCCTCATCCCCAGCCAGGTGTCCTGACAGGCCTGAGGCTCCCGTGCTCTGCAGACAGGCTCCCGCTCTGGTCCAGCATTCCTATTTCCAAACCTCTCACAAGGTCACAGCGGACCTGGGAGCCTGAAAACAGCACCTGGTCTCCCCTCCATCTGCACTGTGGGGATGAGGGGGTGGGGGGTTTCCCCCTCCCCCCCCAACCCAGGCTCTGTCTCCTCCCTGACAGCCCCTCCTTGGGCATCCTGTCTGCAACACCCTCCTTCACCCCTCCTGTGCCCTCTGGCTACTGTCTTCCTTCTCCTGTCCTTCCCCCAGGTTTTCCAGAATGGAATGTCCAGCCTCTCCCTGTCACCTCTCCTCAGCCCCCAGGCTGGCCTGTCCTTGTCTGCAGGAGCTGCTTCCTGAAGGTCATGGATCGGGAAAGTCGCTGGGCCCTCGTCCTCCTGTTTCTTTCTGCCGGCAGGATTTGGAGCCCTCTGTGCCCGGCACTGGCTCTTCTGGCGCTGGACTCACCTGGCCCCCTTCCTTCTGCACTAAATGCTCCATCACCGCCTCTGCTCTTGCTTCTTGCCCCAAACTTCAGTCCGTGTGGAATGGTGGGAGATCTGTCAGGGGCAGTGAGAGAAGCCCAGTACCGTTAGCTTAAGCCAAAAAAACAGTGTAGCTTCCACGGTTGGAGAGTCCAGGCCAAGTACTAGCTGCAGGTAAGGCTGCCCAAACTCCATCTCCCCTCCTCCTGCTTGTAGCCCTGTCTTCCTCCTTTATTGCCCTTCTTGGGGGCAGGGGGGCAGGTTCTCCCTGAGCGGTAATACAGATGCCCCCCTAACCATCCCAGCTTGCAGGCTGCGGGCAAATCCATCCTGATGGGGATAGACAGACCCTTTGCCACCGATTTCAATGGACGTCTCCAGACTGACAGACGCTGTTTGGCCTGGCTGGGTTCATGTGCCCTCTGTGAACCAGTCGCCGCCATTCTGGCTGGCTAGACCTGGATCAGTGCCCACCGCTGGAGAGGGGGAGGGGCAGGCCGACCCACACCAGGAGACAGGGTGGGGGAGGGGGTTTCCTAAGGGAAGAGTGGAGGGGAGGGCATGTTGCTTCCAGAAGAGGGGGGCAAACCCAAAACGGGTCCGTGGCCCACGCTTATTGCAACTGTCCCTCAGCCCTTGTTTGTTCTTTCTTGTCCTACATCCATTCTACCCCCCCTCCCAATCCCCCACTGGGAATAACTCTTCCTAAAGAAGGGCTCTAATCAAGTTTCTCCTCTGCTCATTCACCATCTATAGCTCCCATCTGCCCATTGCATTTACAGGCTGCCTGCTTGCCATTCGAGTCCATTGGTCCCCACCCACATCTCCTGCCCGATAGCTCCCCGCACCCTTCTTTGTGTACCTGTGGCCTGACCCTGTGTAATACTCCCAGCCTGCAGGCCAGCGATTTTGGAGGTTCCCTCCGGGCAGAATTCCTCTCCCCTGTATCTGTCCATCTGGGATTGAGCCAGCAAACCAGTCTAGTGCAATCCCTTCTGTATTTCAACAGCCAGAACCTTGGGAATCAGAAAAGCTCTAGATGCACGTCCCAACTCTGCGCCTTGCTGTGTGGCTTTGGGCAAGGACACCCCTTTCTCTATGCCACAGTTTTGTGCTCTGTAAAGTGTGGGTCCTGATGGTGCCTGCCTCTGACAGTGACTGAGAGGGGTAACTGAAATAGTATGTCTAAAAGGAGAGCTCAGGGCTTCCCTGGTGGCGCAGCGGTTGAGAGTCTGCCTGCCGATGCAGGGGACACGCTCCGGGGTGATCCCACGTGCCGCGGAGCTGCTGGGCCCGTGAGCCGTGGCCGCTGCGCCTGCGCGTCCGGAGCCTGTGCTCCGCAACGGGAGGGGCCGCAGCAGTGAGAGGCCCGCGTACCGCAAAAAATAATAATAATAATAATAATAAATTAATTAAAAGGAGAGCCCAGCATCTCCCTGATGCTGTTGTTGCTGGTGCTTTTTATGGCATTATTTTTATTCTCCTAGCACTTAGGATGACAGTGTGCTTTCTGCTCTGAAGCTTTCAGCGTGTGCCCCAGCTCAGCACACAGTAGGCACTCAGCTCTGGGTTTGCCCGTGAGAGGCGCTCAACCGCAGGCTGGCTCGCAGTAGCCCCCATGTGGGCGTGCACGAGACCTTTAGCCTGCGCCTGCCTGCAGTAGGTGCTTGGTACATGGTAACAGGTGGTTAGCACAATGGTTAAAGGGCTGGGCTGCTTCAAACGGCCGGGGTTCAAATACTTGGCAGTCATGTGATCTGGAGCAGGTGAATTCATGTGCTTATTCTTTTGCTATAATGTGGTCATTAGGAGGGTTAAGGAAGCAGGTCCGCGGAGCCAGGGATGCGGTAAGTGCTCCGTAAATGGTAATCACGGTGATTGTCACCTCACTGGTGGATTTAATCGTTGTGGAAGTAACGTATGTGGTCTGAGAGCACCAGAGAGATGGGAGGGGGAAGAGATGATGGGGAGGGAATGGGTACCGAGCTGTGCTGGAGGGTCTTTGGTTGCCCCAGCAGAGCCCCGGGGGGTGGGGAGGAGCCAGGGCTCAGCTGGCAAAGGAGAAAGGAGCGGTTTGGCAGATTGGCGGGTCACGTGATCTCTCTGATCTCAGCCTAAGGGCTTACAGACCACGCGTGTGTGTTGGGGCAATGGCTCGGGCTGTCTATGAAATCATGTCTTGTTTCTGTACCTTACAAGTAATACGCGTCCTTTGCAGGATACTCAGAAAGCAAGACTAAGCAGAAAGAAGAGAGTAAAAACCAGATACAGTTCAGATATAGTTTAACGCTCAGAAATGTGTTCATTCGTTCGTTCATTCCCTGTTTCCTTTCCTCCAATGTATACGAGCGGCTACTCTGTAGGCTACTGTTCTAGGCACTGAGGATAAATACAGAAGCAGAGAAAGCCCCTGTCCTCACGGAGCTGATGTTTTATTGTCATCACCCAGCCTTTAACGTGGCTCCAGAATGTTCTCGCCTGTAAATGTAGCATTGTTTAGTAGATCTTTTATTGATGGACCCCAGAATGCTTTGTGGCAAGCAGTTTTATTTTAGGAAAAATCCAGCCGCCTGGGAATGAATCCAGTTTTCTGTCGGTGCAGATTTTAGAGCCGATCAGTTCCAGTTACGAGCATCGACGTTGGAGCCAGGGTGGCCTTCCTTGACTTGTAGCCTTGCTGCGCTGTGTGACCTTGGTCAGGTCTCCCAGATTCTCTGTTTCCTCTTCTCTAAGATGGGGATAGTAATTGCACGTGGTGTACAGGGTTGTTGAGAGGGTAAATTGACGTGATACCCGTAAAGCTTGTAGGACAATGCCTGGTACAGAGAGGCTGCTCGATAAATGTGGTTACTGTTAATGTTACACTTTGGAAGGTGGTCTGTCTGGGTGCAGATGATATTCCCATGATGCTCTGGTGAGTCTGGAGTGTTCAGTTCAAACATCACTCACAGAGAGATGTGCGGTTCCATGTTATTGTCTGTCCAGCATCCCATCCATTGGAGGAACTTCTCCCTGTCGTTTTATAATAATCCCGCTCAGCTAGTGTAGTTCCGGTGGGGCTGACTCTTCCTCTCCCCACTGAGAGGGCCTATGACCCAGATCTGGCCAATCAGAGTAAGCCATTAACTGTTAACAAGTCTGTTAACTGATTGGTTCAGGGTTGGGCCCAGGTGACTCAAGTCCAACCAATCAGCTCCATCCCTTAGACTTTGGGTCCCTTTATCTTTCTCTGGGATTAAGGCCTGTAAGCACATTGAAGGCTTGGGGCTTGCAGCACCCCTCAACCATTTGGAGAGGGAACCTGAGAACTCAGGTATAGAGCCAAAGATGGAGGATGGAGAACAGATGACATGGCTTAAACTCCTGGATCCAGCCATGCCTGAAGCTCTCTCCTGGCTGTTTGCTTTCATGAGCCAATTAATTTTTTTTTTTTTTTTCCTTAAGGCAGCTTGAGGGGGTTCTTTCTCATTTCCCTCTAAAAGAGTCCTGGTCATAGCACCCAGGGGTAGATGGCTGGGACAGGCTAAGAGAGGAGAATCCAGGTTGGGCAAGGAATTCAAAACCTCTCATGTGAGAACTGACTGAGGAAATGGGGCATATTTCACTTGGAGAGACACCTAAGGGAGATAGGAGTGTTGTCTTCAGATGTTTGAGGAGCTGTCCTGTGGAAGGTGTGGACTTCGTCAGGCCTCCTACCCTCATCCCAACTCCATGTGGTAGAGCACCGAACAGTAGAAATTTCAGGGACAGATTTTGGGTTTGCCTGAAGAAGAACTGGCCTCAAGTTAGGATGGGCTGTCACTGGGGGGTAGTAAGACCCCCATCATGGGAGGTATGTTAGGGGAGGCTGCCCGACCCCTTGGCGTAGATATTTAAGAAAGAGGCCCTTCTTGACCATGCATCCTCCTTCTCTCTCACAGCCCCCTTCTCTAGTCTGCTCTGCTCCCAGGAATAGTGGCAGACTGCATTAGCTTAGGTATCAGCCCTACCAGGGACTGAGTGTAGCAGTGGGATGGTTCCTAAGGAAAACGGGGGTGTCTTTATTGTTAAAGAAAAGAACCGTTCATTCTAACTCTTGTTAAAGAACAGTAAGGCAGACTTTGTTCAGGGGACTGTTGGGGTAGGTGTAGGGACCACTACAGGGGAGAGAGGTCAGGTCCAACTCTGAATACAGCAAGGAAAAGTGGGTATTTGTAGTCAAGGAGCAAGGTGGGGATTCGTGGATAGAAAGTTACCAAGAGGAAGGGTCAGGGGTGAGGGGGGATTCTGGCTGAACTGACCTAACGGGATACTTGCTGAAGGCAGGCCAGTGATCAGACATCCCCAGGGGAGTGGGGGGGGCTGAGGAGCCCAATTAGATATCGAGGGTGATCAGATATGGAGGATGGGGATCTGGCTCCGCTGACTTGGCAGGATCCTTGCTAAAATCGGATAAGGCGGGGACGAACACAGAAGTGCAGAAGTCGAGACCTAGTTGAAAAAGAGCTCAGAAGAGCCTGGTTAGAGTTTACTCAAGGAGAGAATCTTTGCTATTACTGCAAGAGGGATGGGACGGGAAAGAGACAAATACACGTGCTGTCCATGGCCTCTGCCTGTGCAGCTATACAACACACGTACAAGTGGCGGTCTATGTATTTTGCTCTTCTACATGTGGATTTTTTCCCCCTAGCTTCACTCAAATTTAGAAATTGGAGTGAGAAGGGATGAAGAGAAATTGTCTAGTGAGTCTAAGGCAACATGAGGTCAAAAGGAAGCTGTAGGGCTTCCCTGGTGGCACAGTGGTTGAGAGTCCGCCTGCCAATGCAGGGGATGCGGGTTCGTGCCCCGGTCCGGGAGGATCCCACGTACCGCGGAGCGGCTGAGCCTGTGAGCCGTGGCCGCTGAGCCTGCGCGTCCGGAGCCTGTGCTTCGCAATGGGAGAGGCCACAACAGTGAGAGGCCCGTGTACCACACACACAAAAAAACCAAAAACCAAAAAACAAACAAACAAAAAAAGGAAGCTGTAAATCTGTGACAGTGCTTTGGACATTGTAAAGTGCTAAATAGTCTGTTCCTCAGCATTCAACAAACATTGATTGTGAAACATTGTTTCTGTTGCTCCAGAAACAGTGTTGGGTGATGAGTCTTAAGTGGCACCTGGAGGACTCTTGAGACATTACCTCACAGTTTTCTGCAAAATTCACTCTCCCACTGCCTTCTTGGCCCACACATATGTTGCTGGGAGGTCCTGAGCTGCATTGTATGGCTTCTTTGTGTCATGAGATGCGTGGGCTTTGTGACAACAGCTCTTCTGGGTGGTATTTGTGCTTGCTTTGGAGTCTGTGGCCCCATCTCCCATGGAGAAGGTTGCTTGATGTCCCTTTTCCTGGTAGGTAGGGTGTCTGTGGTTCAGCAAAAGTGTTCAATTAGTTGAAATGAATTGAGTTTCTGCTCCTTGAAAATCTTTAGACGTTAATGCAGACTTTTTGAAAGTATAGCTTGTGGATTGTATAGATGTTATATCTACGTCCTCATCTCCCATCCTTTTTTCACCTCATTACATCCTGGCATCTTCCCCATAACCAGAGCTTGGCACCCTGTGCACAGGTCCTCTGTCACCTTCTGGTGGCCACATGTAGTGGCCGTTTCTTTGTCTTTTAAAAAATAAATTTATTTATTTTATTTATTTATTTTTGGCTGCATTGGGTCTTCGTTGCTGCCATGGGCTTTCTCTCGTTTCAGCAAGCGGGGGCTACTCTTCGTTGAGG